>NC_090409.1:15307745-15960074 GCF_036365525.1 Heterodontus francisci | reverse complement strand
TGATGCATTTTTGGAGGACTAACTAGGCAAGGGAATATACAATGGATGGTAGGACCCTAGGAAGTACAAACGGTCAGAGGGAACTTGATGTACTTATCTATAGAACACTGAAGGCAGCAGCACAGGTAGATAAGGCGGTTAGGAAGGCATATGGGAGATTTACCTTTATTAGCCGAGACAGAGAATATAAGAGAAGGGGGGTTATGATGGAGATGTATAAAATGATAGTTAGGCCACAGCTGCAATAGTGTGTACATTTCTGGGCACTACACTATAATTAGGATATGATTGCTGAAGAGATTCACCAGGATGTTGCCTGGGCTGAGCACTTGATCTATGAAGAGAGACTAAAAAGACTAGGGTTGTCTTCCTTAGAGGTGAGAAGGCTGAGAGGGAACATGATTCAGGTATACACAATTATGAGGGGCATTGATCAGTTAGAAAGAAAGAAACTTTTTCCCTTAGCAGAGGGATCAATAACCAGGGTGTATTAATTTAAGGTAAGTGGCAGGAGGTTTAGAGGCGATTTGAAGGGGCACAAAATCACCCTGAGGGTGGTTGGAATCTGGAACGCACTACCTGCAGAGCTGTAGAATCAAGAACCCTCATAACATTTAAGAAGTATTTAGATGAATCTAAGCCTGAAATGGGCACAGTGAGTGACCCAGGTTAATGCGATACTCCAGGGACAGTTTGAACTGAGCTTTACTCTGTATCTGGCATGTGGTGAATGCCACGACATTGAGTAAATTTAGAGAGGAGACAGATTTTCAATTAATAATGTGTTGAAGGATTAGGGAGAACGGGTGGGAAAGTGGAGTTTAGGCCGAGATGAGATCAGCCAATACCATATTGAATGGTGGAGCAGGCTTGTGGGGCATATTGCCTACTCGTGCTCTTAGTTATTACGATCTTATGTTCTTTGAGTGTATTCGATGGGGCAGGGTAGACATGGATAAGTTATTCCTTCAAGTGCATTGTGTCTCCTCCAACCTTTCAGGTTGTGAGTTCCAGGCCCCCACCAGCTGCTTGATTAATAAATGACTCAGGGACAGGGTACACATGGAGAAATTATTCCTTGAAATGTATAGCGAAACATAGAAAAATATATCTTTCTGCCACTGACTCTCCGTCTCTCTGTCTCTCCCTCTCCCCCTCTTTCTCTCTCTCTCTCTCTTTCCGTCTCTCTTTCTCTTTCTCCACCTTTGTCCATGACTTTGTCTGTGTCCCTCTCACACCATCTCTCTCTCTATTCATCTCTTTCTCCCTCCCTCTCTCCTTGGACAGCAATGCATTCATCCATTTGCTGGTTAATTTCGAACCAGTAACTCTTGCCCTTGCTGGGAATGTCACTGTAGTTTGCAAATATCAAACATAGATCCAATACTCACCCTTAAACACTCCCACTAAAGCCCCAATACTGACTGGACAGAGCATGCAGATTATTACTGAGGTTCATTCAAGGTCTCCTCACATCCTATCTCCCATTTCCCCTGTTTCTAAAGTATATCAGTTTTCAAAAATATTTTTTCAACAGCATTATATGTGAAGTAAATGTAAACAGCTGGCTCAGCATTAATTTCTGTTTGTGAAAGAGAGTTCCAAACTGATACCACGCCTGGTGTGTTGAAATGTTTCTTCATTTCACTCCTGAAAGGATTTTAGGCGATGTTTAGATTTTTAGCCTATTTCCCCAACTTCTAGACTCCGCAGCCATTGGGAATAGGTACTCTCTGTCTGCCCTATCAGTTTTCCATATTATCTTGAAATCGTCAATCAAATCGTGCCTTACCCTTCTAAATTCCAGGGATACAGAGTAAAGCTCCATCGACACTGTACAATTAAACACTCCCAAGGAAGTGGCAGCATGGGGTGAGATACCGGGTAAAAGACGGCCGATTGTATTATAAACACAGAAATGGTCTTGTACAGTATAAACTGCGACCGCGTGAAATGCAACATGATCAGAGACATGGCTTAGCATAACACACCGAGACGTTGTCTAGTGCATTAATAACGGAGGCAGGGTCTAGCGTTTTATGAACAGAGGCAGGATCTAATACAGTAATAACTGAAACAGATTGTTGATCTTAAACAGATGAAGACAAGTTCGCTAATCGTGGGGCTATTTGCTTGGGGATGAAGGGATGGAGCGTAATGTATCCAGTTAGCTGAATACAAAAATTGAGGTGAGACAGTAAGCTGTGAGGAAGACACAGAGAGGGTATGGAGTATGGAGTATGGACTTGTTCAGTGAGTGGACAAGAAAGTGCCTGATGGAATACACTGTGGAGAAAAGTCAGGTATTCACTTAGGCTGAACGTAAATGTCATTGAAATTGAAATTATTGTGTTTTATCGACAGCATTGTTTATATCAGAGTCAAAGCTGCTGATGTAATGTTTTTGTTCAGGTGAGTGTAGCTAACAGCAATGATCAAGGGTATAATCTTGTTAGTGGAGACTTATCCCCTGTATAACTCAGCACCCATTGGAATGGATGACATCAGAGTGCCTGTGGGTTCCAGGCTAAGAGAAGTCTCAGCTTCTCACAGAAATGGGATATCCAGTAATCCTTCAGATTGTATTCATTTATTATCCTGTACTTGTTGTAACTGGAGTTTTTGGTAGGCCTGCATCTCAGCTGTTAATGATGTAAATCTGTGTTAACTGTGCTGCTGTACACGGTATTATTTCTCACTGTGTGTTTTACACAGCTGCCTGTTCTTTCCCAGCAATTTACTGATGGAATCTGCTCGTTGTCTACTCTTTCAGTGTTGCAAGAGCTGCATTATCACTTTAATGGTATTGGTTTTACTAAACCTGGCATAGTTAATGGATTGTTATGTGTATTGAATATATTTGAATCAGGTGTCTCTGTTTCGATCAAGAATCAGACTATCAGGAGCTTTTACCATTTTCATGATGAGGAACGAACCGTTCCTGGAATATTGTTATGTATTTATTTTTCAGTGATTGACAATGAGACATCTCACGGTCTCAATGTTACTGAGGACAGCATAATGTCCTCCCCCTCCAATAACCTGGTTCAATTTAACTGGGATTTCAAAGTATTTATTGGCTATCGCTGTTATAAAATATTATTTTATTCTGTTGTGTCTGATGCTGCTTCAGAGGTTTGGCTCTTTCACATCTCCTTCTCTGCTTCACTGTGGAACCTTCACTGTTACTGGATTACATTGTAAAATAGAAAGTACTGATGTGATGTTTTATTGGTTTACACACTATCAGTTGGAATCAAGAGTCTGTCCATTTATCTGTTGATTATCAGCTGCAGCGCTGATGTTGGTGTTTTATTAATTAAACCATCCCACATTCTAATTGTTTACTTTATAATTCCAGGATAAGGAATGTCAATAATTGCGCGGTTTGTCTGGAAGCTTTCGATCCTGTTTATTCCATGTATTGTAGATGAAGTGAAGAGTGTAGGTGAACAGGTGGAGACTTGGGTGCTCTATAGACACAGTAAATTACTCACAGAGGTTTCACCGTTGAACAGAATGACTCTGAGAATAGAATCATTGAACACGGGGCTGGTAAACAGAACACAGGCACAAAATGTTAGAAATAAATCATATGTGGTAACAGTTTGCAGGGTGTGAATTCTCCAGAGAGTTAGAGAGGGTGACTGAGAGAAGGAAGGAGAAAAGGAGCAGGCAGAATGAAACTGAGGGAAAAAGATAAACTGAATGAACGAGAAAGAGAAAGAAACAGCAGTGTGAATAATTCACTGTCATAAAGTGCTGAAGTATCCGAAAGAATTAGTAAGAGAAACTATGATTTGAAGTTGTCAGTTGCCTGATTGTGTTAATGTTACTGTTGGACTTGATCCTCTGTGTTTATTTCTGTCAGGTCCTCATTTTGTTTTGTAGCAAGTTCTTATTCCTTACTTACTAACTGAATAAACAGAATAGAATCAGTTCATCGCTGATGGTAATTCATTATTTAACAACAGCACATTAAAATCTCTGTGACTGCTGAATTCAATAAAGACCAAGGCTGATATCATACATTTATTTTGATTTATAAGTGCATTGACTATATTGTATTAACCATGAACTGTCCTCCAACACCAATAAGCACAGGGATTATTGTTTGAATGTATTAATTGAGTTGTTTTACTGGGATCTATTGATTAGATTTCCTCTAATGCTCTGCTGCAGTCTCTCCCTGTGAATCTCAGCCTCTCCTCTCACTGTATTGAATTCTCTGTCTCCCCGTCCATCGCTTCAGTGAATCCACTTTTGCAAACCACCTGCTCCTGTCTCCCCTCCAGCTCCATCATGTCCTATTCCTTCTCTCCCTCCCAATGTCACTTATTAGCTCTGCCTCCAGCTGCCTCGTCCAACCTTATAGGAATATAGGAACATAGGAGCAGGAGGCAGCCGTTCGAGCGTGCTCTGCTATTCTGGATCAGGGCTGATATGAACACTCAAACTCAGCGGTACAGATTTCAGCCATTTTCCATTTGGTAACAGTCGCTGTTGGCTCCCTGAACCCAGAGCAACAAACCAGCTGCACATCCCGCTGTCCCCAAACATTCCCGACCAACAGTCTGGAGACAAATTCCCATTTAACCCTCTACCTCCTTCCCAAAATCCACAAACGGGACTGTCCCGGCAGACCCGTTGTGTCAGCCTGCCCCTGCCCCACTGAAGTGTTCCACTGAGCATCAACGCAAGCTTGAGGAACAGCATCTCATTTTCCGATTAGGCACACTACAGCCTGCCGGACTGAACATTGAGTTCAATAATTTCAGAGCATGACGGGCTCCCCATTTTACTTTTATTTTTAGTTATTTTTTCTTTTTCCTTTTTACATTTTTTACAATTTTTTTCTTTTGTTTATTTCATTTCATTGCAGTTTGTTCAGTTTGCTTACCCACGGTTTTTTTCATGTTTGTACTTGCTGCCGCTTAATATTCAGTTCGTTAATACCCTATCTGTACTAATGCGTTGTCTTTCAACACATCATTAACATATTGTTTGCCTTTGCTCCATGACCTCTTGGTCAGCTATGTGGCCTTGTCCAATCTACACCTTCTCCTTTGTTATGTCTTGCCCCACCCCCGGCTCACTTGCTTATAACCTTTGACATTTCTAATATTTGCTAGTTCCGAAGAAGGGTCACTGTCCCGAACGTTAACTCTGTTTCTCTTTCCATAGATTGTGCCAGACCTGCTGAGTGGTTCCAGCATTTCTTGTTCTTACCCCATTTAACCCATTGGATTCCATTTCTGTAAAGTCATAGAGTCATAGAGTCGTACAGCATGGGAACAGGCCTTTCGGCCCACCGCGTCTATGCAAACCATAATGCCTATAGATACAAATCCCACTTGCCTGCATTAAATCCATATCCCGCTATGCCTTGCTCATTCAAGTACCTGTCCAGATGCCTCTTAAATGTTGCTACTGTTCCTGCCTCCACCACCTCCTCTGGCAGCTCATTCCAGATACCCACTATTCTTTGTGTGAAAAATTTACCCCTTTGATGCTCTTTAAGCCTCAACCCTCTCACCCTAAATCTATGTGCTCTAATTTTATTTAACCCAACCATGGGCATTGGACTCTGGCTGTCTACCCGATCTATGCCTCTCATAATTTTATATACCTCTATCATGTCCCCTCTCAGCCTCACTCGCTCCAGGAACACAGACACAGTCTATCCAATCTCCCTTTATAACTCAAGCCCTCCAAACCAGGCAACATCCTTTTGAAATATTTTCTGCACTCCCTCTAGTTTAATCACATCTTTCCTGTAAATGCAGCGACCAGAACTGCACACAGTACTCCAAATGCGGCTTAACCAACGTTATGCACAACTGTAACATGACTCTTGTACTCAATGCCTCGGCCAATGAAGGCAAGCATGCCATCCGCCTTCTTCATCACCCTGTCTATCTGCCTTGCCGCTTTCAGGGAACTATGCACTTGCACCCCAAGGCCTCTCTGCTCAACAACACTCCCAGGGCCATGTCATTCACTGTGTATGTCCTGTCCTGGTTTAACTTTCCAAAATGCATCATTTCATACTTGTCTGCGTTAAATTCCATATGACAACCCCTTGCCCACTTTCACAGTTGATCTATATCCGGTTGTAACCTTAGACAACCTTCTTCACTGTCCACTTATACCACTAATTTTGGTGTCATCAGCAAACTTACTAATCATGCCCCTTACATTCACATCCAAGTCATTAATATATAGGACAAACAAGAGAGGGCCCAGCACCAATCCCTGCGGCACACCACTGGTCACCAGCCTCCAATCTCAAAAACAACCCCCCACTACCACCCTCTGCTGCCTACAACAAGTCAATTTTGTATCCAATTTGCTAGCTCACCCTGGATCACATGTGTTCGAACCTTCCAGACCAGCCTACCAATCGGGACCTTGTCAAAGGCCTTGCTAAAGTCCCTGGAGACAATGTCCACCACCCTGCCCTCTTCAATCCTCTCAATCACCTCCCCAAAAAACTCAGTCAAATTCGTGAGACGTGATTTCCCACGCACAAAGCCATACTGACGATCGCTAATCAGACCTTGCCTTTCCAAATGCATATACACCCTGTCTGTCAGAATCCCTTCCAATAACTTTCCTACCACTGATGTAAGTCTCACCAGCCTGCAGTTCCCTGGCTTATCCCTGCTGCCCTTCTTAAATAAAGGCACAACATTAGCTATCCTCCAGTCTTCGGGTACCTTGGATAACGAGGATACAAAAATCTCTGCCAGGGCACTAGCAATCTCCTCCCTTGCTTCCCATGGCATCCGAGGATACACCTGGTCAGGCGTTGGGGATATCGACCTTAATTTGCTACAAGACCTCCAACACCTCCTCCTTTGTAATGTTGATATGCTCCATGATATCGATGTTCCCTCCCTTGAACTCACTAGCTTCCATAACCTTCTCCACGTTAAATACAGGCAAGAAATATTCATTTAAAACCTCGCCCATTTCCCGTGGCTCCACTCATAGATTGCCACACTGATTCTTAAGGGGACCGACTCTCTCCCTAGCTCTTCCTTTTACTCTTATTGTACTTAGAGAATCTTATTGGAATCTTCTTTATCTTATCTGCCAGGGTAATCTCAAGGCCCCTTTTCGCCCTCCTAATTTCCTTCTTAAGTGTCCTCCTACATCCCTTATACTGCTCGAGAGGCTCGCTTGATCCCTGCTATCTTTACCGAGATATGTCTCCTTCTTTGTCCTGACCAGACGATCAGTATCCCTCGTCAGCCAAGCTTACTTAAACTTGCCAGCTTTGCCCTTCAATCTCGCAGGAACATGCCGGCCCTGAACTCTTCCTATCTCACTTTTAAAAGCCTTCCACTTGCCAGACGTTCCTTTACCTGCAAACAGCCTTTCCCATTCAACTTTTGAGGGTTCCTGTCTGATGCCATCGAAATTAGACTTCCCCCAATTTAGGACCTCAGCTTGAGGACCAGTCCTATCCTTTTCCATGACTATCTTGAAGGTAATAGTGTTTAGTCACTGGTAACAAAGTGCTCCCCCACTGACACATCAACCACGTGCCCATTCTCATTTCCTAGGAGGAGGTCGAGTGTAGACCCTTCTTTAGTAGGGCCATCCGTATACTGCTTCAGAAAACTATCCTGGGCACACTTAACTAATTCTCCCCCATCTGATCCCTTAGCACTGATGCAGTCCCAGTCAATATTAGGGAAGGTAAAATCATCTACTCTTACAACCGTATAATTCTTACACCTATCTGTGATTTCCCTACATATATGCTCCTCCAATTCCCTCTGACCATTGGAGGCCTATAGTATAATCCCATCAAAGTTATCACCACTTTCTTATTTCTAAGTTCTATCCTAATGGCCTCGCTGGACATTCCCTCCGGGATATCCTCTCTAAGTACTGCCGTGATGTCCTCCCTAATCAATAGTGCAACTCCCCCTCCTCTCTTACCTCCACCTCTGTCACGCCAGAAGGGTCGGTACCTCAGAACATTGAGCTGCCAGTACTGCCCACCCCGTAATTACATTTCTGTAATAGCTGTAAAATCACAATACCATGTACCGATCCATGCTCTGAGTTCATATGCCTTAACTGTAAGACTTCTTGCATTAAAGTAAATGCAGTTTAGCCTACCAGAACTTCCACGCTCCCTGCCCTGCCCGGCCTGCCTACTGGACTTGCTTGCTTTAACCTCTACATTTACCTCAACCATCGAAGAGACTACTACTTTGCTGTTTGTAGTATATATAAATGATTTGGAGGAAAATGTAGCTGGTCTGATTAGTAAGTTTGTGGATGATACAAAGGTTGGTGGAGTTGCAGACAGTGATGAGGATTGTCAGAAGATACAGCAGGATATAGATCGGTTGTAGACTTGGGCAGAGAAATGGCAGATGGAGTATTATCCAGACAAATGTGAGCTAATGCATTTTGGAAGGTCCAATGCAGGTGGGAAGTATACAGTAATTGGCAGAACCCTTAGAAGTATTGACAGGCAGAGAGATCTGGGCATACAGGTTCACAGGTCACTGAAAGTGGCAATGCAGGTGGATAAGGGAGTCAAGAAGGCATACGGAATGCTTGCCTTCATCGGTCGGAGCATAGAGTACAAAAATTGGCAAATCATGCTGCAGCTGTACAGAACTTTAGTTAGGCCACACGTAGAATATTGCGTGCAATTCTGGTCGCCACACTACCAGAAGGACGTGGAGGATTTGGAGAGATAGAGAAGAGGTTTACCAGGATGTTGCCTGGTCTGGAGGGCATTAGCTGTGAGGAGAAGTTGGATAAACTCGGATTGTTTTCACAGGAACGACGGAGGTGGAGGGGCGACATGATAGAGGATTACAAAGTTATGAGCGTCATGGACAGAGTAGATAGTCAGAAGCTTTTTCCCAGGGTGGAAGAGTCAGTTACTAGGGGACATAGGTTTAAGGTGAGAGGGGCAATGTTTAGAGCGGATGTGCGAGGCAAGTTCTTTCAACTGAGGGTGGTAAGTGCCTGTAACTTGTTGCAGGGGGAGGTGGTGGAAACAGGTACCATTGAGACGTTTAAGAGGCATCTTGACAAATACATGAATAGGATGGGAATAGATGGATACGGACCCCGGAAGTGCAGAAGGTTTTATTTTAGGCAGGCATCAAGATCAGCGCAGGCTTAGAGGGCCGGATAGCCTGTTCTTGTGCTTTGTTCTTTGGATCACACCTCCTTGCCGGACTAGTTCAAACCCTCCCGAGTAGTACTAGCTAATCTCCCGGCAATGCTATTGGCCCCCCTCCAGTTCAAGTGCAACCCGTCTCTCTTTTACCGGTCACCTCTGCACCAGAAGAGATCCCAATGATCCAAGTAGCTGGAGCCCTCCCGCCTACACCAGCTCTTCAGTCACGCATTCATTTGCCTTCTCCTCCGATTTCTACCCTCACTAGCACGTGGTACAGGTAGCAATCCTGTGCTGACAACCCTAGAGGTCCTGCTTTTTAATCTTCTGCCTAACTCCCTATATTTACTTTGCAGGACCTGATCTCTCTTCCTGCCTATGTCGTTAACAAATATGGACCACGACCTCTGGCTGCTCACCCTCCCCTTTCTAAATGTCCAGCAGCTGCTCCAAGACATCCTTGACTCTAGCACCAGGGAGGCAACATACCATGCTGGAGTCTTGTGTGTAGTCACATAAACGCCTATCTGCACCACTTACGATAGAATCCCCTTTCACTATAGCTCTTCCAACCTTTTCCCTCCCCTGCAAGGCAGCAGAGCCCTCCATGATGACACCAACTTGACTGTTGCTGCTTTCCCCTGGGAGGTCATCCCCCTAACAGCATGCAAAGTGGTATATCTGTTTGAGAGGGAGATGGCCATAGGGATCTCCTGCACTACCTGCCTGCGCCTACTAATCCGTCTGCTGATCACCCATCTCTTTTCTGCCTGTGTAGCCATTACCTGCAGTGCGACCACCTCACTAAACGTACTGTCCACGACTTCCTCAGCACTGCGGATGCTCCACAGTGAATCCACCCACTGCTCCAGCTCCATAATGCGGGTAGTCAATAGCTGCAGATGGATACACTTCTTGCACACATGGTCACCAGGGACACTGGAAGCATCCCTGATATCCTACATCGCGCAGGAGGAGCAGATCACGGGGCTGAGCTCTCCTGTCATGACTTACCCTGAGATTAATTACTTACTCCCTTAATTAAAAATACTAATTACACTGGGGGCCTTATTCTACCGAATTCAATCGAAAGTCCTTCATAAGTTACACTGAATCAAAAAAAAACACTTGAGTAGTACTCACCTTATCACCAGAGGCCTTTTTTCACAAAAACACGTTCCCTTTTTTAAAGATATTTAAATGCACTAACAGGAGCGACTCTCCAACCAATCACCTTGCAGCTGTCCTCTGACGTCAGTGTTTGCCTCCCCTCCCCCCAAACTCCGGAGCGCTGGAAGACTGCTCTCACAGATGCCCGCTCCGCTCCGCTCCTGGAAGGTAAACGGTAAATGGGATAAAACCGCTTCTCATTTCCCCACCGGTACTGCATCCTCATGCAGTACTTGCAGTAGATCCGGTGTTGACCACATACTGTATCAATTTCCCATTCATTGTTAATGATTGTGTTTCAAATATTTCACTGTTGGAAAGCACTGCCCAGGTCATTGAATCAGGTTTCACTGTTCCATGGAGCAGCAACAAACCTGAAAATTTCAGCCCAGATCCTGTCAAACTGCTGCTTTGTCTCCAGGTCTGATCAGTAACTTCTCTTCTTCCTTTTCTCTCTCTTCCAGTTCACTTGGTGGCGATTGTGATCCTGTCCCGAGGAAAGTGCGGTCTCTCCAAATGTATCGCTGTCTACCTGCTGGGAATGGCAGTTTCTGCGCTCCTGGTCATTATCACTGAACCCATGCTGTACTGGATTGTACTGGATTCACACATTCATTCCTGAGAATTACTCCTGTATGTAGTATTATTGCTGTTCTGTTTAATGCATCCACTGTAGTATGTCTGGCTCACAGTCGCGTTCACCTTTGATCGATTTGTGGCCATTTGTTGAGAGAAGCTGAAAGCAAAATATTGCATTGAGAAAACGGCGGCTGTGGTTGTAGTAACAGTGAGTGTGCTGGGCAGTTTACAGTCTCTCCCCTGGTAGTTTACACTGGAATAAGATTAAATTATTGATAATGTTCCCATGGCCTGTCTCCCTAAAACGAGCTATTGTACTTTCCCGACATGGATCGCATTTGAATTGGTATACCTCATTTTAATCCCTTGTGTCCCGCTCTTTCTGATTTTGCTGTTCGCTGTTCTGCCTGTCAGAGGTATTTTATTCTCCAGTGAAGTCCGTAGGAGATTCTGGGGCCACAGCGATGAAGCGAATCACAAGGATTCAGAGATGGAAAATCGGAGAAAATCAATTATTTTACTGTTGAGTATATTCGGCAATTTTATATTGTTATGGGTGACACTGGTTGTGTCTAACAGTTATAGTTGAAATGTAGATGGCAAGTATTATTCCTCCTACACTGACCCTCACTTCATAACAGATCATACATCAAGAATGCTGCAGCTTCCCAGTTCCAGCACCAACACGTGTGACCCAGTCTAAATTCAGGCAGGAGCTGAAGAAGGCTTTGAAATACCCTCTCGATATCATTGTTAAGTTAGTGAAATCTTAGAAAGAGCTGAAGGGTTTCAAACACCGGAACTAAATCATGTTCAAATTCACATTCTCTTCCTACACCCCCCACAGGACAGAAAGAACATTTTATATTCACAGCACTGAGCCCTGAAATGATTTTAAATATGATTACGAGATTATATATTACTGAAAATCTGAACAATTGAGGCGGGACTTCCTCTGTCCCACCTCTCACCATCTCCATCTGCTGGTGTCCCTGTCTCACTGCAGTTACTGTCCTCTCTCACCATCTCCATCTGCTGGTGTTTCTGTCTTGCTGCAGTTACTGATCCTCTCTCACCACCGCCATCTGATGGTGTCCCTGTCTCACTGCAGTTACTGACCCCCTCACCATCTCCATCTGCTGGTGGCCCTGTCTCACTGCAGTTACTGTCCCCCTCTCACCATTGCCATCTGCTGTTGCCCCTGTCTCACTGCAGTTACTGTCCCCGCCTCACCATCTCCATCTGCTGGTGTCCCTGCCTCACTGCAGTTAATGTCCCCTCTCACCATCTCCATCTGCTGGTGTCCCTCTCTCACTGCAGTTAATGCCCCCTCTCACCATCCCCATCTGCTGGTGTCCTCGTCTCACTGCAGTTACGGGCCCCTCTCACCATCTCCATCAGCTGGTGTCCCTGTCTCACTACAGTTACTGACTTCCTCTAAACATCTCCATCTGCTGGTGCCCCTGGCTCACTGCAGATACTTCCCCTCTTCACCATCTTCATCTGCTGGTATCCCTGCCTCACTGTAGTTATTGCCCACCCCCACCCCCACCACCACCTCTCACCATCTCCATTGGATGGTGTCCCTGGCTCAGTCCAGTTACTCCCATCGATTTCAATATGATAAAACAGCATCTGGCCACAGTAAATTGGGAGCAGCCACATGTAGGAAATCTAAATCAGACCAATGGGTATCATTGAAAGAGGAAATAGTGAGGGTTTAGAGCCAACATGTTCCCATTAAAGTAAAGGGAAGGACCAACAAGTCCAGACAACCCTGGATGTCAAAGGATATAGAGATTTGCATCACGGAAAAAAGGATGCTTATGGTAGATTCAGAGTGTTGAAAACTGCGGAGCCACTGGAGGAGTATAAAAAGTGTGTGTGTGGTGTGGGGGGGGGGGGGGTGGGGGTTGGGAACGTAAGAAAGTAATTAGGACACCGAAAAGGGGACATAAAAAATATCGGTGGGCAAGATAAAGGAAAGTCTTAAGGCGTGATATAAATATATTAAGGGCACGAGGATTACCAGAGAAAGAGTAGGGCCCATTAGGGACCAAAGTGGAAATCTGTGTGTGGAGCCCGAGGACATAGGTGATGTCTTAAATCATTACTTTTCATCTGTGTTCACTATGGAGAAGGACAATGTAGATGTAGACATAGGGGAGGGGTCTGTGATATACTTGAACATATTAGCATTGAAAGGGAGGCAGTATTAACGGTTTTTGTGGACTTAATAGTGGATAAATCCCCAGACCCAGATGAGATGCATCCCAGGCTGTTATGTGAGGCAAGGGAGGTGATAACAGGGGCTCTGACACAAACTTTCAAATGCTCTCTGGCCACAGGAGAGGTAACAGAGGATTGGAGAACAGCGAATGTGGTACCATTATTCAAGAAGGGGAGCAAGGATAATCCATGTAATTACAGGCCAGTGAGGCTAACATCAGTGGTTGAGAAACTATTGGAAAAATTCTGAGGGACAAGATTGATTTCCACTTGGAGAGGCAGGGATAAGTTAGGGATAGTCTACATGGCTTTGTCAGGGTGAGATCGTATATAACTAACTTGATTGAATTTTTCGAAGCGGTGACTAGAAGTGAAGATGAGGGTAAGGCAGTTTTTTTTAAAAATGTTTTTATTGACTCATGGGCTGTGGGCGTCGCTGGCCAGGCACACAATTTCACACAAAGACAAATACAGAAAAACATACAGATGCACAGACACACACAGACAACGACACACAGAGGCTCACACACAGGGACACACACAGACAGATACACACGCAGAGACTAAAAGAGACAGACAGTCAGAGAGGGAGATATACAGAGAAGTAAAGAGACAGAGAGATTGAGAGTGAAGGAGCAACACAGACATAGGTAGAGTCAGAGAGAGGGAGAGAAACCGAGACAGGGAGAGTCAGAGAGAGATGGAGAGATAAAAAAGGGAACACACAGGAAGACTAGAAATAGGAGCAGGAGCAGACCATACGGCCCATCGAGCCTGCTACGCCATTCAATGTTATCAGGGCAGCTCTTAGGATTCAACCCCACTTTCCCACCCACTCTCCATATGCCTTGATTCCCTGAGAGGCCAAGAATCTGTCTATCCCAGCCTTAAATGTATTGAACGATGGAGCATCTACAACCCTCTAGGGTAGAGAATTCCAAAGATTCACAACCCTGTGAGTGAAGTAATTTCTATACATCTCAGTCCTAAATGACAATCCACCTACCATTATAAACCTGAAGAACCCCCTCCCATTTCATACGTGATCTAATTTCCTCAGTGAATGTCGCCCTCTAATCCTCCCCCAGTCCCCACTGTAAGCACTCCCCCCTATCTAAATACCCCACTGCCCTGTCAAATCCCCTTTCTGCTAATTCCCACTCTGTATCATATCCACTGTGAACAGCCCCCTGTGTAATTCCAACCTCCATCACTTTCCTGGGTGTGGCTCCATCGCCCGACAGTCTTTAATGCATTTTAATTCCTGATATGGATAAGCCGCAGGAAATCTATCGCATGGCTCTCAGAACCCCTTCTCCTTTATGTCGTGTCCGGCCAAACACAGGGCCGTGCAGAGAGAGAAGACCGCCAGAGGCTAACTGGCATTCTCCGAATTTAATGCATAGCAAGGTCCCAGACCCAGGCACATCTCTCCTTGCAGAAAGGCGTTTCACCTTTTCTCTCCATCACCCAACTCAGCATCAGGGAGCTAGACTGAGACGCGCACACACATACACACTGGATGGCATAGCAAAAAGAGGAGGCCCGTCAGCCCTTCGAGCCTGTCGCTCCAATATTACATCATGGCTGATCTTTACCTTCCCCCATTGAGCCACAAGGAGACAGGCAGAGACAGTCGGGAGCAGAAACACAGAGAGGCAAAGAAACACTGGGCTGGACTTGGACTTGGTGCCAATAGTGTAAACCGTGGTGGGGGTGGAGGATATTTGTGAATTAGCCGCCTGTTCAGCATTTATCCCCTGTTTTACCTCAATTAGGAGCGAAACCCTGGAGAGATGGAAAACAGTATCCGGTTCACACTCACCCTGTACAACTCCATGGCAACGATTTCAAATCCATCCCAGGCAGAGGAACAGAGACATGGAAAGCAGAGATCCAGGGATTAAGGCAGAACTGAGTGAGGGAGACAAAGAAACAAATGGAGAGGGAGATGGAGAATGAAAGAGAGGCAGGAAGTCAGAAACCAGAGAGAGAAACTAAGAGCAGAGGGCAGAAATAGCAAGAATGGACTGAGAGACAGATAAACATGCAGAGAGTGGCAGAAAGAGAATGAAAAGGGAAAATAGAGAGAGGCAGAGATAGAAAGTATGTTAAGAGGTATGGAGATAGGGAATTAAAGATGTGAAGAAACAGAGTTATGAACAGCAGCAGCTTTTTCTGAAGAAGCGATAGTGCGAGCAAGGTATCAGCTGGGAAGGTGAGTTTCAGCTTAAAGTAAATTGCCTTTTGTTTCGGCGGACCAGGGGACTGCTGGGTAAGTAAACCTATATATTCGGGCAGTTTAAAATAACTCACCTTTCGTTGCAGCAGCTTTTTCTGAAGCAGTGATAGTGCGAGCGAGGTGTCAGCTGGGAAGGTGCGTTTCAGTTTAAAATAACATGCCTTTTGTTTCGGCAGACAAGGGGACTGCTGGGTAAGTAAACCTATATATTTGGGCAGTTTAAAATAACTTACCTTTTGTTGCATCAGCTTTTTCTGAAGCAGTGATAGTGCGAGAGAGGTATCAGCTGGGAAGGTGAGTTTCAGCTTAAAGTAAATTGCCTTTTGTATCGGCGGACCAGTGGACTGCTGGGTAAGTAAACCTACACATTTGGGCAGTGGCTAAACCCGTAACAGTACAAGTATAGTGTCTCCCACCCATCCTCCTCCTCTAACCAAAGCAAAGGACTCTTGTGTGGAGGGTTTGGTAAGGTAAGGTTTTCCTTTTCCTTTTAAAAAAAAAATCTCTGTTTCAATTTAGAGCGGAGGGGATGGAAGCTCAGGCAGCTGAATGCTCCTCTTGCAGGATGTGGGAGGTGAGGGTCACCACTGGTGTCCCTGCTGACTTCACCTGTGAGAAGTACACCCAACTCCAGCTCCACGCAGACCACGTTAGGGAACTCGAGCTGGAGATGGATGAACTTCGGATCATTCAGGATGCTGAGGGGGTGATAGAGAGCATTTATAGGGAAGTATTGACACCTAAGTTACAGGATAAAGGTAGCTGGGTGACCGTCAGGGGAGGGAAAGGGAATAGGTGCACAGTGCAGGGATCCCCTAAGGCCGTTCCCCTCAATAATACGTATACCGTTTTGGATACGGTTGGGGGGGGACGACCTACCAGAGAAAAGCCACAGTGGCCAGGTCTCTGGCACTGAGCCTGGCTCAGTGGCTCAGAAGGGAAGGGGGGAGAATAGAAGAGCGATAGTGAGAGGAGATTCAATTGTTAGAGGAACAGACAGCAGATTCTGTGGTCGCGAACGAGACTCCCGGATGGTATGTTGCCTCCCGGGTGCCAGGGTCAGGGTTGTCACGGATAGAGTCTATAGGATTCTTAAGGGGGAGGGGGAGCAGCCAGAGGTCGTGGCACATATCGGTACCAATGACATAGCTAGGAAAAGGGATGAGGACCTGAAAAGTGAATATAGGGAGTTAATTTGGAAGCTGAAAGGCAGGACGAGCAGAGTAGTAATGTCAGGATTGGTACCACGTGCTTATGAGGCTAGAAACAGGAAGCAAGTGCAGCCGAACACGTGGCTACAGAGCTGGTGCTGGAGGGAGGGATTCAGATATGTGGATCATTGGGATACCTTCTGGAGACGGTGGGACCTGTACAAGAAGGACGAGTTGCATCCGAATTGGAGGGGCACCAATATCCTGGACGGGAGGTTTGCTAGAGCTCTTCGGGAGGGTTTAAACTAGTTTGGCAGGGGGATGGGAACAGGAGCCACGGATCAGTGGATGGGGTAGCTGTTGAACAGGCAGATACGGAGTGCAGAGAGTCTGTGAGGAAGGTTAGATAGTTGACAGGGCAAAGTTGCAGCCAGTATGATGGGTTGAATTGTGTCTATTTTAACGCAAGAAGTGTCAGGAATAAGGCTGATGAGCTTAGAGCATGGATCAGTACTTGGAGCTACGATGTTGTGGCCATTACGGAGACGTGGATATCACAGTGGCAGGAATGGATGTTGGATGTTCCAGGGTTTAGATGTTTCAACAGGAATAGGGAGGGAGGTAAAAGAGGTGGGGGAGTGGCATTGTTAATCAGGGATAGTATCACAGCTGCAGAAAGGGAGGTCGTCGAGGAGGGTTTGTCTACTGAGTCATTATGGGTGGAAGTCAGAAACAGGAAAGGAGCAGTCACTTTGTTGGGAGTTTTCTATAGACCCCCCAATAGCAGCAGAGACATGGAGGAACAGATTGGGAGCCAGATTTTGGAAAGGTGCAGAAGTAACAGGGATGTTGTCATGGGTGACTTCAACTTCCCTGATATTGATTGGAATCTCCTTAGTGCAAATAGTTTGGATGGAGCAGTTTTTGTCAGGTGTGTCCAGGAAGGCTTCCTGACTCAATATGTAGATAGGCCGACTAGAGGGGAGGCTATGTTGGACTTGGTGCTGGGCAACGAACCAGGCCAGGTGGCAGATCTGTCGGTGAGAGAGCATTTCAGTGATAGTGATCACAACTCCCAGAACTTTACTATAGTCATGGAGAGGGACAGGAGCAGATGGGATAGAAAAATATTCAGTTGGGGGAGGGGGAATTACAATGCTATTAGGCAGGAACTGGGGAGCATAAATTGGGAACAGATGTTCTCAGGGAAATGCATGGCAGAAATGAGAAAGGTTGTTTAGGGAGCACTTTCTGCGACTGCTGGATAGGTTTGTCCCGATGAGGCAGGGAAGGGATGGTAGGGTGAAGGAACCTTGGATGACAAGAGATGTGGAACAGCTAGTCAAGAGGAAGAAGGAAGCTTACTTAGGGTTGAGGAAGCAAGGATCAGACAGGGCTCTGGAGGGTTACAATGAGCCAGCAAGGAACTGAAGAATGGACTTAGGAGAGCTAGAAGGGGACATGAAAAAGTCTTGGTGGGTAGGATTAAGGAAAATCCCAAGGCGTTCTACACTTACGTGAGGAACAAGAGGATGGCCAGTGTGAGGGTAGGGCTGATCAGGGAAAGTGGAGGGAACTTGTGCCTGGAGTCGGAGGAGGTATGTGTGGTCCTAAATGAATACTTTCCTTCAGTATTCACCAGTGAGAGGAACCTGGTCGTTTGTGAGGACAGCGTGGAACAGGCTGATATGCTTGAACAGGTTGAGGTTAAGAGGGAGGATGTGCTGTAAATTTTGAATGATATGAGGACAGATAAGTCCCCGGGGCCAGACGGGATATGCCCAAGGATATTACGGGAAGCGAGGGAAGAGATTGCAACGCCTTTGGCGATGATCTTTGCGTCTGCACTGTTCACTGGAGTAGTACCGGATGATTGGAGGGTGGCAAATGTTGTTCCCTGGTTCAAGAAAGGGAATAGGGATAAACTTGGGAGTTATAGATCAGTCAGATTTACGTCGGTAGTGGGCAAATTATTGGAGAGGATTCTGAGAGACAGGATTTATGATAACTTGGAAAAGCATGGTTTGATTAGAGACAGTCACCATGGCTTTGCGAGGGGCAGGTCATTCCTCACTAACCTTTTTGAATTCTTTGAAGATCTGACAAAACACATTGATGAAGGAAGAGCAGTGGACGTGGTGTATATGGATTTTAGCAAGGCGTTTGATAAGGTTCCCCATGGCAGGCTCATTTGGAAAGTAAGGAGGCATGGGATACAGGGAAAGTTGGCTATCTGGATACAAAATTGGCTGGCCCATAGAAGTCAGAGGATGGTGGTAGATGTAAAGTATTCAGCATGGATCTCGGTGACCAGTGGTGTTCCACAAGGATCTGTTCTGGGACCTCTGCTCTTTGTGATTTTTATAAAGGACTTGGATGACAAGTGGAAGGCTGAGTTAGCAAGTTTGCCGATGACACGAAGGTTGCTGGAGTTGTGGATGGTGTCGAAGGCTGTTGTAGGTTGCAACGGGACATTGACAGGATGCAGAGCTGGGCTGAGAAGTGGCTTATGGAGTTCAACCTGGAAAAGTATGCAGTGATTCATTTTGGAATGTCGAATTTGAATGCGGAATACAGGCTTAAAGACAGGATTCTTGGCAGAGTGGAGGAACCGAGGGATCTTGGGGTCCATGTCCATAGATCGCTCAAAGTTGCCACCCAAGTTGATAGGGTTGTTAAGAAGGCGTATGGTGTGTTGGCTTTCATTAACAGGGGGATTGAGTTTAAGAGACACGAGGTTATGCTGCAGTTCTATAAGGCCCTGGTTCGACCACACTTGGAATATTGTGTCCAGTTCTGGTTGCCTCATTATAGGAAGGATGTGGAAGCTTTAGAGAGGGTGCAGAGGAGATTTACCAGGATGCTGCCTGGACTGGAGGGCATGTCCTACGAAGAAAGGTTGAGGGAGCTAGGGCTTTTCTCATTGGAGCGAAGAAGGATGAGAGGTGACTTGAAAGAGGGGTACAAGATGATGAGAGGCATAGATAGAGTGGATAGTCAGAGACTTTTTTCCAGGGTGGAAAGGGCTATCACCAGGGGGCCTAATTTTAAGGTGATTGCTAGGAAGGTTTTGGGGAGATGTCAGAGGTAGATTCTTTACACAGAGAGTGGTGGGTGCGTGGGATGCGCTGCCAGCGGTGGTGGTAGAAGCAGATACATTAGGGGCATTTAAGCGACTCCTGGAAAGGTACATGGATGATAGTAGAATGAAGGTAGGTAGTTAGTTTGATCTTAGAGTAGGTTAAAGGTTCGGCTCAACATCGTGGGCCGAAGGGCCTGTAATGTGCTGTACTGTTCTATGTGCTATGTTCAATGTAATAGATGCCGGGATTGAAATGGCACTTTTCTGGTGTGTGAGTGGGACTCAGTACCACTCCAGGTGTTATTGATTGAGGCTTGGATTGCATTGGCTCTTTCTGGTGTGTGGATGGGTTCAGTACCTCTCCAGTTGCTATTAATAGCGCCCTGGACTGAACTGTCTCTTTACTGGTGTGTGAGTGG
Organism: Heterodontus francisci; assembly: GCF_036365525.1. NCBI lineage: Eukaryota > Metazoa > Chordata > Chondrichthyes > Heterodontiformes > Heterodontidae > Heterodontus > Heterodontus francisci. The sequence continues at coordinate 15,940,042 of NC_090409.1, read as the reverse complement.
GACTCAGTGCCACTCCAGCTGATACTAATAGATGCCTGGATTGAATTGGCACTTTTCTGTTGTGTGAGTGGGACACAGTACCACTCTAGTTGGTATTAATAGAGGCATGGATTGAATTTGCTCTTTCCTGGTGTGTGAGTGGGGTTCAGTACCACTCCAGCAAGTAGTAATAGCGGCCTGGATTGAAGTAGCTCTTTCCTGGTGAGTGAGTGGGGCTCAGTACTACTTCCGCTGATAATAATGGAGACCTGGATTGAGTTGGCTGTTTTCTGTTGTGTGAGTGGGAGTTAATTGCATTCCAGCTGGTATTTATAGAGGCCTGGATTGAATTGGCTCTTTCTTGCTGTGTGAGTGGGAGTCAGTACCACTCCAGCTGGTATTAATAGAGGTCAGAATTGAATTGGATACTTCCTGGTGTGTGAGTGGGACTCAGTACCACTCCAGCTGGTACTATTAGATGCCTGGACTGATTTGGCTCTTTCCTGGTGTGCGCGCGTACGCAATGCCTCTCCAGCTGGTGCTAAAAGTGGCCTGGAAAGAACTGGCGCTTTCCTGGTTTTTGAGGGGTGCTCAGTAGCTCTTCAAATGTTATTAATAGAGGCCTGGATTGAATTGGCTCTTTTCTGGTGTGTGATTGGGACTCTGCACCACTCCAGCTGGAATTAATTGGGGCTTTGATTGCATTGGCTGTTTCCAGTGTGAGAGTTGGGTTCAGTACCACTCCAGCTGCTATTAATAGCGCCCTGGACTGAACTGGCTCTTTACTGGTATGTGAGGGGGACTTAGTGCCACTCCAGCTGGGATCAATAGAGGCCTGGATTGAATTGGTTCTTTCCTGTTGTGTGATAGGGACTCAATGCCTCTCCACCTGGTATTAGTAGATGCCTGGAATGAACTGGCTTTTCCTGTTGTGTGCGTGGGGCTCAGTAGCACTACAACTGGTATTAATGTAGGCCTGGATTGAATCGGCTCTTTACTGTAGTGTGAGTGGGCCTCAGTACCACTCCAACTGGTATTAATACAGGCGTATATTGGATTGGTGCTTCCCTGGTTTGTGAGTGGGGTTCTGTACCACTCCAAATGGTATTAGTAGAGGCTTGGAATGATTTTACTCTTTCCTGGTGTGAGCGTGGAACTCAGTCACACTCCAGCTGGTAGTAATAGAGGCCTGGATTGAATTGGCCCTTTCCTGGTTTGTGAGTGGGACTCAGTACAACTCCAGCTGGTATTAATAGAGGTCTAGATTGAATTGGCTCTTTCTCGTTGTGTGAGTGGGAGTTAATTCCACTCCAACTGGTATTAAGAGGTCTGGATTGAATTGGCTGTTTCCTGGGGTGTGAGTGGGAATTAATTCAACTCCAGCTGGTATTAATAGAGGCCAAGATTCAACTGGCTCTTTCCTGGGGTGTGAGTGGGAATTAATTCAACTCCAGCTGGTATCAATAGAGGCCTGGATTCAACTGGCTCTTTCCTGGGGTGTGAGTGGGAGTTAGTTTCACTCCAGAAGGTATTAATACCTGTGTTGGGGCGGCACAGTGGCGCAGTGGTTAGCACCGCAGCCTCACAGCTCCAGGGACCCGGGTTTGATTCTGGGTACTGCCTGTGCGGAGTTTGCAAGTTCTCCCTGTGTCTGCGTGGGTTTCCTCCGGGTGCTCCGATTTCCTCCCACATGCCAAAGACTTGCAGGTTGATAGGTTAATTGGTCATTATAAATTGCCCCTAGTATAGGTAGGTGGTAGGGAAATATATAGGGACAGGTGGGGATGTGATAGGAATATGGGATTAGTGTAGGATTAGTATAAATGGGTGGTTGATGGTCGGCACAGACTCGGTGGGACGAAGGGCCTGTTTCAGTGCTGTATCTCTAAACTAAACTAAACTAAAACTAAACTAATAGAAGTCTGGATTGAATTGGCTCTTTCTTGTTGTGAGTGGGAGTCAGTACCACTCCAGCAGGTATTGATAGAGGCCTGGATTGAATTGGCTCTTTCTCGTTGTGTGAGTGGGAGTCAGTCAAACACCAGCAGGTATTAATAGAGGTCTGCATTGAATTGGCACTTTCTTGTTGTGTGAGTGCGTGTCAGTACCACTCCAGCAGGTATTACTAGAGGCCTGGATTGAATTGGCTCTTCCCTTGTGTGGGAGTGGGAATTAATTCAACTCCAGCTGGTATTAATAGAAGCCTGGATTCGATTGGCAAGTTCCTGGGGTGTGAGTGGGATTCTGTACCATTCGAGCTGGTATTAATAGATACCTGGATGTAATTTGTTCTTTCCTGGTGCGCGAGTGGGAGTTAATTCCACTCCAAATGTTTTTAATAGAGGTCGGGATTGAATTGGCTCTTTCCTGTTGTGTGAGTGGGAGTCAGTACCACACCCGCAGGTATTAATAGAGGCTTGGATTGAATTGCCTATTTCTTGTTGTGTGAGTAGGAGCCAGTACCTCTCCAGCAGGTATTAATAGAGGCCTGGATTGAATTGGCTCTTTCCTGTTGTGTGAGTGGGAGTCAGTACCACACCAGCAGGTAGTAATAGTGGTCTAGATTGACTTGGCTCTTTCTTGTTGTGTGAGTAGGAGCCAGTACCTCTCCAGCAGGTATTAATAGAGGCCTGGATTGAATTGGCTCTTTCCTGTTGTGTGAATGGGACTCAATGAATCTCGGCTGGTATTAGTAGAGGCCTGGAATGAATTGGCTCCTTCCTGGTGTGTCAGTGGAGCTCAGTATCGAACGAAATGTTATTAATCGAGGCCTGATTGAATTGGCTCCTTTCCAGTGTGAGTGGGACTCAGTACCACTCCAGCTGGTATTAATTGAGGCTTGGATTGCATTGGCTCCTTCTGGCGTGAGTTGGGTTCAATACCACTGCAGCTGCTATTAATAGCGCCCTGGATTGAATTGGCTCTTTGCTGGTGTGTGAGTGGGCCTCAGTGCCACTCCAGCTGGTATTAATATAGGCCTGGATTGAATTGGCTCTTTACTGTTGTGTGAGTGGGCCTCAGTACCACTCCAACTGGTATTAATACAGGCGTGTATTGGATTGGCGCTTCCCTGGTTTGTGAGTGGGGTTCTGTACCACTCCAAATGGTATTAGTAGAGGCTTGGAATGATTTTACTCTTTCCTGGTGTGAGCGTGGAACTCAGTCACACTCCAGCTGGTAGCAATAGAGGCCTGGATTGAATTGGCCCTTTCCTGGTTTGTGAGTGGGACTCAGTACAACTCCTGCTGGTATTAATGGAGGTCTAGATTGAATTGGCTCTTTCTCGTTGTGTGAGTGGAGTCAGTACCACTCCAGCAGGTATTGGTAGAGGCCTGGATTGAATTGGCTCTTTCTCGCTGTGTGAGTGGGAGTCAGTCCCACACCAGCAGGTATTAATAGAGGTCTGCATTGAATTGGCACTTTCTTGTTGTGTGAGTGCGTGTCAGCACCACTCCAGAAGGTATTACTAGAGGCCTGGATTGCATTGGCTCTTCCCTTGTGTGGGAGTGGGAATTAACTCAACTCCAGCTGTTATTAATAGAGACCTGGATTCAATTGTCTCTTTCTTGGGGTGTGAGTGGGACTCAGTACCACTCGAACTGGTATTAATAGAGGCCTGGATTGGATTGGCTATACCCTGAGGTGTGAGTGGTAATTAATTCAACTCCAGCTGGTATTAATAGAGGCCTGTATTGAATTGGCTCTTTACTGGTGTGTGAGTGGGCCTCAATTGCTCTCCAGCTGGTATTAGTAGAGGCCTGGATTGAATTGGCTCTTTTCTCGTGTGTGAGTGGGACTCAGTAGCACGCCAAATGTTATTAATAGAGGCCTGGATTGAATTGGCTCTTTAAGGTGTGTGAGTGGGAGTCAGTACCACTCCAGCTGGAATTTATAGAGGCCTGGATTGAAGTGGCTGTTTCCTGATGTGTAACTGGGAGTTAATTTCACTCCAACTGGTATTAATAGAGGTCTGGATTGAATTGTATCCTTCCTGGTGTGTGAGTGGGTCTCAGTACCACTCCAGCAGGTACTAATGAGGCCTGGATTGAATTGGCTCTTTCCCGGTTTGTATGCGGGACTCAGTACGTCTCCAGCTGGTATTAATGAGGCCTGGATTGAATTGGCTCTTTCCTGGTGTGTATGCGAGACTCAGTACATCTCCAGCTGGTATTAATGGAGGCTTGGATTAAAGTGGCTCTTGCCTGGTGTGTGAGTGTGGCGCAGTAACACTCGAAAAGTTGTAAATCGAGGCCTGGATTGAATTGGCTCTTTCCTGGGGTGTGAGTGGAATTCAGTACCATTCGAGCTGTATTAATGGAGACCTGGATTTAATTTGCTCTTTCCTGGTGCGCGAGTGGGAGTTAATTCCACTCCAACTGGTATTAATAGAGGTCGGGATTGAATTGGCTCTTTCCTGGTGTGTGAGTGGGCCTCAGTGCCATTCCAGCTGGTATTAATATAGGCCTGGATTGAATTGGTTCTTTACTGTTGTGTGAGTGGGCCTCAGTACCACTCCAACTGGTATTAATACAGGCGTGTATTGGATTGGTGCTTCCCTGGTTTGTGAGTGGGGTTCTGTACCACTCCAAATGGTGTTAGTAGAGGCTTGGAATGATTTTACTCTTTCCTGGTGTGAGCGTGGAACTCAGTCACACTCCAGCTGGTCGTAATAGAGGCCTGGATTGAATTGGCCCTTTCCTGGTTTGTGAGTGGGACTCAGTACAACTCCAGCTGGTATTAATAGAGGTCTAGATTGAATTGGCTCTTTCTCGTTGTGTGAGTGGGAGTTAATTCCACTCCAACTGGTATTAAGAGGTCTGGATTGAATTGGCTCTTTCCTGGGGTTTGAGTGGGAATTAATTCAACTCCAGCTGGTATTAATAGAGGCCTGGATTCAACTGGCTCTTTCCTGGGGTGTGAGTGGGAGTTAGTTTCACTCCAGCAGGTATTAATAGAGGTCTGCATTGAATTGGCACTTTCTTGTTGTGTGAGTGGGAGTCAGTCCCACACCAGCAGGTATTAATAGAGGTCTGCATTGAATTGGCACTTCCTTGTTGTGTGAGTGCATGTCAGTACCACTCCAGCAGGTATTACTAGAGGCCTGGATTGAATTGGCTCTTCCCTTGTGTGGGAGTGGGAATTAATTCCACTCCAACTGTTTTTAATAGAGGTCGGGATTGAATTGGCTCTTTCCTGTTGTGTGAGTGGGAGTCAGTACCACACCCGCAGGTATTAATAGAGGCTTGGATTGAATTGCCTATTTCTTGTTGTGTGAGTGCGTGTCAGTACCACACCAGCAGGTAGTCATAGTGGTCTGGATTGACTTGGCTCTTTCTTGTTGTGTGAGTAGGAGCCAGTACCTCTCCAGCAGGTATTAATAAAGGCCTGGATTGAATTGGCTCTTTCCTGTTATATGAATGGGACTCAATGAAACTCCAGCTGGTATTACTGGAGGCCTGGAATGAATTGGCTCCTTCCTGGTGTGTCAGTGGAGCTCAGTATCTAACGAAATGTTATTAATAGAGGCCTGGATTGACTTGGCTCCTTTCCGGTGTGAGTGGGACTCAGTACCACCCCAGCTGGTATTAATTGAGGCTTGGATTGCATTGGCTCTTTCTGGCGTGAGTTGGGTTCAATACCACTGCAGCTGCTATTAATAGCGCCCTGGATTGAATTGGCTCTTTGCTGGTGTGTGAGTGGGCCTCAGTGCCACTCCAGCTGGTATTAATATAGGCCTGGATTGAATTGGCTCTTTACTGTTGTGTGAGTGGGCCTCAGTACCACTCCAACTGGTATTAATACAGGCGTGTATTGGATTGGCGCTTCCCTGGTTTGTGAGTGGGGTTCTGTACCACTCCAAATGGTATTAGTAGAGGCTTGGAATGATTTTACTCTTTCCTGGTGTGAGCGTGGAACTCAGTCACACTCCAGCTGGTAGCAATAGAGGCCTGGATTGAATTGGCCCTTTCCTGGTTTGTGAGTGGGACTCAGTACAACTCCTGCTGGTATTAATGGAGGTCTAGATTGAATTGGCTCTTTCTCGTTGTGTGAGTGGAGTCAGTACCACTCCAGCAGGTATTGGTAGAGGCCTGGATTGAATTGGCTCTTTCTCGCTGTGTGAGTGGGAGTCAGTCCCACACCAGCAGGTATTAATAGAGGTCTGCATTGAATTGGCACTTTCTTGTTGTGTGAGTGCGTGTCAGCACCACTCCAGAAGGTATTACTAGAGGCCTGGATTGCATTGGCTCTTCCCTTGTGTGGGAGTGGGAATTAACTCAACTCCAGCTGTTATTAATAGAGGCCTGGATTCAATTGTCTCTTTCTTGGGGTGTGAGTGGGACTCAGTACCACTCGAACTGGTATTAATAGAGGCCTGGATTGGATTGGCTCTACCCTGAGGTGTGAGTGGTAATTAATTCAACTCCAGCTGGTATTAATAGAGGCCTGTATTGAATTGGCTCTTTACTGGTGTGTGAGTGGGCCTCAATTGCTCTCCAGCTGGTATTAGTAGAGGCCTGGATTGAATTGGCTCTTTTCTCGTGTGTGAGTGGGACTCAGTAGCACGCCAAATGTTATTAATAGAGGCCTGGATTGAATTGGCTCTTTAAGGTGTGTGAGTGGGAGTCAGTACCACTCCAGCTGGAATTTATAGAGGCCTGGATTGAAGTGGCTGTTTCCTGATGTGTAACTGGGAGTTAATTTCACTCCAACTGGTATTAATAGAGGTCTGGATTGAATTGTATCCTTCCTGGTGTGTGAGTGGGTCTCAGTACCACTCCAGCAGGTACTAATGAGGCCTGGATTGAATTGGCTCTTTCCCGGTTTGTATGCGGGACTCAGTACGTCTCCAGCTGGTATTAATGAGGCCTGGATTGAATTGGCTCTTTCCTGGTGTGTATGCGAGACTCAGTACATCTCCAGCTGGTATTAATGGAGGCTTGGATTAAATTGGCTCTTGCCTGGTGTGTGAGTGTGGCGCAGTAACACTCGAAAAGTTGTAAATCGAGGCCTGGATTGAATTGGCTCTTTCCTGGGGTGTGAGTGGAATTCAGTACCATTCGAGCTGTATTAATGGAGACCTGGATTTAATTTGCTCTTTCCTGGTGCGCGAGTGGGTGTTAATTCCACTCCAACTGGTATTAATAGAGGTCGGGATTGAATTGGCTCTTTCCTGGTGTGTGAGTGGGCCTCAGTGCCACTCCAGCTGGTATTAATATAGGCCTGGATTGAATTGGTTCTTTACTGTTGTGAGTGGGCCTCAGTACCACTCCAACTGGTATTAATACAGGCGTGTATTGGATTGGTGCTTCCCTGGTTTGTGAGTGGGGTTCTGTACCACTCCAAATGGTGTTAGTAGAGGCTTGGAATGATTTTACTCTTTCCTGGTGTGAGCGTGGAACTCAGTCACACTCCAGCTGGTCGTAATAGAGGCCTGGATTGAATTGGCCCTTTCCTGGTTTGTGAGTGGGACTCAGTACAACTCCAGCTGGTATTAATAGAGGTCTAGATTGAATTGGCTCTTTCTCGTTGTGTGAGTGGGAGTTAATTCCACTCCAACTGGTATTAAGAGGTCTGGATTGAATTGGCTCTTTCCTGGGGTTTGAGTGGGAATTAATTCAACTCCAGCTGGTATTAATAGAGGCCTGGATTCAACTGGCTCTTTCCTGGGGTGTGAGTGGGAGTTAGTTTCACTCCAGCAGGTATTAATAGAGGTCTGCATTGAATTGGCACTTTCTTGTTGTGTGAGTGGGAGTCAGTCCCACACCAGCAGGTATTAATAGAGGTCTGCATTGAATTGGCACTTCCTTGTTGTGTGAGTGCATGTCAGTACCACTCCAGCAGGTATTACTAGAGGCCTGGATTGAATTGGCCCTTCCCTTGTGTGGGAGTGGGAATTAATTCCACTCCAACTGTTTTTAATAGAGGTCGGGATTGAATTGGCTCTTTCCTGTTGTGTGAGTGGGAGTCAGTACCACACCCGCAGGTATTAATAGAGGCTTGGATTGAATTGCCTATTTCTTGTTGTGTGAGTGCGTGTCAGTACCACACCAGCAGGTAGTCATAGTGGTCTGGATTGACTTGGCTCTTTCTTGTTGTGTGAGTAGGAGCCAGTACCTCTCCAGCAGGTATTAATAAAGGCCTGGATTGAATTGGCTCTTTCCTGTTATATGAATGGGACTCAATGAAACTCCAGCTGGTATTACAGGAGGCCTGGAATGAATTGGCTCCTTCCTGGTGTGTCAGTGGAGCTCAGTATCTAACGAAATGTTATTAATAGAGGCCTGGATTGACTTGGCTCCTTTCCGGTGTGAGTGGGACTCAGTACCACCCCAGCTGGTATTAATTGAGGCTTGGATTGCATTGGCTCTTTCTGGCGTGAGTTGAGTTCAATACCACTGCAGCTGCATTAATAGCGCCCTGGATTGAATTGGATCTTTCCTGGTGTGTGAGTGGGACTCAGTACCACTCCAGCTGTTAATAATAGAGGCCTGGATTGATTTGGCTCCAACTAGTATTACAGGAGGCCTGGACAGCATTGGCTCCATCCTCGTGTGAGAGTGGGACTCATTCCACTCCAGCTGGTTTTCACAAACGGCACCTCGAACTGTCTCTTGCAGTGCGACCATTTTAAATGAGATTTCATGCGGCTGTTTGTTATCACATGCTCTGCGGCCATTTTAAATGACATTCCGTGCGGCTGTTTGATGTCACCTGCACTGCGCTCATTTAAACAACATGTGCTGCGTACATTTTGAATGCCGTTCCATGCGGCTGTTTGTTGTCACCTGCACTGCATCCATTTTAAGCGACATTTGCTGCGGTCATTTTAAATGATATGCACTGTGGTTTGTTTGAAATCAGATTAATCCACGGCGATCATTTTCATTGTTTTGTCTCCATGGCAGTGAATGTAACAGGTTATAAATGAGAATAAAGATTCATAAAGGATAATAAATCATCGACATTCATAAAGGATTATAAAGATTTTCAAAGTGTTAGGTAGAATTATAAACAATATAGAAAAGTTATAAAGGTCAGTAGATGTTTATAAATGATCATCAAGGATAATCAATAATTATCAGGATTCCTTTTATTAGAAAGGGATTATAAAAGAGTCCAAAAGATTCAGACCCTGCCCCCAGTCCCCATCACCCGGGAAGCAGACCACGCCCCCACTCCCTGTCACCCTGGAAACAGGCACCGCCCCCACTTTCCTTCACCCTGGTAACGCACCCCACCACCACTCCTCGTCACCCAGGTAACAGACCCCGACCCCACTCCCCATCACCCTGGTAACAGACCCCGCTCCCGGTCACCCTGCAAACAGACCCCGCCCCCTCTCCGTCATTAGAGGAACAGACCACGCCCCCACACTCCGTCACCCTGGTAACAGAGCCCACGACCACTCCCCCTCACCCTGGAAAAAGACCCCGACCCCACTCCCCGTCACCTTGGTAACAGACCACGCCCCCACTCTGTCTCCATGATGACAGGCCCCAGCACAGCTCTGTCACCCTGGTGACAGGTCCCGGCCCCGATCTGTCACCCAGGTGACAGGCTCCGCCCCCGCTCTGTCCCCATGCTAACAGAGCCCGCCCCGCTCTGTCACCGTGATGACCGGCCCCACCCCCGCTCTGTCACCATGATGACAGGCCCCATCCCCGCTCTGTTTTCTATGGTGGCAGGCCCCGCTCCTGCTCTGTCTCTGTGATGAGAGCCCGCGCCGCCGCTATGTCTCCATGGTTACAGGCCCGGCCCCCGCTCTGTCCCCATGGTGACAAGCCCCTCCCCCGCTCTGTCTCCATGGTGACATGCACCGCCCCCACCTCCGAACATTGAACGAATTTAGCAATTGTAGTAAAGGGATATTTCAGCACATTCTTCAACTGCTCTCTGAACTGACTCTGGGTCATGCGGTATATCGCAGTGTTTGTGCAGCAACTCAGGAGCTCCAGCATGAACCTCAAATCCAGCAGAAAATCAGTGAGTAAAACAGACAGATACTGCAAATACCACATCCGTCTCCATATCGAATACGCCATTAAGAGTGCCCACAACAGGATGAAATTCCCCGAGATTACTAACAGTAAAATGATGGATTTCCTTCGACTCTCCATCTCGGGGTCTCTGCGACTCTCCCCACTGCTGTGAGCACGGAGTCTTCTGCGTCCTCTGCTTCTCACTAAAATGTGTCTGACGGTGAGAGCGTTGAGCAGCAGAGTCAGTGCAAATGGGATCGCCGGGTTTAGAATGTTGTGGATGAATTCGATTGTTGTCCAGACACGAGAGAAATAAACATCCATTGTTGCATCACAAAACCAGGGATTGTTCCACTGCGAATACATCTGCTGGCATAAAATACCAGAAGATGTTCTTTAAACAGCTCTGCACAGTCACTGTTCCCACAACCACAGCCGAAGTTTTCTCACTGCAATATTTACTTTTCAGCTTCTGGCAACAAATGACCACAAATCGATCAAAGCTGAAAGTGACGGTGAACCAGACAGAACAGTCTGTGGCTGCATAAAGCAGGACGGTGTGGATATTACACACGGGGATGTAATACAGGAACAGAAACTGATCCCGATAAACAATGGGAATGTGTCTCAGTATCAGGTCCAGGATAATGACCAGTAGCTCCGCTGCTGACATGGCTACAAGGTAGCGAGTGACACATTTGGAGAGAACGCACTTTCCCCGAGACAGGATCCCAATCGTCAGCAAGTTAACTGTGAGGAAGGGAAATAAAAAGAGAAATTATACATCAGACTGGAGTAAAGTTACCAGTTTAATTGAGGACTTATTGAGATTTATAAATGTGTTCCTGTATCCAGTGATATATTAAAATGATTGGACCTGAATGAACAAATGGAAACGTCTGTGATACTGTGGCAGACAGGAGAGATTAAATAACAAAAGGATGATATTGAAATTGTTAAACTGAATGTTGATCATAATCCTCCCCCGCCCTCCTTTCCCCATCTGGTTCAAAGACATTTCGATCTCTAATCTCTCCCAGTTCTGATGAAGGGTCACCGATCTGAAACATTAACCTCTGTTTCTCTCTCAAAAAATCCTGCCAGACCTGCTGAGTATTTCCAGAATTTCCTGTTCTTATTTCATATTTCCAGCATCTGCAGCACTGTGGTCTTGTATAGAGAGTTAAATGTTGAACTGACTGAGAGACTCTGTCTTAATGCCTCTGGTGTGTGTGTGTGTGCATTTATATGTCTGGCCCAGTGCTAGGGTCTGACCTGTGTGTGCGTGAGTCAGAGAGAGAGAGAGTACGTGTGCCTGTGTGTGAGAGAAAGAGAGTATGTGTGTGTCTGACAGAGAGCAGGTGTGTGTGTGAGAGAGAGCGTGTGTGTGTGTGTGTGTGTGTGTGTGTGTGTGTGTGTGTGTGTGTGTGTGTGTGTGTGTGTGTGAGAGAGAGAGAGAGTTTGTGTGTGTGTGTCTGAGAGACACAGCGTGCGTGTCTGAGTGTGTGTGTGTGTGTTTGTGTGGGTGTCTGAGAGAGACAGCATGTGTGTTTGTATGTGTCAGAGAAAGAGTGTATGTGTGTGTGTTTGATAAAGAGAGTGCGTGTGAGAGTGTGTGTGTGAGAGACTGTGTGTGTGAGAGAGAGTGTGTGCGTGTCTGAGAGAGAATGTGAGTGAGTGCGTCAGAGAGAGTGTGTGTGTGTGCGTGTGAGAGAGTGTGTGTGTGTGATTGTGTGTCTGAGAGATTGTGTGTGTCTATTTGTGTGCCTGTGTGTCTGAGAGCGTGTGTGCGCGCGTGTGTGTGTGTGTGTGATAGAGAGCATATGTGTATGTCTGTGAGAGTGTGAGTGTGTGTGTGAAAGAGCGTGTGTGTGTGTGTGAGACAGAGAGCATGTGTGTATGTCTGTGAGAGTGTGAGAGTGTGAGCGTGTGAGAGAGAGAGCATGTGAGCGTGTGTGTGTGAGTGCGTTCCTGTGTGTGAGATATTGTTTGTATGTGCATCTGCTTGCGAGAGAGCGTATGCATGTGTGTGAGAGAGTGTGTATGTGTGTGTGTGAGGGAGAGTGTGTGTGTGAGAATGTGTGTGTGTGTGTGAGAGAGTGTGTGTGTGTGTGTGAGGGAGTGTGTGTGTGTGTGTGTGAGAGAGTGTGTGTGAGCGAGAAAGCGTGTGGGTGTCTGAGAGTGTGTGTGAATGCGTGTGTGTGTCTGCGAGAGTGCGTGTGTGTATTTGCGTGCGTATGTGCATGGGTGAGTGTGTGTGTGTGTGAGAGAGAGCGTGTCTGTGTGAGTGTCTGAGACAGTGTGTGTGTGTGTGTTTGTGTGTGTGAGAGAGAGAGCGTGTGTGTATGTCTGTGAGCGAGTGTGTGTGCGAGAGAGAAAGAGCACGTGATGTGTGTGTGTGTATCTGTGTGAGAGTTGCGCATGTGTGTGTGAGAGAAAGAGTGTGTGGGTGTAAATAGCATGTGTGTGTGTGTGAGAGTGTATGTATGGGTGTGAGAAAGAGCATGTGTGTGTATGTGTGTCAGAGAGTGTGTGTGAGAGAGGGGGAGAGATCGTGCCTGTGTTGTGTGCTTGTGAGAGAGTGAGAGCCCATGCGTGTGGTGTGAGAGAGAGATAGAGAGCGTGCGTTTACGTCTGTGACAGTATGTGTGTGTGTGTGAGAGAGAGAGAGTGTGTGTGTGTGTGGCTGAGAGAGAGAGAGAGAGTTTGTGTGAGTGAGAGAGAGGAGAGAGAGTGGCTGAGAGAGAGTGGCTGAGAGAGAGTTGTGTGTGTATATGTGCGTGTGTGTGCGTGAGAGAGAGAGCATGTGTGTGTATCTGTGAGACAGAGTGTGTGTGTATGACAGTGTGTGTGTGTGAGAGAGACCGTGCGTGTGTGAATGAGCATGTTTGAAAGAGAGCTTGTGTGTGAGTGTGTGTGAGAGAGAGAGCATGTGTGTGTATGTGAGAGAGAGGGAGAGCATGTGTGTGTATCTGTGTGACAGAATGTGTGTGTATGACAGTGTGTGTGTGTGTGTGTGTGTGTGTTTGAGGGAGAGAATGTGTGAAAGAGAGCATGTGTGTGACTGTGTGTTTGAGAGAGCGCATCTGTGCGTGTGTGTGTGAGAGAGAGAAAGAGATAAAGAGAGCTTGTGTGTATGTCTTTGAGAGTGTGTGTGAGAGAGAGAGAATGTGTGTGTATGTGTGTGAGAGAGTGTGTGTATGTGTGTCTGTTTGAGAGAGAGCGCGTGTGCGTTTAAGACAGAGTGTGTGTGTGTTGCTGAGAGAGTGTGTGTGTGTGTCAGAGAGGGAGAGAGATCGTGTGTGCGTGTGTGTGCGAGAGAGAGTGTGTGTGTGAGAGAGGGAGAGAGATCGTGCGTGTGGAGTGTGTGTGTGTGTGTGTGAGAGAGAGATAGAAAGCATGCGTTTATGTCTGTGACAGTATGTGTGTGTGTGTGTGAGAGAGAGAGTGTGTGTGTGTGGCTGAGAGAGAGAGAGACAGAGAGAGAGAGTTTGCATGAGTGAGAGAGAGAGGAGCGAGAGTGGCTGAGAGAGAGAGAGATGTGTGTGCATATGTGCGTGTGTGTGCGTGAGAGGGAGAGCATATCTGTGTATCTGTGCGACAGAGTGTGTGTGTATGACAGTGTGTGTGTGTGAGAGAGACAGTGCCTGTGTGAAAGAGCATGTGTGAAAGAGAGCTTGTGTGTGAGTGTGTGTGAGAGAGAGAGCATGTGTGTGTATGTGAGAGAGAGAGGGAGAGCATGTGTGTGTATCTGTGTGACAGAGTGTGTGTGTATGACAGTGTGTGTGAGTTTGTTTGTGAGAGAGAGAGGGAGAGAATGTGTGAAAGAGAGCATGCGTGTGAGTGTGTGTTTGAGAGAGAGCATCTGTGCGTGTGTGTGTGAGAGAGAGAGAGAACGAGAGCTTGTTTTTATGTTTGTGAGAGTGTGTGTGAGAGAGAGAGTATGTGTGTGCACGTGTGTGAGAGAGTGTGTGTATGTGTGTCTGTTTGAGAGAGAGCGCGTGTGCGTTTAAGACAGAATGTGTGTGTGTGTTGCTGAGAGAGTGTGTGTGTGCGTCAGAGAGGGAGAGAGATCGTGTGTGCGTGCGTGTGCGAGAGAGCGTGTGTGTCAGAGAGGGAGAGAGATCGTGCGTGTGGGGTGTGTGTATGTGAGAGAGTGAGCGGGTCGTGTGTGTGTGTGTGTGTGAGAGAGAGAGAGCAGATGTTTGTGTTATATGAGCGAGAGAGAGAGCGTGTGTGTGAGAGAGTGTGTGTATGTGTGTGTGTGAGAGAGAGCGTGTGTGTGTGTGTGTGAGAGAGAGCGAGTGTGTGTGACACAGAGAGAGAGAGCATGTGTGTGTTAGAGATAGAGAGAGACAGTGTGCGTGTGTCTGGGACAGAGTGTGTGTATGTGTGTGAGAGATAGTGTGTGTGTGTGTGAGAGAGCATGTGTACGTGTGTGTGTGTGTGAGAGAGAGAGTGTGTGTGTGTTTGAGAGAGAGCGTGTGTGTGAAAGAAAGAGATAGTACATGTGCAGGAGAGAGCATCTGTACGTGTGTGTGAGAGAGAGAGTGTGTCTGTGTGTGTGTTTGAGAGAGAGCGTGTGTGTGTGAGAGTGAGAGAAATTGCGTATGTGTGTAAGAGAGATAGTGTGTGTGAGAGAGAGCGTGTGCATGTGTGTGTGTGAGAGCATGTGTGTTGTGTGTATGAAAGAGTGTCGTGCGTGTGTAAGAAATACAGTGTGTGTGAGCGAGAGAGAGCGTGTGTATGCGTGTGAGAGAGTGTGTGTGTGTGTGCGTGCGTGTTTTGTGTGTAGGAAAGCGTATGTGTTTCTGCGAGACTGTGTGTGTGAGTGCATCTGAGAGTGAGTGTTTGTGTGAGCGAGTGTGTGTGTGTGCGTGAGAGAGAGAGGGAGTGTCTATGTGTGTGAGAGAGGGAGCATGTATGTGCATGTGTGTGAGAGTGTGTGTACGTGAGAGAGAGAGAGAGCATGTGTGTGCATGTGTGTGTGAGTGTGTCTGAGAGTGAGCCTGTGTATGAGAGAGAGTGTGGGTGTGTGCCTGAGAGAGAGAGAGTGCGGTGTGTGTGAGAGAGAGTGTGTGTGTGAGAGAGAGAGAGCATGTGTGTGCATGTGTGTGAGTGTGTGTGTGTGAGAGAGAGAGATTGTGCATGTGTTTGTTTGAGAAAGAATGTGTGTGTAAGTGAGACGGTACGTGTGAGAGTCTGTGTGTGCGAGAGAGAGCGTGTGCGTGTCTGAGCGGGACTGTGTGTGTGAATGCATCTGAGAGTGAGCGTGTGTATGAGAGAGAGAGTGCATGTGTGTGTACGTGTGTGTGTGCATGTGAGCGTGTGTGTGAGAGAGAGCATGTTTGTGCGTGTGTGTGAGAGAGAGAGTTTGTATAAGTGTATATGTGTGTGTGTGTGAAAGAGAGCCTGTTTGTGTGTCTGAGAGAGACTATGTGTGTGAGTGCATCTGAGAGTGAGCGTGTGTGTGAAAGAGAGCCTGTGTGTGCATGCGGGAGAGAGAGAGTGTGTGTGTGTGTGTGAGAGAGAGAGAGTGTGTGTGTGAGTGAGAGACAGAGCGTGTGTGTGTGTGAGAGAAAATGAGAGGGAGAGAGAGAGAGAGAGAGAGATTGTGTGCGTGTGTGTGTGTGTCTGGGGCAGAGTGTGTGTGTGTGAGAGAGTGCGCGTGTGTGTATGTGTGTGTGAGAGAGAGAGAGCGTGTGTGTATGTGTGTGCATGTGAGAGAGAGCATGTGTGCATGTGTGCGTAAGACAGGGAGTGTGCGCGTGAGAGATAGAGCATTTGTGTGTGTGTGTCTGTGTGTGTGCATGTGAGAAAGGGAGCGCGAGTGTATGTGTGTGAGCGAGAGAGAGCATGTGTGTATGTATGTGAGAGAGTGTATGTGCATATGTGTGACAGTGTATGTGTGTGAGATAGAGAGCATGTGTACGTGTGTGAGGGAGAGAGTGTGTGCGTGTGTCTGAGAGAGTGTGTGCGAAAGAATGTATGTCTGTGTGCCAGAGAGTGTGTGTGTGCCTGTGTGCATGAGTGTGTGTGTGAAAGAGTGTGTGTGTGACAGAATATTTGTATGTTAGAGAGCGTGTGTGTGTGTGAGAGAGAGAGAGCGTGTGTGTGTGAGAGAGAGAGAGTGGGGGTGTATGTGTGTGAGAGAGGGAGACAGCCTGTGTGTGTGTGTGAGAGAGAGAGAGTGAGAGAGAGAGCGCGTGTGTGCATACGTGTGTCTGTGAGAGAGAAGAGAGTTTGTGTGTGTGTGTGAGAGAGAGAGACAGCCTGTGTGTGTGTGTGTGAGAGAGAGAGAGAGCATGTGTGTGTGAGAGAGAGAAGTGTGTTTGTGTGTGTGTGAGAGAGAGAGAGAATTTGCGTGTGTGCATGTGTATGTGAGTATGAGAGAGAGAGCGTATTTGCGTGTGAGAGTGTGTGTGTGTGAGAGAAAGAGCGTGGATGTGTTCGTGTTAGAGAGGGAGAGCTTGTGTGTGTGTATGTGTGTGTGTGAGAGAAAGAGCGTGGATGTGTTCGTGCTAGAGAGAGAGAGAGTTTGTGTGTGGTGTGAGAAAGTGTGTGTGTGTGAAAGAACGCGTGTGTGTGTGTTATAGCGTGTGTGTGTCTGTGTGTATGAGTGTGTGTGGGAGAGTGTGTGTGTCTGAGAAAGAGTGTGTGTGTTGGAGAGGGCGTATGTGTGTGCGTGTCTGTGGGTGAGACAGAGTGTGTGTGTATGATTGTGTTTGTGAGAGAGAGTGAGTGTGTGTGTGTGAGAGAGAGAGTGTGTGTGTGTGAGAGAGAGAGCGTGTGTGTATGTGTGTGTGCGTGTGTGAGAGAGAGAGTGTTTGTGTGTGTGTGTGTCTGAGAGTGTGTGTGTGAGAGAGAGAGAGACAGCCTGTGTGTGTGTGTGAGACAGAGAGAGAGCACGTGTGTGTGAGAGAGAGAGAGAGAGAATGTCTTGTGCGTGTGTGTGTCTGGGACAGAGTGTGTGTGAGAGAGAGAGAGCATGTGTGTGTGTGTGCGAGAGAGAGCGTGTGTATGTGTTTGTATGTGAGACAGGGAGTGTGTGAGTGACAGAGAGAGAGCGCGTTTGTGTGTGTGTGTCTGTGTGCGCGTGCGTGTGAGCGAGAGAGAGCATGTGTGGATGTATGTATGTGAAAGAGTGAGAGTGCATGTGTGTGAGAGTGTGTGTGTGTGAGAGAGAGCATGTGTGTGTATGTTTGGGAGAGAATGCGTGTATGTGTGTGTATCTGAGAGAGAGTGTGTGCGTGTGAAAGAATGTATGTGTGTGTGTTAGAATGTGTGTGTGTCGGTGTGCATGAGTGTGTGTGAGTGTGTGTGAGAGAAGATGTGTATGTTAGAGAGAGAGTGTGTGTGTGAGAGAGAATGGGTGTGTCTGTGAGAGAAAGAGTGGGTGTGTATGTGTGTGTGAGAGAGAGACATCCTGTGTGTGTGAGAGAGAGTGATTGTGTGTGTATGTGTGTTTGTGTGTGTGTGTTTGTCCGTCTTGCTCAGTGCCTGGCATCTGTTTGTACTGTGTGTGTGTGTGTGTGTATGTGTGTGTGTGTGTGCGCCTGCGTGCACATGCGTGCACACATGTGTGTGTATGTCTGTGTGTGGGTTTGCCTCAGAGCATGAGTTGTGGTGTGTGTCTGCGTGTGGTGTGTGTGTGTGTCTGTGTCTGTTTGTATGTCTCGGTCATTGTGCTGTGAGGTGTATGTCTTTGTATCTCAGTGCCTGGGCTGTGGTGTGTGTGCGTGCTTTTATGTGTGTCTCAAGGTCTGGGTAGCACTTTGTGTCTTTGTGTCTTCGTGTGTGTGTGTGTGTGTTTGTCTCTGTGCCTGTCTCACTGCCTGGGGTGTGATCCATGTGTGTGTGCGCGCGCCTGGATGCCGAGTTTGCCGTTTGTGAGTGCCTATGTGCATGCGCGTATGTGTTTGTGTGTGTGTATCTCAGGCCTGAGTTTTGCTTTGTATCTTCATTTAACTGTGAGTTTGTCGTCTGTGAGTGCCTATGTGCATGATTGTGTGTGTGTCTTTGTGTGGGTTTGTATCAGGGCCTGGGTTGTGCTGTGTGTGTGTGTGTGCGTGTGAGTATGTGCCTGCAGGCCTGGATTGTAGTGTGTGTATGTGTGTCTGTGTGTCTTTGTGTGTGTGTGTGCGTGTGTTTGTGTGTGTGACTTTGTATGTGCATGCCTGGACTGTAGAGTGTCTCTGCGCGCGTGTGTGCGTTTGTATGCATGCCTGGATTGTAGAGTGCGTGTGTGTGAGTGTGTGTGAGTGAGATTGCGAGTATGCAAGTGATTGCCTGAAAGCCTGTATTGCAGTGTGTGTGCGTGCATGTGTCTGTGCATGTGTGTGTGTGTGTGTGTGAATTTGACTGGTTCAGTGCCTGTGGTGCGATCTGTGATCATATGTGTGTGTGAGAGTGTTACTGAATTTGACTGGTTCAGTGCCTATGGTGTGATCTGTGTTCATGTGTGTGTGTGTGTGTGTGTGTGTGTGTGTGTGTGTGTGTGTGTGTGTGTCTAGCTCAGTGCCTGTCTTGTGATCTATGTATGTGTGTGTCTAGCTCAGTGCTTGTGTTGTGATCTGTTGTCTAGCTCAGTGCCTGTGTTGTGATCTATGTGCAAGTGTGTGTCGAGATCAGTGCGTCGGTTGTGATCTGTGTATGTTTCCGAGTGTGTCTGTCTGTGTGTGTCCGAGTGTGCATGTGTCTGGCTCAGGGTCTTGGTTGTGACCTGTGTCTGTGTGTGTGTGCATATATCTGTGCGTGTTGGTATATCTGTGTCCGAGTGTGTCTGCGTGTGTGATAATCTGTCTGTGTGTGTATCTCAGGACCTGGGTTGTGCTGTGTGCTCTGTGTGCGGGCGTGAGTATGTGCAAATGTGCATGTGTGTGTGTGTTTTTGTGTCTGTTTCTCAGGGCTGGGTTGTGCTGTGTGTGTATGTCTGTGTGGATGTGCTTGTGTGTCGTTGTATCTGTACTTGTGTGTGTGTATGTGTGTGTGCGTGTGTGTCTGTGTGTGTCAGGGCCTGCGTTGTGATGTGTACTCTGCATGTGTGCAAGTGTGTGTGTTTCTGTGTGTCTCAGGGCTGCGTTGTGCTTTGTGCCTTGTGTGTGTGTGTGTGCATGTGCACATGCGTGTGTGTGTCTATGTGTGGATTTGTCAGAGGGCCTGATGCACGTTTCCCGAAGTGTTTCGGAAGGTGGGGTCTGTGGCGGTTCCTTGAAGGGTGTGTGGGTGCGGGGTCTGAGGGCACATCCTGTGGGAGTGAGGCGGGGGAAGGAGAGACCCCTTGACTCGGGTGTCTATGTGAGGTGTGGTGCATTGCGGAAGGAGGTTGCTGGGTGGGCGGGCGGGGACCGGGCGTGAGGCTTCACGACTTTACTGGTTATTTGCCATTGTGGGGACAAATGGTTAACCAGTGAGCGGAGGGGCAATCCTTAACTGAAAGGGGGTGGAGGAAAGGGTGAAATGGTGAACCAAAGGTGTGGTTTGTACCGTTGAAAGACCAAGTCCGAAGAGGGGAATTGGTAAACCAGTAAGTGGTGGGTCATCATTAACCAAAAGGAAAACATAAGTGCACTGGCTGCCCTCTGTGGGACAAGTCCCGTCCTGACCTCGGGTAACGATTTCTCTGGTTAACCACTTGTCAGCTTCTGACTGGTGGGGAGGGTGGGGTGGGGTGGGGAGGTTCTTTGCGGGCTTGTATCTCCGGTATAGCGAGTGACAGTAGGAACTGGCCAGACTGCTTTCCGGCCGATATTGCAGCAAAGCCAGACTCTTTATCAAGCTGACAACGGGAGACAAATTATAAACCAGTTCCGTCCAGTCCAACTGAGTAACCACAAGTACGCGACCCAGACCGCAACTAATCATTAACAGATTTCCACTGAGGCCAACTGGTAAACTGATGCAGTGCGGGTGGTGAGGGGGTGGGGGGGTGGAATCTGTCAAATGATAAATCAAAGATCTTTGTCGCACCTTTTTTGTTTTCCGAGTGACAAATCATTAACCAAGGCACTTGGAGGTGAGAGGGAAAAGGAGAGGTAAAGGGGGGGCAGGGGGTGGTTGTGGACGAGTGCCTGGGTGGTGCTGAGTGTCCGCAGGTGTGGCTGTGTCTGTGTGTGTATATATATATATATAAGGGCCTGGGCTGTGGTGTGTGTGTGTTTGTATATCTATCTGCCTCAGTGCCGGGGGTCAGATCGGTGTGTGTGTGTGTGTGTGTGTGTGTGTGTGTGTCTGTATATCTGACTGCCTCAGTGCCTGGGGTCTGATTGGTTTGTGCGTATGTGTGTGTGCTTGTATATCTGACTGACTCAGTGCCTGGGATCTGATTGGTGTGTGTGTGTGTTTGTGTGTGAGTGTTTGTATATCAGTCTGCCTCAGTGCCTGGCGTCTGATCGGTGTGTGTGTGAATTTGTATATCTGCCTGCCTCAGTGCCTGGGGCCCGTTTGGTTTGTGTGTGTTTGCATATCTGACTGCCTCAGTGCCTGGGGTCTGATATGTGTGTGTGTGTGTGTGTGTGTGTGTGTGTGTGTGTGCGTGCGTGTGTGTGTGTGTGTGTGTGTGTGCGCGCATGTGTGCGTCTGTGAGTGTTTGTACATCTGTCAGCCTCAGTGCCTGGGGTCTGATCGGTTTGTGTGTTTGCTTGTATATCTGCCTGCCTCAGTGCCTGGGGTCTGATTGGTTTGTGCGTATGTGTGTGTGCTTGTATATCTGACAGCCTCAGTGCCTGGGGTCTGATCGGTGTGTGTGTTTGCTTGTATATCTGCCTGCCTCAGTGCCTGGGGTCTGATTGGTGTGTGTGTGTGTGTGTGTGTGTGTGTGTGTGTGTGTGTGTGTGTGTGTGTGTGTGTGTGTGTGTGTGTGTGTGTGTGTGTGTGTGTGTTTGTTTGTACATCTGTCTGCCTCAGTGCTTGGGGTCTGATCGGCGTGTGTGTGTGTTTGTATATCTGTCTGCCTCAGTTCCTGGAGTCTGATCGGTGTGTTTTTGTGTTTGTACATCTGTCTGCCTCAGTGCCTGGGGTGTTATCGGTGTTTGTATGTGTTTGTGTATCTGTCTGCTTCAGTGCATGGGGTCTGATCGGTGTGTGTATGTGCTTATCTGTCTGTCTGCCTCATTGCTTGGGGTCTGAACGGTGTGTGTGTGTGTTTGTATATCTGTCTGCCTCAGTGCCTGGGGTCTGATAGGTGTGTTTATGTGTTTGCATATCTGCCTGCCTCAGTGCTTGGGGTCTGATCAGTGTGTGTATGTGTTTGTATATCTGTCTGCCTCAGTGCCTGGGTCTGATCGGTGTATGTATGTGTTTGTATATCTGTCTGCCTCAGTGCTTGGGGTCTGATCGGTGTGTGTGTGTGTGTGTATGTGTTTGTATATCTGTCTGCCACTGTGCCTGTGGTCTGATTGGTGTGTGTGTGTGTGTGTTTGTACATCTATCTGCCTCAGTGTTTGGAGTCTGACCGGTGTATTTTTCTGTTTGTATATCTGTCTGCCTCAGTTCCTGGGGTCAGATCGGTGTGTTTCTGTGTTTGTATATCTGTCTGCCTCAGTGCATGGAGTCGGATCTGTGTGTGTGTGTGTTTGTATATCTGACTGCCTCAGTGCCTGGGGTCTGATTTGTGTGTGTGTGTGTGCGTGTGTGTGTGTGTGTTTGTGCATCTATCTGCCTCAGTGTTTGGAGTCTGATCGGTGTGTTTTTGTGTTTGTATATCTGTCTGCCTCAGTTCCTGGGGTCTGATCGGTGTGTTTCTGTGTTTGTATATCTGTCTCCCTCAGTGCATGGGGTCGGATCTGTATGTGTGTGTTTGTATATCTGTCTCCCTCAGTGCCTGGGGTCTGATCGGTGTATGTATGAATTTGTATATCTGTCTGCCTCAGTGTATGGGGTCTGATCTGTATGTGTGTGTTTATGTATATCTGTCTGCCTCAGTGCTTGGGGTCTGATCAGTGTGTGTATGTGTTTGTATATCTGTCTGCATCAGTGCCTGGGTCTGATCAGTGTGTTTCTGTGTTTGTATATCTGTCTCCCTCAGTGCCTGGGGTCTGATCGGTGTATGTATGTGTTTGTATATCTGACTGCATCAGTGCTTGGGGTCTGATCGCTGTGTGTGTGTGTGTGTGTGTGTGTGTGTGTGTGTGTGTGTGTGTGTGTGTGTGTGTGTGTGTGTGTGTGTGTGTGTGTGTGTGTGTGTCTGCCTCAGTGCCAGGGGGCTGATCGGTCCATGTGTGTGTTTGGATATCTGTCTGCCTCAGTACCTGGGATCTGATTGGTGTGTGTTTGTTTGTGTTTGTACATCTGTCTGTCTCAGTGCTTGGGGTCTGATCGGTGTGTGTGTGTGTTTGTATATCTGTCTGCCTCAGTGCTTGAGGTCTGATCGGCGTGTGTGTGTGTTTGTTTAAATGTCTGCCTCAGTTCCTGGAGTCTGATCGGTGTGTTTTTGTGTTTGCATATCTGTCTGCCACTGTGCCTGTGGTCTGATCGGTGTGTGTGTGTGTGTGTGTGTTCGTACATCTATCTGCCTCAGTGCTTGGGGTCTGATCGGTGTGTTTTTGTGTTTGTATATCGGTCTGCCTCAGTGCATGGGGTCTGTTCGGTGTGTGTATATGTTTGAATATCTGTCTGCCTCAGTGCTTGGGGTCTGATCGCCGTGTGTTTTTGTGTTTGTATATCTGTCTGCCTCAGTGTTTGGGGTCTGATCGGTGTGTGTGCGTGTGTTTGTGTGTGTGTGCGTTTGTATGTCTGCCTCCCTCAGTGCCAGGGTTCTGATAGGTCTGTGTGTGTGTTTGTATATCTGTCTGCCTCAGTGCCTGGGGTCTGATCGATGTGTGTGTGTGTTTGTGTGTGTGTCCGTTTGTATGTCTGTCTCCCTCAGTGCCAGGGGTCTGATAGGTCTGTGTATGTGTTTGGATATTTCTCTGCCGCAGTGCTTGGGGTCTGATCGGTGTGTGTGTGTGTTTGTGTGTGAGTGTTTGTATATCTGTCTGCCTCAGTGCCTGGAGTCTGATTGGTGTGTGTATATGCTTGAATATCTGTCTGCCTCAGTGCTTGGGGTCTGATTGGCGTGTGTGTGTGTGTGTGAATGTGTGAGTGTTTGTATATCTGTCCGCCTCAGTGCCTGGGGTCAGATTGGTTTGTGTGTATTTGCATATCTGACTGTTTCAGTGCCTCGGGTCTGATTGGTGTGTGTGTGTGTGTCTGTGTGTGAGTGCTTGTATATCTGTCTTCCTCAGTGTCTGGGGTCTGATCTGTTTCTGTGTGTGTTTGTATATCTGACTGCCTCAGTGCCTTGGGTCTGGTGTGTGTGTGTGTGCGTGCGCACGCGTATGTGTGTGTGTGTGTGTGTGTGTGTGTGTGTGTGTGTGTGTGTGTGTGTGTGTGCGCGCGTGTGTGTGAGTGTTTGTATATCTGTCTGCCTCAGTGCCTGGAGTCTGATTGGTGTGTGTATGTGTTTGAATATCTGTCTGCATCAGTGCTTGGGGTCTGATCGCTGTGTGTGTGTGTGTGTGTGTGTGTGTGTGTGTGTGTGTGTGTGTGTGTGTGTGTGTGTGTGTGTGTGTGTGTGTGTGTGTGTGTGTGTGTGTCTGCCTCAGTGCCAGTGGTCTGATTGGTATGTGTGTGTGCGTTTGTACATCTGTCTGCCTCAGTGCTTGGGGGCTGATCCGTGTGTGTGTGTGTGTGTGTTTGTATATCTGTCTGCCTCAGTGCCTGGGGTCTGATCGGTGTGTGTGTGTGTGTTTGTATATCTGTCTGCCTCAGTGCCAGGGGTCTGATCGGTGCGTGTGTGTGTGATTGTACATCTGTCTGCTGCAGTGCTTGGGGTCTGATCGGTGTCTTTTTGTGTTTGTATATCTGTTTACCTCAGTACCTGGGGTCTGATCGGTTTGTGTATGTGTTTGAATATCTGTCTGCCTCAGTGCTTGGGGTCTGATCAGTGTGTGTGTGTGTGTGTGTGTGTTTGTATATCTGACTGCCTCAGTGCCTTGGGTCTGATGTCTGTGTGTGTGTGTGCGGGCGTGTGTGTGTGTGTGTGTGCGGGCGTGTGTGTGTGTTTGTATATCTGACTGCCTCAGTGCCTTGGGTCTGATGTGTGTGTGTGTGTGTGTGTGTGAGTGTTCGTATATCCGTTTGCCTCAGTGCCTGGAGTCTGATCGGTGTGTGTATGTGTTTGAATATCTGTCTGCATCAGTGCTTGGGGTCTGATCGGCGTGTGTGTGTGTGTGAGTGTGTAAGCGTGTGTGTGTGTGTGTGTGTGTGTGTGTGTGTGTGTGTGTGTGTGTGTGTGTGTGTGTGTGTGTGTGTGTGTGTGTGTGTGTATGCGTGTATGCGTGTGTCTGTCTGCCTCAGTGCCTGGAGTCTGATTGGTGTGTGTATATGTTTGAATATCTGTCTGCGTCATTGCTTGGGGTCTGATTGGCGTGTGTGTGTGTGTGAATGTGTGAGTGTTTGTATATCTGTCCGCCTCAGTGCCTGGGGTCAGATTGGTTTGTGTGTATTTGCATATCTGACTGCCTCAGTGCCTGCGGTCTGATTGGTGTGTGTGTGTGTGTGTGTGTCTGTGTGTGAGTGTTTGTATATCTGTCTTCCTCAGTGTCTCGGGTCTGATCTGTTTCTGTGTGTGTTTGTATATCTGACTGCCTCAGTGCCTTGGGTCTGGTGTGTGTGTGTGTGTGTGTGTGTGTGTGTGTGTGTGTGTGTGTGTGTGTGTGTGTGTGTGTGTGTGTGTGTGTGTGTGTGTCTGCCTCAGTGCCAGTGGTCTGATTGGTATGTGTGTGTGTGTTTGTGCATCTGTCTGCCTCAGTGCTTGGGGGCTGATCCGTGTGTGTGTGTGTGTGTGTGTGTGCTTGTATATCTGTCTGCCTCAGTGCCTGGGGTCTGATCGGTGTGTGTGTGTGTGTTTGTATATCTGTCTGCCTCAGTGCCTGGGGTCTGATCGGTGTGTGTGTGTGTGATTGTACATCTGTCTGCTTCAGTGCTTGGGGTCTGATCGGTGTCTTTTTGTGTTTGTATATCTGACTGCCTCAGTGCCTTGGGTCTGGTGTGTGTGTGTGTGTGTGTGTTTGTGTGTGTGTGTGTGTGTGTGTGTTTGTGTGTGTGTGTTTGTGTTTGTGTGTGTGTTTGTGTGTGTGTTTGTGCATCTGTCTGCCTCAGTCTGATTGGTGTGTGTGTGTGTGTGTGTGTATATCTGTCTGCCTCAGTGCCAGGTGTCTGATCGGTTTGTGTATGTGTTTGAATATCTGTTTGCCTCAGTGCTTGGGGTCTGATCGATGTGTGTGTGTGTTTGTGTGTGTGTCTGTTTGTATGTCTGTCTCCCTCAGTGCCAGGGGTCTGATAGGTCAGTGTGTGTGTTTGTATATCTGTCTGCCTCAGTGCCTGGGGTCTTATCGGTGTGTGTATGTGTTTGTATATCTGTCTACCTCAGTACCTGGGGTCTGCTCGGTTTGTGTATGTGTATGAATATCTGTCTGCCTCAGTGCTTGGGGTCTGATCAGTGTGTGTGTGTGTATGTGTGTGTTTGTATATCTGTCTGCCTCAGTGCTTGCGGTCTGTTCGGTGTGTGTGTTTTTGTGTGTGTGTGCTTTGTATGTCTGCCTCCCTCAGTTCCAGGGGTCTGATAGGTCAGTGTGTGTGTTTGTATATCTGTCTGCCTCAGTGCCTGGGGTCTTATCGGTGTGTGTATGTGTTTGTATATCTGTCTGCCTCAGTGCTAGGGGTCTGATCGCTGTGTTTGTGTGTGTTTGTATATCTGTCTGCCTCAGTGCCTGGGGTCTCATCGGTGTGTGTGTGTGTTTGTATATCTGTCTGCCTCAGTGCCTGGGGTCTGATCGGTGTGTGTGTGTGTGATTGTACATCTGTCTGCTTCTGTGCTTGGGATCTGATCGGTGTCTTTTTGTGTTTGTATATCTGTCTACCTCAGTACCTGGGGTCTGATCGGTTTGTGTATGTGTATGAATATCTGTCTGCCTCAGTGCTTGGGGTCTGATCAGTGTGTGTGTGTGTATGTGTGTGTGTGTGTGTGTGTGTGTGTGTGTTTGTATATCTGTCTGCCTCAGTGCTTGCGGTCTGATCGGTGTGTGTGTGTGTTTGTGTGTGTGTGTGTCTGTTTGTATGTCTGTCTCCCTCAGTGCCTGTGGTCTGATAGGTCTGTGTGTGTGTTTGTATATCTGTCCGCCTCAGTGCCTGGGGTCTTATCGGTGTGTGTATGTGTTTGAATATCTGTCTGCCTCAGTGCATGGGGTCTGATCGGTGTGTGTATGTGTTTGTATATCTGTGTGCCTCCGTGCATGGGGTCTGAGCGGTGTGTGTGCATGTATGAGTGTTTGTATATCTGTCTGCCTCAGTGCCTGCGGTCTGATTGGTTTGTGTGTATGTGTGTGTGTTTGTATATCTGACATCCTCAGTGCCTGGGGTCCAATTGGTGTGTGTGTGTCTGTGTTTGTTTATCTGCATGCCTCTGTGCTTGGGGTCTGATCGGTGTGTGTGTGTGTGTGTTTGTATATCTGTCTGCCTCAGTGCCTGGGGTCTGATCGGTGTGTATGTGTTTGTTTGTACATCTGTCTGCTTCAGTGCTTGGGGTCTGATCGGTGTGTGTGTGTGTGTCTGTGTGTGTGTGTGTTCGTGTGTTCGTATATCTGTCTGCCTCAGTGCCTGAGGTCTGATCGGTTTGTGTATGTGTTTGAATATCTGCCTGCCTCAGTCCTTGGGGTCTGATCGCTGTGTGTCTTTGTGTTTGTATATCTGTCTGCCTCAGTGCTTGGGGTCTGATCGGTGTGTGTGTGTGTTTCTGTATTTGTATATCTGTCTGCCTCAGTGCTTGAGGTCTGATCGCCGTGTGTGTGTTTTTATACCTGTCTGCCTCAGTGTTTGGGGTCTGATCGGTGCGTGTGTGTCCGGTCAATGGGGCCAGTCTGGAAGGACCTACTGAGGGGGATAGGACGGGTGGCCATCCACGTCAGCGGGAGAGGTATCCTGGAGGTTCATTGTTTGCCGGCCGAAACCTCCTACGGTCATAGGTTGCTGATGGAGGTGGGAACCTCCCCAAGCCCATAGGGAGGGCATCCCGTTTTCCAAGGTGCCCTCTCCACGTGGTGGTGTGACCACCGCCGCTTGTTAAATCCCAGTGATGGCGAGAAGAGGACCTGAAGTGGCTAAGTAAGGCCTCAATTGGCCTTTGGGCGTGAAAGGAATTGTCGGCCGATCCCCGATCCCGGCAAATTCACTTGGCAATGGGCTGAGACAATCCCTCTGCCCCCACTACCCACCGCCATTTTCTGGGCCTTCCACCTCCAACCTTAAGTTACGGTGGCCCTTGGTGAGACCAAGGAGGAATTTGAAAACAAGGATGAGAATTTTAAAATCAAGACATTTCTTAATCGACAGTCAATGGAGGTCCGCGAGAGTAGGTGTGATAGGTGAACGGGATTTGCTGTGAGTTAACACATCAGCAGCAGAGTTTTGGATGACCTGAAGCTTACAGACAGTAGAATGTGGGAGGATATTGGAATGGTCAAGTCCAGAGGGAATGAAAGAATGAATGAGGGTTTTGACCAGAGGAGCTGAGACAGGGGTGACGTCAGGCGATCTTAAGGAGAACTTTTTTGGCCCGTATTCAGGACAACTCTTTTGCCCAGTATGTAGCACGTGCAACAAGAGAGAGGGCACAGTTTTAGACTTAGTTTTAGGAAATGAAGATGGGCAGGTGGAAGGAGTGGCAGTGGGAGAGCATTTTGGTGATAGTGATCATAATTTAGTCAGTTTTAACATAATTATGGAAAAGGACAGAGATTGAACAGGAGTTAGAATTCTAAATTGGGGCAAAGCCAATTTTACTAAACTGAGCAGTGATTTAGCGAAAGTGGACTGGAAACAGCTGCTTGAAGGTAAATCAGTGTCAGAACAGTGGGAGGCATTCAAAGGGGAGATTCAATGAGTTCAGAGTACACATGTTCCCACTAAGAAAAAAAAGGTGAGACAGACAAATCCACAGCTCCACGGATGACAAGGAGCCGACAGGGTAAGATAAGGCAGAAAATGAAAGCTTATGTCTGACATTATACGACAGAAAACCGAGACTATAGAAAGTGGAGGGGTGAAATCAAGAAGGAAATTAGGAAATAGAAGAAAGGGCATGAAAGAATATTGGCAAGCAAAATCAAGGTGAACCCAAAGATCCCTTTTTGTTCAATACATGAAGAGTAAGAGGATAACTAAGGGGAGAGTTGGGCCCGTAATAGACCAAAAAGGTAACCTATGTGTAGGGGAGGAAGATATTGGTATGGTTCTTAATGAATACTTTGTGCCTGTCTTCACAAAAGAGGGAGGGATAATGCAGATATTGCAGTTAAGTAGGAAGAGTGTGAAGTATTGGATATGATAAACATAGGGAGAGAGGAAGTATTAATGGGATTAGTACCCTGAAAGTTGATAAATCACGAGATCCGGATGAAATACACGCCAGGTTCTTAAAAGAAGCAAGAGAGGAAAGAGCAGAGGGTCTGACCATCATTTTCAAGTCCTCACTGGATACAATTGTGGAGCCATAGGATTGGAGAACTGCTAACGTTGTACCTCTGTTTAAAAAGGGAGCGAGGGATAGACCAAATAATTAAAGGCCAGTCAGTCTAACCTCGTAGTGGGAAAATTATTGAAATCAATTCTGATAGACAGGATAAACTGTCACTTAGAAAGACATGGATTAATTAAGGATAGTATGCATGGATTTGTTGAGGGAAGATCGTGTCTCACCAACTTGCATGAATTGTTTGAAGATGTAACAAGGAATATAGATGAGGGTCGCGCAATTGATGTGGTCTACATGGATTTTAGCAAGGCTTTTGACAAGATCCCATTGAAAAGACTGGTTAACAAAATAAAATCTCATAGGATCCGGTGAAATACAGCAAGGTGGATACAAAATTGGCTCAGTGGCAGGAAACAAAGGAGAATTGTTAACGGGTATTTTTTGCGACTGGAGAGCTGTTTCCAGTTACGTTCTGCAGGGCTCAGTACTGGGTCCCCTGCTTAACGTGCTGTATATTAACGATTTGGACGTAAATGTAGGGGGTATGATCAAGACGTTTGCAGACAACACAAAGATTGACCATTTGGTAGATAGCGAGGAAGATAGCTGTAGGCTGCAGGAAGATATTGATGGTCTGGTCAGATGGGTAGAAAATGGCAAATTGAATTCAACTTGGAGATGTGTGAGGTGATGTATTTGGGTAGATCAACCAAGGCAAAGGAATACACGATTAATGGGAAAATACTGAGACATGGAGATGAAGTGAGGGACCATTGCAGTGAATGTCCACATGTCCCTGAAGGTAGCAGGACAGGTCGATAAGGTGGTTAAGAAGGCATATGGAATCCTTTCCCTCATTAGCCGTGGTAGAGGATATGAGAGCAGGGAGGTTATGCTGGAGCTGTATAACTCATTGGTTCGGCCACAACTTGAGTACTGTGTGCAGTTCTGGTCACCTCATTACAGAAAGGATGTAATTGCACTAGAGAGGATACAGAGGAGATTTACAAGGATGTTGCTAGGACTGGAAAAGTGCAGCTATGAGGAAAGATTGGATAGGCTGGGGCTGTTCTCCTTGGAACAGAGAAGGCTGAGGGGAGATCTGATGAAATGTACAACATTTTGCGGGGCCTGGATAGAGTGGAGGTGAAGGGTCTATTCACCTTAGCAGTAAGGTCAGTGACTAGGGGGTATAGATTTAAAATGTTTGGTACACAAATTAGAGGGGTGATGAGGAAGAAAATCACTCAGAATGTGGCGGGGGTCTGGAACTCATTGGCTGTAAGGGTAGTTGAGGCAGAAACCCTGAACTCATTTTAATGTGGCTTGATGCACCTCAAGTGCCGTAATCTGCAGGGCTACGGACCAAACACCGGAAGGTGGGATTTGCCTGGTGGGATTGATTTCTGGCCGGCAGAGACACAATGGGCCAAATGGCCTCTTTCTGTGTTATGATCATTCTATGATTTTCTATGATTTTTAGTTGATTTTCTAGGCGCAGATAGGCTGTTTTAGTGAAGGTGTGTAGATGTGGTCAGAAGGTCATCCAGGGGTCAAATAGGACACCAAGGTGCGAACAGTCTGGTTCAGTCTCACACTGCTGGGAGAGGGATGGAGTCGGTAACTAGGGAATAAAGTTTGGAGCGGGGACTGAAAACTACGTCTTCAATCTTCTCAAATTTGAATTGTCACAGCAGATGTGAGGTAATACATTTTAGAAGGATGTATGTGGAGAGACAGCACAAGTTACATGTTACAGTGTAAAGGGAGTGAAAGAACAGAGAGACCTGGGCAGTTTATGCGTAAATCATTGAAGGTCACAGGACAGGTTAACAATGCAGGTAATAAAGCATATGAGATCCTGGGCGTTATAAATAGAAGCACAGAAAACAAAACTGGGAAGTTATGTTAAATCTATATATAACACTACAGCACATCCCAGTACATGACACATGGAACAGCAGAATTGTAATCATATAGTACCAGGGATCTGTGAATTCAGTTTCGTGGAGAGATTGGAAAAGCTGGGATTGTTACCTTTAGAGCAGTGAAGGTTAAGAGGAGATTTAATATAGAATTCAAAATCATGAAGGGTTTTTGATAGGGTAATTAATGTGAAACTGTTTCTAGTGTCTGAATGATCAGTATTAAGAAGACACAGATTGAAGGTAATTTACAAGGAACCAGAGGTGAAATGAGGAGAATTTTCTGACACAGCAAGTTGTTAGGATTTGGAATTCACTGCCTGAAAATATGGTGGAAGCAGATTCAATAATATCTTTCAAAAGGGAATTTAACAATTACTTGAAAAGCGAATAATAACTGTAGGAGTCTGGGGAAAGCGGAGGGGAGAGGAACGAATTAGATAGCTCTTTCAAAGAGACAGCACTGACACAATGGGCCGAAATAACTCCTTCAATAGTGCCGCATCAATCTCTGATTCTATGAGCAAGAGACACCGAGAGTGAAGAGAGAGAGAGTGTTTGTGAAAGAGAGAAAAAGAAATAGAAAGAGCGAAGGGAATGGGAGCAAGATCAACGAGAGGTTAATGGAAGACGTCTGGCCCCGAGGACCTGGCAGCAGAGCCAGAAGAAGTTTAATGAGCTCACACGGGTGGTCAATGCTAGTGAATTCATCTCCACATGGCATCTCCTACCCCCAACATCACCAACCTCTCACACTGCTCAGTGTACCACACCCCCATCACTCACCCTTCAGCATTCCGTAACACTCAGGACTAACACCTAACATTCACAGACTCCACATCACCCTCACACACCTTCCACTGATACCAGCCTCACACCCACCTCTCACTGCCTCCACATAACTCCAGCTATTCAGCTATGGCAGGCACGTCACCCAACCACAGTTCAACACAATCACTGACATTCTGTCCCCTCTCTTACAGGACAAGGTGGCCCATAATCACAGGGAGCAGCAGTAAACCAGCGAGGGCCAGGCATTCCTTCACCCCGAGCCTGTGGGAGGAGATGGTTCTCCACATCATGGGACTGGTGGTGACAGAGCCCATAGCATCCAGCATCACCGAAAGTATTCAGGATGATGCTATGTTCCTGCCTTATGTCTCTTCTTAATTCCCACCTCCCCCTCATCCTGCTGTCTGGGATGATGTACAAGCTGCAGATGATGGGACCATGGATGTCACTGCGGTGTATACGTGAAGTTGAGTGATTTGTGGATAGAACGTTTATGGATGTGGTCACCTCGCAGCTTAAGAGTATGCAGGCAGTGAGGGAATAGGTGATCATCGGACAGTAAACAGGAGTCAGTCAGGTAGCACAGGAGACCCATGAGTGCATCTCACTCTATAGCCAGTATTCAATACAGAGGAATGTGATGGTCCATTTGGGGACTGTAGCCAGAGACAAGGCCATGTTACCAGGGCTGTCTCAGCTGTACTGGAGGGTACAGTGAAGACTGGAATGTTGATATGATTCAATGCTCACAGGAACAGACAGGCGTTTCTGGGGCCGCTGATGTTTATCCAGGATGGTGTCTTGCCTCCCTGTTGTCAGGGTCTAGGATATCATTGAGCGGCTGCAGATAATCCTGCAGGCGGAGGGTGAACAGCCAGCAGTTGTGGTCCACATCGTTACAAATGACATAGGCAGAAAGAGGGACGTGGTCCTGCAGTCAGAATTCAGCGAGATCAGTAAGAAATTAGCAAGCAGGACGTCAAAGGCAGTAATTTACGGATTACTACCAGCACCCACGCAAGCAATTAAAGAAATAGGAATGCATGGCTGGAAAGATGGTGCAGGAGGGAGGGTTTTACATTGCTGGGGCACTGGGACCAGTTCTGGTGAATGTGGAATCTGTGCAGGCCGGACGGTTGCACCTAAATGGAGCTGGGACTTATTATTTTGCGGGTTGATTTGTTAGTGCTATTGGGGAAGGTTTAAACTAACTTGACAGGGGTGTGGGAACTAGGAGAAATATCAGAGAGGAACACCCATACCAAGGTGCACAGATTACTGGGAGAGATAGATAGCACTAGAGTAGAGAATAAAAAGTTATTAGTTGAGATCAGAGTAACAGAGAAAATAATGAAGTCTAAATTAGGCTTACTGAACGTGTATGAGAATGCATGGAGTGTATTTAATAAGACTGGTGAGGTACAGGTGCAGATTGTCATGTGCAAACATGATGTTGTGGCGATAACAGAGACCTGGCTCAAAGAAGGGAAGAACTGGGTGTTAAATATTCCTGAATACAGGGTGTTCAGGAAAGATAGGAAAGGGAAAAAAGGGGGAGGGGTGATGGTTTTGATTAAGGAGAGTATTGCAGGACTGGACAGAGAGGATATCCCAGAGGGGTCGAGGACAGAATCTATTTGGATAGAGCGAAGGAACAATAAATGTGTAATTACATTGTTCAGTGTTATCTATAGGTCACCAGCTAGTGGAAGGACATGGAGGAAAAAATTTGGAAGGAAATTACAGGAAGATGCAAGAATTATAGTGTAATTATAACGGGGAACATTCATTACCCAAATATGGACTGGGATATTAGTGGTACAAAGGGCAGAGGGGGGCAAGGGTTCCCAATGTGTGTTCAGGAAAATGTTCCACAGCAGTATGTTTCCAGTCCAATGGGAAAGGAAACAGTGCTGGATCTGGTTCTTGGGAATGAGTTGGACCAAGTGGATCAAGTGTCAGCAGGAAAACATTTAGGGGACAGTGATTATTGTATCATACGGTTTAGATAGACTATGGAAAACGACAAAGAACAATCCAGAGTAAGAATAATTAACTGGGGAAAGTCAACTTCAATGGGGTTAGATTGTTAACTGCCCTCTGAAATGGCCGAGCAAGATACTCAGTTCAAGGGCATTTAGGGATGGGCAATAAATGCTGGCCTAGTCAGTGACGCTTACATCCCACAAAAAGAATTAAACAGACAATCGATCAGGGCTGAGTAATTTGGAATCAAAGGTTAGCAAGAAAAAATGGTATGTGGATAATGGGCTGCTTCAAATGAGAGATTTTTCAGGCTCAATCAAGATATGTTCCCTCGAAGGGGAAAGTTAGGGCAAACACATCCAGAGTTCCCTGGATGTCACAAGCGAAAGAGATGATGATGAAGAAGAAAAATTGTCCTTTTGATAAATATCAGGTAAATAATACAACGGAAAACCAGGCTGAATGGAGAAAGTTCACAGGGGAAGTGAAAAACAAACAAGAGAAGCAAAGAGAGAGTATGAATCGAGACTGGCAGCTAAAATAAAAGGAATTCCCAAAGTCATCTGCAAGCATAGAAATAGTAAAAGGGTGGAAAAAAATTGAATAGGACCAATTAGGGATTAAAAGAGGGAATTAAACATGGAGGCAGGGGGAATAGCTGAGGTATTAAATGAATACATCTGTCCTCATCAAGGGAGATGAGCTACACAGGCCACAGTGAAAGAGGAGGTAACTAATACACTAGAAAGATTTAACTTTGATAAAGAGGAAATTTTAGATCGGCTTTCTGCACTGAAAGATGAGAAAGCGCCAGAGCCAGATGAGATGCATCCATGGATACTGAGGGAAATGAGACTGTAAATCGCAAAGGCACAGGCCATAATTTTCTAATCTTCCTTAGACTCAGGGGAGTGCCAGGCGACTGGAGAATTACAAATGTTATATCCTTATTCAAAGAAAGGATGCAAAGATAAGCCTGGCAACTACAGGCCAGCAGTTTAACTACAGTGGAGAGGGAAGGAGAGTTAATATCTCAGGTCTGTGACCTGTGATCAGAACTGTCAAAGATTAGATAAGAATTAGGTTTTAAGCAAGTTAAGGGGTGGGCAGAGAGTAGTGGGGAAGAGAACAGGGAAGGTGTCTGATAGGGGAGAGGCAGGAGAGTTTAAATAACAAAACAGGCTTGAGTCAAAGGCAAAGAATGTGTTAATGCTGGTGTTGAAAGACAAAGCATTAGTCCAGAGAGGGAGTTAAGAGCAGAATAATGATTCGCTCCGTCTACATAAAACAAAGGCACACAGTTAAAAAAATGAAATAGAGTTATCGAGTCATAGTGTATTCGGCCCATCGCGTCTGTGCCGGCCATACAGCACTCAACAACTCGAATCCGATATTCTTGCATTTGGCCCGTAATCCTGTATGCCATGGCGTTTCAAGCGATCATCTAAATACTTCTTGAAATGAAAATACTAAAATATGAAAAAGGCCAGTCATGCCCTGAAATTATTGAATTCAATTTTCAGTCCGTAATGCTGTAGAGTGACTAATCAAAAGATCAGGTGCTGCTCCTCGAGCTTGCGTTGATTTTCACTGGAACACTGGAGCACGTCAAAGTCATAAATGTTGGTATGAAAGCGGGTGGGGGTAGTGGCGGGAGGGGGGGTGCTGTGGGGAGCGATGGGTGTAAAAATTCTCCACCGCTGAGGGCTGTGGAGGCTCAGGCATTGAGTATATTCTAGACAGAGGTAGACAGATTTCTACACATTGAAAATATCAAGGGATATAGAGATAGTGTGGGGAAATGCATAGAGGTAGAAGATATACTGATCAACCATGATCTTGAGGAACGGAAGAGCAGTCTTGAGGGGCTGAATGGCCTATTCCTGCTCCGATTTACTATGTTTCTGTGGCTGTGGACCTCCGTGCTCAAAGGTCCACATAGCAGATGATTTAAACATTTACTAGGTTTGCTGATATGTCACCCTGTGGGAGTGGCAAAGTCTCAGTGGAGAACCAACCTTCGGTGTGGCAACATTTATAATCCATTCAATCCCGCTTCACCAGACCCCTTGCTGTCAACCATCAACCAGCCCAGGATACTAATCACCATGCTGAGCGGGGAAAGTGTGAATATGGGTCAACCAGCCTTGGATACTGATCACCAAACGAACTGGTACCGGGTGAATATGGTCAACCAGCCCAGGGTACTGATCACCATACCGAGCTGGTACAGTGTGAATATTGGCCAACCAGCCCAGGATACTGATCACCATGCCGAGTGGTACAGTGTGAATATGGGTCAACCAGCCCAGGATACAGATCACCTTACCGAGCTGGTACAGTGTGAATATGGACAACAACCCAGGATATAGATCTACATGTGGAGCTGGTACAGTGTGAATATGGGACAACCAGTCCAGGATACTGATCAACATGCCGAGCTGCTACAATGTGAACATGTGTCAACCAGTCCAGGATACTGAACACCATTCCAAGCTGGAACAGTGTGAATATGAGTCAAACAGCCCAGGATACTGATCATCATGCCGAGCTGGCACAGTGTGAATATGGGTCAAACGGAGCAGGATACAGATCGCCACGCCGGGCAGGTACAGTGTGCATATGTGTCAACCAGCCCAGGATGCTGATCACCATGCTGAGCTGGTACAGTGTGAATATGGGACAACCATCCCAGGATATTGATCACCATGTCGAGCTGGTACAGTTTGAATATGGTCAACAAGCCCAGGATACTGATCGTCATGCCGAGCTGCTACTGTGTGAATATGGGTCAAACAACCCAAGGTACTGATCACCATACCGAGCTGGTACAGTGCAAATATGGGTCACCCAGCCCAGGATACAGATCACCATACCATGCTGGTACAGCGTGTATATGGTCAACCAGCCCAAGGTACTGATCACCAGACGGAGCTGGTGCAGTGTGAATATGGGTCAAACAGCCCAGGAAACAGATCGCCATGTCGAGCTGGTAAAGTGAGAATATGGTCAACAGCCCAGGATATAGATCACCATGCGGAGCTGGTACAGTGTGAATATCGGACAACCAGCCCAGGATACTGATCACCATGTCGAGCTGGTACAGTGTGAATATGGTCAACAACCCAGGATATAGATCACCATGCGGAGAAGGTACATTGTAAATATGGGACAATCATCCAGGATATAGATCACCATGCCGAGCTGGTACAGTGTGAATTTGGGTCAACCAGCCCAGGATACAGATCAGCATGCGGAGCTGGTACAATGTGAATATGGGTCAACCAG
The DNA here is from genome assembly GCF_036365525.1 of Heterodontus francisci. Taxonomy (NCBI): domain Eukaryota; kingdom Metazoa; phylum Chordata; class Chondrichthyes; order Heterodontiformes; family Heterodontidae; genus Heterodontus; species Heterodontus francisci. Next base: position 15,903,581 of record NC_090409.1, on the reverse strand, counting down.
CCCAGGTTACTGTCGCCATGCGGAGCCGGTGCAGTGTGACTATGGGACAACCAGCCCAGGATACAGATCACCATGCCGTGCTGGAAGAGTGTGAATATGGGTCAAACAGCCCAGGATATTGATCATCATGCCGAGCTGGTACAGTGTGAATATGGGTCAACCGAAGCAGGGTACAGATCACCACGCCGAGCTGGTACAGTGTGAAACAAAAACAAGAAATGCCGGATTCACTCAGCAGGTCTGGCAGCATCTGTGGAAAGAGAAGCAGAGTTAACATTTCGGGTCAGTGACCCTTCTTCGGAACTGACAAATATTAGAAAAGTCACAGATTATAAACAACTGAGGTGGGGGTTGGGCAAGAGATAACAAAGGAGAAGGTGCAAATTGGACCAGGCCACATAGCTGACCAAAAGGTCACGGAGCAAAGGCAATGTAGGTGAACAAGGTAAAAGAGACAAACGAAAATCCCGTCGGAGAGAAGAGCAGAACTTCTTCAAGGTAGGCATTCCTGGAAGAGAAATGGCAGTGAATTAAACACTAAAATAAAAGCAAAATACTGCGGATGCTGGAAATCTGAAACAAAAACAAGAAATGCCGGATTCACTCAGCAGGTCTGGCAGCACCTGTGGAAAGAGAAGCAGAGTTAACGTTTTGGGTCAGTGACCCTTCTTCGGAACTGACAAATATTAGAAAAGTGACAGATTATAAACAAGTGAGGTGGGGGTTGGGCAAGAGATAACAAAGGGGAAGGTGCAGATTGGACCAGGCCACATAGCTGACCAAAAGGTCACGGAGCAAAGGCAATGAAGGTGAACAAGGTAAAAGAGACAAACGAAAATCCCGTCGGAGAGAAGAGCAGAACTTCTTCAAGGTAGGCATTCCTGGAAGAGAAGTGGCAGTGAATTAAACACTAAAATACTGCTGGTACAGTGTGAATATGGGTCAACCAGCCCAGGATACTGATCACCATAACAATCTGGTACAGTGCGAATACGTGTCAACCAGCCCAGGATAGAGATCACCATGCTGAGCTGGTACAGTGTGAATATGGCTCACCCTGCCCAGGATACTGATCATGATGGCGAGCTGGTACAGTGCGAATATGGGTCAACCAGCCCAGGAAACTGATTGCCATGCCGAGCTGGTACAGTGTGAATATGTGTCAACCAGCCCAGGATACTGATCACCATGCGGAGCTGGTACAGTGTGAATATGGGACAACCAGCCCAGGATACTGATTGCCATGCCGAGCTGGTACAGTGTGAATATGGGTCAACCAGACCAGGATATAGATCACCATGCCGAACTGGGACAGTGTGAATATGGGTCAACCAGACCAGGATATAGATCACCATGCCGAACTGGTACAGTGTGAATATGGGTCAACCAGCCCAGGATACCGATTACCATGTCGTGCTGGTACACTGATAAAATGGGTCAACCAGTCCACGACACTAATCACCATGCCGGGATGGTGCAGTGTGAATATTGGTAAAGAAGCCAAGGATAAAGATCAACATGCGGAGCTGATACAGTGTGAAAATGGGTGAAACTGCCAAGGATACTGATCACCATGTCGAGCTGGCACAGTGTAAATATGGTCAACCAGCTCAGGATACTCATCACCATGTGGAGCTGATACAGTTCCAACCAGCCCAGGATACTGATCATCATTCCGAGCTGGTACTGTGTGAATATGCTTCAACCAGGCCAGGATACTGATCACCATGCCGAGCAGGTACAGTGCCAATATGGGTCAAACAGCCCTGGATACTGATCACCATGCCGAACTGCTACAGTGTGAATATGGGTCAACCAGCCCAGGATACTGATCACCATGTCGAGCTGGTCCAGTGTGAATATGGTCAACCAGCCCAGGATATAGATCACCATGTCGAGCTGACACAGTGTGAATATGGGTCTACCAGCCCAGGATAGTGATCGCCTTGTCGACCTGGGACAGTGTGAATACGAGTCAGCCAGCCCAGGATACTGATCACCATGCCGAACTGCTACACTGTGAATATGGGTCAACCAGCCCAGGATACTGATCACCATATCGAGCTGGCAGAGTGTGAATATGAGTCAACCAGCCCAGGATACTGATTGCCATGCTGAGCACGGACAGTGTGAATATGGGTCAACCAGCCCAGGATAATGATCACCATGCCGAGCTGGGGCGGTGTGAAAATGAGAGAAACTGCCCAGGATAATGATCACCATGTCGAGCTGGCACAGTGAAAATATGGTCAACCAGCCCAGGATACTCATCACCATGTGGAGCTGGTACATTGTGTATATGCGTCAACCAGCCCAGGATACTGATCGCCTTGCAGATGCTGGTACAGTGCGAATATGCCTCAACAAGCCCAGGATACTGATTGCCATTTCGAGCTGGGACAGTGTGAAACTGAGTCAACAAGCCCAGGATACTGATGACCATGTCGAGCTCGGACAGTGTGAATATGGGTCAATCAGCCCAGGATAATGATCACCATGTCAAGCTGGGACATTGTGAATATGGATCAACCAGCCCAGGATACTGATCACCATTCAGAGCTGGTACAGTGTAAATATGCTGCAACCAGATCAGGATATAGATCAATATGCGGAGCTGGTACAGTGTGAATATGGGACAAACAGCCCTGGATACTGATTACCATGCCGAGCTGGTACAGTGTCAATATGAGTCAACCAGTCCAGGATACTGATTATCATTCCGAGCTGGTACAGTGTGAATATGAGACAACCAGACCAGGATATAGATCACCATGCCGAGCTGGTACAGTGTGAATATGGGTCAACCAGCCCAGGATACTGATTACCATGCCGAGCTGGTACAGTGTGAATATGGCTCAAACAGTCCAGGATACTGATCACCATTCCGAGCTGGTACAGTGTGAATATGCTTCAACCAGACCAGGATATAGATCACCATGCCGAGCTGGTACAGTGTGAATATGTGTCAACCAGCCCAGGAAAAAGATCTCCATGCTGAGCTGGTGCAGTGTGAATATGGGACAACCAGCCCAGGATACTGATCACCAAGTCGAGCTGGTACAATTTGAATAAGATCTACCAGCCCAGGATATAGATCACAATGCTGAGCTGGTACCGTGTGAATATGAGTCAGCCAGCCCAGGATACTGATCACCATTCCAAGCTGGAACAGTGTGAATGTGGGTCGGCCAGCCCAGGATACTAATCACCATGCTGAGCTGGTACAGTGTGAAGATGGGTCTCCCAGCCCAGGAAACAGATCACCATGTCGAGCTGGTACAGTGTGAATATGGTCAACAACCCAGGATATAGATCAACATGCGGAGCTGATACAGTGTGAATATGGGACAACCAGCCCAGGATACTGATCGCCATGCGGAGCTGGTACAGTGTGAATATGTGACCAGCAGCACAGGATACAGATCACCATGCAGAGCTGGTACAGTGTGAATATGTGTCAAGCAGTCCAGGACACTGATCACCATGCCGAGCTGGTAGACTGTGAATATGTGTCAAGAAGGCCATGGTACTGATCACCATGCCCAGCTGGAACAGTGTGAATATGCATCAAACATCCCAGGATATTGATCATCATGCCGAGCTGGTGCAGTGTGAATATGCTTCAACAAAACCAGGATATAGATCACCATACCGAGCTGGTACAATGTGAATACGGGTCAAACAGCCCAGGATACTGATCACCATGCCGAACTGGTACAATGTGAACATGGGTCAACCAGCCCAGGATACTGAATAACATGCCGAGCTGGGGCATTGTGAATATTGGTCAACCAGCCCAGGATGAAGATCACCATGTCGAGCTGGGACAGTGTGAATATGAGTCAACCAGCCCAGGATACAGATTACCATGCCAGCTGGTACAGTGTGAATATGAGTCAACCAGTCCAGGATACTGATCACCATTCCGAGCTGGTACAGTGTGAATATGCTTCAACCAGACCAGGATATAGATCACCATGCCGAGCTGGTACAGTGTGAATATGTGACAACCAGCCCAGGATACTGATTACCATGTCGAGCTGGTACACTGACAAAATGTGTCAGCGAGCCCAGGATATTGATCATCATGCCGAGCTGGTGCAGTGTGAATATTGGGAAAGAAGCCAAGGATAAAGATCACCATGCGGAGCTGATACAGTGTGAAGATGGGAGGACCAGCCCAGGATACTGATCACCATGTCGAGCTGGCACAGTGTAAATATGGTCAACCAGCCCAGGATTTGCATCACCATGCAGAGCTAATACAGTGTGAATATGAGACAACCAGCCAAGTTATACTGATCACCATGTCGAGCTGGTGCATTGTGTATATGGTCCAACCAGCCCAGGATGCTGATCGCCATGCCGAGCTGGTACAGTGCGAATACGGGTCAACCAACCCAAGACACTGATCACCACTCCGAGCTGGTACAGTGTGAATATGCTTCAACCAGACCAGGATATAGATCACCATGCGGAGCTGGTACAGTATGAATATGTGTCAACCAGCCCAGGAAAAAGATCTCCATGCTGAGCTGGTGCAGTGTGAATATGGGACAACCAGCCCAGGATACTGATCACCAAGTCGAGCTGGTACAATTTGAATAAGATCTACCAGCCCAGGATATAGATCACAATGCTGAGCTGGTAACGTGTGAATATGGGTCAGCCAGCCCAGGATACTGATCACCATTCCAAGCTGGAACAGTGTGAATATGGGTCGGACAGCCCAGGATACTAATCACCATGCTGAGCTGCTACAGTGTGAAGATGGGTCTCCCGGCCCAGGAAACAGATCACCATGTCGAGCTGGTACAGTGTGAATATGGTCAACAACCCAGGATATAGATCAACATGCGGTGCTGGTACAGTGTGAATATGGGACAACCAGCCCAGGATACTGATCGCCATGCGGAGCTGGTACAGTGTGAATATGTGACCAGCAGCACAGGATACAGATCACCATGCAGAGCTGGTACAGTGTGAATATGTGTCAAGCAATCCAGGACACTGATCACCATGCCGAGCTGGTAGACTGTGAATATGTTTCAAGAAGGCCATGATACTGATCACCATGCCCAGCTAGAACAGTGTGAATATGCATCAAACATCCCAGGATATTGATCATCATGCCGAGCTGGTGCAGTGTGAATATGCTTCAACAAAACCAGGATATAGATCACCATGCCGAGCTGGTACAATGTGAATACGGGTCAAACAGCCCAGGATACTGATCACCATGCCGAACTGGTACAGTGTGAATATGGGTCAACCAGCCCAGGATACTGATTAACATGCCGAGCTGGGGCTTTGTGAATATTGGTCAACCAGCCCAGGATGAAGATCACCATTCCGAGCTGGTACAGTGTGAATATGCTTCAACCAGACCAGGATATAGATCACCATGCCGAGCTGGTACAGTGTGAATATGTGTCAACCAGCCCAGGGTACTGATTAGCATGTCGAGCTGGTACACTGACAAAATGGGTCAGCGAGCCCAGGATATTGATCACCATGCCGAGCTGGTGCAGTGTGAATATTGGGAAAGAAGCCAAGGATAAAGATCACCATGCGGAGCTGATACAGTGTGAAGATGGGAGAACCAGCCCAGGATACTGATCACCATGTCGAGCTGGCACAGTGTAAATATGGTCAACCAGCCCAGGATTTGCATCACCATGCGGAGCTAATACAGTGTGAATATGAGACAACCAGCCAAGTTATACTGATCACCATGTCGAGCTGGTGCATTGTGTATATGGTCCAACCAGCCCAGGATGCTGATCGCCATGCCGAGCTGGTGCAGTGCGAATATGGGTCAACCAACCCAAGACACTGATCACCATTCCGAGCTGGTACAGTGTGAATATGCTTCAACCAGACCAGGATACGGATCACCATGCGGAGCTGGTACAGTGCGAATATGGGACAACCCGCCCAGGATAATGATCACCATGTCCAGCTGGTCCAGTGTGAATAAGGTCAACCAGCCCAGGATATAGATCACCATGTCGAGCTGGTCCAGTGTGAATATAGTCAACCAGCATAGGATATCGATTACCATGTCGAGCTGGTACAGTATGAATATGGGTCTACCAGCCCAGGATAATGATCACCATGTCGAGCACGGACAGTGTGAATATGAGTCAACCAGCCCAGGATACTGAGAACCATTCCGCGCTGATACAGTGTGAATATGCTTCAACCAGACCAGGATATAGATCACCATGCCGAGTTGGTACAATGTTAATATGGGTGGACCAGACCAGGCTGCTGATTACCATGCCGAGCTGGTACAGTGTGAATATAGGTCAAATAGCCCAGGATACTGATCACCATGCCGAACTGGTACAGTGTGAAAATGGGTCAACCAGCCCAGGATACTGATCACCATGTCGAGCTGGGACATTGCGTATATGCATCAACCAGCCCAGGATAATGATCGCCATGCCGAGCTGGTACAGTGCGAATATGAGTCAACCAGCCCAGGACACTGATCATCATGCTGAGCTGGTAGAGTGTAAATATGGGTCAACCAGCCCAGGATACTGATCGCCATTCCAAGCTGGTACAGTGTGAATATGCTGCAACCAGATCAGGACATAGATCAATATGCGGAGCTAAAACAGTGTGAATATGGGACAACCAGTCCAGGATACTGATCACCATTCCGAGCTGGTACAGTGAGAATATGGTTCAACCAGACCAGGATATAGATCACCATGCTGAGCTGGTACAGTATGGATCTGGGTCAACCAGCCCAGGATACTGATTACCATGCCAAGCTGGGACAGTGTGAATATGGGTCAACCAGCCCAGGATAATGATCACCATGTCGAGCTGGGACAGTGTGAATATGAGTCAACCAGCCCAGGATACTGATTAACAAGCCGAGCTGGGGCAGTGTGAATATCGGTCAAACAGCCCAGGATAAAGATCACCATATCGAGCTGGGACAGTGTGAATACGAGACAACCAGCCCAGGATACAGATTACCATGCCGAGCTGGTACAGTGTGAATGTCGGTCAACCAGCCCAGGATTCTGATTACCATGTCGAGCTGGTACACTGAGAAAATGATTCAACGAGCCCAGGACATTGATCAACATGCCGAGCAGGTGAAGTGTGAATATTGGTAAAGAAGCCAAGGATAAAGATCACCATGCAGAGCTGATACAGTGTGAAAATGGGAGAACCAGCCCAGGATACTGATCACCATGTCGAGCTGGCACAGTGTAAATATGGGTCAACCAGCCCAGGATACTGCTCGCCATGCCGAAATGGTACAGTGCGAATTTGGGTCAACCAACCCAGGATACTGATCACCATGTCGAGCTGGTACAGTGTGAATGTCGGTCAACCAGCCCAGGATACTGATCACCATGCCGAAATGCTGCAGTGTGAATAATGGTCAACCAGCCCAGGATACTGATCACCATGTCGAGCTGGTCCAGTGTGAATATGGTCAACCAGCCCAGGATATAGATCACGATGTCGAGCTGGCACAGAGTTAATATGCGCCTACCATCCCAGGATAATGATCACCATGTCGAGAGGGACAGTGTGAATATGAGTCAACCAGCCCAGGATACTGATTACCATTCCGCGCTGTTACAGTGTGAATATGCTTCAACCAGACCAGGATATAGATCACCATGCCGAGCTGGTACAATGTGAACATGGGGCGACCAGCCCAGGATGTTGATTACCATGCCGAGCTGGTAAAGTGTGAATATGGGTTATACAGCCCAGGATACTGATCACCATTCCGAGCTGGTTCAGTGTGAATATGGTTCAACAAGACCAAGATATATATCACCATGCCGAGCTGGTACAGTGTGAATATGGGTCAAACAGCCCGGGATACTGATCACCATGCCGAACTGTGCAGTGTGAATATGGGTCAACCAGCCCAGGATAATGATCACCATGTCGAGCAGGGACAGTGTGAATATGAGTCAACCACCCCAGGATACTGATTACCATTCCACGCTGGTACAGTGTGAATATGCTTCAACCAGACCAGGGTATTGATCACCATGCCGAGCTGGTACAATGTGAACATTGGGCGACCAGCCCAGGATGTTGATTACCATGCCGAGCTGGTAAAGTGTGAATATGGGTTATACAGCCCAGGATACTGATCACCATTCCGAGCTGGTTCAGTGTGAATATGGTTCAACAAGACCAGGATATATATCACCATGCCGAGCTGGTACAGTGTGAATATGGGTCAACCAGCCCAGGATGTTGATTATCATGCCGAGCTGGTAAAGTGTGAATATGTGTTATACAGCCCAGGATACTGATCACCATTCCGAGCTGGTTCAGTGTGAATATGCTTCAACAAGACCAGGATATATATCACCATGCCGAGCTGGTACAGTGTGAATATGGGTCAAACAGCCCGGGATACTGATCACCATGCCGAACTGTACAGTGTGAATATGGGTCAACCAGCCCAGGATGTTGATTATCATGCCGAGCTGGTAAAGTGTGTTATATGTGTTATACAGCCCAGGATACTGATCACCATTCCGAGCTGGTTCAGTGTGAATATGCTTCAACAAGACCAGGATATATATCACCATGCCGAGCTGGTACAGTGTGAATATGGGTCAAACAGCCCAGGATACTGATCACCATGCCGAACTGTACAGTGTGAATATGGGTCAACCAGCCCAGGATAATGATCACCATGTCGAGCAGGGACAGTGTGAATATGAGTCAACCAGCCCAGGATCATGATTAGCATGCCGAGCTGGGACAGTGTAACATGAGTCAACCAGCCCAGGATACTGATTACCATGCCGAGCTGGGATAGTGTGAATATCAGTCAACCAGCCCAGGATAATGGTCACCATGTGGATCTGGGACTGTGTGAATATGGGTCAGCCAGCCCAGCATACTGATTAACATGCCGAGCTGGTACACTGAGAAAGTGCGTCAACGAGCCCAGGACATTGATCACCATGCCGAACTGCTACAGTGTGAATAATGGTCAACCAGCCCTGGATACTGATCACCATGTCGAGCTGGTCCAGTGTGAATATGAGTCAACCAGCCCAGGATACAGATTACCATGCCAAGCTGGAACAGTGTGAATATCGGTCAACAAGCCCAGGATAATGATCACCATGTCGAGCTGTGACAGTGTGAATATGAGTCAACCAGCCCAGGATACTGATTAACATGCCAGCTGGTACAGTGTGAATATGAGTCAACCAGCCCAGGATACTGATTACCATGTCGAGCTGGTACACTGACAAAATGGGTCAGCGAGCCCAGGATATTGATCACCATTCTGAGCTGGTGCAGTGTGAATATGCTTCAACCAGACCAGGATATAGATCACCATGCCGAGCTGGTACAGTGTGAATATGTGTCAACCAGCCCAGGATACTGATTACCATGTCGAGCTGGTACTCTGACAAAATGGGTCAGTGAGCCCAGGATATTGATCACCATGCCGAGCTGGTGCAGTGTGAATATTGGTAAAGAAGCCAAGGATAAAGATCACCATGCGGACCTGATACAGTGTGAAGATGGGAGAACCAGCCCAGGATACTGATCACCACGTCGAGCTGGCACAGAGTAAATCTGGTCAACCAGCCCAGGATTTTCATCACCATGTGGAGCTAATACACTGTGAATCTGGGACAACCAGCCAAGTTATACTGATCACCATGTCGAGCTGTACATTGTGTATATGGGTCAACCAGCCCAGGATACTGATCGCCATGCCGAGCTGGTACAGTGCGAATATGGGTCAACCAACCCAAGACACTGATCACCATTCCGAGCTGGTGCAGTGTGAATATGCTTCAACCAGACCAGGATACTGACACCATGTGGAGCTGGTACAGTGTGAATATGGGACAACCAGCCCAGGATAATGATCACCATGTCGAGCTGGTCCAGTGTGAATAAGATCAACCAGCCCAGGATATAGATCACCATGTCGAGCTGATCCGGTGTAAATATAGTCAACCAGACCAGGATATAGATCACCATGTCTAACACGGACAGTGTGAATATGATTCAACCAGACCAGGATATAGATCACCATGCCGAGCTGGCACAGTGTGAATATGGGTCAAACAGCCCAGGATACTGATCACCATTCCGAGCTAGTTCAGTGTGAATATGCTTCATCAAGACCAGGATATGGATCACCATGCCGAGCTGGTACAGTGTGAATATGGGTCAAACAGCCCAGGATACTGGTCACCATGCCAAAACGGTACAGTGTGAATATGGGTCAACCAGCCCAGGATACTGATCACCATGTCGAGCTGGTAAATTGTGTATATGCGTTAACCAGCCCAGGATACTGATCGCCATGCCGAGCTGGTACAGTGCGAATATGAGTCAACCAGCCCAGGACACTGATCATCATGCTGAGCTGGTAAAGTGTAAATATGGGTCAACCAGCCCAGGATACTGATCGCCTATTCCGAGCTGGTGCAGTGTGAATATGCTGCAACCAAAGCAGGATATAGATCAATATGCGGAGTTAAAACAGTGTGAATATGGGACAACCAGTCCAGGATTCTGATCACCATTCCGAGCTGGTACAGTGTGAATATGCTTCAACCAGACCAGGATATAGATCACCATGCCGAGCTGGTACAATGTGAACATGGGGCGACCAGCGCAGGATGCTGATTACCATGCTGAGCTGGTACAGTGTGAATATGGGTTATACAGCCCAGGATACTGATCACCATTCCGAGCTGGTTCAGTGTGAATATGCTTCAACAGGACCAGGAGATAGATCACCATGCCGAACTGGTACAATGTGAATATGGGTCAACCAGCCCAGGAAAATGATCACCATGTCGAGCAGGGACCGTGTGAATATGAGTCAACCAGCCCAGGATACTGATTACCATGCCGAGCTGGGATCGTGTGAATATCATTCAACCAGCCCAGGATAATGGTCACCATGTCGAGCTGGGACAGTGTGAATATGGGTCAACCAGCCCAGGATACTGATTAACATGCCGAGCTGGTGGAGTGTGAATATCGGTCAACCAGCCCAGGATAATGATCGCCATGCCGAGCTGGGGCAGGGTGAATATGAGTCAACCAGCCCAGGATACTGATTACCATGCCGAGCTGGTACAGTGTGAATATGAGTCAACCAGTCCAGGATACTGAGAACCATTCCGCGCTGGTACAGTGTGAATATGCTTGAACCAGACCAGGATAAAGATCACCATGCCCAGCTGGTACAATGTGAATATGGGTCCACCAGCCCAGGAAGCTGATTACCATGCCGAGCTGGTACACTGAGAAAATGGGTCAACGAGCCCAGGACATTGATCTCCATGCCGAACTGCTACAGTGTGAATAATGGTCAACCAGCCCTGGATACTGATCACCATGTCGAGCTGGTCCAGTGTGAATATAGTCAACCAGCCCAGGATATAGATCACCATGTCGAGCTAGGACAGTGTGAATATGGGTCTACCAGCCCAGGATACTGATTACCATGCCGAGCTGGTACAGTGTGAATCTGAGTCAATCAGCCCAGGATACTGATCACCATGTCGTGCTGGTACAGTGTGAATATGCTTCCACCAGACGTGTACATAGATCACCATGTCGTGCTGGTACAGTGTGAATATGCTTCCATCAGACGAGTACATAGATCACCATGCCGAGCTGATACAGTGTAAATATGAGTCAACAAGCCCAGGATAGTGATCACCATGCCGAGCTGGGATAGTGTGAATATCAGTCAACCAGCCCAGGATAATGGTCACCATGTTGAGCTAGGACAGTGTGACTAGTAGTCAAAAAGTCCAGGATACTGATCACCATGTCGAGCTGGTTCAGTGTGTATATGCGTCAATGAACCCACCATGCTGATCACCATGTCCAGCGGGTACAGTGTGAATATGGGTTAGCAGCGCAGGATACTGATCACAATGCCGAGCTGGTACAGTGTGAACATTGGTCCACCGACCCAGGGTACTGAACACGATACTGAGCTGGTACAGTGTTATTGTGGGTCAACCAGCACAGGATACTGATCACCATGCCGAGCTGGTACACTGTGAAAATGGGTCAACCAGCCCAGAATACTGATCGCCATGCTGAGCTGCAGCATTTGAATATGGGTCAACCAGCGCAGGATACTGATCGCCATGCTGAGCTGGTATAGTGTGAAAATTGGTCAACCAGCCCAGGATACTGATTACCATGCTGAGCTGGCATATTTGTGAATATGGGTCAACCAGCCCAGGATACTGATCACCATGCTGAGCTGGCATAGTGTGAATATGGGTCAACCAGCCCAGGATACTGAGCACCATGTTGAGCTGGTATAGTGTGAATATGGGTCAGCCAGCCCAGGATACTGATCACCATGCTGAGCTGGTATAGTGTGAATGTGGGTCAGCCCGCCCAGGATACTGATCAGCATGTTGAGCTGGTACAGTGTGAATATGGTTCAACCCACTTAGGATACTGATCACCCTGTTGAGCTGGTATAGTGTAAAAATGGGTCAACCAGCCACAGGATACTGATCGCCAATTTGAGCGGATACAGAGTGAATATGGGACAACCAGCCCAGAATTTTGATCACCATGCTGAGCAGGTATAATGTGAATATGGGTCAACCAGCTCAGGATATTGATCACCATGCCGAGCTGGTATCGTATGAATATGGTTCAGACAGCCCAGGAAACTGATCACCATGCTGAGCTGGTACAGTGTGAACATGGGTCAACCAGCCCAGGATTTTTATCACCATGCCGAGCTGGTACAGTGTGAATATGGGACAACCAGCCCAGGATACTGATCACCATGTCGAGCTGGTACCGTGAGAATATAGGTCAACCAGCCAAGGATACTGATCACCATGCCGAGCGGGTACAGTGTGAATATTGCTCAACCAGCCCAAAATACTGATCACCATGCCGAGCGGGTACAGTGTGAATATGGGTCAACCAGCCCAGGATACTGATCATCATGCCGAGCGGGTACATTGTGAATATGGGTCGACCAGACCAGGATACTGATCACCATGTCGAGCTGGTACATTGTGAATATGGGTCAACCAGCCCAGGATACTGATCACCATGCTGAGATGGTGCAGTGTGAATATGGGTCAACCAGCCCAGGATACAGATCACCATGCTGAGATGGTGCAGTGTGAATATACTTCAACCAGCCCAGGATACTGATCACCATCCTGAGCTGGTGCATTGTGAACATGGGTCAAGCAGCCCAGGATACTGATCACCATGCTGAGAAGGTACAGTGTGAATACGGGTCAACCAGCCCAGGATACTGATCGCCAATATGAGCGGGTACAGAGTGAATAGGGGACAACCAGCCCAGGATACTGATCGCCATTCTGAGCTGATATAATGTGAATATAGGTCAACCAGCCGAGGATACTGATCGCCATGCTGAGCTGATATAGTGTGAATATGGGTCAACCAGCCCAGGATACTGTTTACCATGCTGAGCTGGTAGAGTGTGAATATGGGACAACAAGCCCAGGATACTGATCGCCATGCCGAGCTGGAACAGTGTAAATATGGGACAACAAGCCCAGGATACTGAGCACCATGTCACGCTGGTAACAGACTGAATATTGCTCAACCAGTCCATGATACTGATCAGCATGCCGAGCTGGTACATTGTGAATATTGGTCAACCAGCCCAGGATACTCATCGTCTTGCCGAGCTGGTACAGTGTGAATATTGGTCAAACAGCCCAGGATTCTGATCGCAATTCGGTGCTGGTACAGTGTGAACATGGGTCAACCAGCCCAGGATACTGATCACCATGCTGAGCTGGTATAGCGTGAAAATGAATCAACAAGCTCAGGATACTGGTCACCATGCTGAGCTGGTACAGTGTGAATATGGGTCAACCAGCCCAGGATAGTGATCAAAATGCTGAGCTGATACTGTGTCAATAAGTTCAACCAGCCCCGGATACTGACCGCCATACCGAGTTGGTGCAATGTAAATATGTGTCGCCAGCCCAAGATACTGAACACCATGCCGATCGGGTACATTGTGAGTATGGGAGAACCAGCCCAGGATACTGATCACCATGCTGAGCTGGCATAGTGTGAATATGCTTCAACCAGCCCAGGATATTGATCACCATGCTGAGCTGGTACATTGTGAACATGGGTCAACCAGCCCAGGATACTGATCACCATGCTGAGAAGGTTCAGTGTGCATATGGGTCAACCAGCCCAGGATACTGATCGCCAATATGAGCGGGTACAGAGTGAATATGGGACAACCTGCCCTGGTATCTGATCGCCATGCTGAGCTGGTATAGTGTGAATATGGGTCAACCAGCCCAGGATACTGATTACCATGCTGAACTGGCATAATTTGAATATGGGTCAACCAGCCCAGAATACTGATCACCATGCCGAGCTGGAACAGTGGAAATATGGGACAACAAGCCCAGGATACTGATCACCATGCCGGGCTGGTATTGTGAGAATATGAGTCAACCGGCCCAGGATACTGTTCACCATGTCGAGCTGTTAACAGACTGAATATTGCTCAACCAGTGCAGGATACTGATCACCATGCCGAGCTGCTACAGTGTGAATATTGGTCAACAAGCCCAGGATACTCATCGCCATGCCGAGCTGCTACAGTGTGAATATTGGTCAACAAGCCGAGGATTCTGATCGCCATGCCGAGCTGGTACATTGTGAAAATGAATCAACAAGCCCAATATACTGATCACCATGCACAGCTGGTGCAGTGTGAATATGGGTCAACCCGCCCAGGATACTGATCACCATGCTGAGCTGGTACTGTGTGAATATGGGTCAACCCGCCCAGAATGCTGATCACCATGTTGAGCTGGTATAGTGTGAATATGGGTCAACCCGCCCAGAATGCTGATCACCATGTTGAGCTGGTATAGTGTGAATATGGGTCAACACCCACCCCCCCTTTCAGGATAGTGATCACCATGTTGAGCTGGTATAATGTGAATATGGGTCAACCCGCCCAGAATACTGATCACCATGTTCAGCTGGTATAGTGTGAATATGGGTCAACCATCCCAGGATACTGATCACCATGCCGAGCTGGTACAGTGTGAAATTGGGTCAACCAGCCGACGAAACTGATCACCATGCTGAGCGGGTATAGTGTGAATATGGGTCAACCCGCCCAGAATACTGATCACCATGTTCAGCTGGTACAGTGTGAATATTGGTCAACCAGCCCACGATACTCATCGCCATGCCGAGCTGGTACAGTGTGAGTATTGGTCAAACAGCCCAGGATACTCATCGCCATGCCGAGCTGGTCCAGTGTGAATATCGGTCAAACAGCCCAGGATACTGATCACCATTCTGAGCTAGTACAATGCGAATATAGGTCAACGAGCCGAGGATTCCGATCACCATTCCGAGCTGGTACTTTGTGAATATGGGTCTACCAACCTACGATACTGATCACAATGCCAAGCTGGTGCAGTGTTAATAACGGTCAGCCAGCACAATGTACTGATCAAATTGCCGAGCTGGTACAGTGCGAATATGGTCGACCAGCCCACGATACTTATCACGATGCCGAGCTGATACAGTGTGAATATGGTCAACCAGCCCAGGATACTGATCAAAATGCTGAGCTGGAGAAATGTAAATATGGGACAACAAGCCCAAGATACTGATCATCATGCCGAGATGGTACATTGTGAATAAGGGTCAACCAGCCCAGGATACTGATCGCCATGTTGAGCTGGTACAGTGTGAATATGGGTCAACCCGCGCAGGAAACTGATCGCAATTCGGACCTGGTACAGTGGGAACATGGGTCAACCAGCGCAGGATACTGATCACCATACCGATCTTGTACACTGAGAATATGGGTCAACCAGCCCAGGATACTGATCAAAATGCTGAGCTGGTACTGTGTCAATAAGGTCAACCAGCCCAGGATACTGACTGCCATACCGAGTTGGTGCTATGTGAATATGTGTCGCCAGCCCAGGATACAGATCACCATACCGAGCGGGTACATTGTGAGTATGGGAGAACCAGCCCAGGATACTGATTACCATGCTGAACTGGTATAGGGTGAATATGTGTCAACCAGACCAGGATACTGATCACCATGTTGAGCTGGTATGGTGTGAATATGGGACAACCTGCCCAGAATATTGATCACCATGCTGAGCTGGTACATTGTGAATATGGATCAACCCTCCCAGGATACTGATCACCATGCTGAGCTCGTACTGTGTGAATATGGGTCAACCCGCCCAGATTACTGATAACCATGTTCAGCTGGTATAGTGTGAATATGGGTCAACCTCCCCCCAGGATACTGATCACCATGTTGAGCTGGTATAATGTGAATATGGGTCAACCCGCCCAGAATACTGATCACCATGTTCAGCTGGTATAGTGTAAATATGGGTCAACCATCCCAGGATACTGATCACCATGCCGAGCTGGTGTACTGTGAATATGGTCAACCAGCCCAGGATACGGATCTGCATGCCGAGCTGGTACAGTTAAATATTGGTCAACCAGCCCATGATACTGATCACCATGCCGAGCTGGTACAATGTGAAATTGGGTCAACCAGCCTACGATACTGATCACCATGCCGAGCTGATACAGTGTGAATATGGTCAACCAGCCCAGGATACTGATCAAAATGCTGAGCTGGAGAAGTGTAAATATGGGACAACAAGCCCAAGATACTGATCATCATGCCGAGCTGGTACATTGTGAATAAGGGTCAACCATCCCAGGATACTGATCGCCATGTTGAGCTGGTGCAGTGTGAATATGGGTCAACCCGCCCAGGAAACTGATCGTAATTCGGACCTGTTACAGTGTGAACATGGGTCAGCCAGCGCAGGATGCTGATCACCATGCCGAGCTGGTACAGTGTGAATATTGGTCAAATAGCCCAGCATATAGATCACCATGCCGAGCTGGTACAGTGTGAATATGGGTCAAATAGCCCAGTATATAGATCACCATGCCGAGCTGGTACAGTGTGAATATGGGTCAAACAGCCCAGGATACTGATCACCATGCCGAGCTGGTACAGTGCGAATATGGGTCAAATAGCCCAGTATATAGATCACCATGCCGAGCTGGTACAGTGTGAATATGGGTCAAACAGCACAGTATATAGATCACCATGCCGAGCTGGTACAGTGTGAATATGGGTCAAACAGCCCAGGATACTGATCACCATGCCAAACTGGTTCAGTGTGAATATGGGTCAACCAGCCCAGGATACTGATCGCCATGTCGAGCTGGGACAGTGTGAATACGAGTCAACCAGCCCAGGATACTGATGACCATGCCGAGCTGGGACAGTGTGAATATGCTTAAACCAGGCCAGGATACTGATCACCATGCCGAGCTGGTACAGTGTGAATATGGGTCAACCAGCCCAGCATACTTATCAAATGGTGAGCTGGTACAGTGTGAATATAGGTGAACCATCCCAGGATACTGATCACGATGCCGATCTGGTACAGTGTGAATATGGGTCAAACAGCCCAGTATCCTGATCACCATGCCGAGCTGGCACAGAGTGTATGTGGGTCAACCAGCCCAGGATACCGATCACCATGCCGAGCTGGCACAGAGTGTATATGGGTCAACCAGCCAGGATACTGAACAGCATGTCGAGCTGGCACAGAATATGGGTCAACCAGCCCAGGATACTGATCAGCATGCCGAGCTGGTACAGTGTGAATATGGGTCAAACAGCCCAGGATACTGATCACCATGCCGAACTGTCCAGTGTGAATAATGGTCAACCAGTCCAGGATACTGATCACCATGCCGAGCTGGCACAGAGTGTATATGGGTCAACCAGCCAGGATACTGAACACCATGTCGAGCTGGCACAGAATATATATGGGTCAACCAGCCCAGGATACTGATCAGCATGCTTAGCTGGTACCGTGTCAATATGGTCAACCAGCCCAGGATACTGATCACCCTGCTGAACTGGTACAGTGTGAATGTGGGTCAACCATCCCAGGATACTGATCACCATACCGAGCTTGTGCAGTACGAATATGGGCCCTCACGGACATCCTGTGCGACTATTTGCTCTCTTCCAGTGTGAACGTCAGCAGTCTTCCATACTCATGCTTCCATAACCATTCAGTCTGCTCACTATCTGGAACCGGTTAATGGAAGGTATCATCGACAGTGCTAACAACTGGCACTTGCTCACCAATAACTTGGTCAGTGCTGCTCAACTTGGATCCTCAACGTTCATTCATCTGCAGACCTCATTGCAGCCTTGGTCAAAACATGGAGAAAAGAGCTCAACTCCAGAGGTGAGGTGAGAGTGACTGCCCTTGACATTCAGGCAGCATTCGTCCGAGTATGGCATCACGGAGCCCTAGCAAAACTTAGGTCAATGGGAATCAGGGGGAAAATCTATGCTGGTTGGAGTCATAACTGCCTCAAATGAGGATGGTTGAGGTTGTTGGAGGTTAATTATGTCAGTCCTGGGACATCAATGCAGTTTATTCTCAGCGTATTTTCCTTAGCTTCATCTGTTTCATCAATGACCTTCAATGAGAAGATCAGAAGTGCGATTATTCATTACGGATTGCAGAGTGTTTAGTTTCATTTAAGATTGCGCAGGTACTGAAGCAGTCCGTGCCTACATGTAGCAAGAACTGGACAATATCCAGCCTTGGGCTGAGAATTAGCCAGCAATATTTACACCACACATTCAGGAGTGTAACTGAATAATCCCCACTTGCCTGGATGGGTGCAGATCCAACACTCAGCAAGTTTTGCACCATCCAGGAGAAAACTGCCCGAATCATCACAGTGGTGCAGTGGTTTGCACCGCAGCCTCACAGCTCCAGAGACCCGGGTTCGATTCCAGGTACTGCCTGTGTGGAGTTTGCAAGTTCTCCCTGTGTCTGCGTGGGTTTTCTCCGGGTGCTCTGGTTTCCTCCCACAAGCCAAAAGACTTGCAGCTTGATAGGTAAATTGGCCATTATAAATTGTCACCAGTGTAGGTAGGTGGTAGGGAAATGTAGGGACAGGTGGGGATGTTTGGTGGGAATGTGGGATTCCTGTAGGATTAGTGTAAATGGGTGGTTGATGTTCGGCACAGACTCGGTGGGCTGAAGGGCCTGTTTCAGTGCTGTATCTCTAATCTAATCTAATCTAATCTAATCATTTACCACGTTGCCATTCACTCCTATTCAACATGAAAGAGAACGCAAAACTCTTTTAAAAGGGCACGCAAACATTTTCCACAGGCATGTAGATATTAATCAGGTAGAACGAGTTGGGGTGTGGTCTATTCGGGGAAAAGAGTGTAATATACACATAGAGACGCAGAGCAAATCAAATATACCTAATGAGTTCTTCATATCATTGTTTACTGAGGAAGAGGAATCCGCAAAATATTAATGTAAGTGGAGAGAGTCGAGATAATGGATAGAGTAAGCATTGAAGGGAGAAGGTCGTGGAAAGGCTGGCTGTGCTTGGGGTTGACAAGTCACCTAGTCTGGATGGCTTCCATCGCAGGCTGCTGAAGGAAGTGGAAATGGAGATATCACAACAGCATGCCATCATCTTACAATCCTCTATAGATGGGGGAGGTGCTTGAGTATTACAGAACGGCAAATCTGACACCCTTATACCATAAAGGGTGTGAGGACCTTCCTAGCAGCTACAGGCCAGTTAATTCATCATCAGTGATTTAAGTTTAACTTTGGTGGTCGGAAAACGTCAAAAAAAATCTGGACAAAATCAATAGTCACATGGAGAAATGTGAGTTCGTTCAGGAAAGCCAGCATGAATTTCTTAAATGAAAGTCATGTTTAACTCACCTGCTGGAGTATTTTAAGGAGATAACAGAGAGGATTGATGAGAGCAATGCTGTTGATGTGGTGCACATGGAATTTTAAAAGGCATTTGATACAGTGCCACACAACAGAATTGTGAACAAACTTGTAGCTCATGGAATAAAAGGGACAGTAGCCAGATGGATATGAAATTGGCTGAGTGACAGGAAACAAAGAGTAGTGGTTGGAGTTCCAGGGGATCAATGTTGGGACCCTTGCCTTTCCTGATATATATTAATGACCTAGATCTTGGTGTGCAGGGCACAATTTCAAAGTTTGCAGATGATACGAAACTTGGAAGCATAGTGAGCTGTGAGGAGGATAGTGTAGAACTTCAAAAGGACATATACATGTTGGTGGAATGGGCAGACAGATGGCAGATGAAGTTCAGTGTGGAGAAATGTGAAGTGATTCATTTCAGTAGGACGAACATAAAAAGAACAACACCGAATGAAGGGTACAATTCTAAATAGGGCGCAGGAGCAGAGGGACCTAGGTGTATATGTGCATAAGTCATTGAAGGTGGCAATACAGGTTGTGAGAATGGTTAATAAAACATATATTATCCTGGGCTGTATCAAGAGGGGCATAGAGTACAAGAGTAAGGAAGTTATGTTGAACTTGTATGAGACACTAGTTCGGTCTCAGCTGGAGTATTGCATCCAGTTCTGTGTGCCAAACTTGAGGAAAGACATTGGAGATAGAACAGAAAAGATTCATGGGAATGGTTCCAGGGATGAGGAATTTCAGTTATGAAGATAAAGTGGAGAGATTAGGGCTGTTTTCCATAGAGAAGAGAAGGCTGAGTGGTGATTTGATAGAGGTATTCAAAATAATGAGGGGGCTGAACAGAGTAGATGGAGAGAAACTGTTACAACTCGTGAGAGGATCGTGAACGGGAGGACACAGATTTCAAATATTTGGTAAGAGAAGTACAAGGGACATGAGGAAAAACATTTTCATGCAGCCAGTAGTTAAGATCTGGAATGCGCTGCCTGAGAGCGTGGTGGAGGCAGGTTCAATTGAAGTATTCAAAAGGGAATTAGACTGTAAAATGAAAAGGGGGAATGTGCAGCTTTATGGGGAGAAGGTCGGGGAATGGAAAAGTCGGAAATTGTTCCTTCAGAGAGCCAGTGCGGACACGATGGACCAAATGGCCTCCTTCCATGCTGTGACGATTATGTGATTCTGTGAGTGTAGATTAAAGGTTTAGAAACAATTCTCAGGGAAATATTAACAGACACTTGGAGAGGTGTGAGTTTATTAAGGATATTGAGCACAGATTTGTAAAAGGGAGATCATGCTTGACTTATCTAATTGTATTTTAGATAAAGAATCAGGGAAAGTTGTTGAATGCTGTGGATGTTGCCTATATGGATTTGAAGAAAGTGTTTGATAAAGTACCAGATAAAAGGCTGGTGAATAAAATTGAGGCTCATAGAATAGGAGGGTCAGTGTCCAATAGGAGTAAACACATGGCTTAACGACAGTAAACAGTTATTGTGGTAAAAAGTTGTTGATTTCAGACTGGAGGATGGTAGATAGTGGTGTTTCCTAAAGGGCATGGCTAGGACCACTGCTTTGAGTTTGCTGTATACAAATGATTTGGTCTTGAATATATAGTGGAATTTCAAAATTTGCTGATGATAAACTTGGAGGAGGGACAAACAGTGAGGATGATATGATTTTCCTGCAACAAGACAGAGATAGACCAGTAGAATAGGCAGACAAGTGGCAGATGGATTTTGATACAGACAAGTATGAGGTGATACAATTTGGCATAAGGGATAGGGTGAGGCAATGTAGCCTTATTGACACTGTTCTAACGAGTGTGTCGGAACAGAGGGAGCTGGGTCTCCAAGTGCGTTTGAATGTGAAAGGAAATGCTGACAGATTGGGCTTCATAATTAGGGAAATAGAATACAAAAGTAGGGAAGTTCTATAATGCAACGATACAGACCTCTGGTTAGGCACCAATTGGAGCTCTGTGTCTAGTTCTTATGATGTGAGCGTCCTTGAGATGGTGCAGAGGAGATTTGACAGAATGATTCCAGGGATGGGGGCTTTTAGTTACAATGTTAGTTTGGAAAAAAACAGGTGTGCTTCTCACTGGTGCAAAGGAGATTGAGGGGCAATTTAATGGAGGTGGACAAGATTATAACAGGCATAGATAAGGTGGAGAAGGAGAAATTGTTCCCATTAACTAATGGTACAAGGAGCGGGGACACAGGTGGAAGGTTTTGGGCGAGAGATGCAGAGGGAATGTGAAAAATAACTTTTTTTTAATGCAATGGGTCGTAATGTGGAGGCGGTGGCGGAGTGGTATTATCACTGGACTGGTAACGCAGAGACCCATGGTACTGATCTGGGGACATGGGTTCGAATCCGACCGTGGCAGAAGGTGGAATTTGAATTTAATTAATAAAAATCCGGAATTAAAAGCTAGTAAAAGCTATAATTTGTGCGGCACAATGGTGCGGTGGTTAACATCGCAGCCTCACAGCTCCACCGAGCCGGGTTCAAATCTGTGTGCTGCCTGTGTGGAGTTTTCAGTACTCCCTGTGTTTGCGTGGATTTTCTCCAGGTCCTCCGGTTTCCTCCCACATGCCAAAGACTTGCAGGTTGATAGGTAAATTGCCCATTATAAATTGCCCCTAGTATAGGTAGGTGGTAGGGAAATATTGGGACATGTGGGGATGTGGTAGGAATACGGAATTAGTGTCGGATTAGTATAAATGGGTGGTTGATGGTCGGCACAGACTCTGTGGGCCGAAGGGCCTGTTTCAGTGCTATATCTCTACATCTAAAATTTAAATCTAAATCTAACTATGACCTGGAAGTCGCAGCCCATAAGGGTGGTGGAAAGAAAGACAAATGAATGATTTCAAAAGGAAACTGGAATGGCACTTGAAGGAAATGTACTTGCAGGGCTATGTGGATTGAGCAGGGAGTGCACAACACACCATTCTGACTTGGAACTCTATCGCCGTTCCTTCACTGTCGCTGGGTCAAAATCCTGGAGCTCCCTTCCTAACAACACTGTGGGTGTGCCTACCCCACATGGACAGCAGCAGTTCCACAAGGCAGCTCACCACCACCTTCTCAAGGGCAAATAGGGATGGGCAATAAATGCTGGTCTGGCCAGCGTCGCTCACATCCCATAATGAATAATAAAAAATAAAGTGGGACTGATTGGACTGCTCTGCACAGTGCCAGCATGCATAATGGTCTCCTTCTATGTCGTAAATCTATGACTCCAGCATTGGAGCAAAATGACAGCAGTGTGTACAGTCTCGCAGATGAACTGCAGCAACTCACCAAGCCTCCATCAAGAGCACCTTCCAAACCCGCAACCTCTACCAGCTAGAAGGGCAAAGGGAGCAGATACATAGGAACACCACCACCAGCAGGTGCCCCTCCAAGCAGCATATCATCCTGACTTGGAACTATATTGCCATTCCTTCACTGTCGCTGGGTAAAAAACGTTCAGGAAAACAGATCACCTCTACCTTCTCAACGGCATTTAGGGATGGGCAATAATTCCGGGCCTATCCAGCGATGCCCACGTCCATGAACAAATAGAACTGTCGACAGCCACTGGGGATGCACTGTGCAGGAGCACTAGGCAAGTCAGGGTGGAAAATGTCCAGGAAATGGTCGTAGACAGGATTGGGGATGGACAGGATAAAGTATTGGAACTTAGCTCAGGGTCAAAGCAATCAGCGAGGAAGTGAACACGCTGTTTCAGCCTCATGTATTGGCAGATTCGTTGGATAGAGAACAGAGTTTGTGTTGGATACTGAAAACAATGGCTTCAATCTCCCTAATACTTCAATAACAAGGGCGGTAACGCATTGAATTGTGGCTTACACATGTAATAGCTGAATAGAGTGACTTAGCGGTGTGACAACAGCAGCAACGATGCAACAGCAAATTAAAACAATGGTAATACAGTTAGCAATGGTCTTTAGAGCTAATATCTGGAGACAGATATTTACCAGGAATGACAACAGTAACAAGGTGGACAGAGTGAACGATAGTATCAGTAATGCAGTTAAACATGGTTTATTGAATTGAAAGGTAGTGAGAGAGACTTACCAGGGACACCACCAATAGCGAGAATGGGATAGTAAATGCATTGAATCATTTTCAATGCATCGGAGATCTGCCACTCTAATGGTATCGAATCGTCATCTGCAGTAAGACTGTCAAACCAATAAAATAAACTCCTGTCCATTGTTGTAACATTCCAATCTATTGTTCTCAGATTCTGTTCCATTGTTGTAACATTACAACTTATTGCTCTCAGATTCTGATCTATCCTCTCCCCCTCTCTAGAACCACTGATCCATTTGTGCCAGGCATGAATCTCCCGCTGACACTTTGGGATATCACATTGAAAGGTGCACGTTATTAATAGAAGATGGAAACCCTCCAGTGACACAATTAGGGTCCATGGAGACTGACATTAATGACAGTCACTGAACAACCGGGTTCAGTTAATTCCTTTCAATCCAACACTGTTGGTACCATGATAACAAATCACATTTACGCTTTCCAGGTGAGATGTATGAGGGTTGCTGATGGAAAGAATGGTGGAAATAGCAGAGGAAATGGCCAGAATCTTACAATGCTCCAAGGATATGGTGATAGATTACTACAGATTTCTCAATGTGACACCCTGTTTAAAACCAGAGAAATGGATATACTCTGGAATTACAGTTCCAGCAATCTAACATCGATGTAAACTATTACAGTCTATAATCTGAGACAAATACTTTTTGCCTTGGAATAACAGGAGTTTATAAATGACAAGCATCTTGGATATGTTAATACCAATCATGTCTGACAAACTTGATCGAGTTCTTCAATTACGTCATTCCGCGGCTTGTTGAAGGCAGCATGGCTGATTCTATATATATGGACTTCCAAATGTCATCTGATCATTTTCTACCTAATGGATTTGTTAGGAAAACTACAGCCCATGGATTAAAGGGGCAGTGACAGTGTGGATATGACACTGGCTAAGAAACAGAAAGCAGAGAGAGGTTGTGAACAGTTGTTGTTCAGACTGGATGGGAGTATACAGTAGTGTTCCCCATTGATCAGTATTAGGATCACTCCTCCTTTTGTCACATATTAATGGCACAGACGGAGATATAAATGACCATTATTTCAACGTTTGCAGATGATGTGGAGTTGGGAAATGTAACCTGTGAGGTGGATCGTCAGAGTCTTCAGGAGGACATAGCTACCAGACCAGGAGCCAATGTGGAAAAGCAACCACAGGCATGATGGATGAATGGGATTTGGCGTGAATTAGGATGCAGGCAGCAGAGTTTTAGATGGGCTGAAGTTTATAGTGGGGGGCAAGGTTGGATGTACGTGATGAGAGGGTTGGAATAGTTGCATCCAGAACTAACAAAGGAATGGATGACAGATTCAGCAACAGATGAACCAAGGCATAAACAGAGAGAGGCAAGGATATGGAGGTGAAAGTAAGTGGTCTGGCTGATGGAGCTGGCAGCTCGGCTCAGAGTTCTATAGGAAGCCTAGGTTGTGAACAAGCTGGTTCAGCCACAGATACTGGCTATGGAGTGGGATGGAGTGGCTGGATAGGGTCAGTTGTGAGAGGTCACTATGGCGACCGGCAGTGACTGCTCCCCTAGTTCAATAGCAACACTCAGCAATAACCAATGAGGCAACTACTTGAGGAACACAGACTCCAGTAATAGACAGCAACAGAAAGAGTTTTATAATATAAGTACAGAACAGCACAGACGTTGTCACAGAGATTAATTTTCAGGAATGCCACACATGCAGATTATCAATCATATTAGTTTAATCTACTCCCAGGACAGGTACATTGTGGGGAAGATATAGAGTCAAGTTCGCTCTGCACTGTCCCCATCAAACACTCCCAGGACAGGAACAGCACGAGGTTGGATACAAAGATATGAAATTGGCTGGGTGACAGGAAACAAAGAGTAGTGGTTGGAGTTCCCGGGGATCAATGTTGGGACCCTTGCCTTTCCTGATATATATTAATGACCTAGATCTTGGTGTGCAGGGCACAATGTCAAAGTTTGCAGATGATACGAAACTTGGAAGCATAGTGAGCTGTGAGGAGGATAGTGTAGAACGTCAAAAGGACATATACATGTTGGTGGAATGGGCAGAGAGATGGCAGATGAAGTTCAGTGTGGAGAAATGTGAAGTGATTCATTTCAGTAGGACGAACATAAAAAGAACAACACCGAATGAAGGGTGCAATTCTAAATAGGGCGCAGGAGCAGAGGGACCTAGGTGTATATGTGCATAAGTCATTGAAGGTGGCAATACAGGTTGTGAGAATGGTTAATAAAACATATATTATCCTGGGCTGTATCAAGAGGGGCATAGAGTACAAGAGTAAGGAAGTTATGTTGAACTTGTATAAGACACTAGTTCGGTCTCAGCTGGAGTATTGCATCCAGTTCTGTGTGCCACACATGAGGAAAAACATGAGGGCATTGGAGAGAGAACAGAAAGGATTCATGATAATGGTTCCAGGTATGAGGAATTTCAGTTATGAAGATAAATTGGAGAGATTAGGGCTGTTTTCCATGGAGAAGAGAAGGCTAAGAGGTGATTTGATAGAGGGATTCAAAATCATGAGGGATCTGAACAGAGTAGATGGAGAGAAACTGTCCCCACTCGTGAGAGGATCGTGAACGAGAGGGCACAGATTTAATGTATTTGGTAAGAGAAGCACTAGTGACATGAGGAAAAACATTTTCATGCAGAGAGTGCTTAAGCTTTGAAATGTGCTGCCTGAGAACGTGGTGGAGGCAGGTTCAATTGAAGCATCCAATAGGGAATTAGACAGTTATATGAAAAGCGAGAATATGCAGTGTCGTGGGGAGACGATGGGGGAATGGAAAAGTAGGAAATGGTTCCTTCAGAGAGCCAGTGCGGACACGATGGACCGAATGGCCTCCTACCGCGCTGTAACGATTATGTGATTCTGTGAATGTAGATTAAAGGTTTGGAAACAATTCGCAGGGGAAATAATAACAGACACTTGGAGAGGTTTGAGTTAACTAAGGATATTGAGCACAGATTTGTTAAAGGGAGATCATGCTTGACTTATCTAATTGTATTTTTTGATAAAGAATCAGAGAAAGATGAAAGGAATGCCGTGGATGTTGTCTATATGGATATGAAGAAAGTGTTTGATAAAGTACCAGAGGCTGGTGAATAAAACTGAGGCTCATAGTATAGGAGGGTCAGTGTCCAATAGGAGTAAACAAATGGGTTAGTAACAGTAAACAGTGTGCCGTGGTAAAAGGTTGTTGATTGCAGACTGGAGGATGGTAGACAGTGGTGTTCCCCAAAGGGTATGGCTAGGACCACTGCTTTTAGTTTCCTGCATACAAATGATGTGGTCTTGGATATACAGTGGAATTTCAAAATTTGCTGATGACAAACTTGGAGGAGGGACAAACTGTGAGGATGATATGATTTGCCTGCAACAGGACATAGATATAGAACAAAGAACAAAGAACAGTACAGCACAGGAACAGTCACACTCCAGGCACTGAGGCAGACCGATATACAAGCGCATACACACGCACACACACCCTTCAGACACCAGGTACTGATGCAGTCAGACACACACACACACACACACACACACACACACACACACACACACACACACACACACACACACACACACACCAATCACACACACACTCACACCGATCAGACCTCAGTCACTGAGGCAGTCAGATATACAAACACACTCACACACACACACATACACACACACACACACACACACACACACACACACACACACACACACACACACACACAGTCTCTCTCTCTTACACACACACAGACACATACACTCCCTCTCTCCACCACACACAAACAAACGCTTTCTCGCAGCCACAGACACACACAAACTCTCTCACACACACGTGCACACACAAACACACACACACACACTCCCTCTCTCACCTCCCCACACACACACTCTCTCTACACGCAATCACGTGCACATGCATCTCTCTCACACACATTACCCCACTTACACACACACTCTCACACACATACTCTTTCTCTCAGCCACACACACACACTCTCTCTCTCACACACACACAATCACGTACACATGCACCCTCTTACTCATACACTACCTCTCTTACACAAACATACACTCTCTCACACACACAGGTACACTCTCTCTCCGACACACACACACACTCTTTCTCATACACACGTGCTCTCTCTCTCACACGGACACACACACCACACATGCACACACACACACACACACATTCTGTCACACGCAAACACACACACATGCTCTCTCTCTGTGTATCACACACTCACTCTCTCTGACACCCAGACGCTCTCTCTCCAACACATACATAAACACACACTCTCTCAAACGCACACACATGCCGTGCCTTTCACATACACACATACACCCCACACACACACGCTTTGTAATACACAAACACACACACACAATCACTCTCTCTGACACATACACAAACAAACGCTCTCTCTCACACACACGCGCTCTCTCTCTCACACACACTCAATCTTAGACACACACACACGCTCAGTCTCTCAAACACACAGACACACACACTCGCTGTAACACACACTCTCTCTCTCTAACATACACATACACACATGTTCTCTCTCATACACACTCTTTCTCAGACACACTCACACACACACTCACACACACACACAGACCCTCTCTCTCACACGCACACACATAAATACACACACACGATCAAACTCACTCTCTCACACGCGCACACACATATTCTCTCACACACACTATCTCTCACACACATACACACATGCTCTCTCTCACACACACACGCTCTCACACACTTACACACACATGCTCTCTATCTCACACGCAATCTCTCTCTCACACGCACACTCTCTCACACACACGCCCTTTCTGAAACACACACACATGGGCACACGCAATCTGACACACATACACACACATTCTCTCTCTCTCACACACACACGCTCTCTCTCACACACACATTCTCTCACATACACACACATACAAACACAGTCTCTCTCTATCACGCATACACACACACTCTCTCAGATCCACTCACACACACACTCACACAGACACACAGATCCTCTCTCCCTCACACACACACATAAACACACACAAACAATCAAACTCACCCTCTCACACGTGCACACACGCTCTCTCACACACATACACACATGCTCTCTCTCTCACACACTCACACGCTCTCACACACATACACACACATGCTCTCTCTCTCACACACACTCTCTCTTACACATACTCTCTCTCACACACACACATACACACACTCTCTCACACGCATACACACACATGCACTCTCTCTCAGACACACACGCGCTCTCTCTCACACACACTCTCTCTCACACACACATGCATATACTCTCTCTCTCTCGCGTACACATGCTGTCTCTCTCACACACACTACCTGTCTTACACACACACACACACACGCACTCTCACACAAACTCTTTCTCTCAGCTACACACACACAAACACTTTCTCTCAGCCACACACACACACACGCTCTCTCACGCGCATGCACACGCTCTCTCACAGACATACACACATGCTCTGTATTTCTCTCACACGCACACACATACACACACACTCTCTCAGACGCACACGCAGCCACGCTCTCTCTCACACTCGCACACAAACACACACACATGCTCTCTCTCTCACAAACACCCACTCTCTCTCAGACAAGCACACGCTCTCTCTCACACACAGTCTCTCACGCACACACACTCACACACACTCTCTCTCTCAAACACACGCACATACACTCTCTCAGACGCATACAAACACACATGCTGTCTCTCAATCAGCCACACACCCACATAGATACACACACACACTCTCCATCATACACACGCACTCTCTCTCTCTCACACACACAGACAGGCACGCTGTCTCTCTCAGACACACACACTCTCCATCATCGACACATACACTCTCTCTCTCACACACACAGACACACACGCTGTCTATCTCAATCACACACACATGCACACACACTCTCCATCATACGCACACACACCGTCTTCTCACGCACACACACACACACACTCCCTCTCTCTCTCTCAGACACACACACACACGCTGTCTCTCTCAGACACACACACACAGACACACACACACTCACTATCCATCATACACACACACACACTATCTCTCAAACTGACACACACACACATAGGCTCTCTCTCTCTCTCTTTCCATCTCACACACACACACGCATACACACAAACTCTCAAACACACGCGCCCTCTTTTTCTCTCTCGCACACACACACCCTCTCACACACAGAGACACACACACTCTCTCTCTGACAAACACACAAGTCACACACCAACACTGAGCCAGACATATAGACACACACACACAACACACACACACACAGATCACACCATAGGCATTGAGGCAGAGCCTCTCAGTCAGTTCAACATTTAACTCTCGATACAAGGTCACAGTGCTGCAGATGCTGGAAATCTGAAATAAGATCAGAAACTGCTGGAAATACTCAGCAGGTCTGGCAGGATTTGTTGAGAGAGAAATAGAGTTTAATGTTCCAAGTCGGTGACCATTCATCAGAACTGGATTATGGAAGATTATGGATGGAACCGTTTTTAAACCAGATGGGGAATGGAAGGAGCGGGAGGTTTATGATCAACATTCAGTTTCACAATTTCAGTATCATCCTTTTATTATTTATTATCTCCTGTCTTTCACCGTATCACAGACGTTCCCATTTGTTCGTTCAGGTCCAATCATTTCAATACATCACTGGATACAGGAAAACATTTATAAATCTTAATAAGTCTTCAATCAAACTGATAACTTTGCACCAGCCTGATGTATAATTTCTCTGTTAATTTCCCTTCCTCACAGTTAACTTGCTGATGATTAGGATCCTGTCTCGGGGAAATTGCAGTCTCTTCCAAATGTCTCACTCGCTACCTGGTGGCCATATCAGTGGCGGATTTACTGGTCATTATCCTGGACCTGATATTGAGACACATTCCCATTGTTTATTGGGAACAGTTTCAGTTCCTGTGGTCCATCCCGTGTGTAATATCCACGCCGTCCTGCTTTATGCAGCCACAGACTGTTCTGTCTGGTTCACCGTCATTTTTACCTTTGATCGATTTGCAGCCATTTGTTGCCAGAAGCTGAAAAGTAAATATTGCACTGAGAAAATGTCGGCTGTAGCTTTAAAACATTGACTTTGCTGAGCTGTTCAAAGAACACCTTCTGGTATTTTATGTTAACAGGTTTGTATTGGCTGGTGAACGAAATGGGGTTTCGTGATATAACAATGGATGCTCTGGAATCTCGTGTCTGGACAACAGTCGAGTTCCTCCACAACATGCTAACCCCGTGGATCCCATTTGTGCTGATTCTGCTGCTTAACGCTCTCACCGTCAGACACATTTTAGTGAGCGGCAGAGGACGCAGGAGACTCCGGGCTAACAGCAGTGGGGAGAGTTGCAGAGACCCCGAGATGGAAAGTTGAAGGAAATCCATCATTTTACTGTTAGTTATCTCGGGGAATTTCATCCTGTTGTGGGCAGTGTTCATGGTGTTTTCGATATCTAACCGGATGTGGTCTTTGGGGTATGAAGCTGTTTATCTCCCTGAGTTTCTGCTGGAATTGTCCTTCATGCTGCAACTCCTGAGTTGCTGCACAAACACTGCGATTTAAGCCGTGACCCAGACTCAGTTCAGAGAGCATTTGAAGAATGTGCTAAAATATCCCTTTACTACAATTGTCAAATGAATTCAATGATCAGAGGAGGGGGCGGAGCCTGTCTCCATGGAAACAGAGCGGGGCGGGACCTGTCACCATGGAGACATAGCGGGGACGGGGCTTGTGACCATGGAGGCAGATCGTGGGCGGGTACTGTACCACGGAGACAGATCGGGGGCGGGGCTTGTCACCATGGAGGCAGATAGGTGGCAGGTACTGTTTCCCCGGTGACGGGGGGGCGATGTCTGTTTCCAGGGTGACGGAGTAGTGGGGGCGGGTTCTGTTTCCAGGGAGACAGAGCGTGGGTGGGCCTGTCCCCATGGAGACAGAGCGGGAGGTGGGGCCTATCACCATGGAGTCAGAGCGGGGACGGGGCCTGTCACCATGGAGGTTGAGAGGGGGCGGGAGCCTGTCACCAGGGTCACAGTGCGGGGGCGGGGACTGTCATCATGGAGACAAAGAGCGGAGGGGTCCTGTCACCATGGAGACAAAGCGAGGGCGGGGTCCTGTTTCCATGGACATAGAGCGGGAGCGGTGTTTGTCACAATGGATACAGAGCAGGATCGGGGCCTGTGACCATGGTGCGAGGGCCAGGGCGGGGTCTGTTTCCCCGGTGATGGAGGAGTGGGGTGGTCGGATTTCCTGCTGACGGAGGAGTGGGGGAGGTCTGTTTCCAGAGTGATGGTGGAGTGGAGGTGGGGTCTGTTTCCGGAGTGACGGAGGAGTTGGGGTGGTAACTGTGTCCAGGGTGACTGGGAGTGGAGGCAGGGCCGTTTTCCAGGATGACTGGGAGTGGGGTCGGGGTCTGTGTCCAGGGTGATGGACGAGTGGGCGTGGGGTCTGTTTCTGGGGTGACGGAGGAGTGAGGGCGGGGTCTGTTTCCAGGGTGATGGGGAATGGGGCGGGACCTGTTTCCAGGGTGACGGAGAGTGGAGGCGGGTTTTGTTTCCAGGGAGACAGACGGGTCGGGCGTGGTCTGTTTCCGAGGGACGGAGAAGTGGGTGCGGGGACTGTTTCCAAGGTGACGGGGAGTGGGAGCTCGATCTGTTTCCAGGCTGACGTGGTGTGTTGGAGGGGTTTGTTTCCAGTGTGATGGGGAGTGTGAACGGGGTCTGTTTCCAGGGTGATGGGGACTGGGGGCGAGGTCTGTTTCCCCAGTCATGAGGAGTGTTGGCGTGGTCTGTTTCCAGGGTGATGGGGAGCGGGGGCGGGGTCCGTTTCCCCAGTGATGGGGAGTGGGGGCTGGGTCTGTTTCCCCAGTGACGGGGAGTGTTGGCGGGGTCAGTTTACAGGGTGACAGGGAGTGGAGGCTGGGTCTGTTCCCCCAGTGGTGGGGAGTGAGGGCGGGGTCTGTTTCCAGGCTGACGGGGAGTGGGGGTAGGGTCTGTTTCCCGGGTGACGAGGACTGGGGGCGACGACTGTTTCCCCAGTCATGGGGAGTGGGGGTGGGTCTGTTTCCCTAGTGATGGGAAGTGGGGTCGGGGTCTGTTTCCCCAGTGACCGGAGTGGGCGCGGGCTCTGTTTCCAGTGTGATGCGGTTTGGGGGCGGGGACAGTTTCCAGGTTGATGGGGAATGGGGGTGAGGTCTGCTTCCAGGGTGACGGGGAGTGGGGGAGGGGTAAGAATCCTTCAGAATGTTTCATAATCTTTATAATCCCTTTATATTAAAAACAATTCTGATAATTATTGATACACCTTTATAATAATTTATAAACATTTACTGACCTCTATAGCCTTTATAAAAAGTTCATAATTCTTGCAAACTCTTTGTAAACCTGCATAATCCTTTATGATTGTTTAGGATTTATTATCCTTTATGAGTATTTATTTTCATTTAGAATCTGGTACAGTCAATGCCGTGGGCAGAAAACATTGAAAATGATCGCCGTGTATTGCTGTCATGTCAAACAGACCACAGTACATATCACTTAAAATGTCTGCAACACATGTTGCCTAAAATGGCCGCAGTGCAGGTGACATCAAACAGCCACACAGAATGTCATTTAAAATGGCCGGAGCAAATGTCGCTTAAAACGGCCGCAGTGCAGGTGACATCAAACAGCCACACCGAATGTCACTTAAAATGGCCGCAGCACAGGTCGCTTAAAATGGCCGCAGAGCAGGTGACAGCAAACAGCCGCACGGAATGTCATTTAAACTGGCCGAAGCACGTGTCGCTTAAAATGGCCGCATTGCAGGTGACCTCAAACAGCCGCACGGAATGTCATTTAAAATGGCTGAAGCTCAGCTCACTTAAAATGGCCACAGTGCAGATAGCATCAAATAGCAACTCAAATGTCATTTAAAATGGCCGCAGCACATGTCAGTTAAAATGGCCACAGTGTTGGTGACATCAAACAACTACATGGAATGTCATTTAAAAAGAGGAGCAACTCAGGTCATTTAAAATGGCGACAGTGCAGATGACCAACAGCAACAGAAATGTCATTTAAAATGGCGGCATCACATGTTGCTAAAAATGGCCACAGTGCAGGTGACATCAAACAACCCAAGGGAGCGTCATTTAAAATGGTGCCACTGCAAGGGACAGATCGAAGCTGCCATCTACTATTACCAGCTGGAGAGGTACTGAAACCCACTACCACTACAGGAAAGAGCCAATTAAATACAGGTTTCCATTAAGACCAGCTGGAGTGGTACTGGGTCCCACTCACTCACCAGGGAAGAGCCAATTCAATCCAGGCCTCTGCTAATACCAGCTGGAGTGGTACTGAACCCTACTCATACACCAGGAAAGAGCCAATTCAATCCAGGCCTCCATTAATACCAGCTATAGTGGCACTAAATTCCACTCACAGACCAGGAAATAAACAATTCAATCCAGGTCTCTATTCGTACCAGTTGGAGTGGTACTGAACGCCACGCAAACACCAGGAAAGAGGCAATTCAATGCAGGCCTCTATTAATACCAGCTGGAGAGGTACTGAGTCCCACTCACACACCAAAAAATTTGCAATTAAATCCAAGACTCTATTAATACCAGCTGGAGTGGAACTGTGTCCCACTCACACACCAGGAAAGAGACAATTCAATCCAGGCCTCTACGACTACCAGCTGGAGTGGTACTGAGTTCAACTCACACACCAGGACAGAGCCAATTCAATCCTGTCTTCTTTTAATACCAGATGGAGTGGTACTTAGTCACACTCACACAGTCGGAAAGAGACAATTCAAACCAGGCCTCTTTGAGAACAGCTGGAGAGGCACTGAGTCCCACTCGCACACCAGGAAAGAGTCAATTCACTCCAGGCCTCTATTAATACCAGCTGAAGTAGTACAGAGACAAAAACAAGAAATGCTGGAATCACTCAGCAGGTCTGGCAGCATCTGTGGAAAGAGAAGCAGAGTTTCCGTTTCGGGTCCCTTCTTGGGGTCGCTGACCCGAAACGTTAACTCTGCTTCTCTTTCCACAGATGCTGCCAGACCTGCTGAGTGATTCCAGCATTTCTTGTTTTTGTTTCAGATTTCCATCATCCGCAGTATTTTGCTTTTATTGAAGTAGTACAGAGTCCCACTCACACACCAGGAAAGAGACAATTCAATCCAGGCCTCCATTAATACAAGCTGGAGAGGTACTGAGTCTCACTCACACACCAGGGAAGAGCCAAATCAATCCAGACCTCTATTAACACCAGCTGGAGTGGTACTGAACACCACTAAAACACCAGGAAGTAGCCAATTCATTCGGGTCCTCGATTAACATTTGCTGGAGTGTTTCAGAGCCCCACTCACTAGCCAAGTAAGAGCCAATTAAATCCAGGCCTCCATTAGTACCAGCTGGCGTGGTGCTGAATCCCACGAACAGATCAGCAGAGAAACAATTAAATCTAGGGCTCCATTAATACCTGCTAGAGTGGTACTGAGCGACACTAAAACACCAGCAAAGAGACAATTCAACCCAGGCCTCTATTAATACCAGCTGCAGTGGTACAGTGTCACATTCTCACCAGGAAAGGGCCAATTCAATCCAGGCCTCTATTAATACCAGCTGGAATGGTACTGAGTCCTACACGCACACCTGGAAAGAGCCAATTCAATCCAGGCCAACATTAATACCAGCTGGAGTGGTACTGAGCCACACTCACACTCCAGGAAAGAGCCAATTTATTCGAGGCCTCTATAGATACCAGCTGGAGAGTTACTGAACTCCACACACACGCCAGGAAAGAGCCAATTTAATCCAGGCCTCCATTAGCCAACGGCTGGAGTGTTACTGAACACCACTCACTCACCAGGAAATAGACAATTGAATCTATGCATCTATTAATACCATCTGTAGGGGTACTGAGTCCCACTCACACAGCAGAAAGGGGCCAAAACAACCCAGGCCTCCATTAATACCAGTTGGAATAGTTTTGAACCTCACTCACACACCCGGAAAGAGCCAATTTAATCCAGGCTTCCATTAGTGCCAGCGGGAGTGTTACTGCGTCCCATTCACACACCAGAAAGGAGACACTTCAATCCAGGCCTCTATTAGCACCAGCTGGAGTGGTATTAGTTAGGCCACACTGAGAATTTTGCGTGCAATTCTGGTCGCCACACTACCAGAAGGACGTGGAGGCTTTGGAGAGGGTACAGGAGAGATTTACCAGGGTGTGTATTTACTTATTTAGAGATACAGCCCTGAAACAGGCCGTTCGGCCCACCGAGTCTGTGACGACCATCTACCGCGCATTTATACTAATCCTGCATAAATCTCATATCCCTAACACATCCCCAGCTGGGGAGAGAACCGGAGCACCCGGCAACACAGGGAGAACTTGCATACTCCGCACAGGCAGTACCCAGAGTTGAACCCGCTCACTGGAGCTGTGAGGTTGCGGTGGTAACCTCTGCGCTACTGTGCCGCCTGATCAATTCCACTTCCATTTGAATCCCCTCTTATTATTGCATTCCCACACTTTTTGCTTCTCCCGGTGCCGCAGAGCCAACCGTGGTGCAATGACTTGGGCTGTTGCTGCATTCCCCTGAGAGGCCAGTATCCAAAGAAGTATACCCGTCTTGCAGGGCAATTGCCTTAGGAGATTCCTGAACTGTCTACCTAGTCCTCTTGCTCTGCCTGGTGGTCACCCATTCCATTCCTGCCTGTGGGGTCTGAGCCTGCGATGTGACCACCTCTCTATATGTGTTATGCATGATACTATCCACCTCGTGGATGCAGAGGGTAAATCTGGAGTTAATTGTTAAATAGACATCCGCAACCAATCATCTTCTTCTTTGGCCTCCTTGTCTCGATAGACAATAGGTAAGCACCTGCAGGTGGTCAGTGGTTTGTGAAGAAGCCCCTGGAGTGGCTATGAAGGCCAATTCTGGAGTGACAGATTTTTCCACAGGAGCTGCAGATAAAATTGGTTGCAGTGGCTGTTACACAGTTGCCTCTCCCCTTGCTCTTCTGTCTTTTTTCCTGCCAACTGCTAATCTCTTCGACTCGCCACACGTTAGCCCCGCCTAAACCGCTGTCCGCCAGTTCTGGCGATCACTGGCAACTGACCCCCACGACTTGTGATCAATGTCACAGGACTTCAAGTCGCGTTTTCAGACGTCTTTAAAGCGGAGACATGGACGGCCGGTGGGTCTGATACCAGTGACGAGCTCGCTGTACAATGTGTCCTTGGGGATCCTGCCATCTTCCACGCGGCTCACATGTCCAAGCCATCTCAAGTGCCGCTGGCTCAGTAGGGTGTATATGCTGGGGATGTTGGCCGCTTCCAGGACTTCTGTGTTGGAGATAGATGATTCTCGACAGGGGCGAGAGTAACAGGGTAGTTGTTATGGGGGACTTTAACTTTCCAAATATCGACTGGAAATACTATAGTTCGAGTACTTTAGATGGGTCAGTTTTTGTCCAGTGTGTGCAGGAGGGTTTTCTGACACAGTATGTAGACAGGCCAACCAGGGGTGATGCCACATTGGATTTGGTACTGGGTAATGAACCCGGCCAGGTGTGAGATTTAGATGTAGGTGAGCACTTTGGTGATAGTGATCACAATTCGGTTAGGTTTACCTTAGCAATGGGCAGGGACAGGTATATACCGCAGGACACGAATTACAGCTGGGGGAAAGGAAATTATGATGCGATTAGGCAAGATTTAGAATGCGTAGGATGGGGAAGGAAACTGCAGGGGATGGGAACAATCGAAATGTGGAGCTTATTCAAGGAGCAGCTACTGTGTGTCCCTGATAAGTATGTACCTGTGAGGCAGGGAGGAAGTTGTCGAGCGAGGGAGCTGTGGTTCACTAAAGAAGTTGAAGCGCTTGTCAAGAGGAAGAAGGCGGCTTATGTTAGGATGAGACGTGAAGGCTCAGTTAGGGCGCTTGAGAGCTACAAGCTAGCCAGGAAGGATCTAAAGGGAGAGCTAAGAAGAGCAAGGAGAGGACACGAGAAGTCATTGGCGGATAGGATCAGGGAAAACCCTAAGGCTTTCCATAGGTATATCAGGAATAAAAGAATGACTAGAGTTAGATTAGGGCCAATCAAGGATAGTAGTGGGAAGTTGTGTGTGGAATCAGAGGAGATAGGGGAAGTGTTAAATGAATATTTTGCTTCAGTATTTACAGTAGAGAAAGAAAATGTTGTTGAGAATACTGAGATTCAGGCTACTAGGCTAGATGGGATTGAGGTTCACAAGGAGGAGGTGTTATCAATTTTGGAAAGTGTGAAAATAGATAAGTCCCCTGGGCCAGATGAGAGTTATCCTAGGATTCTCTGGGAAGCTAGGGAGGAGATTGCAGAGCCTTTGTCCTTGATCTTTATGTCGTAATTGTCGACAGGAATAGTGCCGGAAGACTGGAGGATAGCAAATGTTGTCCCCTTGTTCAAGAAGGGGAGTAGAGACAGCCCTGGTAATTATAGACCTGTGAGCCTTACTTCGGTTGTGGGTAAAATGTTGGAAAACGTTATAAGAGATAGGATTTATAATCATCTTGAAAAGAATAAGTTCATTTGCGATAGTCAGCACGGTTTTGTGACGGGTAGGTCGTGCCTCTCAAACCTTATTGAGTTTTTCGAGAAGGTGACCAAACAGGTGGATGAGGGTAAAGCAGTGGATGTGGTGTATATGGATTTCAGTAAGGCGTTTGATAAGGTTCCCCACGGTAGGCTATTGCAGAAAATACGGAAGTATGGGGTTGAAGGTGATTTAGAGCTTTGGATCAGAAATTGGCTAGCTGAAGGTGGTTGATGGCAAATGTTCATCCTGGAGTTTAGTTACTAGTGGTGTACCGCAAGGATCTGTTTTGGGGCCACTGCTGTTTGTCATTTTTATAAATGACCTGGAAGAGGGTGTAGAAGGGTGGGTTAGTAAATTTGCAGATGACACTAAGGTCGGTGGAGTTGTGGATAGTGCCGAAGGATGTTGTAGGGTACAGAGGGACATAGATAGGCTGCAGAGCTGGGCTGAGAGATGGCAAATGGAGTTTAATGCGGGAAAGTGTGAGGTGATTCACTTTGGAAGGAGTAACAGGAATGCAGAGTACTGGGCTAATGGGAAGATTCTTGGCAGTGTAGATGAACAGAGAGATCTTGGTGTCCAGGTGCATAAATCCCTGAAGGTTGCTACCCAGGTTGAATGGGCTGTTAAGAAGGCATATGGTGTGTTAGCTTTTATTAGTAGGGGGATCGAGTTTCGGAGCCACGAGGTCATGCTGCAGCTGTACAAAACTCTGGTGAGACCGCACCTGGAGTAGTGCGTGCAGTTCTGGTCACCGCATTATAGAAAGGATGTGGAAGCTATGGAAAAGGTGCAGAGGAGATTTACTAGGATGTTGCTTGGTATGGAGGGAAGGTCTTACGAGGAAAGGCTGAGGGACTTGAGGTTGTTTTCGTTGGAGAGAAGGAGGAGGAGAGGTGACTTAATAGAGGCATATAAGATAATCAGACGGTTAGATAGGGTGGATAGTGAGTGTCTTTTTCCTCGGATGGTGATGGCAAACACGAGGGGACATAGCTTCAAGTTGAGGGGTGATAGATATAGGACAGATGTCAGAGGTAGTTTCTTTACTCAGAGAGTAGTCAGGGCGTGGAATGCCCTGCCTGCAGCAGTAGTAGATTCGCCAACTTTAAGGGCATTTAAGTGGTCATTGGATAGACATATGGATGAAAATGGAATAGTGTAGGTCAGATGGTTTCACAGGTCGGCGCAAAATCGAGGGCCGAAGGGCCTGTACTGCGCTGTAATGTTCTAATTCTAATTCTAAGATAGGGTCCTGCCACCTGCTGCCAAGGATTCACCGGAGGCAGTCAAGCTGGAATGAATTGAGATGTCGCTCTTGGCTGACGTACGTTGTCCAGGCCTCGCTGCCGTAGAGCAAGGTACTGAGGACACAGGCTTGATACACACGGACTTTTGTGTTCCGTGTCAGTGCGCCATTTTCCCACACTCTCTTGGCCAGTCTGGGCAGAGCAGTGGAAGCCTTTCTCATGCGCTCGTTGATTTCTGCATCGAGAGACAGGTTACTGGTGATAGTTGTGCCTCGGTAGGTGAACACTTGAACCGCTTCCAGAGCGTGATCGCCGATAGTGATGGATGGAGCATTTCTGACGTCCTGTCCCATGATGTTAGTTTTCTTGAGGCTGATGGCTAGGCCAACGTCGTTGCAGGCAGCCGCAAACCTGTCGATGAGTCTCTGCAGACACTTTTCATTGTGAGATGTTAAAGCAGCATCGTCAGCAAAGAGGAGTTCTCTGATGAGGACTTTCAGTACTTTGATCTTCGCTCTTAGACGGGCAAGGCTGAACAACCTGCCACCAGATCTTGTGTGGAGGAAAATTTCTTCTTTTGAAGACTTGAACGCATGTGATAGCAGCAGGGAGAAGAAGATCCCAAACAGTGTGGTTGCGAGAACACAGCCCTGGTTCACGCCACTGAGGATAGGAAAGGGGTCTGATGAGGAGCCGCTATGCTGAATTGTGCCTTTCATATTGTCATGGAATGAGGTTATGATGCTTAGTAGCTTTGGTGGACATCCAATCTTTTCTAGTAGTCTGAAGAGACCACGTCTGCTGATGAGGTCAAATTCTTTGTAAGATCAATGAAAGCAACCTAGAGGGGCATCTGTTGTTCACGGCATTTCTCCTATAGCTGGCAAAGGGAGAACAGCATGTTAATGGTGGATCTCTGTCCTCAAAAGCCACACTATGCCTCAGGGTAGACGCACTCAGCCATCTTCTGTAGCATGTTGAAGCAACTCGAGCGAAGACTTTCTCCTCTATGCTGAGCAGGGAGATTGCATGGTAGTTGTTGCAGTCACCGCAGTCACCCTTGTTCTTATGGAGCATGATGATCCTGGCATCGCACATGTCCTGGGGTACTGCTCCCTTGTCCCAGCACAGGCAAAGCAGTTCATAGAGTTCTGTAAGTATAGCAGGCTTGGCACTCTTGATTATTTCAGGGGTAATGCCGTCCTTCCCCGGGGCTTTTGCGCTGGCTAGAGAATCAATGGCATCACTGAGTTCCGATTTTGTTGGCTGCACATCAAGCTCATCCATGACTGGCAGAGACTGGGCTGCATTGAGGGCGGTCTCAGTGACAACATCTTCTCTGGAGTACAGTTCTAGGTAGTGCTCCACCCAGCAGTCCATTTGCTTACGTTGGTCAGTGATTGTGTCCCCTGATTTAGATTTGAAGATGGCGATCTTCTTGATGGTTGGCCCAAAAGCTCTCTTAATGCCATCATACATTCCTCTGATGTTTCCAGTCTCAGAGGCCAGCTGAAAATGACTGCATAGGTGTTGTCAGTAGTCATTTGCGAAGCGCCAGGCTGTTCTTTGTGCAGCACCTCTGGCTGCTTTAAGTGCTACGGATGTACTCAAATGAATTTAGAAACTTATGTAACAACTGTGATTGAAAAATTCTGCTTGTGTTGATGTGCAGGCGGCCCTTCTGCTTGGAGTGATACAGCTTCTTTTCGTTGAGTCTAACCTTGCTGCACACCAGGGAGTAGTCGGTTTCGCAGTCCGCACTGTGGAAGCTGCGTGTGAATCGATCACTGTTTAAAGTGGCTCGGCTTGTGACGATGAGGTCCAGCTGCTCTCAACGACGTGATGTTGGGTGCCTCCAAGAAACCTGGTGACAGGGTTTAGTGTGAAAGAACGAGTTGGAGATGCACAGGGTATGATAGGTACACAACTCAGGCAGTCTCTGCCCATTCTCATTCATCCTTCCAATATACAGGGGATAAATCTACATATAATTGTTTTGTAGAGATACACAACCAATACACAGATGTTAATCTACAGATAATTGTTAAAGGGAGATCCACGACCAATACACACGGGATGTATCTGCAGATTATTTTTAACTCGAGATCCACGACTAATACGCAGCTAGATCTACAGTTAATTGTTCAAGTGAGATTCACAACCAATACACAGGTAGATGAAGCTACAATTAATTGTTAAATCGAGATCAACAACCAATACACGGGATAAATCTGCAGTTAAATATTAAATAGAGATCCAGAACCAATACACAGGGGATACATCTACAGTTAATTGTTATATAGAAATCCACAATCAATACACAGGAAGGTAAATCCTGTATCCTGGTGCCTGTGTCCAA
Organism: Heterodontus francisci; assembly: GCF_036365525.1. NCBI lineage: Eukaryota > Metazoa > Chordata > Chondrichthyes > Heterodontiformes > Heterodontidae > Heterodontus > Heterodontus francisci. Next base: position 15,861,296 of record NC_090409.1, on the reverse strand, counting down.
ACTTTGGTTTTGGGCTTATTTGCCTCATTCGAGGGTTTTTGCGGTCACTTTTCCTTGGGATACAAAATCCTGGTAGGTCTCAGGGATTTTTTAAAATGTTCCCACACTCTTAGTGGAACACTGTGTCTTACTGCCACAGTTAAAGCCACAGCCTGGACTTCTGTGCTTCCTATCGGGGCCCTTTTCCTGCACTGTCTGGTGCATCCTGATTAATCCTACAGCTTTCCACTGTAACGTCCAGAATTCAGCTCGGAGGTGAGGTGCCTTGTTACAATGGAAACACACATGCTTTTCGGTGTCACTCCTCTTCTCAGCACCGTCTGTTATGGTCTGAGGAGGGTCCGCTGAGTGTTCAGCTCCACTATGTTACTCATGACTTTTTATTTGTTTTATTCATTCGTGCGATGTGGGCGTCGCTGGCCAGGCCTGCATTTAGTGCCCATCCCTAATTGCCCTTGAGAAGGTGGTGGTGAGCTGTCGCCCTGAATCGCTGCAGTCCATGTGAGGTATTTACACCCACACTGCTGTTTGAGAGTCCCAGGATTTTGACCCAGTGACAGTGAAGGAACGGCGATATAGTTCCATGTCAGGATGGTGTGCGGCTTGAAGGGGAACTTGCAAGTGCTGGTGGTTGCATAGATTTGCTACCCCTTGTCCTTATAGGTAGTGGAGATTGCCAGTTTGGACGGTGATGTCTAAGGAGCCTTGGTGCATTGCTGCAGAGCATCTTGTAGATGGAACACAATGCTGCCAACGTGTTTCGGTGGCGGAGGGAGTGAATGTTTGTGGATGGGGTGCCAATCAAGCGGGTTGCTTTGTCCTGGGTTGTGTTGAGCTTCTGGAGTGTTGTTGGAGCGGCACCCATCCAGGCAAGTGAAGAGTGTTCCATCAAACCCCTGACTTGTGCCTTGTAGATGGTGGACAGGCTTTGGGGTGTCAAGAAATGAGTTAAGCGCCGCAGGATTCCTAGCCTCTGACCTTTTCTTTTAGCTACGGTATTTATATGGCTACTCCAGTTCAGTTTCTTGTCAATGGTAACCCCCAGAATGTTGATAGTGGGGGACACAATGATGGTAATGCCATTGAATGTCAAGGGGAGATGGTTAGATTTTCTCTTGTTGGAGCTGGTCATTGCCCGGCACTTGTGTGGCATGAATGTTACTTGCCACTTATCAGCCCAAACCTGGATAATGTTAAAGTTTTGCTGCATTTCTACACGGACTACTTCAGTATTGGAGGAGTCACGAATGGTGCTGAACATTGTGCAATCATCAGGGAACATCCCCACTTCTGACCTTATGATTGAAGGAAGGTCATTGATGAAGCAGATGAAGATGGTTGGGCCTAGGACACTACTCTTAGGAACTCCTGCAGTGATGTCCTAGAGCTGAGATGATTGACCTCCAGCAACCACAACCATTTTATTTTTCGCTAACTATGACTCCAACCAGTGCAGAGATGTCCCCCTGACTCCCATTGACTTCAGTTTTGCCAGAGCTCCTTGATGCCATACTCGGTCAAATGCTGACTTGATGCCAAGGGCAGTCACTCTCACCTCACCTCTTGAGTTCAGTTCTTTTGTCCATCCTCATATCACCCTCCCATCTTCTATCCTTTTCTGGTTTTCGGAGGTGGCGAGGGAAGGGTTTCCCTTGGGGCAAGGACTTGTGAATAAGTGTTTAAACATCAGCCAGGATTGCTGCCTGCCTGGCTATTGCAACATTTTGTTCTCCATGTGGATGGTAATGGAACGGTAAATCGAGTTTCTGATCTCCTACTGAAAGATCACCTCTTTGAGGTTTTCATATGTGGGCTGTATTTTGAGTGTCTGTATCCTTTGGTCAAAAGCAAGTTGCTTAAGACTTTCAAACTCGAGGTATATTTGTTCCGACTGCTTTCTGAAGAGTTTGGAACTTTTGGAGGTGCACCTCCAGTGCTAGCTCTTGCACCTAGGATCGAATTTTTATTCATCTCATAGTCTGACAAACTCTCATCAGGCAACAGCAAATAGACCTCATGGGCTTTTCCTGTTAGTTTGCTTTGCAATAGCAGGGATTAGCTCTCTGCTGGCTACTTTGGCTGTTTTGCAAGCTTTTCAAAAGAGACGAGAAATGTCTCCACATCCCCCTCATTGAACTTTGGTGCCAAATGGGAGATCTTGAAGAGCTCAGAATTCTGTCCTGGGCTAGGGCTCGTTCCATCACCAGCGATGTCTTTGCTAGTTGCATTGGGTGTTCCCCTGTTTAGTTCGAGCCATTTTAATCCATTCCCTCCTTCTGCTGGAACACACTTTTCCCCTTACCTAATACACTCAACTTCTCCTTCGGGAAAGCACTCTCTTTTACTCTTTTCTGAAACTCTGCTCTTTCTGCTTCTGGAATTCTAATTCTAGTCTTCTCGGTTCGAGCTGTACCTTCTCCAATGTTACTTTGTCTGTTACCAACACTAAACCTGTTAATGAGTTTTCATGTTCAAGTGTAAAGTGGTTGGCACATGTTTTTGGATTTTGGGTTTCCTAGCTTTTGGACTGATAATAAACCCTACCTGCCAAGCTAAAATCCTCAACTCTTCAATGGAAAGGACTTTTAAAATCTGTCACAAATAACTTCTCTCTGGTTTCGGAAGGTACCGGCCTTCAATATGGACATTTTAATACTCCAGCAGTAAAATACCCAAGAAAACTTATATTGAAGTTTTTGTAGATTTTCTAGGGATCCATTTGGTTTTGCACTTCCAATTTCTCATTTTTGTTTTGGCTTTTGATCCCAGATGCGAGCCCCCAAAGTTATTTTTCACTCAGGTGAGGAGGGCTCGAAAGGCTCCCCTCTTGTCCCTCTCCTTGTTTGATGCAACTGTACTTATTCCCTTTTAAACAGTGGATTTGTTTACCAATTCAGTGAGTGTTTAACCCTTCATGTGCTAGGGTCATAAAAGAACCAATTGGAAGGGTTTTCTTTAATTTGAACAAGAAGGAGGTTACTTTATCGTCGTGAAAATCAACTCTTGATCGCAGTAAAATAGTAAACTGAGCTCCAACTATCAGGCTCACATGCACACGAGAATCACATGCACACACAAATAGATGACAGAGTAATGAAGAATAGTTTGGGTTGGATTAGAGTGCAGAACAAGTAAAAATAATATACAGTCTGAAGGGTCTGGTAATTCAGCTTTCTTCTGGATGGATTCGTGGTTCCAAAGTCTTTGGCTGGTAGAAGTGCACGTGCAGCTTATCCGCCTCAGTCAGGGTTTTCTTGGAGACGGTAATGGTCGGTGGTTTTCTCCCCACGTTTCTGTCTGTAGCAATGGTGGACATGGATGTTCTGCAGTCACGGACAGATTACAAACTTTCAATGTTAACTGGAGAGAGAGCGAGATAGACAGCCCTACTAGGGTTTTGCATGGGTTCGCTCCCAAAGCCTGTATGCTATGCATAACAAAAAGGTCCAAGTTTACATGGACTGGGGTGGGGGAGGACTGTTACATGGTCTCTCAGTACCTTTCTTTCTTTAACGGTGTCCAAAGTCTAAGTATCCCAAATGTCTCCCAATTATGTTGTCAACGTGCCCCCTGCAGAAACGTCTCTGCAAGTGAATGCTCCAAGATGGCTTCGAATGTCCTGCTAATTGGGGTGATCCCAGATAATCTACTCAACTGTTCAAGCCATTACCCTGGGTAGGAGCCTTGAAGACATGCATCTGCACTTCTATGCATTGGAATGTGCGGTATTTCAGTGAAAATTGTGGTGGCCAACTTGACTACCAGCGTTTTAAAAGTTAAATGTAGGATTCCAGCTTTCCAATTTCAAAGTTCAATGTAGGTTTCCAACTGGTGAATTAAAAATTATCATTCAGCCTAGTATGTTTTCTTGGTAGGAGGTATTAGAAAGGCTTGTTGCACTTCAAGATGTTAATGCAAAAAGCATGCTGAGGGAAGTAAGGGTGGGAATTGTGGAGGAACTGGCCATAATTTTCTTTACACAGGAGTGGTGCCAAAGGACTGGAGAATTGTAAATGTTACACCATTGTCCTAAAAAGAGTTTAAGGACATGCCCAGCAAAAAGGCCAGCCCGTTAAATTTCGGTGCTGGGAAAGCTTTTAAAACAATAATCCAGTACAAAATTAACTGACTGGGACAAATTAAAGAAATCCAGCACGGACTTGTCAAAGTCAAATTGTGTTTAAATAATTTGATTGAGTATTTTCAGTGAAGTAGCAGAGTGGGTTGATGATGATCATGTACTTGATGTGTTGTACATGGACTTCCAAACAACATTTGATGAAGTGTCACTTAACAGGCTTGTCAGCAAAATTGAAGCCCATGGAATAAAAGAGACAAAGTTGTCTACATGACAGGAAGCAGAGAGAGGTTGTGAAAGGTTGTTTTTAGAACTGGAGGAAGTTTCCTCAGATGTCGTTAGGAGGACTGCTACTTTTTGTGATATATATTAGTGACTGGGACTTGAGCATAAATTGCATAATTTCAAAACTTACATTTGACACAAAACTTGGACGTGTATTGCACAGTGAGGATGAGAGTGAGAGCCTTCAAGTGGATATAGACAGGCTGATGGAATGGGCAGAATAACTGTAACAGAGAGAAGCACAACTTGATATATTTTCATCGGATGGAGTGGAGAGTCAAAGGAGGTTAAAGGGTGTAATAGTAATGGGGGTGCAGCAACAGAGTGGATGCATGTGAGTAATTCTGTAAGTTGCCAAAACCTGTTGATAAGTTTGTTAACAATAACCTGATGTGTGACTGTTACAAAGACATACTATCCCTCCTTGAACTTCACACACTTACTGCAGCCTGTGACAATATTGGTGACACCATCTTCCTCCCACACCGCTCCACTGTCGTCCAGCTGAAGGAACATCTGTTACCTTAATATTATTTCATGGGATGTGGGCGTCACTGGCCAGGCCAGCATTCATTGCCATCACTAATCGCCTTTGATAAGTTGGTGGTGAGCAGTTAGGAAGGGAGTTCCAGCATTTTGACTCAGCGATAGTGAAGGAACGTCGATGTAGTTCCAAGAAGGTGTACAAGGTGTGTGACTTGGAGGGGAACTTGCAGGTGGTGGTGTTCCCATGCATCTGCTGCCCTTGTCCTTCTATGTGGTAGAGGTTTCTGGTTTGGAAGGTGTTGTCTAAGGAGCCTTGGTGCATTTCTGCAGTGCATCTTGTTGACAGTACACACTGCTGTCACTGTGCATCTGTGGTGAAAGGAGCGAATAATCGAGGATGGAGTGCCAATCACTTCGGTTACTCTGTCCAGCATGGTGTTGAGCTTCCTGTGTTTTGTTGAAGCCACACTCATCCAGGCAGGTGGAGAGTATTCCATCACACTCTTGACTTGTGCCTTGTCAACGGTGGACACGTTTGGGTAGTCAGGAGCTGTGTTACTCGCTGCACTATTTCTAGCCTCTGACCTGCTACTGTAGCCACGATATTTATGTGGCTACTCCAGTTCAGTTTCTGTTCAATGGTAACCCCCAGCATGTTGCTTGTGGGGGTTTACGATGGCAATGGCATTGAATGTCAAGTGGAGATAGTTACATCCTCTCTTATTAGAAATGGTCATTGTATGGCACTTTTGTGTCATGAATGTTACTTTCCACTTCCCAACTCAAGCCTGAATGTTGTCTAGGTCCTGCTGCATACTTCTATCTTCAGTATCTGAGGAGTTGAGAATGGTGCTGAATATTGTACTGTCATCTAACTTTCCCACTTATGACATTATGATTAAAGGAAGGTTATTGATGAAGCAGCTGAAGATAGTTGGGCCCAGGACACTATCCTGAGAAACTGCTACAGTGATGTCCAGGAGCTAAGCTGATTGACCTCTAACAACCACAATCATCTTCCTTTGCGCTAGGTATGACTCCAACCAGTTGGTTTCTCCCATTTACCTCTAGTTGGTGAGTTTCAACTCATATCTAAAATAGCAACAGAAAATGCTGTAAATACTCAACTTGTCTGGCAGCATCTGTGGAGAGAGAAGCAGAGTTAACATTTAATGTTGATGAACTATCATCAGAACCGGCAATGATTAGAAATTTAATTGGCTTTGAGCGTGTGAAAGGTGGGGAAAGCAACAAAAGGGAAGGTCTGCTGGAGATTATTTGACAAATAACAAGGCAAAGCCTTTTGTAACATTTGTTGTAAAAGACAAAGCACTTGTCCAGAGAGAGTGTTAATGGCTGAACTGCTCTGTCCGAAAGCAAAAGCATGAAAAACAAGTTTAAGACCAGGTGGTGGTGTGAAAGTCCTGAACTCAGTGTTGAGTCCAGAGGCTCTAAAGTGTCTCATTGGAAGATGAGGTGCTGTTCCTCAAGCTTGCATTCAGTTTCACTGAAATACTGCAGCAGATCGAGGTCGGAAATGTCGGAGTGGGAGCATGGTGGTGAATTAAAATGGCAAGTGTCCGGCAACTCAGTGTCATGCTGTGGACTGAGTGGGCAGGTTCTGCAAAGTGGTCACCCAATCTGCATTTGGTCTCCCCAATGTAAAGGTGACCACATTGTGAGCAGCGAATACAGTATAATAAATTGAAATAAATTGCTTCACCTGAAAGGAGTGTTTGGGGCCTTAGATATCACCTCCTGTGATTGCATGGGAAGGTGCCGTGGGAAGGAGATAATGTGTTGGGGCGATGGAGGAGTGGATCAGGGTGTCGCAGAGGGAATAGTCCTTTCGGAATGCTGACAGGGGAGGGTGGGGGGATGATACTTTTGGTAGTGGCATCACGCTGCAGGTGATGGAAATGGCGGAAAATCATCCTGTGGATGTGAAGGCTGCTGGGGTGAAAAGTGAAGACGAGTTGAACATATTCACCAGTCTGGGGGGAGGGAAAAGAGTGAGGGTAGAAGTTTGGAAAATGAGTCGGACCTGGTTGAGGGGTTTGTTAACCACAGTGGGGGCGGTTACTCAGTGGAGGAAAAAGGGAGACATATTAAAAGCGTTTGTTGTGGAAGGTTGTATCACCAGGGAAACTGGGAGAATGGATTGGAGTCCTTACAGGAGGCAGGGTGTGAAGGAGTGTAGTCAAGGTATCTGTGGGAGTCAGTTGGCTTATATTGGCTAGTAGTGGGTAGGGATAGAGACAGAGAAGGCGAGGAAGGGAAGCAAAGTGTTGGAGTTGGACCGCAAGAAGGTGATTGAAGGGTGAAAAGTTGGAAGCAAAGCTAATGAAGTTTTCCAGTTCGGGATGGGAGCAGGAAACGGCACTGATACAGTTATCAATGTAACAGAAAAAGAGCTCAAGGAGGATACCTGAGTCAGACGAGAACAAGGAATGCTCAACATCTGCGACAAAAATAAAATTTAAAAAAATAGACAAAGCTAAGACCCATGCAGGTAACTTTTACTTGCACTTCAGCTACAAAGAGAGACTGTACAGGTTAGGGATGTTCTCCTTAGAGCAGAGAGAGCTGAGCAGGGTGGCTGAGTGAGGCGTACAAAAGGGGCATATATAGGGCAGATGGGAAGAAACGTTTTCCCTTAGTGGAGGGGTCAATAACCAGGGGGCATAGATTTAAGGTAAGGGGCAGGAGGTTTAGAGGGTATTTGAGTGGAAAAAGATCACCCAGCGGGTGCTTGGAATCTGGAACACACTGCCTGAAGGGGTAGTAGATGCAGGAACCCTCACAACATTTAAGAAGCATTTATTTAAGCACTTGAAACGCCATTGCATACAAGGCTACGGGCCAAGTGCTGGAAATGGGATTAGAATAGATAGGTGCTTGATGGCCAGCATGTACACGATGGGCTGAAGGGCCTGTTTCTGTGCTGTATAACTGTATGATTCCATGAAGTGAGTGGAGTTCAAGGAGAAGCTGTTCAATGTGAGAACACGTTCAGCCGGGCGGAGGGGTGTGATGTTGGATGGGAACGGTTGGCCCTCTGTTCAAGAAAGAAGCAGAGAACACAATGACCGTCCTGTTGGGGGATGGAGGTGCAGAGAGATTGGACGTCCACAGTGAAGAGGAGGCAATTATGGTCAGGAAACTGGAAATTGTCTAAATGACATATGGCGTCAGAAGGGTCACGGATGTAGGAGGGTAGAGACTGGACCAGGGGAGAAGAAATCGAGCCAAGATAGGAAGTTATATGTTCAGTGAGGCAGGAACAGGCTGCAACAATGGGTCGACCAGGACAGTCCTGTTTGAGGAACTTAGGAAGAGATGGAAGTTGGTTCTCCGGGGTTGCGTGACTGAGATTGGAAGGTGTAGAGGGAAGATCTCCATAGGAGACGAGGTCTGTGATAGTCCTGTGGACAGTAGTTTGATATTGAGTGGTGGGGTCATGGTTCAGGGGGAGGTAGGAAGAAGTGTCTGTGAGTTGTCGCTCAGCCTCTGCATGGTAGAGGTCAGTACGCCAGACAACAATAGCACCACCCTTGTCTGCAGGTTTAGAACAAAGAACAAAGAACATTGCAGCACAGGAACAGGCCCTTCGTCCCTCCAAGCATGCGCCGATCCAGATCCTCTATCTAAACAGTGGTCCCAGCACGGATCCCTGTGGAACACAACTGGTCACACGTCTCCATTTTGAGAAACTCCCTTCCACTGCTACTCTCTGTCTCCTGTTGCCCAGCCAGTTCTTTATCCATCTAGCTAGTACACCTTGGACCCCATGCGCCTTCACTTTCTCCATCAGCCTACCATGGGGAACCTTATCAAACGCCTTACTGAAGTCCATGTATATGACATCTACAGCCCTTCCCTCATCAATCAACTTTGTCACTTCCTCAAAGAATTCTATTAAGTTGGTAAGACATGACCTTCCTTGCACAAAACCATGTTGCCTATCACTGATAAGCCCATTTTCTTCCAAATGGGAATCGATCCTATCCCTCAGTAACTTCTCCAGCAGCTTCCCTACCACTGACGTCAGGCTCACCGGTCTATAATTACCTCGAATATCCCTGCTACCCTTCTTAAACAAGGGGACAACATTAACAATTCTCTAGTCCTCCGGGACCTCACCCGTGTTTAATGATGCTGCAAAGATATATGTTAAGGCCCCAGCTATTTCCTCCCTCGCTTACCACAGGAACCTGGGATAGATCCCATCTGGACATGGGGACTTGTCCACCTTAATGCCTTTTAGAATACCCAACACTTCCTCCCTCCTTATGCCGACTTGACCTAGAGTAATCAAACATCTGTTCCTAACCTCAACATTCTTCACTTCCCTCTCCTCGGTGAATACCGATGCAAAGTGCTCGTTTAGAATCTCACCCATTTTCTCTGACTCCATGCATAACCTTCCTCCTTTGTCCTTGAGTGGGCCAATCCTTTCTCTAGTTACCCTCTTGCTGCTTATATATGAATAAAAGGCTTTGGGATTTTCCTTAACCCTGTTTGCTAAAGATATTTCATGACCCCTTTTAGCCCTCTTAATTCCTCGTTTCAGATTGGTCCTACATTCCCGATATTCTTTCAAAGCTTCGTCTTTCTTCAGCCACCTAGACCTTATGTATGCTTCCTTTTTCCTCTTAGCTAGTCTCACAATTTCACCTGTCATCCATGGCTCCCTAATCTTGCCATTTCTATCCCTCATTTTCACAGGAACATGTCTCTCCTGCACGCCAATCAACCTCTCTTTAAAAGCCTCCCACATACCACATGTGGATTTACCTTCAAACAGCTGCTCCCAATCTACATTCCCCAGCTCCTGCCGAATTTTGGTATAGTTGGCCTTCCCCCAATTTAGCACTCTTCCTTTAGGACCTCTCTCGTCTTTGTCCATGATTATTTTAAAGCTTACGGAATTGTGATCACTATTCCCAAAGTAGTCCCCTACTGAAACTTCAACCACCTGGCCGGGCTCATTCCCCAACACCAGGTCCAGTATGGCCCCTTCCCGAGTTGGGCTATTTACATACTTCTCTAGAAAGCCCTCCTGGATGCTCCTGACAAATTCTGCTCCATCTAGACCTCTAACAGTAATTGAATCCCAGTCAATGTTGGGAAAATTAAAATCTCCTATCACCACCACCCGGTTGCGCCTACATCTTTCCATAATCTGTTTACATATTTGTACCTCTGTCTCATGCTCGCTGTTGGGAGGCCTGTCGTACAGCCCCAACATTGTTACCGTACCCTTCCTATTTCTGAGTTCTGCCCATATTGCCTCACTGCTCGAGTCCTCCATAGTGCCCTCCTTCAGCATAGCTGTGATATCCTCTTTGACCAGTAATGCAACTCCTCCACCCCTATAAACTCCCTCTCTATCCCGCCTGAAGCATCGATATCCTGGGATAATTAAAAGAAAAATACTTTGGATGCTGGAAATCTGAAACAAAAACAAGAAATGCTGGAATCACTCAGCAGGTCTGGCAGCATCTGTGGAAAGAGAAGCAGAGTTAACGTTTCGGGTCAGTGACCCTTCTTCGGAACAGACAAATATTAGAAAAGTCACAGATTATAAGCAAGTGAGGTGGGCGTGGGGCAAGAGATAACAAAGGAGAAGGTGCAGATTGGACCAGGCCACATAGCTGACCAAAAGGTCACGGAGCAAAGGCAAACAATATGTTAATGGTGTGTTGAAAGACAAAGCATTAGTACAGATTAGGTGTAAATACACTGAATATTGAACAGCAGCAAGTGCAAACCTGAAAAAAACAGTGGGTAAGCATTTCATCAAAGGAGGCGTAATACCTGCCCACTTACCTCCTCTCTCCTCACTATCCCAGGCCCCATACACTACTTTCAGGTGAAGCAGCGATTTACTTGTACTTCTTTCAATGTAGTATACTGTATTCGCTGCTCACAGTGTTGTCTCCTCTACATTGGGGAGACCAAGCGCAGACTGGGTGACCGCTTTGCGGAACATCTCCGCTCAGTCTGCAAGCAGGAGCCTGAGCTTCAGGTTGCTTGCCATTTCAACACTGCCCCCTGCTCTCATGCTCACATCTCTGTCCTGGGATTGCTGCAGTGTTCCAGTGAACATCAACGCAAGCTCGGGGAACAGCATCTCATCTACCAATTAGGCACACTTTAGCCTGCCGGACTGAACATTGAGTTCAATAATTTCAGAGCATGACAGCCCCCCATTTTACTTTCATTTTTAGTTATTTTTTCTTCCTTTTTTTTTACTTTCTTTTTTTACATTTTTTACAATTTTTTTTGCATTTATTTCATTTCATCTTAGTTTGTTCAGTTTGCTTACCCACTGTTTTTTCAGGTTTTTTTTCAAGTTTGCACTTGCTGCTGTTCAATATTCAGTGTATTTACCCCTAATCTGTACTAATGCTTTGTCTTTCAACACACCATTAACATATTGTTTGCCTTTGCTCCGTGACCTTTTGGTCAGCTATGTGGCCTAGTCCAATCTGCACCTTCTCCTCTGTTATCTCTTGCACCACGCCCACCTCACTTGCTTATAATCTGTGACTTTTCTAATATTTGTCAGTTCCGAAGAAGAGTCACTGACCCGAAACGTTAACTCTGCTTCTCTTTCCACAGATGCTGCCAGACCTGCTGAGTGATTCCAGAATTTCTTGTTTTTGTTCCTGGGATATTTAGTCGCCAATTATGCCCTTCCCTCAACCAAGTCTCAGTAATAGCAATAACATCATACTCCCAGGTACTAATCCAAGCCCTAAGTTCATCTGCCTTACCTACTACACTTCTTGCATTAAAACAAATGCATTGATCACAATGTCAGGATTAGACCTGAGAGAACAGAGTGCAGCAAGTTCAGAGGGAGACAGGTTAGAGCGAGTGTGGGCGGCAGAGAAATTGAGTGGCTGATGTCTCACCGACACTTCTCAATGAAAAGATCAAGAGTGAGTAAAAGGCCAGAGGGAGGGAGAATACATGAGGTGGGTGAGTCGGTCCACTGGTCAGGGGGAGGACTCCTGGTCAAAGGATTGAGGCCGAATTCGATGGCGATGGAAAAGAACTCAACATCATGCCCAGCGTGAAATTAATTGAGGTGGAAGTGTAAGGGGATAAAACTGAGTCCTTTGCTAGGCACAGATCATTCAGTGACAAAGAGGCGAAGGACCCACTGTTTAAAAATAAGGAGTCAGCTATTAAAACGGAGATGAGGAGATATTTTCCTTTCAGAGGGTCGAGATTTTTTTGGAATTCTCTTCCTCAAAAGGCAGTGGAAGCAGAGTCTTTGAATATTTTTAATGCAGAGCTGGATAGATTCTTGATAAGCAAGGGGGTGAAATGTTTTCGGGAGTAGGTGGAAATATGACGGTGGTCAGTTCAGCCAGGAATTTATAGAATGCTGGAGCAGGCTCGACGGGCCAAATGGCCTACTCCTCCTAATTTGTATGTTCCTTTTTATATTAATACAGGACTCCTTTCAATGTGTTCTTCCATTGTGTCAGCGCGAGCATCACACCCAGCACTAACAGGAAACAGCAACTCTGGACAGATGGAAAGGATCGATCAGAAACTGAGAATAGATTGGAATGTTGCAACAATGGGTCAGAATCTGAGAACACTAGATTGGAATGATACAACAATGGCTCCGAATCTGAGAAAAATAGACCGGAATGTTACAACAATGGATCAGAATCCGAGATTAGATTGAAATGTTACAACAATGGGCTTGCGTTTATCCTATTGGTTTGATAAACTTTCTTCAGATTCTTATTGGATAACATTAGCGCATCGGATCTATTGGGTACTGATGCTGACTCAATACATGTATTATCCCATCCTCTGCTATTGTTGGTGTCCCTGGTAAGTCCCTCGATCCATAAATTAATTCTATAAACCATGATGAACTGTTATGCTGTTCTTAACAACGACCACCTTCAAAATATCGTCCTGCATGTGAACCCATTTGCTAGATAAACTCTGGTCTGTGCCTTTGCCAAATCTACTGTTCCAATGCTGTCCTGTTTACATTCCCTATTACAAACCATCATAAACCACAGTCTATCCAAAACTCTGCTGTCCATCTCTTAACTCACACTAAATCTCGTGCAACCAACATCCCTGTTTTCAGTGACCTACATTGGTTTCTGTAGGACAGAGTAGACAGGAAGAAATAAATGGAGCATGCAAGAAAAGTACCACAATTATGGGTGACTTCAATCTGCACGCAGACTGGGCAAATCAGATTGGCAAAGGTAGCCTGGTAAATTGGTGCATACACTGTGTTCAGGGCAATTCCTTAGAGCAGCACGTTCTAGAGCCAAACAGAGAGCAGGCTATTCCAGAACTGGCAATGTGCAATGCGACAAGATTAATCAAGAACCTCCTGGTAAAGAAGTCCTGAGGCAACAATGATCATAACATGATAACATTTCAATGTTCAGATTGAAGGGAAATCTGTGGATCGAAGACTTGTTTTTTTTTTAACCTAAATGAAGGTAATTATAGGGATATGAAGGCAGAGCTAGAAAAAGTGAACTGGGAAACTAGGTTAAAAGTTAGGAAAGTCGTGATACAATGGCATACATTTAAGAAGATACTTAATAACTCTTAGCGCAGGTTTATCTCAGTAAGAAAGAAATGCTCTTGCAGAAGGTTGCAGCATACGTGGCAAAATAAGGAAATTAAGGGTAATATTGAATTGAAAGAAGCACTGAAAAATCTGCAACGATTGTTGGTGGGTGAGAAGATTGGACAGATTTTAAGAACCAGCAATGAATGACAAAAAAGAGGAAAATAGTAGAGTGTGGGAGAAAGCTAGCTAGTAAAATAAAAGCAGATAAGAAGAGATTCTACATGTATCTAAATGGGAAAAGAGGGACTAAAATTAGTGTCAGTCCTCTAGAAAGTGAGTTTAGGAATTAATAATGAGAAACAAGGACTGGCAGAGGTGTTGGACAGGTATTTTGTGCCTGCTTTCACTGTAGAAGACTCAGAAAACCTTCAAAGATACCAAAATCAGGAGGCAAAAGGAAACGAGGATGTTGAAACAATCACCATCACCAGAGGAACGGTACTGGGAAAACTATTACACCTAATGGCTGACAGGACCCACCATCCGTGGTTAACTAAAATATTTAAAGATCGTATAAAACTTGAAGAAAATTCATATGATGGTGCAAAAATGGGGTGGCAGGTCAGAAGATTGGACAGAATATAAAAAGCAGCAAAGAAAAACTAAAAGATTAATAAGGAGGGAAAAAATAGAGTATGAGAGAAAGCTGGCTAGAAACATAAAGACAGATAGGAAGAGGATCTATAAATATTTAAACAAGAAAAGAGTTAGCAAAGTGAGCATTGGTCCTTTAGAAAGTGAGTGTGGGGAATTAATAATGGAAACTAAGGAGATGGCAGATGAATTGAGCAGATATGTTGCATTGATCTTCACTATTGAGGTTGCAAGTAACGTCCCAGTATTAGCAGTAAATCAGGAAATGGAAGGGAGGGAGGAACCCAAGAAAATTGCAATCACCAGGAAAATGGTACTGAGCAAATATTTGGAGCTGAAAAGTACCCGGGTCCTGATGAACTTCTGAAAAAAGGCACTAGTTAGATAACTGATGCGTTGCTTTTGATTTTCCAAAATTCCCTAGATTCAGGTAAGGTTCCATTAGATTGGAAAATAACGAATGTAACTCTTTTATTCAAAAAGTTAGGGAGACAGAAAGCAGGAAACTATAGGCCAGCTGGCTTAAAATCTGTCTTCGGGAAAATGTTAGAAGCTATTACGAAAGATGTAATGGCAGGGAATTTAGAAAAAATCCGGGGAACCAGGCAGAATCAACATGGTTTGGTGAAAGGGGAATCATGTTTAAACAATTTACTGGAGTTCTTTGAAGAAGGAACATGTGTTCTAGAAAAAGGGGATTTGGTGGATGTACTGTTCTTAGATTTCCAGAAGGCATTTGATAAGGTGCTAGATCAAAAATTATTGCAGAAAATAAAATAAAAAATCGTTGTGCAGGGAGTAACATTTTGGCATGAAGAGAAGATTGGCTCGTTAACAGGAAACAAAAAGTAGGCATAAATGGGTCATTTTCTGGATGGCAAGATGTAATGAGTGCTGTGCCACAGGGATTAGTGCTGGGGTCTCAACCTTTTATAATTTATATAAATGACTTCGATGAAGGGACTGAAGGTCTAAATTTGCTGATGAGACAAAGATAGGTAGGAAAATAAGTTGTAAAGAGGACATAAGGAGGCTACAAAGGGATATAGATAGGTTAAGGGAGTGGGAAAAGATCTGGAAAATGGAGTATAATGTGGTAAAATGTGAACTTGTCCACTTTGGCAGGAAAAATAGAAAAGCAGTATACCCTTTAAAAGTCGAGAGATTGAAGAACTCGGTGGTAAAGAGGGATCTGGGTGCCTGGTACATGAATCAGAAAGAGTTAGTATGCAGGCACAGCATTAGGAAGGCAAATGGAATGTTAGTGTTTATTGCAAAGAGAATCGAGTATAAAAGTGGGGACGTTTTACTGCAGCTATGCAGGGCCTTAATGAGGCCACATCTGGAGTATTGTGTACAGTGCTGCTCTCTTTATTTGATAAAAATGCTATACTTGCATAAGAGGTAGGTCAACGAAAATTCACTTGTCGTATTCCCTGAATGAAGGGCTTATTTTATGAAGAAAGTTTGAAAAGGGTGGAGTTTAGAAGAATGAGAGGTGCCTTATTGAAACATATCATAGCCTGAGGGGTCTTGATGGAGTGGATATCTCTTGTGGTATTCCGTTTGTTGGGGAGACAAGGGGATAAAGTTAAAAATAAGAGTTCAACTGTGATCTTATCGAATGGTGGAGCAAGCTCAAAGCGTCGAATGGTCCAGTAACACCTCAATTTTAATATTCCCACCAGGTGATCAAATCCATCCACGGCCTCACCCCTCTGAAAATCCCAATCCTGTCCATTTCCAATAGTCCTGAAACTTACGCATCTTAATTTTTTTTTCTTATTCCCTTTTTAAAGTGAGTTTCTTTCCCTCGGTCTCTCTCCATGACCACACATTTAATCTCTCCAGCTCCACTGGTGTTGTGGAAGTTTGGATCCATACAATGGTGTGAGCTGCACCGCCGGTTTCATCCAGCACTTTGTGCAGGACACCCAGGCTGGCCGGAGTGCTCGCCTGGGTGTAACGTGTTTGTGTCTGTAGCGTGACGAGGGGCCTAAATATGGTGTCAATCAGCCATTCCAGCAGCTTTGGTGTACGTCTTTGAAACGTGGTCAGTGCATGTCCACTGACCGCCTGTGTTAGTCACTCTCAGCTGAACATACATTCAGCAGCACGAGGAACCCCTTCTAGTGTTATGTAAAAGGACCAGGCATCCAACCTACAGAAGGGGGACTTTTGACTTACTTCTGCGATTGTAAAGTCAGTGGAGGTGTTGTGGATAGTTTTCTGGAGGTTGTCTTGTGAGCTGCTGCAGACATTCAGGAAGGACAGAGGATTTGTGACCCAACTCTGGACGAGGTATGCGGACTGTAGTTACAGGGTCTCTGGGTCTGTAACTTGACCAACAAATGGAGCAGAGGCTGCAGAGAGGGGAAGCTCTGCAAAGAGGGATTTGGAGGGGTCTCTTCCTTACCCACTCCAGGTTTTCCAAGAGCAAAAAGAGCACTGGTCCTAATACCGAGCACTGGGGATCACCACTGTATACTCCCATTGAGTCTGAACAACAACTTTTCACCACTTCTCGCTGTTTACTGTTCCTTAGCCAATGTTATATCCGCACTGTCACTGTCCCTTTAATCCATAGGGTTCAGATTCCTAACCTGTCTATTGAATGTCACTTGATCAAACACCTTTTGAAAGTCCATATATATAACTTCAATCACACCATCCTCATCAGTCCTCTCCATTGTTTTCTCAAGGAACTCCATCAAGTTTACCTCACCACCACCTCTTTCCACTCCTCCACTGTTTTTAAATTATCAGACTGCTTATCCAACATCCAGTACTGGATGAGCAGATATTTCCTCCAATTAAAGCTGGGAAGACTGAAGACATTGTTTTCATCTCTCTGTTCCCTTGCTATTGATTTCATCCCTCTCCCTCGTAACAATCTGAGATTCAGACAGGCTGTTTGCAACCTTGGTGTCACATTTACCACAAAATGAGCTTTAACCTAATTTTCAGGATATCATTACAACCGCCTATTTCCACTTCAGTAACATCGCCCGACTTCACCCCTGCCTCAGTCCATCTGCTGCTGAAACCTCATTCATGCCTTCGTCACCTCTGGATGTGATTATTCCAACTCAGTCCTGGCTAATCTCCCACATTCTACTCTCTGTCAACTTGAGGTTATCCAAAACTCTGTTGCCCATGTCTTAACTCACACTAGCCCCGTTCATCTATCACTGACCGACATTGGTCCCAGTCAAATCTTGTCTTGATTTTAAAATTGTCATCCTTGTTTCAGATCCCTCCATTGCCTCTGCTCTCCCTATCTCTGTCATCTCCTCCAGTTCGACAACCCACAAAGATATATGTGCTCCTCTAATTCTGGACTCTAGTCCATCCCAAGTTTTAATCACTGCACCACTGGCGGCCGTGCCTTCTGTGCCGGGGCCCCAACTCTGTAATATCCTCCCTACACCTCTATGTCTCTCCACCTCGCTTTCGTCCTATAAGACACTCCATAAAGCATATCTGCATGACCAAGCTGTTGGTCACCTGATGTAATATCTCCTGTTCCATCTCAGTGCCATACTTTACTTTACAATGTTCCTACGAAGCACTTTGGGATGTTTTATAATGTTAAAGGCAAAATATAAATATAATTTGTTTTTTTTCCTGGGTTATGACCTCCATAAATCTTCTGATTAGCGTTGGAAGTCTGACAGGTCATTAGTTTACAGCGTATACTCCATATCATTCTTTTTGCACAGTGTGCAACATTTGCACCCCTCCAGCCCTCTGTCACCATTCCCATATCCAAGTATGTTTGAAAGCGTCTGCCCAGTGCTTCTGCTATTTCCACCATTCCTTCCCTCAGCAACCCTTGCACTTCCAATCCAGACACAATGGTCAAATTTATTGTGGTATAAAACATTTTGGATTGAAACGGGTTAACTGAATCTGTTTGTTCAGTGACTGTAATTAATGTCAGTCTCCATGGACCCTAATTGTGTCACTGGAGGGTTTTCCTTTCCCATTAATATAGGACTCCTTTCAATGTGTTGATGCATAGTGTCAGCAGGAACATCATCCCCAGCACTAACAGGGATCATCGTCTCCAGAAAGATGGAGAAGATCGATCAGCATCGGAGAACAATTGATTGGAATGTTACAACAATGGATCAGAATTTTAAAACAATAGACTGGAGTGTTTCAACAAAAGGCAAGAGTTTATCTGAGTATATTTATGACATTTCACCATATTATGATTTGCTAACATTAGAATGGCAGATCTATTACACACTTTTGCTTCTTCAATGCATTTACTATCCCCTGCTGGCTGTTATTGGTGTCCCTGGTAAGTCTCTCTGTACAGATTTTAATTTTATAAGCCATATTTAACTGCATTACTTTTCATATCATTTACTGCTTGATGCTACTGTTATTCCTGGTAAATCTCTATAAACAATGCCAAATGATTTCTAGAAGACAAGGTTAAGGGCACATTACCTGAATGCACGCTGCAGTCACAACAAGGTCGATGATTTGAAGGCCTAAATCGAGTTAAATGGGTATGATCCAATTGCCATTACGGAAACGTGGCTACAGGGTGAGCAAGGCTGAGAACTGAACATGCAAGGATATTCGACATTTAGGAAGGATTGGCAAAAAGTAAAATAATGTGGTGTTGAGCTGATAATAAGGGATGGGATCAGTGCATTGGTAAGGAGGATTTCAGATCTGAAGAGCAAAACGTGGAATCTGTTTGAGTGGAGCTAAAAACAACAAACGGCAGCAAACATTGGTATGAGCAGTTTATAGGCCTCCAAACAGTAGTAGTAGTTTGAGTCATGGTATTCATCAGGAGATTAGAGAAGCACGTAGCATGGATAATACAGTAAGCATGGGTGAATTCAATCTGCAAAGCTAATAATGGAGGACGAGCCTATGGAGTGTTTTAGGGATAATTGACTGGAGCAGTATGTTGAGGAACCGACTAGAGAAGAGGCTATTTTAGATTTAGCATTGTATCATGAAAAAGGGCTAATTAATAAGCTAGTAAAGACATAACAAAAACAGACGGGAAAAGATTCGATAGGTTTGCAAAGTGAAACGTCTGTCTCAGACAAACGTGGGTCCATTACAGGCAGATTCAGGAGAATTTATCATGGGGAATAGAGAAATGGCAGAGAAACCAAATGATTACGCTGTGTCTGCCTTCATTGAGGAAGATACAAAAAATTCTCCAAGGATTAGAGATCGAAGTTATGAGGGAGAATGAGGAATTGAAGGAGATTAGTATTCGTAAGTAGGTTGTATTGGAGAAATTAACAGGGCTGATGTTTGAGAAGACACCAGGACCTCATATTCTACATACCAGAGAGTTGCAAGAGGTAGCTATGGAGATAGTGGATTCATTGGTGATCATCTTCCAAAGTACTATAGATTCTGGAATGGTTCCTGCAGATTGGAAGGTCGGAAAAGTCACCCCACTATTTAAGAAGGAAGGGAGAGAGAAAACAAGGAATTATAGACCTGTTAGCCTTCCATCAGTCGTAGGGAAAATGCTGGAATCTATTCTAAAGGATCTGATAAATGGACACTTGGATAATAATCATCTGATTGGGCATAGTCAACATCGACTTCTGAATGGAAAATCCTGTCTGGCGAAGCTGTTGGATTTTTTTGCAGATCTTTCTAACAGAATTGATAAAAGAGAGCTGGTGGACTTTCTATACCTGGATTTTCATAAGGCTTTTAATAACGTTCACAATAGGAGGTTGGTTAGCAAAATTAACCACATGGGCTAGGAGGTAATGTATTGGCATGGATTCAGGATTGGTTAATAGGCAGTAAACAGAGTATAGGAATAAAGAGGTCATTATCGCATTGACAGGCTGTGACAAGTGCGGTACTGCAGGGATCAGCGCTTGGGCCCTGCTATTCACAATATATATCAATGATTTGGATGTGTGGGCCAAATGTCATATTTGCACGTTCACGAATAACACAAAAGTAGATGGGAATGTGTGTTGTGAGGAAGATGCAAAACATCTAGAGAACGGGTAAGAACGTGGCAGATGGATATAATGTGGCAAAATGTGAGGTTATAGGAGGGATAGATGTGCAGAGTATTTCTTACATGATAATGGATTATAAAGTGCAGATGTTAAAAGGGACCTGGATGTCCTCGATAAAAAAGTCACAGAAAGCCAACATGCAGGTGCAGCATGCACTTACGAAAGCTAATGGTATGTTAGCCTTCATTGTAAGAGGATTTGAGTATAATGGGCTGGTGTAGCCACTGTTGTCATGGTGGTGCTGCCGGCCCAGAGGTAATGTTGCCATTTTGCTCTGTTGTTCGCTCATGTCTCTCAGGTGTGTAAATCAATGTCTATGACCTTTCTGTCACGCCTGCAAACATCATTAAACGAAACTTTTGGCATCCTACTGGTCTTCTGGCTCCCGTTGCCTTTCCACACAGAATATCTTATGAATATGTCAGTTCTCCATCCTGCGAACGTGCCTGAGCCAGAAAAGTCACCTCGGCTTGATGAATGCCAGTGTACCTGGAATACTTACCTGTGAGAGCATGGTGATATCCAGAGGACATAGATTGAAGGTGACCAGCAGAAGCAGCAGAGACAATATGAGGAAAATCATTTTAATCAATGAGTGGTTTGGATTTGAAATGTATTGTCTGATCGGGAGTTGGATGCAAATTCAAAACGAAGTTGGATAAATATTTGAAAGATCGAATCTACTTTTTTATAAATGTTCAGCATAACCTCCCAGCCTGTGTGCTGTTTGTCTTTACTTATAAATCCCAGGACCCCATTTGCTTTACTAACTTTCCTGTCTCCTTGAAAGATTTTCACACATACATCGCAGGGTTTACCTGTTCGCGAACTCAGTTTAAAGTTGTATCATTTAGCGTATATGGTCTGTCCTCATTCATCCTCCCAGAATATATTTCCTCACACATCTTCCTTGCCAGTTAAATATTGGTAAGTCTGAAGCCATTGTTTTCAGTCCCCATCCCAAACAATGTTTCATAGTTACTGACTATATCTCTCTCCTTGGCAACTGGCTGAGACGAAATGAGACTGCTTGGAACCTCGGTGTCATAGTTGGCCCTGAGATGAGCTTCCTGCCAAATATTCACATGAACTGTTAAACTCCCTATTTCCAGCCCCGGAACATTGCCCCCTCTCAGCTCTTCTGCTTCTGAAAAAGTAATCGGTGTCTATTTACTGGCATGGAGAAGTAGAACAGCATAAATGAAATAATATGCCTAAATGAGAGAATGTGTTGGCTTGTACTAGGAAAGGAAGTTGTGGAATTTTAGAAAGCCTTTGAAGGAGCACCACATAAATTATTAACAAAACAGGGGCACATTGGATAAAACAATGGCTTAAAGGCAGAAAACAGTGAGTCGTGCAAATGATTCGTTCCTGGGATGGAAGCGCCGTTGGCTGGACCAGCATTTATTGCCCATCCCGGATTGTCGGTGAGAAGGTATTGCTGAGCTGTTTTAATGAAGCGCTGCTTTCCATGTCAAGTAGGTACAGTCACAGTGCTGTTAGGAAGGGAGTTCCAGGATTCTGACCCAGCGACAGTGAAGAAACATCGATATAGTTCCAAGTCAGGATGGTGTGACTTGCAGGGAAACATGCAGGTGGTGATGTTTCTATGCATCTGCTGACCTTGTCTTTGGAGGTGGCAGGGTCGGGGATTTGGAAGTTGCTGTTGAAAGAAACGTGGTGAGTTGGTGCACTGAATCTTATAGATGGTACACACTGCTGCCACTCTGCATCTGTGATAAAGTGAAAGTTTAGGGTTGTGGATGGCTGTTCTGAATGGTGTCGAGCTTCTTCAGCACTGTTTCAGCTGCACCTAACCAGACAAGTGGAGAGTATTCCATCACATTCCTGACTTTTGCCGTGTCGATGGGGAGATAGGAGGTGAGTTACTCATCACACATTTCTTCGTCTCTGACCTGTTCCTTTGTAACCACAGTATTTACCTTGCCTGCTCCAGTCCAGTTTCCGGTAAATGGTGACCACCACGATATTAATAGTTGGGGTTTCAGTGACGATGATGCCATAGAATGGCATGGGGAGATGGTTAGAATCTCTGTTGTTTCAGATAATCATTGCCTGGCTCTTATATGGCTCGAATGCTCCTTGCCACCTAAGAGCCCAAGCGTGGTTATTGTCCATGTATTGCTGCATTTGGACAAGGCCTGCTTCAGTATCTGAGGAGTCGTGAATGGCGTTGAACATTGTGCAATATTTAGCCAACTTCCACACCTCTGATTTTCTAACAGACGGAAGGTCATTGATGAAGCAACAAAAGATGGTTGGGCCTAGGACACGACACTGAGGAACTCCTGCAGTGATATCCTGGGACTGAGATGATTTGCCTTTAATAGGGCAGTCAGTCTCACCTTGCCTCTGGAGTTCAGCTCTTTAGTCCATGTTTTGAACAAGGCTGTAATGAGGTCAGGAGCTGAGTGGAACCCAAACTCAGCGTTAGTGAGCAGGTTATTGGGCCGATTCACTTTGTCAGAAGAGAAAGGGAGAGGCAATATAAACTTAATAACATAGTTCTAAAGAGTGTGCAAGGGCAATGGGCCCTAGGGTTGATGTGCATCAATCTTTGAATGTGGCAGGACATATTGAGTGAATATTTGTCAAAGTATATGGGGCCTTGGGCTTCATAAATGGAGATATTGAGTACAAAAGTAGGCAAGATATGTTGAACCTTTTCTCATGCAGGCCAAGAATGAGGCACATTAATTTCGCCATATGGACATTGAATTTCAAATTGTTGCTGGGCATAAAAGGAAGTCTATTAGAAATGTTGCCGTGCCCCTGCCTGGAAGGCCATTTTTGCATACTAGCATACAGAGTTTAAACAAAGGAGCTACCCCTTCCTTTCAGTGCACAAGATCTGACCAGTTTAGTCACATGACTAACTGGCTGTCACCGTTTTTTTGAACTCGCCACATAGAATTTAAACTCAGTAAGCTGTTTGCTTCTGGGCTGAGAAGACCTCTCTTCTGTCTGCTCCCATCTCTTGCTCAAAAAATTGGAAACCACTGAAGAAACAGGAATCCCAAGAGAGAAAAGTTGCCTAGAGTGATCAAGGTTTAAGAAGAATACTGGGGCCCAATGAAAAGCAAGATCTACCTAGAAACGGACTTTACAGTGAGATCGAAGAACAGTAAAAAACCACCTTCAGAGATTGCCTCAAACGTTTTCATTATATTTTCTTTGTTTTTCCGTCCCTATTTGCATGTATTGCATGTGCATGCTAGCGTGGGATTGTTGTGTATCCGTGGTGTTAACCAAATTAGATTTTAAGTTTTATAAAATTTCACTTTTCTTCTTTAAACCTGAGAAAACGTTGTGTTCTGGCTTACTTGCCTTTTCATTGGAAAGCAGTGAACAAGGATTCACAAAGGGGGAGCTCAAAACACGGTGCGTTAAAATTAAAGCCTGTTACAGTAAGAACAGGTGAAGGCTGAGAGGGACCCCTAGACACCTTTCCCACCTGGTCATAGCACTTTATAAAGACTGGTAAGGCCCCAACTAGCGTATTGGGGTTTATGGTTACAAGGTTAGGATGGAGACTCTGGGACTGCTTTCCTTGCAGCAAAGACGGTTGAGGGAAATTTGACAGAGGTCTACATGATAAGGACAGGTTTAGATAAGGTAGGCAACGAAAATCTGTTCCTATTAGCTTATATTAGAAAAAGTGAGGTATCCGTAGTTAAGGTTTTGGGCAAGAGATGAAGGGGTTGTGAAGAAGAACGTGATTTTATGCAACGAGTGGCAGTTGTTTGGACCTTGCTGCCTCCAAGGGTTTTGGAAATGGGTAGAATCAATGTTGTCAGAAGGTTTCTGGAAAGAAACTTGAGAGAAGTAAACTTGCAGGACTCCAAGAACAGAGCCGCAGAATGAGACTGACTGGGTTGCTGTACAGAGAGCTGGCATGGACAAGATAGGATGAATGGTCTCATTCTGTGTAGCTATTACTCTTTCAATCAATGAGAGGGGAAAACTATTACTACTGATTACATACCTTGGAAAGGTTTATAAGGGACCCTGCAGCATCATCCTGTTGAAACCCGTAATGTAAGTTAAATGTTAGAAGGCCCAGAACGTGGTTAACAAATGTCCTTCACAAACAGAGTAAATGAGTTCAGACAGCAACGCCCCACCTTCCCCCCCCCCCCCCTACCCTGCCTGCCTCACTAGTCTGGAGTCATTCACAATGAGGAGTAGTTTTTCCTGGTTTTCTCCACATAGGAGAGCAGCCAGGCTTTTCACTGTGTCCCCCACCTCCATGTGGAAAGTCTTGTCAGGGTTAGGTAAGATAATACCCCTGACCTGGATGACAACTTTCTTCAATTGTGCTACAGTCCATACTTTCTTCAGACCAACCGGTTTAAACCTGGTCATCATTAACATTAGGTAGCTCATAGATATGTCTCTGAGTATCGGGAAATTGATGAATGAAGGTCCACTGGTACACCACCAGTCTGAGGAAACGACAGAGTGTAGCCTTTGAGGTGGACAGGGGTAGACACTGGATGAGAGTGAACTGATGCCCCACCAGGCTGAGGATAGGACACAGGGTAGTCTTTGAGGTGGACAGGGGTAGACAGGGGATGAGGGTCCGCTTATACCCCACCAGCCTGAGGATAGGACACAGGGTAGTCTTTGAGGGGGACAGGGTTAGACACTGGATGAGGGTCCACTGATACTCCACCAGCCTGAAGATAGTACACAGGGCAATCTTTGATGTGGACAGGGGTAGACACTGGATGGTCTCGACCTGATGTTAGCGTGGGCTGATGCTGGATGATCCAATCTGGGCACCTAGAAAGGTGACACGACCTTACACCAGCTGGGCCTTACGTGCATGGTCCTTTGGTCCAGCTCCCAAAGTAACTGCAGTAGTTCCTGTAAAACGGTTAAATGTGTGGACACGGTCTGTGGTGATGAGGAGGAGATCATCGACATATTTCAGTAAGCAAGAAGACTGTAAAAATGTCATAAGGGCCCCGGCCATACGTTTGTGTAAAATAGTGGGGTTATTGTGGCACCCTTGTGACAGACATGCCCAGGGGTATCTCTGGTCCTCAGAAGTGAATGTGAATTTAAATTGTTTGTCTAGTTTTACTGGGATACTCCAATATCCATTAGAGATATCCAAGGTGTAGAAGACAGCCCTGCCACTGGGATTCCAGGAGAGTCGTTTGGGTGTCTCTCAGACAACTGTGTTCACACAGGGGTGACTGAGTTGAGTTTGTGATGGTCAATAGTCAGTCACCAGCTCCCATCCGGTTTTCTAACTGGCCAAATGAGGCAGTTAGTAGTGAATGTGCCTTTGTCACTGATGATCTTGAGCCATTTGCCCGAGTACCTGATGCACTGTGGGAACTGGCCAAGCTCGCTTCCTAATCTGCATGACTACTATTGCTGCATTCATCCTTTCCAGCCGCTGCTCAACAGTCTCAGCGGATAACGGGAATCACTGTTACAGTCAGCTTCACCAATGTCCCTATTGCAGCACTCACAGGCGGAGTGATGCAGGCAATAACAATTCAAACAGCGCACAGGGGCACTCTTTTTTGCTGCAGATGTTTGGGATGACCCAGATCTCTGACTGGGCAGTGCCCCTCTGGACAGCCACTATATTAACTTTGATGGGTGTTCAGGGACTATTAGCCTGGGCCTGCTCCCAGGCTGTTCAGAAATGGGTGTGAATTTGGTCACAGGGTGTGTTTTTGGTTATGTAAATGCCAGAGCTAAATGGATAAATGGTTGAAGGCCATACAGAAAGACGGGTTTACTACCTGGGCAATTACAATGGTACACGCCATCCTTGCTAGTGTGCCTGAAGATGTCATGGAGCCTTTCTGTGAAGGCACTCAAGCTCTCGACAGGGAGCTGCTTTGCATTGACCAGGACCTGGTGGACGCCAATGTTCCCTTTTCCCAGTGCCCTCCAGAGGTCAGCCTCCATATCCTCTATTGTGTCCTCAACCAGAATTATCTGATCCAACTCTTGTTTTTAACCTGTTTAAAGTCATTCCGTTCTATTTCATGATAAGTGACTTTGAAAATGTTACACCTTGGTATGAGACGAAGTGAGCAGCTGCTCATATCCACCGTTCCCAGGTCCTGCTTTAGTGCCCTGGCCTCAACGGGGGTAAGGGAGCTCTTTGTGACTGTGGATTGCTCTTGCTCTTACAGGCTGGCCTGCAACTTCGGCCCGGGTTTCCACACACCCTGGTATTTTCCAGTTATCCTTCCCTCTTTGGAAGGAGGACGTGGAGTAGAACCTATTCGATGAAAAGTCACAGACCTGAAATATTAACTCTATTTCACTCTCCACAGATGCTGCCAGACTTGCTGAGTATTTCTGACACTTCCTGTTCTCATCTCAGTCTCTCATATCATTGTTTGAACAAAACACTAGACGCCTCATTCGACAATTGTAGCTGAAGGTGTATTTTGACAGGACAGTGATCTTGTCAGTGGAAAATCCTGCCGAACCTGGAATGAAAGATATAAACACATTTTACAAATCATGATTCAGTGCTCAAGTCGCATAACATGGTCTGCTACTGAAGGGAGCAATCAGCAGGGAGGTAACTCCGTGAAACGGATTTCTGACTGATGAGTATATTGCTTACAGGTGTTTTGATAATGAGTGTTTTGTTTTGTTGTAAACCAGTAGTATTTGTACCAAATTGGTAAGATCTTTTTTGTTTAATTTGAGCTTTTAGTGTTGTCTCCTTCTTTCCCGTGATTGGGGAGGGTTTAAACTAAAATGGCAGGGGGATGGGAACCTTTGCAAGGAGTTAGAGAAGGGGGGATCAAAGACAAGAACAAAAAACAGTAAGGGGAATAAGAAAAGTGACAGGAAGAGAAATCAAGGGCCAGAATCAAACAGGGTCACAGTTAAAAATAGTGGGAGAGAACAAGCAATAGTAAAACGACAAGCCTTAAGGCTTTGTGCCTTAACACGTGGAGCATTCGCAATAAAGTGGATGAATTAATCATGCAAATAGATGGAAATGGGCATGATACAGTCACGATTACGGAGACATGTGGGCAAGGTGACAAGGGATGGGAAATTAACATCCAGGGATATTCAGTATTTAGGAAGGACAGACAAAAAGCAAAAGACGATGGAGTTGCAAAGCTGGTTAAAGAGGAAATTAACGCAATAGTGAGGAAAGATATTAGCTCTGACAATATGGAATCTGTATGGGTAGAGCTGAGAAACATTAAAGGGCAAAACACGTTAGTGGGGGTTGTGTATAGACCCCCAAACTGTAGTGGTGATGTTGGGAATGGCATTAAACAGGAAATTAGAGATGTTTGCGATAAAGGAACATCTGTAATTATGGGTGTTTTAATCTGCATATAGATTGGGCAATTCAAATTAGTCACAATACCGTAGAGGAGGAATTCTTGGAGTGTATACGAGATGGTTTTCTGGACCAATACCTTGAGGACAGGTCATCCTACACAGGGTATTGTGTATTGAGAGAGGAATAATTGACATTCTAGTTGTGCGAGACCCCTTGGGGGATCATAATGACCATAATATGATATAATTCTTCATCAAGATGGAGAGTGAAGTAGTTGATTCTGAGACGGCGTCCTGAATCCTCGTAAAGGAAACTGCAAAGGTCTGAGGTGCGAGTTGGCCATGACGGATTGGGAAACGTTACTTAAAGGGATGACGGTGGATAGACAATGCCAAACATTTAAAGAGTGCACGGATGAACTGCAACGATTGTTTAGCCCTGTCTGACTCAAAAGTAAAACGGGAAAGGTAGCCAAACCATGGCATACAAGGGAAATTAGAGACCGAATTAGATCCAATGAATAGGCAGATAGGTTTTCCAGAAAACAAACAACAGACCTGAGGATTGGGAGCAGGATAAAATTCAGCAAAGGGGGACCAAGGGATTGATTAAGAAGGGGAACATAGAGTACAAGAGTAAGCTTGCCGGGGACATAAAAAACTGACTGTAAAATTTTATTTAGGTATGTGAAGAAAATAAGATTGGTGAAGATAAATGTAGGTCCCTTACAGTCTGCAAACAAGCGAATTTATTATGGGGAACAAAGAAATGGATGACCAACTAAATGCATACTTTGGTTCTGTCTTCACAAAGGAGGTCACACCTATCAAACCAGAAATGTTGGGGAAAACACAGGGCGTGGTGAAAGAGAGGAACTGAAAGAAATCAGTATAAGTAGAGAAATGGAGCTGGGGAAATTGATGGGACTGAAGGCCGATAAATCCCCAGGGCCTGATGGTCTGTATCCCAGAGTACTTAAGGAAGTGGCCCTAGAAATAGTGGATGCAATGGTTGTCATCTTCCAAGATTCTGTAGACTCTAGAACAGTTCCTACAGATTGGAGGGTAGATAATGTAACCCCAATATTTAAAAATGGAGCTAGAGAGAAAGCAGGGAATTATAGACCAGTCAGCCTGACGTCGGTAGTGGGGAACATTCTAGAGACCATTATCAAAGATTTTATAGCAGAGTACTTGGAGAACAGTGGTATAATCGGATAGAGTCAGCATGGATTGACGAAAGGGAAATCATGCTTGACAAATCTACTGGAATTCTTCGAGGATGTTGATGACGGGGAGCCAGTGGATGTGGTTTATTTCGACTTTCAGAAGGCTTTCGACAAAGTCCCACTTAAATGATTAGCATGTAAAATTAAAGCGCATAGGATTGAGGGCAGTTTATTGTGATGGATGGAAAATTGGTTGGCGGACAGGAAACAAAGATTAGGGATAAATGGGTATTTTTCCAAATGGCAGGCAGTGACGAGTGGGGTACCGCAGGGATCAGTGCTAGGACCACAGCTGTTCACAATTTACATGAATGATTTAGATGAGGGAACTAAATGTAATATCCCCAAATTTGCAGATGGCACAAAACTGGGTGGGAGGGTGAGTTGTGAGGAGGATGCAGAGAGGCCTCAGGGTGATTTGGACAAGTTGAGGGAGTGGGCTAACGTATGGCAGATGCAGAATAATGCGGATAAATGTGAGGTTATCCACTTTGGTAGCAAAAACAGGAAGGCCGATAATTATTTGAACGGCTATAAATTGAGAGAGGGGAATATGCAGCGTGGCCTGGATGTTTTCGTACACCAGTCGCTGAAGGTAAGCAAGCAGGCAAAACAGGCAGTACAAAAGGCAAATAGCGAGAAGATTCGAGTACAGAAGCAAGGCTCTCTTGCTGCAATTATACAGGGCCTTGATGAGGCCACACCAGGAATATTGTCTGCACATCTGGTCTCCTTATCTGAGGAAGGGTGTTCTTGCTATAGAGGGATTGATACTGGCATGGCGGGACTGACGTATGAGGAGAGATTGAGTCGGTTAGGATCATATTCGCGGGAACTCAGAAGATTGGGGGTGAGGGCGGATCTCATAGAAACTTATAACTTTCGAACAGGACTTGACAGGGTAGATGCAGGAAGGTTGTTCCCGATGGTGTGTGAGTCCAGAACCAGGGGTGCTCGTGAAAGGATATGGGGTAATCGTTTCAGGACTGAGATGAGGAGCAATTTCTTCACACAGAGAGTGTTGGGTCTGTGGAATCCGCTATCACAGAAATCAGTTGAGTCCATAACAGTGTATGTTTTCAAGTAGGAGTTAGATATAGCTCTTGGGTCTAAAGGGATCAAAGGATATAGGGCGAAAGCGGGATCAGGTTACTGAGTTGGATGATCAGCCATGATCGTAATGAATGGCGCAGCAGGCTCGAATGGCCGAATGGTCTACTGATGCTCCTATTTTCGATGTTTCTATGCTCCTATTTGAGCACAAAATGAGTTTCCAACCACATATTTGTTTCATCACGACAACCATCTATTTCAACCACAGTAACATTACCTGACTTCATTCTGTCTCAGCCCATTTGCTGCTGAAACCTTATTCATGTCTTTATTACGTTTAGACTTGACTATTCCTTTGTTTCTCAATTCTTTGATTGAATGTGGGTGTCACTGGGAATGTCAGCATCTGTTGTCCATGCTTAATTTCCTTTAACAACTGACTGACTTGCTTGGACATTTCAAGGGACAGTTGAAAGTCAACAATACTGCTGTGGATCTGGAGTCCCAGGTAGGCCAAACAAGGTAAGGAATGCAGATTTCCTTCCCTAAAGGACAATAGTGAAGAAGATGGTGTTTTACAAAAATCGATGATAGTTTCATAGCACCATGACTGAGACTAGCTTTCTATTCCAGATGTTAATATACTCCTGGCTTGTCTCAAACATTCTACTCCTTGTCAACTTGAGGTCATCCAAACTCTGCTACCCTCGTGTTAACTTGCACCAAACCCCACTCCCAGATCATTGATCTACATGGGCTCCCAGTCAAGCAATGTCTTGATATCAAAATTCTCAACCGTTCTTCCAACTCCCTCCATGTCCTTACCCCTCCTTATTCTCTGTAATCTCCACCAGTCCCATAATGCTTCAGGTTATCAGCACTCCTCTAATCCTGGCCTATTGTGTATTCTTGATTTTCATCATTGCATCACTGGCAGCCAGGTCTTCAGCTGCCTAGGCCCAAAATTCTGGAATGCCCTTCCGAGACATCTTTTTCTATTATTTTTTCATTGAATGTGGGCTTCACTGCAAGGCCAGCATTTGTTACCATCCCTAACTGCCCTTGACAAATGAGTGGCTTGCGAGAACATTTCACAGGGCAGTTAAGAGTCAACAACATTGCTGTGTGTCTGGAGTCATGTGTAGGCCAGATCAGGTAAGGACAGCAGATTTCCTTCCCTAAAAGATATTGATGATTCAGATGAGTTTTTCCAACAATCGATGATAGATTCATGACACAATTACTGAGAATAGCTTTCATTTGCAGATTTTTATTAATTGATTGAAATTATTAATTAATTGAATTTTAATTTCCACCAGCTGCCTTGTCGGGATTTGAAGCTAGTGCATTAGCCTGGGCCTCTGGATTACTAGTTCAGTGTCATTGTCACTGTCACTGCCTCCCTGCATCACTTTCCTCCCTTAAGACAATACTTAAAACCTTCCTCTTTAACCAATCTGTTGGTCAGCTGACTTCATATCTCCTGTTGTGTCTCGCGTCATACTTTGCTTTATATTCTTCATGTGAAGCACCTTGCGATGTTGTATTATATTAAAAGCACTGCATAAATATAAGTTGTTGCTGTTGAGGTTTGCCAGCCATGGCTTGTCTTACTATATACATGCTGCTGCCATTTATTGCCCTATGTTTCTTTTTCAAGAAGTGAATACTTTTGTCCTGGGTTGTGAACTGTGCAAATTTTTCCCACCTGCAACGTTAGATTGATTGATCAGTAAATACAGGGTTTCCTCCATCTCTCCTTTTTTCAACAGAGTGTAACATTTACAAGCTCAAGTCTCTGTCATCATTCCTATATCAACGGAGGATTGGAAGATTCTTGACAGGGTCGCTGCTATTTCCACCATTCCTTTCCTCAGCAACCCTCATACATCCCATCCAGACTGGGTTAATGTTCCACTTTATTGTGGTACAAACAGTGTTGGCTTGAAAGGGGTTAACTGAACCTGTTTGTTCAGTCACTGAAATGAATGTCAGTCTCCATGGACCCTAATAGTATAACTGGAGAGTTTACCTCTTCTATTAATAAGGAACTTCTTTCAATGTGTTATCCCACAGTGTTTGTGGGAGCATCAACCCGGACACTAACAGGGATCAGCAGCTCCAGAGAGAGGGAGCGAGAGAGGATAGATCAGAATCTGAGAACAATAGATTGGAATGTTTTAACAATGGGCAGGAGCTTATCCTTTTGGTTTGACGAGCTGATGATGATGATTGGATAACATTAGACTGGCGGATCTATTGTGCCCTTTGGATGTTTCAAAACATTTACGATCCCCCCTCGCTATCGTTGGTGTCCCTGGTAAGTCTCTGTATCCAGGTATTCATTCCATAAACCATGTTTAACTTCACGGCTGATGTGGGCGGCACAGTGGCGCAGTGGTTAGCACCGCAGCCTCACAGCTCCAGCGACCCGGGTTCAATTCTGGGGACTGCCTGTGTGGAGTTTGCAAGTTCTCCCTGTGTCTGCGTGGGTTTCCTTTGGATGCTCCGGTTCCCTCCCACATGCCGAAGACTTGCTGGTTGATAGGTTAATTGGCCTTTATAAATTGCCCCTAGTATAGGTAGGTGGTAGGGAAATATAGAGACAGGTGGAGATGTGATAGTAATGTGGAATTAGTGTAGGATTAGTATAAAATGGGTGGTTGATGGTCGGCACAGACTCGGTGGGCCGAAGGGCCTGTTTCAGCGCTGTATCTCTAAACTAAAATTATCATTCACTCTACCCTCCTTACTACTGTTGTTATTCCTGGTAAATCTCTTTCTATGGCTGTTAGCTCCATAAACCATTGCTAATGGTATTACAGATCTTTTAATTTACTGTCGCATCTTTACTGCTGTTGGAGTCCCTGTTAAGTCTCTCCATCCAGCTGTTACATGCATAAACCAAAATACAATGCATTATTCACCTTGTTATTAAAGTATTGGGGGAGATTGAAGCCATTGTTTCCAGTCCCCAACATACATTCTATTTTCTAGCCAATGAATGTGAGGCTGAAACAGACAGTTCACTTCCTTGCTGATCTCTTTGACCCTGAATGGCGTTCCAATATCTTTGAAACTTGGTTTGTGCTTGTCCACTGACCGCCTGTGTTAGTCACTGTCAGCTGAACATACGTTCAGCAGCACGAGGAACCCCCTCTAGTGTTATTTAAACAACATGAATTCTGACAACGCTGCGCTGTGCCAACTTCATCACGTAGCCACGCCCCGTCCAATTTCATGCATGTGCAACACAGCATCATCGGGTATGAACACCCCTTCCCCCACTCGGCTGGAGGAAGTGGCTGAATGGGAGATTGTGAGGCTGGAGCTTTCCGCTCACCTCAGCCACTCACTCTGGA
This sequence comes from Heterodontus francisci, assembly GCF_036365525.1. NCBI lineage: Eukaryota > Metazoa > Chordata > Chondrichthyes > Heterodontiformes > Heterodontidae > Heterodontus > Heterodontus francisci. Next base: position 15,828,228 of record NC_090409.1, on the reverse strand, counting down.
ACTCGCTGGGCCCCTCCACTCCACTCACCAGGCTGATTGTTCCTCGCATCCCCCCAGTCCCCCTCCAGTCACTCACTCGCAATTTCCCCCGAAGCCTCCTCCAGTCACTCGCTCCTCGCTTCCCACCGTTCCCCCTCCAGTCACTCGTTCCCTGCTTCCACGCATTCCCCCACCAATCATTCGCTCCGGCCCTCTCCGCTCCCCTCCACTCCACTCCCCTGGCCGATTGTTCCTCGCTTCGCACCACCCCACTCTCCAATCACTTGCTGCCTGCTTCCCCCACTCCCTCTCTATTCACTCGCTCCCCGCATCCCCCACTCCCCCTTCAGTCACTCAGTGCAAGTCGCGCCGTTTCCCTTCTCTCGGCCACTTGCACCTACGTCGCTACGTCGGTAAGCTGCGTGCCTTGGAGCTAGTGGCTGAGCGGAGTGCTGAAGTTGGGAGCGAGCGACCGGAGAGTGGGTGCCGAGGAGAGGGGAACAATCGGTCAGGGGAGGTAATGTGAGCTGCGAGGTCTGGAGCTAGTGGCTGGGCGGGGTGCTGAAGTGGGGAGCGAGCGGCCGGAGAGTGGGTGCCGAGGAGAGTGCAACAATCGGTCAGTGGGAACAGCGAGGTCTGGAGCTAGTGGCTGGGCGGGGTGCTGAAGTGGGGAGCGAGCGGCCGGAGAGTGGGTGACGAGGAGAGTGCAACAATCGGTCAGTGGGAATAGCGAGGTCTGGAGCTAGTGGCTGGGAGGGGTGCTGAAGTGGGGAGATATTGACCGGAAAGTGGGTGCCGAGGAGAGGGCAATGATCGGTCAGGGGATTCAGGGAGATCTGTGAGGTCTGGAGCTAGAGGCTGTGGGGGCGAAAGCGCCTGTGGGGATGGGAGAATGGGAACGGCTAAGAGGAGGAAGCGGCCTGTGCGGAGAAGGAGAAAGCGAGTTGCTGATGGGAGAAGAGCGGGTGTTGGGGCCGGCGCGAGAGGCTGCATTTGGTTGAAATCAGACCTGCTCAGTCATATAATCGAATCATATTAAAGAACTGGCAGCACATTTTATTCTCTGCCCAATTTCCAATGGAAATTTACTCACAAAGTTCATTTTGTATTGAATAGTATTACTGGAATATTAAATGGATCTGAGGAGTACCGTTAGTATCCTATAACAACATAGTAGCATTTTACTGGGCTTCCATCCAACTTAATGTAAGGTTAGATTGCTGGAACGATCTAAACAGAAGCATTTCCTGTGATAAATTGAGCAATGCCACCTTTGATCCTGGCAGCTGCCTGAATGTCGCAGACACTGACGACCAGTTGAAGAGTCTGCATTTGTACATGTGCAGGAACTGCAGCACCTATTGGTTGCATTGTCAGCAGCCTTATTTAAAAGGACCAGGCATCCAACTTACAGGTGAGGGGCTTTTGACTTACTTCTGCTATTGTATGGTTAGTAAAGGTGCTATGGATGATATTCTGGAGGTTGTGTTGTCAGCTGTTGCAGACATTCAGGGAGGACAGAGGTTTTGGTGACCCAACTCTGGACGAGGTATGGAGACTGTAGTTACAGTGTCTCAGGGTCTGTAACATGATCAACAAATGAAGCAGAGGCTGCAGAGAGGGGAAGCTCTGTAAAGAGGGAGGAGGAGGGGGCTCTGCCCTACCCACCCTGGGTTTCGCAAGAGCACTTTTCCTCCCTGCACCTAACCCAGGAGCAGTCTGTGAGGTGACTCTGATTCAATAAGGAGGTGGTCACAAAGCTGTGTCACCTCCTGTAATACGACCTTGAGCCTCACACCAGGGTGAGGACGGAGCTGTCAGTGGCTGTTAAGGTTGCAGTTTCATTGTACTTCTTTGTATCTGGATCTTTCCAGATGGGAGCACGTGACATATTCAACATCTCCTCGTCTGCTGTCCATTTATGTATCCATTAGGTGACGAAGGCCATCTATGCCGAATGAGGTGAATACATCATTTTCTACCTCAGGCGCTCCAAGCGCCTCTTCATTGTTTCTAAACCCTTACTTGCCAGTTGAACTGACTGGCCTGTCTTTACTAGAACGGCCCTGACAAACATTCTAGTATAAGGGTGTCACATTTACCACTCTCTAATCCTCTGGCACCTTCCCCATCTAAGCACGAATGTAAGATTATAGCAAGCCCTTCTGCTATCTACATACACACTTCCTTTAGCCATCCGGACCAGGTGGATTATCTACTCTAAGCATAGCCAGACTTTCCAGTCAGTACCTCCTCCCTCTGAATTTTTACTCTATCCATTGCCTCTACTCTCCCCGCTTCCACTGATATTTTGTAAGATTCCTGTTACGACAGCGATACGAAGTAATCATTAGCTATTTTAGCCTTGCCCTGTGCCTCGAAGCATATATTACACGCTTTGTCCAGCATAGACACCGCCCACCTTGTCCTACCTGATTGATATCTACATGCCTGTAGACAATGTTTGCATTGCCTATTAGAAGATTTCTGGGTTCTCGTTTATGTTGAATGATAGTGAATGTTTAAGGCGGTGGATGAGGTGCTGATCAATCAGGCTGCTTTGTCCTGAATGGCGTAAAACTTCCTGAGTGTTGTTGGAGCTGCACCCATCCAGACAAGTAGAGATTATTTCATTAAACTCCTGACTTGTGTGGCGCATATGTTACTTGTCAATTATCAGCCCAAGGCTGGATATTGTCCAGGTCTTGTTGCATTTAGGCATCGACTGCTTCAGTACCTGAGCAGTCACAAATGGTACTAAACCCTGTGCAATCATTCACGAATACTCCCACTTCTGACCTCATGATAGATGGACAGTGATTGATGAAGCAGCTGAAAATGGTTGGGCCTAGGACACTACTCTGAGGAACTCCTGCAGTGATGTCCCGGGACTGAGATAATTGACCTCCAACAACCACAACCATCTTCCTTTGCGTGAGGTATGACTCCAACCAACGGAGAGCATTCCACCTGATTCCCGCTGATTTCAGTGTTGCTTGTGCTGCTTGATGCCACTCTCGGTCAAATGCTGACTTGATGTCAAGGGCAGTCACTCTCACCTCCCCTCTGGAGTTCAGCTGTTTTGTTCATGTCTGGACCAAGGTTCTAATGAAATTAGGAGATGATTGTATCTGGGGGAACTCAAAATGATCATTACTGAACAGATTACTGGTGAGTAAATGTCACTTGATAAAACTATTGATGACAGCTTCCATTGCTTAGCTCATGAATGAGAGTAGAGAGAAGGGTGGTGGAAGCATGGCTGCTGGAACACTTCCGACTTTCCCTTCAGGAGATTACAAATGGGCGTACAGGCTGCCCGTGAGGGCTCATATTCGGACTGAAACTGCTCGGCGTGGCGATCAGTATCCTGGGCTGGGAGACGCATATTAAAACTCTACCAGCTCGAAATGGTGATAAGTATCCTGGGCTGGTTGACACATATTCAAACTGTACCAGCTCGTCATGGCGATCAGCATCCTGGGCTGGTTGACCCATATTCACACTGTACCAGCTCGGCATGGTGATCAGTATCCTGGGCTGGTTGACCCATATTCGGGCAGTACCAGCTCTCCAAGGTGATCAATATCCTGAGAAAAGCAGGGAAGTTATGCTGAACCGTGATAAAGCTCTGGCTGGGCCACAACTAATCTATTGCGCCCAGTTCTAGTCACCATACTATAGGGAGGATGTGAAGGTTCTCGTCTGGATGCAGAGGAGATTTACCAGAATAATTCCAGGGATGGAGAATTTTAGCTACAAGGTTAGTCTGGAAAATCTGGTGTTATTTTCCCTGGAGGAAAGGAGCCTGAAGGGAGATAAGATAGAAGTGTAGAAGATTATAACAGATTTAGATAAGGTAGGTAAAGCAAACCTGTTCCATTGGCTGATGGTACAAGGACTAGAGATAATGTTTGGGAAAGAGATGCATGGGGCAAATGAGGAAGAACTTTTTAATGTACCGTGTAGTAATGACCTGGATATCACTGCCCACTGGATGGTGGAAGCAAAGACAGTGAACAATTTCCAAACGATTTTGGATGGACACACGAGGGAAATAAACGTTCCGCAATACAGGAACAGAACAGAGAATGAGAGTGACTGGATTGTTCTACAGGGAGCTGGCATGGATTTGATAGGTCCAATGGACTCCTTCAGTGCTGTAATGAATCGATGACAGAGAGTTACTATTACTACTGCTTCCATATACTGTTCGATGAAGAAGGCAGGAGCGTATGCCAGCAGCAGCATCAAGCATACCACAAAATGAGGTGTCAACCTGGTGAAACTACAACCCAGGACTACTTGCATGCAAAACTGCGTAAACAGCACGTGATAGACAGAGCTAAACCATCCAATAACCAACAGATCAGATCTAAGCTCTGCAGTCCTGACACATTCAGTCGTGAATGGTGATGGACAATTAAACAACTCACTGGAGGAGGTGACTCCACAAATATCCCCATCCTTAATGATGGGAGAGGCCAGTACATCAGTGTAAAAGATGAAGCTGAAGCATTTATAACAATCTTTTGCCAGAGGTGTCGCTGGAAGCTTCCCATACTGTACTTTGCATTCTCCATTCACAATCCTTATCATAACAATTTAAAACTTAAGTTAAAAAATGAGAATAACACGGGCTTTTAAAGGAAAGAAAACAAAGGAAATAAATTACTTCAGTGGTTTTCATCTGTTCTTTCTTCAAATTTCTTTCAAACAACTGGAATTAAAACTGAAAAATGAGGTGAATTCGCACAAGTAAACAATCTAACTCCAAAGAAAGTGTTTAAGCCTGTCGTAAACTTCAGTTTGAGTCATCCACACCCATGGATGAGTCTCTCTCTCTCTCTCTCGTTCTCTCTCTCTCTCTTTCCCAGCACAAGGAAATTGCTTTTTAACACGCCAGCATCCATGTTATAGTAACTTTTGTCCTCCTCACTGACACCAATTGAAAATCCAAGCTTGAGACAAAGAAATCAAACTGGAAACTTCAAATACATAAACAGAAGCTAACTCACGCGCAAGTTTTTCCTTTTGTTTTCCTCACAAAGAGTTTCAGCCTCACTGTGGTTCCGAAATATTTCCTTTCCTTTTATCTCTCAACTGCACTCGTGACTTGGTGGAATTGAAAGTAACAGACTATTCTGTGTTATCTCTACCTTAACAGGACAGACTGGCAAGGGTGTTACCATAACGGGAGAGACTGGTAAGAGCGCCATATAACGGAGTAGACTGGTAAGGGTTCTCCCTCTCCATCATTGTCCTCCTCCGAGGCCTCCTGCCCCGTTTCAGTATTACCTGTGTGATACTCTGCTTTTTGTGTCGGCTGCTACAGCCGCCTGGGTGCGGCTTTCTCCTCTGGGTTTACATTCACTGAATGGTAGACCTGTACTGTGCATGTACCGTCTTCCGGGGAGGTCACTCCTGTAACTTCCTAAGGACACCTCTAGAATCCTCTGACTTCTGGGCTAACTGGACATTATCCTGTGTGACAGTGACAATATATTTCTCTGCTAACTCTAACTGTTGCTGAACTGCACTGCACTGTATTAAGTGTCTGTTGTTGTATAATGACAGTAAAGGACACTGGTTCATTGTTTAACTGATGTAGCTGTGTCTGCTGCTGCCGGTTCTGTTCACTTTCAGCTACCATTTCTCTCACCTGTGACTGTATCACTTCCTCATCGCACAGTGCACGGTGTGATGCTGCACATGGAGTCAGATTTAAAGCCTTTTCACCCTACCGATGTTTAGCCAAGACCTGTGCCTGGATAAACTTCACTATCTTTTCAAAGGAACGTGTTCAGGCTTCCATACACAGTCTCCTAATATGGACTGGATACTGTCCATATTATACTTAGTGCTTAACTCTTCCTCATATGTTTCCCAGAGACCCTCCTTCCCATTGTCTTTTTGGGTCAGTATAATCTGCTGTCCCTCAAAAGAGTTTATCCCTGCAAGAATTTACAGTGGTCAAACGAATGTTCCAATGTTTGTGAAACTTGCTTCAACATCCTCAGCTTACGTAGCAATCAAAGTCCCGGGTTTCAGCACCACTTGCAAGATCTGGGGTTTGGTTTAATTTAATTGTCAATTACAATGACAGTCTATGTTGGGAGAGCAGATCTAAATGGGACTTGCAGCTCAGACTAGCTATACAGTCACATGGGTACGAGACTGCTTTCACAAGCTTCACAGACTTAATGAAGTTCAACACAATAAGCACAAAATGGTGATACTGTGCAAAGGGCAGTGGTCAGCAGTTGTGTTCACAGTGGAACACCGGTCCTCAACCTTTGGTTAACTGTGGAACCTTGTCTCTTCATTGAGCTCTATCTTCCGTCTTCTTCTTGAAGATGATGTGCGCTTTTGGGGTCTTACAAGTTCTTACTTTATACACCTTTCCCAGCTTGGTTCTGTTCCATATTAGGTAAAAGCCCTTTTTTGATCATTTGATTGGTTAGTCATCAGCTAACTATCCTTCCATGATGGCACTTAGAGCCTGGTTTAAGCCATTGTCATTAAGTGGGGGAGCGGGGGGCGGGGGGGAGGGGCCTCGAGATTCGAGCTGCCTTGACTCGATGAATTCCCTAAAAAAGGTCATATCTTGACCCGGTGCCACCCTGCTGTGGCTGTTCAACCATAGTGACCACTGAATGGGATTGAAATGTATGTATCTCATTTCACAGCTTCCTGGCCACACAGGAGCTGTTTACAGGTTTATACCAGTTAAAAAGCTAACAGTCTCTCTGGTATAATCCACAGTCCAACGAATTTTAAATAACTGGTCACAACAGCTCAGGACTTGTCCAGACGTTTAGCTAACATCATGCTTTGTGGTTATGTTACATACAGAATACTATTTTAACCGTTATCCTGAAGGATATGTCAACTAAATTATAACAGTCCTGTAATAAAATAAACTCAATCCGACAGTTTAGTCCCAACAAGGACGGAGATATCCAGCTTTGCGTTTGGAGACAGCAGTAACCATTGCCCACTGTTGACTGATTGTGTCTGAAGCTGTTGAGTTTTAGCTAAACACAGGGTATTTCTTTTATTCGCTCTCTCATAAGATGTGGGCATCACTGGCCAGACCAGCATTTAATGCTCATCACTAATTGCCCTTGAGAAGGTGCTGGTGAGCTGACTACTTGAACCGCTGCAGTCCATGTGGGGTCAGTACACCCACAGTGCTGTTAGGAAGGGAGTTCCAGGATTTGGACCCAGCGACAGTGAAGCAACGGCGATATAGCTCCAAGTCAGGATGGTGTGTGACTTTGAGGGAAACTTGCAGATGGTGGTGTTACCATGCATTTACACTCCTTATCCTTTTCGTTGGAGAATTTGCGAGTTTGGAAGGTGCTGTCTAAGGAACCTTGGTGAGTTGCTGCAGTGTATCTTGTAGATGGTAAACAATGTTCCCACTGTGTGTCGGTGGTGGAGGGAGTGAATGTTTGTGGTTGGGGTGCCAATCAAGTGGACTGTTTTGTCCTGAGCTTCCTGAGTGTTATTGGAGCTGCACCATCCAGGCAAGTGGAGATCATCCCATCACATTCCTGACTTGTGCCTTCTGGATGGGCTTTGGGGAGTTCGGAGGTGAGTTAATCGCTACAGGATTTCTAGCCTCTGACCTGCTCTTGTAGCCACGGTATTTATATGGCTGGTCACGTTCAGTTTTTAGTTCAGTTTCTGGTCAATGGTAACACCCAGAATGTTGGTAGTGGCGGATTCAGTGATGGCAATGCCATTGAACGTCAGGGCGAGATGGCTAGATTCTTTCTTGTTTGAGATGTTCATTGTTTGGCACTTGAGTGGCACGAAAGTTACTTGCCACTTATGAGACCAAACACGGATATTGTGCAGATATTTTTACATCTGGACATGGGTTGCTTCAGTATCTGAGGGGTCGTGAATGGTCATGAACATTGTGCAATCATCAGTGAACAACCACACTTCAGACCTTATGATTGAAGAAGGTTCATTGATGAAGCATCTGAAGGTGGTTGGGCCTAGGGCACTACCGTAAGGAACTCCTGCAGTGATGTCCTAGAGCTGAGTTGATTGACCTCAAACAACCACAGCCATCTTCCTTTGCGCTAGGTATGACTCCAACCAGCGGGGAGTTCTCCCCTTGATTCCCATTGATTCCAGCTTTGCTAGGGCGCCTTGATGCCATACTCAGTCAAATGCTGCCTTGATATCGAGGGCAGTCATTCTCACCTCACCTCTCGAGTTTAGCTCCTTTGTCCATGTTTAAACCAAGGCTGTATTGAGAACAGGAACTGAGTCGCCTTGGCAGAACCCAAATGGAGCATCAGTGAGCGAGTTGTTGCTCAGCATGTGCTGCTTGATGGCACAGTAAACAACAGGGGAGGTGTTGGCTTAGTGGTATTCTCGCTGGCAAAGTAATCCAGAGGACCAGGTTAGTGCTCTGGCGACATGAGTTCGAATAGTGACATTTGAATTCAATTAATAATATCCGGAATTTAAAAAGTTGGTCTAATGGTTCCAAGAAAGCTTTGTCAATTGTTGTAAAAACCCATCTGGTTCCCTGATGTCCTTCAGGGAAGGAAATATGTCGTCCTTATCTGGTCTGGCCTACATGCGACTCCAGACTCACAGCAATGTGGTTTACACTGACATGGCTGAGCAAGCCACTCAGTTCAAGAGCAATTAGGGATGGGAAATCAATGCTAGCCTCGCCAGCGATGCCCACATCCCATGAACTAATAACACCTTCCATCACTTGATGATTATTGAGGGTAGACTGGCCAGGTTGGATTTGTCCTGATTTTTGTGTGCAGGACATACTTGGGCAATTTTCCAGATTGCCGGGTAGATGCGAGTGTCGTAGCTGTACTGGAACAGCTCGGCTAGGGGTGCAGCATTTTCTGGAGCGCAGGTATTCAGTACAATTGCCGGACTGTTGCCAGGGCCAATAACCTTTGCAGTATCCAGTGCCTTCAGTCATTTCTTGATATCACGTCCTGTGAATCCGATTGGCTGAAGACTGGCATCTGTAATGGTGGGGACTTCAGGAGGAGGCCGAGATAGATCATTAACTCGGCACTTCTGGCTGAAGATATTTGTAAATGCTTCAGCCTTATATTTTGCACCAATGTTCTGGCCTCTCCCTTCATTGAGAATGGGGATACTTGTGGAGCCTCCTCCTCCAGTTAGTTATTTAATTGTCCACCACCATTCACGATTGGATGTGGCAGGACTGCGGAGCTTAGATCCGATCCATTGGTTGTGGGATCGCTTAGACTTGTTGATTTCAAGCTTCTTCCGCTGTTTTGTATGCAAGTAGTCCTGTACTGCAGCATCACCAGGTTGACACCTCATTATGAGGTTTGCCTGGTGTTGGCCCTGGCATGCCCTCCTGCACACTTCATTGAACCAGGCTTGTTCCCCCCGATTGGTGGCAATGGTAGGGTGCTGGGCCATGAGGTTACAGATTGTGTTTACGGACAATACTGCTGCTGCTGATGGCCCACAGCGTCTCATGGATGCCCAGTTTTGAGTTGATGGATCTGTTTGAAATTAATCCAATTTAGCACGGTGGTAGCACCAAGCAACATGATGGTGGGTACTGTCAGTGTGAAGACGGGACTTTGTCTCTGCAAGGACTATGTGATGGTCACTTCTACCAATACTGTCTTGGACATATGCATCCGTGACCATTAAATATGTGAGGGCGAGGTCAAATAGGTTTTTCTTTCCTCTTGTTGGTTCCCTCACCATCTGCCACAGTAGTTCAGAGGACAATTAAAATTGGTCAGCTATGTGGCCTGGTTCAATCTGCACCTTCTCCCTTGTTATCTCTTGCCCAACCCCCACCTCACTTGTTTATAATCTGTGACTTTTGTAATATTTGTCAGTTCCGAAGAAGGGTCACTGACCCGAAACGTTAACTCTGCTTCTCTTTCCACAGATGCTGCCAGACCTGCTGAGTGAATCCAGCATTTCTTGTTTTTGTGTAAAAGTGAGTCTCATTGAGTTACATGTAGACCAGGTCAGGGAAGGATGGCAGGTCTCCTTCCCTAAAGGACATTAGTGAACCAGATAGATTGTTATAAAAATCAATGATATTTTCATGACAATATTACTAATGTCCAGCTTTCAATTCCAGACTTTTATTTATCAATTGAATGTATTAAGTAATTGAATTTTAAATTCCACCAGCTGCAATGGTGAGATTTGAACCCATGTCACCAAGGCTTTAACCTGAGCCTCTGGATTATTAGTTCAGTGACATTGCCACTATCCCACTGTTACTGCCTCTCTGCATCGCATTCCTCCCTTAAGACACTACATAATACCTTCCTCTTTGACCAAGCTGTCGGTCATCTCTCCTCATAGCTCCTGTTGTATCACGTGTCATACTTTGCTTCATAATGCTCCTGTAAAGCATCATGCGATGTTTTATCACATTCTTCTTCTTCTTCTTCTTCTTCTTCTTCTTTGGCTTCCTTGTCTCGAGAGACAATGGGTAAGCAGCTAGAGGTGGTCAATGGTTTGTGGAGCAGCGCCTGGACGGGCTTTCAAGGCCAACTCTAGAATGACAGACTCTTCTACAGGTGCTGCAGATAAAATTGGTTGTCGGGGCTGTTATACAGTTGGCTCTCTTCTTGCACATCTGTCTTTTCTCCTGCCAACTGCTAAGTCTCTTCGAATCGCCACATTTTAGCCCCGCCTTTATGGCTGCCCGCCAGCTCTCGCGATCACTGGCAACTGACTCCCACGACTTGTAATCAATGTCACAGGGCTTCATGTTGCGTTTGCAGACTTCTTGAAAGCGGAGACGTGGACGGCGGGTGGGTCTGATACCAGTGGTGCGCTCGCTGTACAATGTGTCCTTGGGGATCCTACCAATCTTCCATGCAGCTCACATGGCCAAGCCATCTCAAGCTCCGCTGGCTCAGTAGGGTGTAATAAATTGTGGATGCTGGCCGCCTCCAGGATATCTGTGTTGGAGATACGGTCCTGCCAGCTGATGCCAAGGGTTCTCCGGAGGCAACGAAGATGGAATGAATTGAGACGTCGCTACATTTTATTACATTAAAGGCATTATATAAATGGAGGTTGTTGTTGTTGACGTTTACTATACATGACTTGTCTTACCATATACTTGCTGCTGGCCATTTGTTGTCCGTTGTATTTTTATTCTTTCAATCAGCGAATACGTTTGTTCTGCGATGTGAACTCTGGAAATTTCCCCATCAGTGATGTTAAACTGATTGGTCAGTAAATCCAGAGTTTATTCCTTCTGTCCTTTTTTAATCAGGGTGCAACATTTACAACCCTCCAGTCCACTGCCACGACTCCCATATCCAAGGAGGATTGGAAGATTCTGGCCAGTGCATCTACTATTCCCACCTTTTCCTCCCTCAGTATCCCTCATACATACTACCCATAACGAGTAAATGTTCTACTTTATTGTGGTACAAAAGGTGTTGAATTAAAAAGGGTTAACTGAACCTGTTTGTTCAGTGACTGTAATTAATGTCAGTCTCCATGGACCCTAATTGTGTCACTGGAGGGTTTTCCTTTTCTATTAATAAGGAACTCCATTCAATGTGTTATCACATAGTGTCATAGGGAGCATCATGCCCGGCATTGACAGGGATCAGCGGCTCCAGAGAGATGGAGACGATAGATCAGAATCTGAAAATAATAGATTGCAATGTTGTAACAATGGATCAGAATCTGAGAACAATAGATTGGAATGTTGCAACAATGGGTCAGAATATGAGAACAATAGATTGGAATGTTACAACAATGGGTCAGTATCTGAGAACAATAGATTGGAATGTTACAATAATGGGTCAAAATCTGAGAACCATAGATTAGAATATTGTAACAAAGGGGCAGAATCTGAGAGCAATAGATTGGAATGTTGCAACAATGGACAGGAGTTTATACTAGGATATTTACAATCTTTCTACATATTATGATTGGTACTCATTTGATGATCGGACCCTGTATGCTCTTGAGATAATTCAATATATTTACTATCCCTTCCGGGCTATTGTTGGTGTCCATGGTAAGTCTTTCTATGCAGCTATTAATTCTATAAACCATGTTTAACTGCATTACTGCTCCTGTAATTTACTCTGCCCTTCTTGCTGCTGCTGTTATAGAGTCATAGAGTCGTACAGCAGAGGAACAGGCCCTTCGGCCAACCACATCCATGTCGACCATAATGTTTATCTATACTAATCCCACCTGCCTGCATTAATTCCATATCCCTCTATGCCTGGCTCATTCAAGGACCTGTTCAGATGCCTCTTAAATGTTGCTACAGTTCCTGCCCCCACCAGTTCCTCAGGCAGCTGATCCCAGATACCCACTATTCCTTGTGTGAAAAATTTACCCCTTTGATCCCTTTAAACCTCCTCCCTCTCACCTTAAATCTATGCGCTCTAGTTTTAGTCACCCCTACCATGGGAAACAGACTCAGACTATCTACCCTATCTATGCCTCTCATAATTTTATATACTTCTATCATGTCCTCTCTCAGCCTCCTTTTGCTCCAGGGAAAACAGACCAAGCCTATCTAATCACTCTTTATATCTCAAGTTCTCCAAACCAGGCAGCATCCTTGTGAATCTTTTTTGCACCCTCTCTAGCTTAATCACATCTTTCCTGTAGTGTGGCGACCAGAACTGCACACAGTACTCCAAATGCGGCCTAACCAACGTTATGTATAACTGCAACATGACGTCCCAACTCTTGTACTCAATGCCTCGGCCGATGAAGGCAAGCATGCCAGACGCCTTCTTCACCACCCTGTCTACCTGTGTTGCCACTTTCAAGGAACTATGTACTTGCACCCCAAGGTCTCTCTGCTCAACAACACTCCCCAGGGCACTGCCATTCACTGTATATGTCCTGCCCTGGTTTAGCTTCCCAAAATGCATCACTTCACACTTGTCTGCGTTAAGTTCCATTTTCAAATCCCTTGCCAACTTTCCCAGTTTATCTATATCCTGTTGTAACCTTAGGCAACCTTCTTCACTGTCCACTCTACCACCAATTTTGGTGTCATCTGCAAACTTACTAATCATGCCCGCGACATTCACATCCAAGTCATTAATATATATGACAAACAACAGAGGACCCAGCACCGATCCCTGTGGCACACTACTGGTCACTGGCCTCCAATCTGAAAAACAGCCCTCCACTACCACCCTCTGCCTCCCATCACCAAGACAATTGTGTATCCAATTTGCTAGCTCACACTGAATCCCATGTGTTCGAATCTTCCAGATCAGCCTACTACGCAGGAACTTGTCAATGGCCTTGCTAAAGTCCATGAGGACCATGTATATCGCTCCGCCCTTGTCATTCACCTTGGTTACCTCCTCGAAAAACTCAATCAAATTCGTGAGACATGAGTTTCCATGCACAAAGCCATGCTGACTATCCCTAATCAGACCATGCCGTTCCAAATGCATATAAATCCTGTGTCTCAGAATCCCTTCCAATAAAGTTCCCACCACTGATGTAATGCTCGCCAGCCTGTAGTTCCCTGGCTTAGCCCTGCTGCCCTTCTTAAATAAAGGCACAACATTAGCTATCCTCCAGTCTTCCGGTACCTCACCTGTGGCTAACGATGGTACAAAAATCTCTGCCAGGGCCCCAGAAATCCTTTCCCTTGCTTTCCATTGCATCCTAGGATATACCTGGTCAGGCCCTGTGGATTTATCCACCTTAATGCGCTTCAAAACATCCAGCACCTCCTTCTTTGTAATGTTGATATGCTCCAGCATATCGCTGTTCCTCCGTTGAACTCAGCAGCTTCCATGAACTTCTCCACGGCAAATACGGATGAGAAATATTCACTTAAGACCTTGCCCATTCCCCGTGGCTCCACACATAGATTGCCATACTGATGCTTAAGGGGACCGACTCTCTCTCTAGCTACCCTTTTACTCTTAATATCCTTCGAGAATCTTTTAGGATTCTCCTTTATCTTATCTGCCAGGGAAATCTCATGGCCCGTTTTCACCCTCCCACTTTCTGTCTTCAGTGCACGCCTACATCCCCTAAACTCCACGAGGGACTCGCTTGATGCCAGCTGCCTATGCATGACAAATGCCTCCTCCTTTGTCCTGACCAGAACCTCAATATCCCTCGTCAACCAAGGTTCTCTAAACTTGCCAGCCTTGCCCTTCCATTTAATAGGAACATTCCTGCCCTGAACTCTTCCTATCTCACCTTTAAAATCCTCCTACTTGCCAGACATCACTTTACCCATAAACAGCCACTACCATTCAACTCGTGAGAGTTCCTGATGATGCTATCGAAATCAGCCTTTCACCAATTTAGGACATCAACCTGAGGACCAGTCCGATCCTTTTCCATAACTATTTTGAAGCTAATAGAGTTATGGCCAATGGTCTTAAAGTGCTCACCCATTGACACATCAACCACATGCCCATCCTCATTTCCAAAGAGGAGGTCGAGTGTAGCAGCTTATCTAGTTGGGCCATCCACATACTTCTTCAGAAAACTACCCTGGACACACTTAACAAATTCTTGCCCATCTGATCCCTCAGCACTCGGCAGTCCCAGTCAATATTAGGGAAATTAAAATCACCTACTATTACAACCTTATAATTCCTGCACCTATCTGTGATTTCCCTACATATATGCTCCTCCACTTCCCTCTGACTATTGGGGGGCCTATAGAATAATCTCATCAAAGTGATCACCCCTTTCTTATTTCCACGTTCTACCCATATGGTCTCGCTGACAATTCCCCCGGGATATTCTCTCCATGTACTGCCGTGATGTCCTCCCTACACCGGAAGTATCGGTACGCCGGAAAATGGAGCTGCCAGTCCTGCCCATCACTCAAACACATTTCCGTAATAACGATAATATCACAAACCCATGTACAGATCCCTGCTCTGAGTTCATCTGCCTTACCTGTAAGGCTTCTTGCATTAAAGTCAATGCAGTTTAGTCGATCAGACCTTCCACACTCCCTGTCCCGTCTCTGCCCGGCCTGCATACTCGACTTGCTTTTAGAATATTACAGCGCAGTACCGGCCCTTCGGCCCTCGATGTTGCGCCGACCTGTGAAACAATCTGACCTACACTATTCCATTTTCATCTATATGTCTATCCAATGGCCACTTAAATGCCCTTAAAGTTGGCGAGTCCACTACTGCTGCAGGCAGGGCGTTCCACGCCCCTACTACTCTCTGAGTAAAGAAACTACCTCTGACATCTGTCCTATATCTATCACCCCTCAACTTAAAGCTATGTCCCCTCGTGTTTGCCATCACCATCCGAGGAAAAAGACTCTCACTATCCACCCTATCTAACCGTCTGATTATCTTATATGTCTCTATTAAGTCACCTCTCCTCCTCCTTCTCTCTAACGAAAACAACCTCAAGTCCCTCAGCCTTTCCTCGTAAGACCTTCCCTCCATACAAGGCAACATCCTAGTAAATCTCCTCTGCACCCTTTCCATAGCTTCCACATCCTTCCTATAATGCGGTGACCAGAACTGCACGCAATACTCCAGGTGCGGTCTCACCAGAGTTTTGTACAGCTGCAGCATTACCTGGTGGCTCCGAAACTCGATCCCCCGACTAATAAAAGCTAACACACCATATGCCTTCTTAACAGCCCTATTAACCTGGGTAGCAACTTTCAGGGATTTATGCACCTGGACACCAAGATCTCTCTGTACATCTGCACTACCAAGAATCTACCCATTAGCCCAATACTCTGCATTCCTGTTAATCCTTCCAAAGTGAATCACCTCGCACTTTTCCGCATTAAACTGCATTTGCCATCTCTCAGCCCAGCTCTGCAGCCTATCTATGTCCCTCTGTACCCTACAACATCCTTCAGCACTATCCACAACTCCACCGACCTTAGTGTCATCCGCAAATTTACTAACCCACCCTTCTACACCCTCTTCCAGGTCATTTATAAAAATGACAAACAGCAGTGGCCCCAAAACAGATCCTTGCGGTACACCACTAGTAACTAAACTCCAGGATGAACATTTGCCATCAACCACCACCCTCTGTCTTCTTTCAGCTCGCCAATTTCTGATCCAAAGCTCTAAATCACCTTCAATCCCATACTTCCGTATTTTCTGCAATAGCCTACCGTGGGGAACCTTATCAAACGCCTTACTGAAATCCATATACACCACATCCACTGCTTTACCCTCATCCACATGTTTGGCCACCTTCTCGAAAAACTCAATAAGGTTTGTGAGGCACGACCTACCCGTCACAAACCCGTGCTGACTATCGCTAATGAACTTATTCTTTTCAAAATGATTATAAATCCTGTTTCTTATAACCTTTTCCAACATTTTACCCACAACCGAAGTAAGGCTCACAGGTCTATAATTACCAGGGCTGTCTCTACTCCCCTTCTTGAACAAGGGGACAACATTTGCTATCCTCCAGTCTTCCGGCACTATTCCTGTCGACAATGACGACATAACGATCAAGGACAAAGTCTCTGCAATCTCCTCCCTCGCGTCCCAGAGAATCCTAGGATAAATCCCATCTGGCCCAGGGGACTTATCTATTTTCACACTTTCCATAATTGCTAACACCTCGTCCTTGTGAACCTTAATCCCATCTAGCCTAGTAGCCTGAATCTCAGTATTCTCCTCGACAACATTTTCTTTCTCTACTGTAAATACTGACGCACAATATTCATTTAACACTTCACCTATCTCCTCTGATTCCACACACAACTTCCCACTACTATCCTTGATTGGCCCTAATCTAACTCCAGTCATTCTTTTATTCCTGATATACCTGTAGAAAGCCTTAGGGTTTTCCCTGATCCTATCCACCAATGACTTCTCGTGTCCTCTCCTTGCTCTTCTTAGCTCTCCCTTTAGATCCTTCCTGGCTAGCTTGTAACTCTCAAGCGCCCTAACTGAGCCTTCACGTCTCATCCTAACATTAGCCTTCTTCTTCCTCTTGACAAGCGCTTCAATTTCTTTAGTGAACCACGGCTCCCTCACTCGACAACTTCCTCCCTGCCTCACAGGTACATACTTATCAAGGAGACGCAGTAGCTGTTCCTTGAATAAGCTCCACATTTCGATTGTTCCCATCCCGTTGCAGTTTCCTTCCCCATCCTACGCATCCTAAATCTTGCCTAATCGCATCATAATTTCCTTCCCCCAGCTATAATTCTTGCTCTGCGGTATATACCTGTCCCTGCCCATCGCGAAGGTAAACCTAACCGAATTGTGATCACTATCACCAAAGTGCTCACCGACATCTAAATCTAACACCTGGCCGGGTTCATTACCCAGTACCAAATCCAATGTGGCATCGCCCCTGGTTGGCCTGTCTACATACTGTGTCAGAAAACCCTCCTGCACACACTGGACAAAAACTGACCCATCTAAAGTACTCGAACTATAGTATTTCCAGTCGATATTTGGAAAGTTGAAGTCCCCCATAACAACTACCCTGTTAATCTCGCCCCTGTCGAGAATCATCTTCGCTATCCTTTCCTCTACATCTCTGGAACTATTTGGAGGTCTATAAAAGTCTCCCAACAGGGTGACCTCACCTCTCCTGTTTCTAACCTCGTCCTATACTACCTCAGTAGACGAGTCCTCAAACGTCCTTTCTGTCAATCTATACATTTGCCTCAACTACCTCATCGGAGAGACTACTACTTTGGGTCCCACCCCCTCTGCAAGATGAGTTTAAACCCTCCTGAGTAGTACTAGCAAACCGCTCCGCAAGAATATTGGTCCCCTTTCAGTTTAGATGCAACCGTCCTTCTTGTAGAGGTCACCTCTGCACCAGAAGAGATCCGAATGATCCAAGTAGCTGAAGTCTTCCTGCCTACACCAGCTCTTCAGCCACGCTTTCATTTGCCTTATTCCTCCCCTCACTAGCACGTGGCACAGGTACTAATCCTGAAATTATAACCCTCGAGGTTCTGCTATTTAACCTTCTGCCTAACGCCCTATATTCGCTTTGCAGGACCTCATTCCTCTTCCTGCCTATGTCGTTAGTACCAATATGGTCCACGAAGTCTGGCTACTCACACTCCCCTTTCAGAATGTCCTGCAGCTGCTCCGAGACATCCTTGACCCTAGCACCAGGAAGGCAACATACCATCCTGGAGTCTCGTTTGTGGTCACAGAAATGCCAATCTGCACCCCTTATAATAGAATCCCCTATCACGATAATTCTTGCACCCCTTCTCCTCCGCTGCTGTGCAGCAGAGCCCTCCGTGGTGCCACAAACTTGTCTGTTGCTGCTTTGCCCTGGCAGGTCTCACCCACCCCGCCCTCACCCCCACCCCCACCACCAACAGTATCCAAACTGGTATATCTGTTTGAGAGTAGAATGGCCACAGGGGACTCCTGCACTACCTGCCTGCGCCTACTGCTCCGTCTGGTGGTTACTCATCTCTTTTCTGCCTGTGCAGCCATTACCTGCTGTGTGACCACCTCAATAAACGTGCTATCAACGGCGTCCTCGGCTTTTCGGATGCTGCACAGTGAATCCACCCACATCTCCAGCTCCATAATGTGGGAAGCCAGTAGATCCAGCTGGATACACTTCCTGCACACATGGTCATCAGGGACACTGATGAATTAGTTGCTCCCTTAATTAAAAAGTACTAATTACACGAGGGGCCTTGTTCTACCCACTCCAATCTAAATTCCTGGTGAATCTCTACATCCAGCTATTAGCTGTCAAGCCATTGCTAATTGCATTACAGTTCTTGTTATTTCATCTCTCATCTTGATTGCAGTCTGTGACTCCAGTAATTCTCTATTTCCAGCTCGGAGATCTGTAAAGACTGTTTCACTGAAATACTGTTCTGTAAAGTAAATTTTGGGAATATTGAAGCCAGTGTCATTGGTCTCCATCGCAAACTCCATCCCCTATCTGTGAAACACACTCCCTCCCAGGCCAATGTCTGATGCTGAACCAGACTACTTACAACCTCTGTATTTTATTTATCCCTGAGCTGCGTTCATCTCCATATTCTCTCCATCACCAACCCTGCCTATTATCACCTTTGTAATATCGCCCATCTCCACCTCTGCCTCAGCCCATCTGCTGTGTAAACCCTCACCTGTGCCTTTATTCATTTGACTATTCAAATTCTACCCTGGTCATCCACCCAGTTATAAACCTCTCAACCACAGCCCATCCACAACTCTGCTGCCTGTATTCTCACTTCCACCAAAGCCCGATCACCCATCACCCCTGCGCTCACTGATCTACATTGGCTCCCGGTCTGGCAGCTCCTTAATTTCAATGTTCTCATTCTTATGTTTGAATCCCTCCATAGCCTCACTACTCCAATTAGTCCCATTCCCCTGTCCATCCCCATATTCCTGCAAATCTGCTGCCATCAAGTCTATTTACTTAGCCCTTTTTCAAGAGAATTTCCTTCCCTCTCTATCTCCCCTGGTGGTGATTCGAAGCTCTTACAGCACCACTGTTGCCCACACTGTGGAAGCCTGGATCCAAAAAAGGCTATGAGCTGAGCTCCCAGCCACCTCCTGTGTGGCCTGCACTCTGTCCCATGCTGTGCAGCTCTAACCCAGGTGTACATTGTGTGCACAAATAGCATGAGGAGTTGTAGAATGGCATGGCAAACAGCGATTCCAGCAGCTTTGATGCACGTCTTTGAAATTTGTTCTGTGCATGTCCACTCACCACTTGAACTAGTGACTCTCAGCTGAACATACATTCAGCAGTACGAGGAACCCCCTCTCGTGTTATTTAAAAGGACCAGGCATCAAAATTACTGGTGAGGGACTTTTGGCTTACTTCTGCTATTGTACAGTTAGTGCAGGTGTTGCGGATGTTTTTCTGGAGGTTGTGTTGTGAGCTGCTGCAGACATTCAGGGAGGACAGAGAACTTGGTGACCCAACGCTGGACCAGGTATGGGGACTGTAGTTACAGTGTCCCTGAGTCTGTAACATAACCAACAAATGAAGCAGAGGCTGCAGAGAGGGGAAACTCTGCAAAGAGGGAGGAGGGGGCTCTGCCCTACCCTATGTTTTTCAAGATCACTTTTCTTACCTACACCTAACCCAGGTGCGGTGTGTGAGGTGACACCGATTCAAAAAGGATCTGGTCACAGAGCTCCTGTAACATGACCTGGAGCCGCACACCAGGGCGAGGATAGAGCTGTCAGTGGCTGTTAAGGTCACAGTTTCATTGAACTTCTATTCATCTGGGTCTTTCCAGGAAGGGGTGGGCGCCGTATGCAACACAGAGTTATAGACAGTGATAGACATAGAATCATTTACCACACAGAATGTGTCCATTTGTCCATCGAGAACATGCCGACTGTCTTTGGAGCAATTCAGTCAGTCCCACTCCCCCGCTCGATCCCCATAGCCCTGCAAGTTCACTTCCTTCAAGCGCCCATCCAGTTTCCTTTTGAAATTGGAAGGAAGGCTCCAATTGGAAGGAAGTAAAGCTGGTAACAGGTGGTACAGAAGTGACATTAGAAGGCATGCAAAACAAAGGTGAGCATTAACCAGAATGCAGAATGTCAAGAAGACACGGTCAAGTGCACACTACCTGAATGCACGCAGTATTCGGTCCAGGGTAGATGATTTAAAGGCCCAAATAGAGGTAAATGGGTATGACCTAATTGTCATAACGGAAATGTGGCTACTGATTGACCAAGGCTGGCACTGAATATTCAAACATATTTGACATTTACGAATGGCAGTCAAAACGGAAATGTCAGTGGTGTTGCGCTGATAATTTGGGATGGGATCTGTCCATTAGTAAGGGAGGATCTCAGGTCTGAAGAACAAAATGTGGAATCTGTTTGGGTGGAGCTAAGAAACAGCATGGGGCCGAAAACATTTGTAGGAGTTGTTTATGGGCTACAAAACAGTCGTGGCTGTGTGGGGCATGGCATTAATCAGGATATAAAGGAATAATGTAGCATGGGTAACACAGTAATCACTGGTAACTTCAATCTTCATATAGAATGGGTAAACCTAATGAGATCTAATGCTATGGAGGACGAGTTTAGTTTAGAGATACAGCACTGAAACAGGCCCTTCGGCCCACCGAGTCTGTGCCGACCATCAACCACCCATATATACTAATCCTACACTAATCCCATATTCCTACCACATCCCCACCTATCTCTATATTTCCCTGCCACCTACCTATACTAGGGGCAATCTATAATAGCCAATTTTCCTACCAACCTGCAAGTCTTTTGGTTTGTGGGAGGATACCGGAGCACCCGGAGAAAACCCACGCAGACACCGGGAGAACTTGCAAACTCCACACAGGCAGTACCCAGAATTGAACCTGGGTCGCTGGAGCTGTGAGGCTGCGGTGCTAACCACTGCGCCACTGTGCCACAGTTTCTGGAGAGTGTTGGGAGTGTATTTTTTTAGAGAAATATGTTGAGGAAGCGACCTCTGAACTGTCTATTTTAGATCTGGAATTATGTAATGAGACAGGGCTAATTAATGATCTTATTGTAAAAGAACCTTTAGAGATGAGTCACCATAATATTATAACATTTTACATTGTTTAAAAGTGAGATAGTTCAATCTGAAGCCAGGGTGTTAAATTTGAACACAGGAAATTATCAAGGTGTAAAGGGCAACTTGGCTGGGGTGGATTGGAAAAGTACATTAAAATGTATGGCCGTACATAGACAATGGTTGTCTTTAAAGAAATAATACGTAGTTTGCAGCAACTATAAATGCCCCCAAGGCACCAAAAACCCCAAAGTAAAGGCAGTCAACCATAGATAACAAAGATGGTGTCCAGTGTGGGAA
Source organism: Heterodontus francisci (assembly GCF_036365525.1). Taxonomy (NCBI): domain Eukaryota; kingdom Metazoa; phylum Chordata; class Chondrichthyes; order Heterodontiformes; family Heterodontidae; genus Heterodontus; species Heterodontus francisci. Next base: position 15,806,439 of record NC_090409.1, on the reverse strand, counting down.
AGTGTGAAGTAAGCCTCTTTGGTAGGAAGAATGGAAAGGAAGATTATTATTTAGATGGGGAAAGACTACAAAACACTGCACTGCAGAGAGATTTGGGTATTCTTGAGCATGAAACGCAAAACATAGGCACGCAGGTGCAGCAAGTAATTAGGAAGGCAAATAGAATTCTGGCCTTTATTGCTTGGGGGTGGGGGGAGGGGGGTTGGTTAGCGTTTAAAATAGGGAAGTCTCGTTACAACTGTACAAGGTGTTGGTGAGACCACACTTGGAGCACTCCGTACAGTTTTGGTGCCCATATTTAATTGTATTAAAAGTATTAAAGCATTGGAGGCAGTTCAGAAAATGTTCACTCGGCTGATACCTGGGAAGAAGGGGTTGTCTTATCAAGAACGGCTAAACAGGTTAAGCCTTTATTCATTGGAGTTTAGAAGAATGAGAGGTGATTTTATAGAAACATATAAGATTTTAAGGGGGCTTGACACGGTAAATGTTGAGAAGATGTTTCCACTGGTGGGGGAATCTCGAACTAGGGGACATAGTTACAGAATAAGGGGGCACACATTTAAAACTGAGATGCGAAGGAATTTCTTCTCTGAGGGTGGCGAATCTTTGGAATTCTCTGCCTCAGAGAGTTGTGGAGGCTAGGTCGCTAAATGTATTTAAGGAGGAGGTAGATAGATTTGTGAAATCTCGGGTTGTCAAGGGTTAGGCAGAGCAGGCCCGAAAGAGGAGCTGAGGTCTGGGACAGAGCAGCCATGATCTTGTTGAATGGCGGGGCAGGCTTGAAGGGCTGAATGGCCTAATCCTGCTCCTATCTCTTATGTTCTTATGTATAAGATTAAAAGAAGAGGCCTATAAAGATGCCAGAAGTAATAGTAAATCTGTGGAATGGGATGATTTAGGAATACAGCAAAGGAGGATGAAGAAACTGATAATGAAAGGGGGAATAGAATGTGAATGTTAGGTCGCAGAAAATATAAAAAACGAATTCTAAAAGATTCTATATGTTCATAAAAAGGAATGTTTTGGTGGAGACAAATGTACGTCCATTACAGGCAGTCAGGAGAATGTATAATGAGGAATAGAGAAATGCCAGAGAAGCGAAATGATTACTTCGTGTTTGTCTTCACTGAGGTAGATACAAGAAAGCTCCCAGAATTAAAGAACCAAGTGCGAATGAGGAATTGAAGGAAATTAGTATTAGTAAGAAGGTTGTATTGGCGAAGTTAATGGTCCTGAAGGTTGATAAAATGGCAGGACATGATATTCTACATCCCAGAGTGTTGAAAGAGGTAGCATAGAAATAATGAATGCATTGGTGATCATCTTCCAAACTTCTATATATTCTGAAGCGGTTCCTGCAGATTGAAATGTTGTAAATGTCACCCCACTATTTAGGAAGGGAGGGAGAGAGAAAACAGGGAATTACAGACCTGTTAGCCTCACATCAGTCATTGGAAAAATGCTAGAATCTATTCTAAAAGAGGTAAACAATGGACACTTGGATAATAAATATCTGATTGGGCATGGTTAGCATGGATTTAAGAATGGGAAATCATGTTTGACGAACCTCTTGGAGTTTTTTGAGAATGTTACTAACAGAATTGATAAAGGGGAGTCGGTGGATGTGGTCTCCTTGGATTTTCAGAAGCCTTTTGATAAAGTCCTCCACAGGAGGTTGGTTAGCACATTTAAATAACATGGGATAGGAGGTAATATACAGGCATGGAATACGGATTAGTTAACAAGCAGAAAACATGGAGTAGAAATAAACGGGACATTCGCGCGTTGGCAGGCTGTGATGAGTGGGGTATCGCAGGGATTAATACTTGGCCCCAGCTGTTCGCAATATATATCAATGATTTGGAAGTGGGGACCAAATGTAAAATTTCCAAGTTCGCAGATGACACAAAGCTAGGTCGGAAGATGTGTTTTGAGGAAGTTACAAAACGTCTTAGATGGGATTTGGACAGACATCGTGAGTTGGCAAGAACGTGGCAGATGGAATATAATGTGCAAAAATATTAGATTATCCACTTTGGTAGGAGGAATAGATGTGTAGAGCATTTTTAGGAGATTAGGAAGTGTAGATGTAGAAAGGGTGTCCTTGTCAATAAGTCACTGAAAGCTATCAAGCAGGTGCAGCAAGTAATTAAGAAGGCTAATGGCGTGTTAGGTTTTAATGCAAGAGGATTTGAGTACAGGAGTAGTGAAGGTTTTCTTCAATTGTATTGATCATTGAGCAGACCGCACTTTGGGTATTGTGTGCAGTTTTGGTCCTCTTACCTTAGGAAGAATATTATTGCCATAGATGGGTGCAATGAAGGTTCATCAGACTTGTTCCCGGGATGGCAGTACTGTCCGATGAAGAGATATTGGAGAAACTGGGCCTGTATTCTCTAGAGTTTCGAAGAATGAGAGGTGACCTCATTGAAACCTACAGAATACTTAAAGGGATAGACGGGGTAGATGCAGCAAGATGTGTCCAGGGCTGGCAACACTATTTCAAAAGAAGAGAGAAGCCACTTAGGAAAGAGATGAGGCGAAATTCCTTTACTCAGAGGGTTGTGAATCTTTGGAATTCTCTACCCCAAATGGCAGTGGAAGCTCAGTCATTGAGTATGTTTAAAACACAGATTGACAGATCTCTAAATAACAATGGCATAAGGGGATATCAGGATATTGTGGGGGAAAAAAGCGTTGAAGAGGACGATCAGCTATGATCATATTGAATGGTGGGGCAGGATCGGTGGGCTGAATGTCCTACTCTTGTTCCTATCTTCCGAAGTTCCTATTCTATGATCGGTGGCCGTGCCATCAGCTGCCGAGGCCCTAAGCTCTGGAGGAGAAGAGTAGAGCTTCTTCATGGTAGGCATTCCTGGAAGAGAAGTGGCAGTGAATTAAACACCAAAATAAAATCAAAATACTGCGGATGCTGGACTCGGAAATGAGAACAGAAAGTGCCGAGAATACTCAACACGTCCGGCAGCATCTGTGTAGAGAGAAACAGTGTTAATGTTTCAGATCTGTGACCTTTCATCAGAACTGGTAAACGTTAGAAATGTACCAGTCTGCATTTTAATCTCTCTCCTCTCCGTCCCATCACAATCCTTCCTTCTTGTTCTTCTTTCCCCTTCCCCTCTTTCACTTGCTCAAAGACTGTTTCATTGGCTGTTGTAAATTTCCCCTAGTGTTGGGAGGTGATAGGGAATATGGGATTACTGTAGGGTTAGTATAAATGGGTAGTTGTTGGTCGGCACAGACTCGGTGGGCCGAAGGGCCTGTTTCAGTGCTGTATCAATAAATAAATAAAAAATGAGTTTTGTTAATAGTTGTTTTTTCAGTCTGCAGGAAGGTGACAGTGGTATTCCCCAAGGGGCAGTGCTGGGACCACTGATTTTTTTTGATATGTATAAATAACTTGGATATTGGAATACAGAGCATTCAGATCGAGGCAGCATGTGCTCATATCCACCATTCCCAGTTCCTGCTTTAGAGCCCTGGCCTCAACGGGGGTAAGGGACCTCTGTCTGGTTGTGGTGGTGACATTTCCCACACACTCAAGGACTGTGGATGGTTGCTCGCTGACTCCATCTCTGTCAGTCTTGTTCTTAGGCTGGTCTGCAGCTTAGGCCCACACACCGGGGTATTTTCCAGTCATCTTGTCGTCCTTGTCTGGAAGAGGTGGAGCAGAGACTGTGAGGCTCACAAATATGTTGTCCCAAGAAGAACCGGGATTTCTGGCTTTGTGTTTGGAGATAGCCGCCATGTGGCGCCTGATGCCAGAGTAACAGATTGTACAAGATGCCAATGTTCTCCTGACAACCTTCATTTTCCTTCTGTAAATTGTCCATCTCTTCCTTTATTTCTTTGTGTCTTTTATTTAACTGTCAGGTGCACAGATGTGCCCCATTGACCAACTTGTCTCAGCCCTTAGCTTAGCTTAAATTTGCATTTCTGGACATCCTGAGATATTCTAATGAGAAAGAAATCATAATCCCCATCCTACTCATCGAAAATCCTTAGGATATCCGTCTCCCATGGTGTGCCTGTTTTTTCTCTGCCAGGTTATCAATGGAATATTTCCTGTGATATGCTAATGACATTGTATTTCTGGCTTTACTTATTTAAAACTCTCTTTAAAGCCACCCCCCCCCCACATTCCCCCACCCCACACACACAACCCCACCCCCCACCCGCTTAGTGATGAAAACACACGTTTGATCGAGTGTAAACTCTCGCTCTATCTCGAGATGTCCAAATCAGTCTCAACGAAGTACACACGTGTTTGACTGTACATTCTCTCTCTCTCTGTCACAAATCCCTACCCAGTCTTTGCAATAACCACAAGCTTTTGACCAATTTTAATCTCTCTCTGTCTCCAAATTTCCCACCCATTCCCATCAATGATCGCTCAACTGAGCTTGTTATTTCTGACAAAACAAGTATACGAAGCCAATGATCCCAATCTCTGTGATCCCTCTCCTACACTGCTGTAAGATCTGATCTCGGGTCACAGATTACCCAAAAGGCGGTCGAAGGGTCACCAGCAGTTTATTCAGGACTGGCAATTCAAATACAGCACTAAATCTGAAAATACATTGTAGACGTATGATCTGCGACAGGTGAGAATGTCTTTCTGGCTATGGATCAGATGTTAGAAGCTATTATGAAAGATGTTATAGCAGGGCACGTGGAAAAATTCAAGGTGATCAGGCAGAATCAGCATGGTTTTTTGAAAGGGAAATCATGTTTAACCAATTTACTGGAGTGCTTTGAAGAAGTAACATGTGCTGTGGAGAAAGGGGAACCCGTGGATGTATTGTACTTAGATTTCCAGAAGGCATTTGATAAGGTACCACAATAAAGGTTATTGTGGAATATAAAGCTCATGGTGTTGCGGTAAAATATTTTCATGGATAGAAGATTGTCTAGCTAACAGGAAACAGAGAGTGGACATAAATGTGTATTTTGCTGGTTGGCAAGATGGAACGAGTTGTGGGCCACAGAGATCAGTGCTGGAGTCTCAACGTTTTACAATTTATATAAATGACTTGGATGAAGGGATGGAAGATATGGTTACTAATGTTTCGATGACACAAAGATAGGTCGGAAAGTAAGTTGTGAAGAGGACATAAGGAGTCTACAGAGGGATATAGATAGGTTAAGTGATAGGGCAAAGATCTGACAAATGGAGTATAATGTGGGAAAATGTGGAATTGTCCATTGGCAGGAATAATAAGCGAAACTAAACATATTCTCTGAATGGTGACAGATTGCAGAATCTGAGATGCAGAGGGATCTGGGTGCCCTGATGCATGAAATGCAAAAGGTTAGTCTGCAGTTTCAGCAAGTTAGTCTGCAGTTTCAGCAAGTAATGAGCAAAGCTAATATAATGTTATAATTCACTGCGAGTGGAATTGAATACAAAGTTGGTGAGGTTATATTACAGTTATACAGGAACTGATGAGACCACATCTGGAGTACTGTGTACAGTATTGGTCTCCTTATTTAAGGAAGGATGTAAATGTGTTGGAAGCAGTTCAGAGAAGGTTTACTGGACTAAGACCTGGAATTAGCGAGCTGTCTTATGAGGAAAGGCTGGATAGGCTAGTCTTATATCAGCTTAGTATAGAAGAGTAAGAGGCGACGTGTTTGAAACAGAAAAGATTCTGAGTGTGGGACATAGCAAATGAGGCAGGCAGAGAGAGAAACACAGAGAGAGAGAGAGAGAGAGAGAGAGAGAGAGAGACAGCTCAGCTCATCTGCTGCTGAAACAAATGCCTTTGTCACCTCGAGACTTGACTATTCTAACACACTCCTGGCTGGACTCCCACATTCTACTCTCTGTAACCTTGTGATCATCTAAACCTCTGCTGCCATCTTCCAACTTACACCAAATTCTGTTCACCCAACATCCCTGTGCTCACTAAGCTACATTGCCTCATGGTCCGGTAACACATCAATTTTAATATTGCCACCATGTGATCAAATCCCTCCGTTGGCTCACCCCTCTGATTATCCAAATCCACAGTCAATTTCCAATATTCCTGAAACTTGTTCATCTTAAAGTCTTTTTTCTAATTCCCTTCTTAAAGTGAGTTTCTTTCCCTTTGTCTCTCTCCCTGAACACACATTTCATCTCTCCAGCTCCACTGGTTCTGTGGAAGTTTGGATTCATAAAATGTTGTGAGCTGCATTGCCGGTCACATCCAGCACATTGTGCAGGACACCCAGGCTGGCCGGGGTGCTAGTGTGGGTGTAACGTGTGGGTATGTGTAGCGTGAGGAGGGCCTGAATATGGTGTCAATCAGCCATTCCGGCAGCTTTGATGTACGTCTTTGAAACTTGGTCTGTGCTTCTCCACTGACCGCCTGTGTTTGTCACTCTCAGCTGAACAAGAAAGCCCCTCTGGTGTTATTTAAAAGGACCAGGCATCCAACTTACAGGTGAGGGGCTTTTGACTTGCTTCTGCTATTGTAAAGTTAGTGGAGGTACTGTGGATAGTTTTCTGGAGATTGTGTTGTGAGCCGCTGCAGACATTCAGGGAGGACAGAGGATTTGGTGAGTCAACTCTAGACGAGGTATGGGGACTATATTTACAGTATCTCTGGGTCTGTAACATGACCAACAAATGGAGCAGAGGCTGCAGAGAGGGGAAGCTCTGTAAAGACGGAGGAGGAGGCGGCTCGGCCCTACCCATCTCGGATTTTCCAAAGGGAAAAGAGCAGTGGTCCTAATACCGAGCCCTGGGTAACACCACTGTATACTCCCATCAGGTCTGAACAACAACCTTTTATCACTTCTCTCTGTTTACTGTCCCTTAGCCAATGTTATATCCACAATGTCACTGTCCCTTTCATCCATAGGGATCAGTTTTCCTAACTTGTCCATTGAATGTCACTTGATCAAACACCTTTTGAAAGTCCATATATATAACTTCAATCATACCACCCTCATCAACCCTCTCCATTGTTTTATCAAAGAACTCCATCAAGTTTACCTCACCACCACCTCTCTCCAGTCCTCCACTGTTTTTAAATTATCAGACTGCTTATCCGAAATCCAGTACTAGATGAGCAGAAATTTCCTCCAATTAAATATTGGGAAGACTCCAAATCTGTTCCCTTGCGATTGATTCCATTCCTGGTGAATCTATACCTCCAGGGATTATCTGAAAAACCAATGCGAACGGTATTACAGTTCTTATCATTTACTCTCTCATCTTTGCTGCTGTTGATTTCTCTATTTCCAGCTGGAAGATCTGTAAACCCTGTCCCACGGAAATACAGTTCTGTAATGAAAATTTTGGGAAGGCTGAAGCCATTGTCATTGGTCGACATCACAAACTCCATCCCCTATCTGTGAAAGATATTACCCACCCTTGCCGAAGTCTGAGGCAGAACGGGACTGTTTACAACCTGTGTGTTCTATTTATACCTGAGCTCAGTTCATCTCCATTTACTCCCCATAAACAACCCTGCCTAATATCACCCGCCTCCACATTTCCCTCGGCACATCTGCTGCATAAACGTCATCCGCCTTTGGTCAAATTGAGCTGGTTGATCTATTTGCACACTCGACCAGCTCCGCATGGTGATCAGTATCTGGTGCTGGTTGACCCATATTCACACTAAACCAGCTTGGCATGGCGATTAGCGTCCTGTGCTGGTTGATTCATGTTCACACTTTACCCGCTTGGCATGGCGATCAGTATCATGGGCTAGTTGACCCATGTTCACACTGCACCATCTCGGCATGGTGATCAGTATACTGATCTGGTTGACCCATATCCACACTGTACCAGCTCGGCATGGCGATCAGCATCGTGGGCTAATTGACCCATCTTCACTACATAGCAGCTGTGCATGGCGATCAGTATCCTGCACCGGTTGACCCACAATCAGCCTTTACGAGTTGGGCATGGTGATATGTATCCTGGGCTAGATGACAAATATTGACACTGTACCAACTCGGCTGGCGATCACTATCCTGGGATGCTTGAGCCATATTCACACTGTACCAGCGCGGCATGGCGATTAATATCCTGAATTGGCTCGCACAAATTCACACTGTACAAGCAGCGCCTTGCAATCAGTATCCTAGGCTGGTTGACCCACATTTGCACCGTACCAGCTCGACACGGCGATCAATAACTGGGCTGGTTGACTCATTTTCACACTGTACCAGCTCGGCAAGTGATCTATATCTAGCACTGGTTGACCCTTTTGCAGAATGTACCAGCCGGGCATGATGTTCAGTATCCTGGGCTGTTTGACCCATATTCACACTGTGACAGCTTGGCATGGTGATTAGCATCCTGTGCTGGTTGATCCATGTTCACACTTTACCCGCTTGGCATGGCGATCAGTATCCTGGGCTGGTTGACCCATATTCACATTGTACATCCTCGGCATGGTGATTGGTATCCTGGGCTGGTAGAACCATATTTCCACAGTCCCATCTCGGCATGGTGATAAGCATCCTGAGATGGTTGACCCACATTCACACTTTACCCGCTTGGCATGGCGATCAGTATACTGGGCGTGTTGACTCATATTCACACTATACCAACTTGGCATGGTGATCAGTATCCTGGAGTGGTTGACTCATTTTCGGACTGTCCCAAATAGGCATGCCGATCTGTCTCCTAGACTGGTTGACCCATAAATACACCGTCCCTTCTCGGCATGGCGATCAGCACCCTGGGCTGGTTGACCCATATTCACTCCACAACAGCTCGACATGGTAATCAGTATCCTGGGCTGGTTGACCGATATTCACACTGCACCAGCTCGACATGGTGATCAGTATCCTTGGCTGGTTGACCCATATTCACACTGTACCAGCTCGGCATCGTGATCAGTATCCTGTGCTGGTTGACCCATAATTCACGCTGTACCAACTCTACATGGTGATCAGTATCCTGTGCTGGTTGACCCATATTCGCACTGTACCAGCTCGGCATGGTGATCAGTATCCTGTGCTGGCTGATCCATATTCACACAGTATCAACTCGGCATGGTGATAAGCATCCTGAGCTGGTTGACCAACATTCATGCTGTACCAGTTCACCAGGGTGATCAGTATCCTGGACCGGTTGACCCATATTTGGACCGTCCCAGTTTGGCATGTCAACCAGTATCCTAGGCTGGTTGACCAATTTTCACACCATCCCTCCCCAGCATGGCGATCAGCATTCTGGTCTAGTTGACCCATATTCACTCCGTACCAGCTCGACATGGCGATCAGTATCCTGCACCAGTTGACCCATATTCGGACTTTACGAGTTCGGCATGGCGATCTGTATCCTGGGCTGGTTAACCCATATTCTCACTGTACCAGCTCGGCATAGCGATCAGTATCCTGGGTTGGTTGACCCATATTCACATACTTGCCATGACGATCAGCATCCTGGGCTAGTTCGCCCATATTCACACTGTACCACGTGGCTATTGCTCACTATCTTGGGCTAGTTGACCAATATTGACACTCTACCCAATTCGGCTGGAGATCACCATCCTGGGCTGGTTGAGCCATATTCACACTGTACCAGCACCGCATGGCGATCAGTATCCTAGACCGGTTGACCGATATTCAGACGGTACCAGTTCATCATGCCGCTCTGTATCTTAGGATGGTTGACCCATTTTCAAACCGCACCAGCTCGGGATGGCGATCTGTATCGTGCACTGGCTGGCACTTTTTCAGAATGTACCAGCTGGACATGGCGTTCAGTGTCATGGGCTGTTTGAGCCATATTCACAATGTACCAGCTCCAGATGATGATCATTGTCTTGTGCTGGTTGACACGTATTCACACAGTCGCATCTTGGTATAGCGAAAAGCGTCCTGAACTGGTTGACCCACATTCACACTGCACCTGCTTGGCATGGTGATCATGTTCTGGGCTGTTTGACCCAAATTTACACCATTCCAGCTCGGCATGGTGATCAGTATATTGGGCTGGTTGACCCATATTCACACTGTACCAGCTCGACATGGCGAAAAATATCCGGGGCTGTTCGACCCTTATTCACACTGTACCAGCACGGCATGGTTATCAGTACACTGCACCGGTTGACCCATGTTCATACTGTCCCAGTTGGGCATGCCGATCTGTATCCTAGGCTGGTTGACCCATATACACACCGCCCATACCCGGCATGGCGATCTGCATCCTGGGCTAGTTGAACCATATTCACACCGTCTCTGCTTGGCATGGTGAACTGCATCTTGGGCTAGTTGACCCATGTTCGCTCCGTACCAGCTCGACATGGCGATCACTATCCTGGGCTGCTTGACCCATGCTCACTTCATACCTTCTCGGCATGGCAAACAGCATTCTGGGCTGTTGACACATATTCAGACAGTATATGTTTGGCATGGCGATCAGCATCTTGTGCTGGTTGACCCATGTTCACACTGTATCAGTTTGGCATGGTGATCAGCATCCTGGGATAATTGATCCATATTCAGTCCATACCAGCTGTGAATGACGATCCGTATCCTCTGCTAGTTGACCCGTATTAACACTGTAGCAGCCCGGCATGGCGATCTGTATCCTGGACCGGTTTACCAATATTCACAACGTCCTACTCGGCATGGCGATCGGCACCCTCGGCTCATTGACCCATATTCACTCCATACCAGCTCGACATGGCGATCAGTATCCTGGGCTGTTTGACTCGCATTCACACTGTACCAGATTGGCATGGCGACAGTATCCTCAGTAGGATGAGCCATATTCACAGTGTCCCTACTCAGCATGGCGTTCATTATCCTGGGCTGGTTGACCCAAACATTAATTTTTCTCCTCCAGGGAGCTGTTGAATTTTTTTGCCCTACCTTTCCCCTTCAGGGAACCTTGACTTTGCCTGACAAATCTGTCCCTTGAAGCAGCCCGTTGTCCAGACACCATATTTCTTTGAAACCTTTGATTCCAAATTATTCGGCCATGACCCATTCTATGTTTGCTTCTTTTTGTGAGATGCAGGCATCACTGACTGGGCCAACGTTTAATGCCCATCCCAAATGCCCTTGAACTGAATATCTTGCTCGGCCATTTCAGAGGGAAGTTAACAATCTAACTCCATTGAAGTTGACTTTCCTCCAGTTATTTATTCTTACTATGGTTTGTTCTTTGTCCTTTCCATAGTCAGCCAAAACCTTATGATACAATAATCAATGTCCCCTAAATGTTCTCCTACTGATTATTATTCCACTTGGCCCACCTTATTCCCAAGAAACGGATCCAGCCGTGTCTCCTTTCCAATTGGACTGGAAACATACTGCTGTAGAACATTTTCCTGAGCATACTTTAGGAACTCTGGTCCCTCTCTGCCCTTTGTACCACTAATATCCCAGTCCATATTTGGATAATGAATATGCCCCATTGTAACTACTCTATAATTCGTGCATCTTTCTGTAATTGCCTTCCAAATTTGTTTCTCCACATCCTTCCCACCGGCTGGTGACCTGTAGACAACACCGGGCAATGTAACTGCATTTTTTTGTTCCTTAGCTCTAGCCAAATTGATTCTGTCCTCGACCCGCTGGGGATATCCTCTCTCTTCGGCACTGAAATTCTCTCTTTAATCATTGTCACCACCTCTCCCCCTTTTTTCCCTTTCTGATCGTTCCTGAACTCCCTGTCCCCAGGAATATTTAATACCCAGCTATGCCTTTCTTTGAGCCAGATCTCTCTTATATCCAGAACATCATATTTTCACATGGCAATCTGCGCCTGTACCTCACCAGTCTTATTAACCACAGTCCATGCATTCTCATACATGCTCAGGAAGCCTAATTTAGAATGTATTATTTTCTCCGTTACTCTGACCTTACCTAATAACTTATTATTCTCTACTCTAGTGCTTTCTATCTTTCCCAGTATTCGGTGCAACTTGGTATTCCTCTGATATTTTCTCCAAGTTCTCACACCCCTGTCTAGTTTGGTTAAACCTTCCCCAATAGCTCTAACGAATCACCCCACAAGGTAATTATTCCCAGCTCAATTCATAGAGAGATACAGCACTGAAACAGGTCCTTCAGCCCACCGAGTCTGTGGCGACCATCAACCACCCATTTATACTAATCCTACATTAATCTCATATTACCTACCACATCCCCACATTCCCTCCATCCTCCTGACACGTTCCTATACTAGGGGCAATTTACAATGGCTAATTTACCTATCAACCTGCATGTCTTTGGCTGTGGGAGGAAACCAGAGCACTCAGTGGAAACCGACGTAGTCACAGGGAGAACTTGCAAACTCCGCACAGGCAGTACCCTGAACTAAACCCGGGTCATTGGAGCTGTGCGGCTGCGGTGTTAACCACTGCGCCACTGTGCCACCCAGCTGCAATCATCCGGCCTGTACAGATTCAACATTCACCAGAACTGGTCCCAGTGTCCCAGCAATGTAAAGCCCTCCCTCCTGTACTATCTTTCCAGCCATGCATTGCTATTTAATTACTTGTGCGGGTGCTGGTAGTAATCCGTAAATTACTGCTTTTGACGTCCTGCTTGCTAATTTCTTACTGATCCCGCTGAATTCTGACTGCAGGACCACCTCCTTCTTTCTGCCTATGTCATTCGTACCGATGTGAACCATGACTGCTGGCTGTTCACCCTCCACCTTCAAGATGCTCTGCAACCACACAGTGTTATCCTTGATCCTGACACCAGGGAGGCAACACACCATCCTGGATACACATCTGCGGCCTCAGAAACCCTTGTCTGTTCCCGTGATTATCGAATCTCCGATCACTATCAACATTCCAGTCTTCACTGTACCCCACAGTACTGCTCAGACAGGCCTGGTACCATGGCCTTGTCTCTGGTTACAGTCCCCCGATGAACCATCACTTTCCTCAGTATTGAATACTGGTTGGAGAGTGAGATGCAGGGGTCTCCTGTACTACCTGCCTGATACTTCTTGACTGTCTGGTGATCACACATTGACTCTCTCCCTGCATACACTTAAGCTGTGCGGTGACCAGATCTATAAAAGCGCTCTCCACAAATCACTCAACCTCACGTATACACCGCAGTGACTTCCATGTTCCCACCATCTGCAGCTTGTAGATCATCACAGACAACAGGATGAGCGGGAGGTAGGAGCTAAGAAGGGACATAAGGCAGGAGCATAGCATCATCCTGAATGCTCTCGGTGATGCCGTTTGCTACAACCTGTGTCACAGCCGGTCCCATGATGTGGAGAACCATCTCCTCCCTCAGTCTCAGGGGATGAAGGTATGCCCGGTCCCGCCAGTTCACTTCTGCTCCCTGTGATTATAGGCCACCTTGTCCTGTAAGAAAGAGGGCAGAATGTCAATGGTTGTGTTGCACTGTGTTTGGGTGATGTGCCTGCCAAGGCTGAATAGCTGGAGGTATGTGGAGGTAGTGAGAGGTGCATGTGAGGCTGGTACCAGTGGAAGGTGTGTGAGGGTGATGTGGAGTATGTGTTTGTCAGGTGTGAGTCCTGAGTGGTAGGGACTGCTGATGGGTGAGTGATGGGTGTGTGGTACAGTGAGCAATGTGAGAGGTTGGTGGTGTTGGGGGTAGGAGATGCCATGTGGAGATGTATTCACTGACATTGACCACCAGTGTGAGCACATTAAACTTCTTCTGACACTGCTGCCAGGTGCTCGGGGCCAGACTTTTTGCATTCACCTCCCTGGCCACCTGCTCCCATTCCCTTAGCTCTTTCTATTTCCCTTTCCCTCTTTCACACTTTCTCACTCTCACTCTCACTTCACTCTCTGTGTCCCTTCCTCATAGAATCAGAGATTGATGCAACACAGAAGGAGGCTATTCGGCCATTGTGTCAGTGCTGTCTCTTTGAAAGAGCTGTCTAATTAGTTCCTCTTCCCTCCTATTTCCCCATAATCCTGCAGCATTTTTTCCCCTTTTCAAGTATATGCTAAATTTCCTTTTGCAAGATATTATTGAATCTGCTTCCACCATGTTTTCAGGCAGTGAATTCCAGATCCCAACAACTCGCTGTGCAAGTAAATTCTCCTCATTTCACCTCTGGTTATTTGTCAATTACCTCCAATCTGTGTCTTCTTAATACTGACATTTCTGACACTGGAAAGTTTCACATTAATTACTGTATCAAAACCCTTTATGATTTTGAATTCTATATTAAATCTCCTCTTACCATTCACTGCTCTAATGAGAACAATCATAGCTATTCCAATCTCTCCACGTAACTGAATTCCCAGTTCCCTGGTACTATATGAATAAAGTTCTGCTGTTCCATGTGTACTGGGAAGTGCCACAGTGTTTTATATATATTTAACATAACTTACCAGTTTTGTTTTCCATGCCTCTATTTATAAAGCCCTGGATCTCAAATGCTTTATTAACTGCTTTGTTAACCTGTCCTGTGACCTTCAATGATTTACACATAAACTCCCCAGGTCTCTCTGTTCTTGCACTCCGTTTACAGTTGTAACATGTAACTTGTGTTGTTTCTCCACATACATCCTTCTAAAATGTATTAACTCACACATCTGCTGTGACAATTCAAATTTGAGAAGGTTGAAGACATTGTGTTCAGTCCTCGCTCCAAACATCATTCCCCAGTTACCGACTCCATCCCTCTCCCTGGCAACTCTGTGAGACTAAACCAGACTGTTCACTCCTTGGTGTCATATTTGACTCCGAGTTGACCTTCTGACCACATATACACAACTTCACTAAAACAGCATTTCTGCACCTAGAAAATGGTCGAAGGATCATTGAAAAGCATAGAATTATTATAACACAGAAAGAGGCCATTTGTCCCATTGTGTCTCTGCCAGCCAAATAACAATCCCAGCAGCTGAATCCCACCTTCCAGTATTTGGTCCGTAGCCCGGCAGATTACGGCACTTGAGGTGCATCAAGACTCCTTTAAAATGAGTCCAGGGTTTCTGCCTCAACTACCCTTTCAGACAGTGCGTTCCAGACCCCCACCACATTCTGGCTTATGTTTCTCCACATTCCCCCTCTAATATTTCTACCAATCATTTTAAATCTATTCCCCCTTGTCACTGACCGCTATTCTAAGGTGAACAGACCCTTCACCTCCACTCTATCCAGGCTGCTCAACATTTTGTACATTTCAATCAGATTTCCCCTCAGCCTTCTCTGTTCCAAGGAGAACAACTCCAGCCTATCCAATATTTCCTCATAGCTGCATTTTTGCAGTCTTGGCAACATCCTCGCAAATCTCTTCTGTACCCTTTCTGGTGCAATTACATCCATTCTGTAATGAGGTGACCAGAACTGCACACAGCACTCAAGTTGTGGCCGAACTATTGATTTATACAGTTCAAGCATAACCACCCTGCTCTTATATTCTATACCTCGGCTAATAATTGAAAGGATTTCATATGCCGGCACAGTGGCGCAGTGGTTAGCACCAAAGCCTCACAGCTCCAGCGACCCGTGTTCAATTCTGGGTACTGCCTGTGTGGAGTTTGCAAGTTCTCCTTGTGTCTGTGTGGGTTTCCTCCGGGTGCTTCGGTTTCCTCCCAGAACCAAAAGACTTGCAGGTTGATAGGTGAATTAGCCATTATAAATTGCCACTAGTATAGGTCGGTGGTAGGGGAATATAGGGACAGGTGAGGATGTGGTTCGGAATATGGGATTAGTGTAGGATTAGTATAAATGGATGGTTAATGGTTGGCACAGACTCGGTGGGCCGAAGGACCTGTTTCAGTGCTGTATCTAAAATCTAAACAAAAATGCCTTGTTAACCACCTTATCGACCTATCCTGCTACATTCAGCACTCTGTGCACATTCACTCTAAGGTCCCTCACTTCCTCTACACGTCTCAGTACTTTCCCAGTAATCATGCATTACGATGCCTTGTCTGACCTCCCAAATTGCGTCACCTCACACTTATCCAAGTTGAATTTCATTTTCCAATTTTCTGCCCATCTAACCAGACCATCAATATCTTCCTGCAGCCGGCAGCTGTCCTCCTCACTATCTACCACGTGGCCAATCTTTGTGTTGTCTGCAAAGGACTTGATCATGCACCCTACATTTACGCTGAAATTGTTAATATACACCACAAAACGCAGGCGACCCAGGACTGAGCCCTGCGAAACGCCACTGGAAGCAGCCCTCGAGTTACAAAAGCACCCATCAACAATTACCCTAAACCAAAAGCAATATACTGCGGATGCTGGAAATCTGAAATAAAAAGAAAGAAATGCTGGAACCACTCAGAAGGTATGGCAGCATCGTTGGAAAGAGAAGCAGAGTTAACGTTTCGGGTCTGTGACCCTTCTTTGGAACTGACAAATATTAGAAATGTCACAGGTTAGAAGCAAGTGAGCTGGGGGTGGGGCAAGATATAACAAAGGAGAAGGTCTAGATTGGACCAGGCCACATAGCTGACCAAGAGGTCATGGAGCAAAGGCAAAAATATGTTAATGGTGTGTTGAAAGACAAAGCATTAGTACAGATAGGGCGTTAACGACTGAAGATTGAACAGCAGCAAGTACAAACATGAAAAATACAGTGGGTAAGCAAACTGAACAAACCACGTTGAAATGAAATAAACAAAAGAAAAAAATGTTAAACATGTAAAAAAGAAAAAGGAAAAAATAACTAAAAATAAAGGTAAAATGGGGGGGGGGGGGGGGGGGCTCGTCATGCTCTGAAATTATTGAACTCAATATTCAGTCCGGCAGGCTGTAGTGTGCCTAATCGGAAAATGAGATGCTGTTCCTCGAGCTTGCGTGGATGTTCAGTGGAACACTGTAGCAATCCCAGGACAGAGATGTGAGCATGAGAGCAGGGGGGAGTGTTGAAATGGCAAGCAACCAGAAGCTCGGGGTCCTGCTTGTGGACTGAATGGAGGTGTTCCGCAAAGCGGTCACCCAGTCTGTGTTTGGTCTCCCCAATGTAGAGGAGACCACATTGTGAACAGCGAATACAGTATACTACATTGAAAGAAGTACAAGTAAATCGCTGCTTCACCTGAAAGGAGTGTTTGGGACCTGGGACAGTGAGGAGAGAGGAGGTAAATGGGCAGGTATTACACCTCCTGCGATTGCAGGGGAAGGTGCCATGGGACGGTTGAGGTGGTCGGGATAATGGAAGAGTGGACCAGGGTGTTGCAGAGGGAACGATCCCTTCGGAATCCTGACAGGGGAAGGGAGGGGAAGATGCGTTTGGTAGCGGCATCACGCTGGATGTGGCAGAAATGGTGGAGGATGATCCTCTGGATATGGAGGCTGATGGGGTGAAAAGTGAGGACAAGGGGAACCCTATCACGGTTCTGGGTGGGAGAGGAAGGAGTGAGGGTAGAGGTGCGGGAAACGGGCCGGACACGGTTGAGGGCCCTGTCGACAACAGTGGGGCAAATGCTCGGTTGAGGAAAAAGGAGGTCCACCTTGGTACAAGGTGTATCCACCATGCTACGTTTCCCTGAATCCAATGGGATTTTATTTTGTTAACCAATCTTCCCTGTGGGACCTTGTCAAAAAGCTTGCAAAACTCCACGTAGTCCACATCAATTACACTACCCTCATCGATCTTCCATGTTATTTCTTCAAAGAATTCATGCAATTTCGTCAGACACGATTTCGATCATCAGATCCCTGCTTACTATCCTTAATTAATCCATGCCTTTCTAAGTGACAGTTTATCCTATCTCTCAGAATTGATTCCAATAATTTTCCCACGATGTAATTATTTGGTATATCCCTCGGTCGCTTTTTAAACAGAGGTACAATGTTAGCAATTCTCCAATTCTCTGGCTCCACACCTGTATCCAGTGAGGACTGGAAAATGATGGTCAGACCCTCGGCTATTTTCTCTCTTGCTTCTTTGACCAACCTGGGGCATATTTCATCCAGATCTAGTTATTTATCAACTTTCAAGGCGACTAATCCCATTAATACTTCCTCTCTCCCTATGTTTATCACATCCAATAATTCACAGTCTTCCTCCTTAACTACAATATCTGCATCGTCCCCCTCTTTTGTGAAGACAGACGCAAGGTATTCATTAAGAACCATACCAATATCTTCCTCCCTTACACATAAGTTACCTTTTAGGTCTATTATGGGCCCTACTCGCCCCTTAGTTATCCACTTACATTTAATGTATTGATAAAACATCTTAGGGTTCACCTTGATTTTGCTTGCCAATGTTCTTCCATGCCCTCTCTTTGCTTTCCTAATTTCCTTTTTAATTTCACCCCTCCACTTTCTATCCTCCTTTCGGTTTTCTGTAGTATTGAGTTATCGGTGTCGGACATAAGCTTTCCTTTTCTGCCTTATCTTACCCTGTAGGCTCCTTGTCATCCGTGAAGCTGTGGATTTGGCCGTCTCGTCCTTTTATTTCTTTGTGGGAACAAGTTGACCCTGAAACTCTTGAATCTTCCCTTTGAATGCCTCCCACTGTTCTCACACGGATTTACCTTCAAGTAGCTGCTTCCAGTTCACATTCGCTAAATCACTCCTCAGTTTAGTAAAATTGGCTTTGCCCGATGTGAGAATTCTGACTCCTGTTCGATCTCTGTCCTTTTCCATAATTATGTTAAAACTGACTGAATTATGATCACTACCATCAAAATGCTCTCCCACTGCCACTCCGTCCACCTGCCCATCTTCATTTCCGAAAACTGTGCCCTCTCTTGTTGGACCTGCTACATACTGGCCAAAAAGTTTCTCCTGAATACGGGCCAAAAAGGTTCTCCATAACATCGCCTGACGTCACCCCGTCCCAGCTCCTCTGGATAAAACCCTCATTTATTCCTTCATTCCCACTAGACTTGACCATTCCAATCTCCTCCTGCTGATCTCCCACATTCTACTGTCTGTAAACTTCAGTTCATCCAAAACTCTGCTGCTGATGTGTTAACTCACACTCTCTCCCTCTCACACACGCACGTTCTCCTTCTCTCTCTCTCTCTCTCACAGACACACGCTCTCTCTCACACAGACGCTCCCTCTCTCACACACACACACAAACACTGTCTCTCTCACACAAACACAAACTCTCTCTCAGATGCACGCACAAACACAGACTCACACACTCACACACACACACACACACTCTCTCAGACACAGGCACACACACTCTCTCCCACACACACAAGCTCTCTCTCTCATGCACATATACGCTCTTTCACACACACACGCTCTCTCTATCATGCACACGCACACACACTCTCTCTCACATGCGCACAAACACTCTCTCTCTCAAACACTCTCTCTCAGACACACACACACACGCTCTCCCTCCCTCTCTCTCTCTGTCTCTCACACTCTCTCTCGCACACTCACTCTCTCCCTCTCAGACACAGACACATACGCTCTCTCTCTCCCCACACACACTGTCTCCCACACGTGCACAGCAACCCCCCTACACACACAAGCTCTCTCTCGTGACACAGGCACACACACACTCTTTCCCACACATGCACAAACTCTCTAACACACAACCACAAACATAAAACGCTCTCTCTCACTCAACACACACACATAAATCTCTCTCTCTCACTCACACGCAGACTCTCCCGCACACACACACAAGCTCTCTCTCTCACGCACACACACTCTCTTTCACACACACAAAAACTCTCTCTCACACACGCACAAGCACTCTCTCACACACACACTCTCGGACACAAGCACTCGCCAGACACTCTCACACGCACACGCGCTCTCTCTCACAACACACAAACACAACCATTCACCCTCTCTCTCTCAGAAACAGACACGCGCACACATACACACGGTGACTCCCTCTCGCACACATACACACACACGCTGTCACTCAGACGCACACACACACACTGCACACACACACGCCCACACACTCTGTCTCTCAAACACACATACTCTCACACATACCCACACA
The DNA here is from genome assembly GCF_036365525.1 of Heterodontus francisci. Taxonomy (NCBI): domain Eukaryota; kingdom Metazoa; phylum Chordata; class Chondrichthyes; order Heterodontiformes; family Heterodontidae; genus Heterodontus; species Heterodontus francisci. The sequence goes on along the minus strand of NC_090409.1, from coordinate 15,786,557 downwards.
CGCACATGCTATCTCTCATACACACACACAGATGCACTCTCAGACACACGCGCACACAGACACTCACACACACATCCACTCACACAAACACACGCTCTCTCTCTCTCTTACTCATACACACTCTCTCTCACTCACACACACCTGCTCTTTCTCTCTCTCACACACACTCACACACACGCTCTCTCTCACACACACACACACTCTCTCTCGCACACATACACATACACACACACACACATTTTCTCTCAGATGCAAACAGACACACACGCTCTCAAACAGATGGACACGCTCTCTCACCATCACTCACAGTCTCTCTCTCTCTCTCTCACACACACTGTCTCTCAGACACACACACAAGCTCTCTCTCAGACACACTCACACACACTCTCACACGCACGCACGCTCTCTCTCACACAGACACACACTCTCTATTTCACAGACACACACACTCTCTCTCAGACACACGCACACGCACTCAGTTCAACAATTTAAGTATCATCCTTTTATTATTTAATCTCTCCTGTCTTATACCGTATCACAGACATTCCAATTTGTTCATTCACGTCCCATCATTTCAGTACATCACTAGATACAGAAACAGATTTATAAATATCAATATGTCCTCAATCAAACTGGTAACTTTGCTCCAGTCTAATGTATAATTTCCCTCTTTATTTCCCTTCCTCACAGTTAACTTGCTGACGATTGGGATCCTGTCTCGCGGAAAGTGCGGTCTCTCCAAATGTGTCACTCGCTACCTCGTGGCCATGTCAGCGGCGGATCTACTGGTCTTTATCCTCGACCTGATATTGAGACAGATTCCCATTGTTTATTGGACACAGTTTTTGTTCCTGCAGTCCATCCCCGTGTGTAATATCCATGCCGTCCTGCTTTATGCAGCCACAGACTGTTCTGTCTGGTTCACCGTCACTTTCACCTTTGATCGATTTGTGGCCATTTGTTGCCAGAAGCTGAAAAGTAAATATTGCAGTGAGAAAACGTCGGCGGTGGTTGTGGGTACAGTGACAGTGCTCAGCTGTTTAAAGAACATCTTCTGGTATTTGATGGTAACAGGTCGGTATCAGCTGGTGAACAGCCCCTGGTTTTGTGGTATAACAGACGATGTTCTGGAATCTCGTGTCTGGACAACAATCGAGTTCCTCCACAACATTCTAACCCCAGCGCTCCCATTTCTGCTGATTCTGCTGCTCAACGCTCTCACCGTCAGACACATTTTAGTGATCAGCAGAGGACGCAGGAGACTCCGAGCTCACAGCAGTGGGGAGAGTCGCAGAGACCCCAAGATGGAGAGTCGAAGGAAATCCATCATTTTACTGTTAGTTATCTCGGGGAATTTCATCCTGTTGTGGGCCCTGTTAATGGTGTTTTCGATAGGGAGGCGAATGCAGTATTTGGAGTATCGGTCTGTTCATCTACCTGTGTTTATGCAGGAATTGGGTTTCATGCTGCAGCTCCTGAGTTGCTGCACAAACACTGCGATTTACGCCGTGACCCAGACTCTATTCAGAGAGCAGTTGAAGAATGTGCTGAAATATCCCTTTAATGCATTTGTTAAATTAATTCAATGATCAGAGGAGGAGGCGGGGCACGTCACCATGGCTACTGAACGGGGGCGGGTCCTGTCGCCATGGAGACACAACGGATGTATGGCCTGTTCCCCCGGTTATGGAGGAGTGGGGGCCGGGACAGTTTCACCAGTGACGGAGGAGTGGGGGGGGGTGGTCTGTTTCCAGGGTGATGGGAGCGGGGGGCGGTGCCTTTTCCCCGATGATGGAGGAGTGGGGGGGGCGTGGCCTGCATTCATGAAGCCGAAGGAGTAGGGGCGGCATATGTTTCCAGGCTGACGGAGTGGGGCGGGCTCTGTTTTGCAAGTGACGCAGCTGTGGGGGCGGGACTTGTTTCCCCGGTGACAGAGGAGTGGGGGTGAGGCCTGTTTCCCATAGCGACGGCAGGCGGGGGCGCGGCCTATATCCCCAGTGACGGAGGAGTGTGGGCGGAGCCTGTTTCCACAGAGACGCAGGATTGGGGGCGGGGCTTGTTTGCTGGCTATCGGAGGAGTGGGGGAGGCGCCTGTCTTCCATAGAGACTGAGAGTGGGGGCGGGGCCTGCTTCCCAAAGTGATGGGGAGTGGGACGGGGCCTGTTCCTCCGTGACGGAGAATAGGGTGAGGCCTGTTTCCATGGTGATGCAGAGTGGGGGCGGGGTTTATCTCCAAGGAGACGTGGAGTGAGTGCGGCGACTGTTTCCAGGGTGATGGGAAGCTGCAGTCAGAATCTTTCTGCATCTTTTATAATCTTCATAATCCCTTGCTAATAAAAATAACCATTATATTTATTTATTACCCTTTATAATGATTTATAAAGACTTGAAAACATTTCTACCTTTATAAACTTTATAATTATTCATAACACTTTGTAAATCTTTATTATCCTTTATGACTTTGTTTGGTTTATTACCCTTTATTTGCCTTCATTCTCATTTATAACCTGTTACATTCACTGCCCTGGACAGAAAACATCGAAAATGATCCCCGTGGATTGCTCTCATTTCAAACAGACCACAGTTCATATCATTAAAATTGCCGCAGCACATTTCGCTTAAAATGGCCGCAGTGCAGGACACATCAAACAGCTTCACAGAATGTCGCTTAAAATGGCCGCAGTGCAGAAGACATCAAATAGCTGCATGGAACGTCATTTAAAATGGCCGCAGCACATGTCGCTTAAAATGCCCTAAGTTCAGGTGACATCAACCAGCCACACAGAATGGCATCAGAAATGGTCGCAGTGCAAGGGACAGTTGGAAGGCAGCCGATGCTAAAATCAGCAGAAATAGTACAGAGTCCCAAACGCACACCAGGAAAGGGTCCATACAAAACAAGGTTGGTTTTAATCCCATCTGGACTGGTACTGAGTCGCAATCACATACCAGGAAAGTAACAATTCAATCTAGGCATCAATTAATACCAGCTGGAGTGGCACTGAGTCCCATTCACACAACAGGAAAGAGTCAATTCAATCCAGGCCTCCATGAATACCAGCTGGAGTAATGCTGAGTTCCATTCACACCCCAGGAAAATAGCCAATTCAATCCAGGCCTCTACTAATACCAGCTGGAGTGGTACTGAGCCCCAAGCACACACCAGCAATGGGACAATTCAAGCCAGGCCTCTATTAATACCTGCTGGAGTGGTACTGAGTGGCACTCACGCACCAGGAAATAGCAAATTCAATCCCGGCCTCTATTAATAGCAACTGGAGTTGTACGCAGGTCCACTAACATTCCAGAAAAGAGACAATTCAATCCAGGCCTCTATTAATACCAGCTGGAGTTGTACAGAGTCCTATTCACACACAACAGGAAAGAGCCACTCCAATCCAGGCCCCTAGTAGCACTCGCTGGAGTGGTACTGAACCCCAATCAGTCACCAGAAAAGTGCCAATTCAATCCAGGCCCCTATTAATACTCGCTGGAGTGGTACTGAACACCAACACACACCAGAATAGAGCCAAATCAATCCAGGCCTCTATTATTACCAGCTGGAATGGTACAGAGCCACACTCACACAACAGGAAAGAGCCAATTCAATCCGGGCCTCTATTAATAGCAGCTGGACTGATACTAAGTCCAACTCACACACACCAGGAAAGAGCCAATCAAATCCAGGCAAATATTAATACCAGCTGGAGTGGTACTGAGTCACATTCACACACCAGGAAATCACCAATTCAATACAGGCCTCTCTTAATACCAGCTGGACTTGTACTGAGCCCCAGTAACATGCCAGGAAAGAGCCAATTCAATCCAGGCCTCTATTAATAGCAGCTGGAGTGGTACTGAGTCCCACTCACACACCAGGAAAGAGCCAATTCAATCCAGGTCTCCATTAATACCTGCTGGAGTGGTACAGAGCCCCACTCACACACCAGGAAAGGGACAATTAAGTCCAGGCCTCTTTCAATACCAGCTGGATTGTTCACAAGCACCACTTCCATACCAGAAAAGAGCCAATTCAATCCAGGCCTCTATTAATACCAGCAGGAGTTGTACAGAGTCCCATTCACACACAACAGGAAAGAGCCACTCCAATCAAAGTCAAGTTTTGACTTTTTTTTTGGTTTTTCAGCAGATTTGTTTAGAATTTAGAATAGAGTGAATGGAAGTTAAGGCAGTTGTATGTTCCTCCTGCAGAATGTGGGAGGTAAGTGTCGCCAAGAGTGTACCTGCTGACTGCATCTGCGGGATGTGCACCCAACTCCATCTCCTCGAGAACCGCGTTAGAGAACTGGAGCTGGAGCTGGATGAACTTCGGATCATTCGGGAGGCGGAGGGGGTTATTGAGAGGAAATATGGGGAGGTAGTCATACCTCAGGTAAAATACGTAGGTAGATGGGTTACCGTCAGGGGAAGGAGAGGGAACCAGCAGGCAGTGCAGGGATCCCCTGTGGCCGTTTCCCTCAACAACAGGTACACCGTTTTGGATACTGTTAGCGGGGACGACTTATCCGGGGTAAGCAATGGGGTGCAGGTAACTGGCACAGAGTCTGTCCCTGTTACTCAGAAGGGAAGGGGGAAGAGGAGCAGAGCATTAGTCATTGGGGACTCCATAGTTAGGGGAACAGATAGGAGGTTCTGTGGGAACGAGAGAGACTCACGGTTGGTATGTTGTCTCCCAGGTGCCAGGGTTCGTGATGTCTCGGATCGTGTTTTTGGGAACCTTAAGGGGGAGTGGGAGCAGCCCTAAGTCGTGATTTACATAGGCACCAACGACATAGGTAGGAAGAGAGATGGGGATTTAAGACAGAAATTCAGGGAGCTTGGGTGGAAGCTTAGAGCGAGAACAAACAGAGTTGCTTTCTCTGGGTTGTTGCCCCTGCCACGTGCTAGCGAAGCGAGGAATAAAGAGAGAGGAGTTGAACACGTGGCTGCAGGGATGGTGCAGGAGGGAGGGTTTTGGTTTCCTCGATAATTGGGGCTCTTTCTGGGGTAGGTGGGTCCTCCACAAACAGGATGGTCTTCACCTGAACCAGAGGGGTACCAGTATCCTGGGGGGGAGGGGGGAGATTTGCTAGTGCTCTTCGGGGATGTTCAAACTAATTCAGCAGGGGAATGGGAACCGAAATTGTAGTGCCAGTGTACAGGATGTTGAGAATAGTGAAGTTAGGGAAATGGTTACAAGGACGCAAGAGGGCACTGGCAAGCAAGAACCTGGTTTAAAGTGTGTCTACTTCAACGGCAGGAGCATCCGGAATAAGGTGGGTGAGCTTGCAGCATGGGTTGGTACCTGGGATCTCGATGTAGTGGCCATTTCGGAGACACGGGCAGAGCAGGGGCAGGAATGGATGTTGCAGGTTCCGGGATTTAGATGTTTCAGGAAGAACAGAGAAGATGGTAAAAGAGGGTGGGGGGTGGCATTGTAAATCAAGGAGAGTATTACAGCGACAGAAAGGACGTTTGAGGACTCGTCTACTGAGGTAGTATGGGCCGAGGTTAGAAACAGGAGAGGTGAGGTTACCCTGTTGGGAGTCTTTTATAGACCTCCAAATAGTTCCAGAGATGTAGAGGAAAGGATAGCGAAGATGATTCTCGACAGGGCCGAGAGGAACAGGGTAGTTGTTATGGGGGACTTTAACTTTCCAAATATCGACTGGAAATACTATCGATCGAGTACTGTGGATGGGTCAGTTTATGTCCAGTGTGTGCAGGAGGGTTTTCTGACACAGTATGTAGACAGGCCAACCAGGGGCGGTGCCACATTGGATTTGGTACAGGGAAATGAACCCGGCCAGGTGTTAGATTTAGATGTAGGTGAGCACTTTGGTGATAGTGATCACAATTCGGTTAGGTTTACCTTAGCGATGGGCAGGGACAGGTATATACCGCAGGGCAAACATTATAGCTGGGGGAAAGGAAATTATGATGCGATTAGGCAAGATTTAGGATGCGTAGGATGGGGAAGGAAACTGCAGGGGATGGGAACAATCGAAATGTGGAGCTTATTCAAGGAGCAGCTACTGCGTGTCCTTGATAAGTATGTACCTGTGAGGCAGGGAGGAAGTTGTCGAGCGAGGGCGCCGTGGTTTACTAAAGAAGTTGAAGCACTTGTCAAGAGGAAGAAGAAGGCTTATGTTAGGATGAGACGTGAAGACTCAGTTAGGGTGCTTGAGAGCTACAAGCTAGCCAGGAAGGATCTGAAGGGAGAGCTAAGAAGAGCAAGGAGAGGACACGAGAAGTCATTGGCGGATAGGATCAGGGAAAACCCTAAGGCTTTCTTTAGGTATATCAGGAATAAAAGAATGACTGGAGTTAGATTAGGGCCAATCAAGGATAGTAGTGGGAAGTTGTGTGTGGAATCAAAGGAGATAGGGGAAGTGTTAAATGAATATTTTGCGTCAGTATTTACAGTAGAGAAAGAAAATGTTGTCGAGGAGAATTCTGAGATTCAGGCTACTAGGCTAGATGGGATTGAGGTTCACAAGGAGGAGGTGTTATCAATTTTGAAATATGTGGAAATAGATAAGTCCCCTGGACCAAATGGGATTTACCCTAGGATTCTCTGGGAAGCTAGGGAGGAGATTGCAGAGCCTTTGTCCTTGACCTTTATGTCATCATTGTCGACAGGAATAGTGCCGGAAGACTGGAGGATACCAAATGTTGTCCCCTTGTTCAAGAAGGGGAGCAGAGACAGCCCTGGTAATTATAGACCTGTGAGCCTTACTTCGGTTGTCGGTAAAATGTTGGAAAAGGTTATAAGAGATAAGATTTATAATCATCTTGAAAAGAATAAGTTCATTAGCGATAGTCAGCACGGTTTTGTGACGGGTAGGTCGTGCCTCACAAAACTTATTGAGTTTTTCGAGAAAGTGACCAAACAGGTGGATGAGCGTAAAGCAGTGGATGTGGTGTATGTGGATTTCAGTAAGGCGTTTGATAAGGTTCCCCACGGTAGGCTATTGCCGAAAATACGGAAGTATGGGGTTGAAGGTGATTTAGAGCTTTGGATCAGAAATTGGCTAGCTGAAAGAAGACAGAGGGTGGTGGTTGATGGCAAATATTCATCCTGGAGTTTAGTTACTAGTGGTGTACCGCAAGGATCTGTTTTGGGGCCACTGCTGTTTGTCATTTTTATAAATGACCTGGAAGAGGGTGTAGAAGGGTGGGTTACTAAATTTTCAGATGACACTAAGGTCGGTGGAGTTGTGGATAGTGCCGAAGGATGTTGTAGGGTACAAAGGGACATAGATAGGCTGCAGAGCTGGGCTGAGAGATGGCAAATGGAGTTCAATGCGGAAAAGTGCGAGGTGATTCACTTTGGAAGGAGTAACAGGAATGCAGAGTACTGGGCTAATGGGAAGATTCTTGGTCGTGTAGATGAACAGAGAGATCTTTGTGTCCAGGTGCATAAATCCCTGAAGGTTGCTACCCAGGTGAATAGGGCTGTTAAGAAGGCATATGGTGTGCTAGCTTTTATTAGTAGGGGGATCGAGTTTCGGAGCCACGAGGTCATGCTGCAGCTGTGCAAAACTCTGGTGAGACCGCACCTGGAGTATTGCGTGCAGTTCTGGTCAGTGCATTATAGGAAGGATGTGGAAGCTTTGGAAAGGGTGCAGAGGAGATTTACTAGGATGTTGCCTGGTATGGATGGAAGGTCTTACGAGGAAAGGCTGAGGGACTTGAGGTTGTTTTCGTTGGAGAGAAGGAGGAGGAGAGGTGACTTAATAGAGACATACAAGATAATCAGAGGGTTAGATAGGGTGGATAGTGAGAGTCTTTTTCCTCGGATGGTGATGGCAAACACGAGGGGACATAGCTTCAAGTTGAGGGTTGATAGATATAGGACAGATGTCAGAGGTAGTTTCTTTACTCAGAGAGTAGTAAGGGCGTGGAACGCCCTGCCTGCAACAGTAGTAGACTCGCCAACATTAAGGGAATTTAAGTGGTCATTGGATAGACATATGGATGAAAATGGAATAGTGTAGGTCAGATGGTTTCACAGGTCGGCGCAACATCGAGGGCCGAAGGGCCTGTACTGCGCTGTAATGTTCTAATTCTAATCCAGGCCCCTATTAATACTCGCTGGAGTGGTACTGAGCACCAATCAGACAACAGAAAAGCGCCAATTCAGTCCTGGCCCCTATTAAAACTCGCTGGAGTGGTACTGAACCCCAATCACACACCGGAAAAGAGCCAATTCAATCCAGGCCTCTATGAATACCTGCTGGAGTGGCACTGCGTCCTACTCACCCACCAGGAAAGATTCAGTTCAATCCAGATTTCTAATAACACTAGCTGCATTGGCACTGACACCCACTCACACACCAGGAAAGAGCCAATCCAGTACAGGCCTCTATTAATGCCATGTGGAGTGGTGCTGAACCCCACTCACTCAACAGGAAAGAGCCATTTCAATCCAGGCCTCTATTAATACCAGCTGGAGGGGTACTGAGACCCACTCACACAGTAGGAAAGTGCCAACTCAATCCAGGCCTCTATTAATACCAGCTGGAGTTGGACAGAGTCGCATTTACACACACCAGGAATGAGTCAATTCAATCTAGACCCCTAGTAATACTCGCTGGAGTGATGCTGAACCCCACTCGCACAACAGGAAAGAGCCAATTCAATACAGGCCTCTATTAAAACCAGCTGGAGTGTTACTGAGTCCCACTCACACACCAGGAAAGAGCCAAATCAATCCTGGATTCTAATAACACCAGCTGCATTGGTACTGGACCCCACTCACACAAGAGGAAATAGCCAAATCAATCCAGGCCTCTATTATTACCGGCTGGAATGGTACAGAGGCCCACTCACACAACAGGAAAGAGCCAATTCAATCCGGGCCTCTATTAATACCAGCTGGACTGATACTAAGTCCAAATCACACACACCAGGAAAGAGCCAATCAAATCCAGGCCAATATTATTACCAGCTGGAGTGGCACTGAACCCCACTCACACACCAGTACAGAACCAACCGAATCCAGGACTCTATTAATACCAGCTGGAGTTGTACTGAGTCACATTCACACACCAGGAAATCACCAATTCAATACAGGCCTCTCTTAATACCAGCTGGATTTGTACTGAGCCCCACTAATATGCCAGGAAAGAGCCAATTCAATCCAGGCCTCTATTAATAGCAGCTGGAGTGGTACTGAATCCCACTCACAAACCAGGAAAGAGCCAATTCAATCCAGGTCTCCATTAATACCTGCTGGAGTGGTACAGAGCCCCACTCACACACCAGGAAAGGACAATTAAATCCAGGTTTCTTTCAAAACCAGCTGGATTGTTCCCAAGCCCCACTTCCATACCAGAAAAGAGCCAATTCAATGCAAGCCTTAATTAGCAGCAGCTATAGTGGTACTGGGTCCCATTCACAGACCAGGAAAATGGCAATTCAATCCATTCCTCTGTTAATACCAGCTGGAGCGGCACTGAATCCCACTCACACACCAGGAAAGAGACAATTCAATCCAGGGCTATATTAATACCAGCTGGAGTGGTACTGAGTCCCATACACACACCGGGAACGAGTAAATTCAATCCTGGCCTCTTTAATACCTGCTTGAGAGGTACTAAATCCCATTCACACGGAAGGAAAGAGCCAATTCAATCCAGGCCTATCTTAAAGCAGCTGGAGTGGTGCTGAACCCCACTAAAACACCAGGAAAGAATCAATTTAATCCAGGCCTCTTTTCGTACCAGCAGGAGTGGCACTGAGCTCCACTCAAAGACCAGGAAAGAGCCAATTCAATCCAGGTCTCCATTGATACCTGCTGGAGTGGTACAGAGCCCCACTCACACACCACGAAAGGGACAATTAAATCCAGGCCTCTTTCAAAACCAGCTGGATTGTTCTCAAGCCCCACTTCCATACCAGAAAAGATCCAATTCAATGCAAGCCTCAATTAGCAGCAGCTGGAGTGGTACTGGGTCCCATTCACAGACCAGGAAAATGGCAGTTCAATCCATTCCTCTGTTCATACCAGCTGGAGCGGCACTGAATCCCACTCACACACCAGGAAAGAGACAATTCAATCCAGGGCTATATTAATACTAGCTGGAGTGGTACTGAGTCCCATACACACATTGGGAACGAGTAAATTCAATTCTGGCCTCTTTGATACCTGCTTGAGAGGTACTAAATCCCATTCACACGGAAGGAAAGAGCCAATTCAATCCAGGCCTATCTTAAAGCAGCTGGAGTGGTGCTGAACCCCACTAAAACACCAGGAAAGAATCAATTTAATCCAGGCCTCTTTTTGTACCAGCAGGAGTGGCACTGAGCTCCACTCAAAAACCAGGAAAGAGCCAATTCAATCCAGGCCTCTATCAATACCAGCTGGAGTGGTACTGAGACCCACTCACGCACCAGAGAATATCCAACTCAATCCAGGCCTCTATTAATACCAGCTGGAGTGGTACTGAGTCCCACTCACAAACAAGGAAAAGCCAAATGCAATCGAGGCCTCTATTAATAGCAGCAGGAATGAAAGTGAGTCCCAGTCATACACCAGGAAAGAGCCAATTCTATCCAAGCCTCTATTAATACCAGCTGGAGTTCTACTGAGCCCCACTCAGACACCAGGAAAGAGCTAATTCATACCAGGCCTCCATTAATACCAGCTGGGGTTACACAGAGTCCTATTCACACACACCAGGAAAGAGCCAATCCAATCGAGGCCCCTATTAATACTTGCTGGAGTGGTGCTGAGCACCACTCACACATCAGGAAACAGCCAATTCAATCCAGGTCAGTATTAGAACCAGCTGGAGGAGTGCTGAGTTCAACTCACACACCAGCAAATGGCAAAGTCAATCCAGGCCTCTATTAATAGCCATTGGAACGGTACTGAATCCCACTCACACACCGGGAAGGAGCCAATTCACTCAAGGCCTCTATTAATACCAGCTGGAGTGGTACTGAGCCCCACTCACTCACCAGGAAAGAGCCAATTTAAAGCAGTCCTCCAAACATCAGGAATATGAACACACTGATAGAGAACACAACCTGTGAAGTGTAAAACACCACCAGGAAAGTGGGGTGATCGGGATGGGATTGGGGTAGGGGAGGGGAGTGGTGGAGTGGAGTGGGGGAGGAGAGTGGCCGTTGGCAGTGGGGTAAGGGTGTGGGGGAGGGGAATGCGAGGGGAGTCTGAGTGCGGAGTGTGGGATGGGAGTTAGAAGGGGGAGGGAAAGGGAGAGGTGAGGGGCGGCGGAGGGCAGGGGAGTGGGGAAGGGGAGGTAGTGGGGGAGGGAAGTGGCGAGTGGGAGAAGAGCGTGGCGGAGGGGAGGGGTGTGACGGAGGGGTATGTGGGGAGGGGAGTGTATTGGGGCAGTGGGGGAGGTGAGTGGGGGAGGGGCCGGGACTGCAAAGGGGAGTGGAGCAGGGGGATGGGCATGAAGAAGTGGGGAGTGGAGTGGGGGAGGGGAAAGTTGTGATGTGACTGTGGAAAGGGGGTAGTTGGGAGGGGAGTGAAGGGAAGTGTGGAGGTGAGTGGAGGAGGGGAGGGGAGGGGCCTAGGCCGTGGAGTGGGAAGGAGTGGGGACGGAAGTAGTGAGGAGAGTGGGGGAGGGGAGTGGGGGGAAGACCGGGGCGTGGGGTGTGGGGGAGGGGGGTGGGGGAAGTGAGTGGGGGAGTGGGGAGGGGAGGGGAGTGGGGAGAGGGAGGGTTGTGCGGAGAGGTGTACGGAGTGAGGTGGGGAGTGTGGGAGCAGAGTGTGGGAGGTGACCGGGATGGAAATGGAGGAGTAGAGTGGGAAATGGAGTGGGGAAGGGGGTTGGGGGAGGGGAGTGGGGGAGGAGAGTTTGGGAGGGGAATGGGGGAGGGCAATGGGGGACGATAGTTGGGAGGGGAGTTGGGGAGGGGAGTCTGGGAGGGGAGTGAGTAGGGGGAGAAGAGGGGAGTGGACGAGGCGATTGGGGAGGAAAATGGGGAGGAGAGGGGAGGGGAGAAGAGGGGAGGGAAGTGCGGACGGGCGTGGGGGCGTAGTAAGGGGAGTGTGGAGGGGAGTGAGTGAGTGGGTAGTGAGTGGGGAGGGAAGTGGAATGGGGAGTGGGGGAGGCGAAGTGAGTTGGGAGGGGAGTGCGGGAGGGCAGAGGCGAGTGTGGGAGGGCAGTGGCGGAGGGGAGGGGAGTGGGTAAGTGGGATGTGGGGAGGGAAATGAGTGGGGGAATGGAGGGAAGTGGGGAGGGGAGTGGGTAGGGGAATGAGTGGGGGAGTGGATGGAAGTGGGGAGGGGAGTGGGGGTGGGGCAGGCATTGGGAAGGGGAGTGGGGGAGGGGGAGGGGAGTGCGGAGGGTAGTGGGGAATGGGGGAGTGTGGAGGGGAGTGGGGGAGGGGAATATGGGAAGGGGAGTGGGGAGGGGAGTGGGGGAGGTAAGTGGGGGAGGGAAGTGGGGGAGGAGAGGGGACTGGGTGAGTGGAGTGATTAGGGGGAGAGGAGGGGAGTGCATGAGGAGATTGGGGAGGAAAGTGGGGAGGGGATTGGAGAGGGAAGTGGGTTTGGGTGTGGGGAGGGGAGTGGGGAGGGGAATGGGGGAGGGGAGTGGTGGAGGGGACTGTGGGAGTGGTGGGGAGCGGGGAACAGGAGTGTGGAGGTGAGAGTGGGAGTGGTATGGGCGATGGGAGCGGAGTGCAGGAGGGGAGGGGGGAAGGGTAGTCGAGGATGGGAGCTGGAGGGCGTGGGGGAGGGAACTATTGGGAGGGCTGCGGGGGAGGGGTGTGGGGGAGGGGTGTGGGGGAGGTGTGTGGGGAGGGGTGTGGGAGGGGAATGGGAGTGTGAGAGGGGAGGGGGAGTAGTGCGGATTGGGGGAGGGGGATGAGTGGGGGTGGGGAGTGGGGAAGGGCAGTGGAGGAATCGAGTGGGGATGGGAGTAGTGGAGGGGATGGTAGGGAGGGGATTGGGGAGGGGTGGTAGGGAGGGCAGTGGGACAGAGGTGTGTGGGGCAGGGGATGGGAAGGGGATGGGAGTGTTGAGTGGGGGCGGGGAATGGGAGTATGGGAGGAGGAGGGGTGTGGGGGATGGGAGTGGGGCAGGGTAGTGGGGGAGGGGAAGGGGAGTGGGGGAGTGTGAAAGGGACGTGCGAGGGGTAAGCGGTGTGTGGGAGAGGGAGCGGAGGGATGGGAGTTGGGAGTGCGGGAGGGGAATGGGGGCAGGTAGGGTGGGTGAGGGAAGTGGTGGAGGAGAGAGGGGAGGGGAATGGGGAGGGGATTGGGGAGGCGGAAGGGGAGAGTGGGAGGGGAAAGGGTAGTGTGTGGGGGAAGGGGAGTGTGTGGGTGAATTTGAGGGAGGTTAGTGGGGAAGGGAGTGGGGAAGGGGAGTGGGGAGCGTAGTGGGAGTGGTGTGGCGAGGGGAGGGGTGAGGGTTGTGGGGTGTGAAGTGAGCAGGGGCGTGGGGGAGGTGACGGCGGGAGGGGAGTGGGGGAGGGTTGTTGGTAGTGGATTGGGACGGGTGTGGGGAGAGGGAGTGGAGGGGGAGAGGTGTCAGGCGGTGAGTAAACAGGGGTATGGGGCGGGGAGTGAGCAGCGGTGTGGGGAAGGGCGGGCAGGGGTGTGGGAGAGGTGAGTGCGGGAGGGGAGTTGAGTGGGGGAGGTTTGTTGGTAGGGGCTTGGGGAGTGGGGTGGGGAGGGGAGTGGATGGGGTCCGATTGGAGGGGAGCGAATTGGGGAGAGGCTAGGGGACAAGGGTGGGGGGGGTGGGAGTAGGGAAGGAGAGTGGGGGAGGGGGAGTGGAGGAGTAAGAGGTGAGTTGGAGAGGTGAGTTGGAGAAGCGAGTCTGGGAGGGGAGTCGGTAGGTGAGTCGGGGACGCGAGTGGGGAAGGGAAGGGAGGTGGAGGAAGTGAGGGGACTGGGAGAGGAGTGGGGAGAGGGAAGGGGAGTGGAGGAGGGCATTGGCAGACAGAGGTCTGGTACGGGGTGGGGAAGGGGAGTGGGTGTTGGGGTAGGGGATTGAGCGAGTGGAGAGGGAGATGGAAGTGGGGAGGGGAGCGGGAAGAGGTGTGCGTGAGGGGTGTCTGGAGTGGGGTGTGCGGAGATGGGGAGCGGTGTGGGGGAGGGGAAGGGGACTGGGGAGTGGGGGAGGGGATTAGGTGACTGGAGTGTTGATTGGGGTGTGAGGGGGAGGGGAGTGGATTGGGGGATGGAGAGTGGGGGAGGGGAGAGGGGGAGCGGTGTGGGGGAGGGGGATGGGTGTGGGAGAAGGAAGAGGTGGACTCAGGGTAGACGAGGAGGGGAGTTGGGAAGAGAGTGGGGAACAGGAGTGTGCGCGAAAGTGCGGAGGGGTGTTAGGAACGGTGTGGAGCGTGCGTAGCGAGGGAAGGGAGTGCAGTGTTGTGGGGAATAGGGGAGGGCAGTCGGCAGGGAAGTGGGGGGGGGGAGCGGTGAGAGGTGTTGGAATGGAGGAAGGAAGTGGGGAAGGGAGTGGGGGTGTATAGGGGGCAGTGGAGTGGGTAATGGGAATTGGTAAGGGCAGTGGAGAAGGGATGGGGTGGGTGTGGGGGTGGGGAGGGTCAAGGGAGTGGAAAGGGGCGTGGGGGAGGGTAGGGGATAGGGAAGGGGTGCGGTGAGGGGCGTTGATGGGGAGGGGATTGGAGGGGAGTGGGAAGGGAACTGGGGAGAGGGGGAGGGGAGAGGGGGAGGGGACGAGTGTGGGGGACGGGACTGGAGGAGAGGAATGGGTCAGGGGGATGGGAGTGGGGGAGGGGAGTGGTGGAGGGGAGTGGGGGAGAGGAGTGGCGGATGGGATTGGGGGAGGGGTGTGGGGTAGGGGTGTGGGGGAGGGTCGTGGGGGAGGAGAGTCGGGGAGGGCAGTGGGGGAGGGAAGCTGAATGGGGGAGGGACGGGGAGAGGTGAGGGCCGGCGGAGGGGTGAGGGAGGGGAGGGGACTGGGGGAGGGGAGTGGAGTGGGGGAGGGAAGAGGGGAGTGGAAGAGGGCAGTGGCGAAGGGGAGGGGAGTGGGGGAGGGGCATGTGGGGAGGGCAGTGGATTGGGGAGTGGAGGGGAGAGGGGAGGGGAGTGGGGGAGGGGCGGGGATTGGGAAGGGGAGTGCAGGAGCGGAGAGGGACAAGGGGAAGTGGAGCGGTGAGTGGGGGAAATGGTAATGGGGAAGGGAGGGAAGGGGACAGGGATGGGGTGTGGAGGAGGGGCGGGGACTGGGCCGTTCAGTGCAGGAGGGATGCGGAGTGGGGAAAGGAAGTGGGTGAGGGGAGCTGTGTTGGAGTGAGTCAGTGGAGTGGGGGAGGGATGTGGGTTTGGGACTGGGGAAGGGGAGGGGAGTAGGGGAGGTGGACGAGCATGGGGGACGGGACTGGAGGAGAGGAATGGGTGAGGGGGACGGTAATGGGGAGGGGAATAGGAGTGGAAAATGCGACGTGAGGGGGAGGGGTAGTGGGGACGTGAGTGGGTCAGGAAGGTGACGTGGAGGAGCTGAGGGCAGTTATGACGGGAGTGCGGGAGGGGATAGGGGAGTGTAGGAGTGGGGGAGTGGTGTGGGGGAGGGGAGTTGGGGAGGGGAGGAGAGTGGGGGAGGGGAGTGGGGAAGGGAGTGGATGGGTGTGGGGGGCAAGGGAGGGGCGGAGTGGGGCGCGGGAGTGAGGTAGGGGAACAGGACAGAGGCGAGTTGGGGGGCAGTGGGAAGGATAGTAGAGGGGGAAGAGAGTGGGGAAGTGGTTTGGAGAGGGGAGTGGGAGAGGGGAGTGGTGGAGGGGAATGGGGAGACTGGGGGAGGGGAGCGTGGGATGGGTGTGGAGTGTGGTAGTGGGAAGGGAGCGAGGGGAGTGGGCAATGGGTGTGGTGGAGGGGTGCGGGTTAGGGAGGTCGGGCCTTGAGTGTGGGAGGGGGAAGGGAGGAGCAGAGTGGGACGTGGAATAGGGAGGGGGATGGGAAAAAGGGGGTGTGGGGAAGGACAGTGGGGGAGGGGAGTGGAGGAGGGGATTGTGGGAGGGGAGTTAGGGAGAGGGAGGGGAGGGAACGAAATGGGAGAACGAGTGGGGGGGTGGTGTGGGGTGGTGAGTGGGGGAGGGATTGTGGAAGGGGAGGGGTGTGGGGGAGGCGAGTGGGGAGAGGTGTGGAGGAGAGGTGTGGGGGAGGAGGAAGGGGAGTGGGGGAGGGGAGTGGGGGAGAAGAAGGGAAGTGGGGGTGGCGTCTAGGGGAGCAGAGTGGAGGAGGGGAGTAGGGCAGGGGAGTAGGGCAGGGGAGTAGAGGAGGGAAGTAGGGAGGGGTGTTGGGAGGGGTGAGGAGTGGGGTAGTGGGAGGAGAGGGAGCAGAGTGGGAGAGGGCTGTGAGAGAGGGGAGTCGGGAAGGGGAGTCGTGGAGGGGAGTGGGGGACGGGAGTCAGGGGGCAGGGAGGAGCGGACTGGGGTGTGGGAGTGAGGGAGGGGTTCAGGACAGAGGGGAGTGGGGGATGGCAGGGGGGAGCATGGTGGAGGGGGGAAAATAGTGGGGGAGTGGTGGGGGGAGGGGAATGGGGGAGCAGAGTGGTGGAGGGATGGGGGGGAGGGCAGTCGGGGACAAAAGAACAAAGAACAGTACAGCACAGCAACAGGCCATTCGGGTCTCCGAGCCTGCGCCGGTTTTGATGCCTGCCTCAACTAAAACCTTCTGCACTTCCGGGGACCGTATCACTCTATTCCCATCCTATTCATATATTTGTCAAGATGCCTCTTAATTGTCGTTATCGTACCTGCTTCCACCACCTCCCTCGGCAGCAAGTTCCAGGCACTCACCACCCTCTGTGTAAAGAACGTGCCTCGCACATCCCCTCTAAACTTTTCCCCTCTCACCTTAAACCTATGTCCCCCAGTAACTGACCCTTCCACACTGGGAAAAAGCTTCTGACTATCCACTCTATCCATGCCGCTCATAACTTTGTAAACCTTTATCATGTCGCCCCTCCACCTCCGTCGTTCCGGTGAAAACAATCCGAGTTCATTCAAGTTATCCTCACAGCTAATGCCCAACAGACCAGGCAACTTCCTGGTAAACCTCTTCCGTACCCTCTCCAAAGCCTCCACGTCCTTCTGGTCGTGTGGCGACCAGAATTTCACGCAACATTCTAAGTGTGGCCTAACTAAAGTTCTGTACAGCTGCAGCACGACTTGTCAATTTTTATACTCTATTTCCCAACCGATGAAGGGAAGCATGTCGTATGCCTTCTTGCCGACCTTATCCACCTGCGTTGCCACTTTCAGTGACCTGTGGACCTGAACGCCCAGATCTCTCTGCATGTCAATACTCCTAAGGGTTCTGCCATTTACTGTATACTTCCCACTTGCATTAGACCTTCCAAAATGCATTACTTCACATTTGTCCGGATTAAACTCCATCTGCCATTTCTCCGCCCAAGTCTCCAACCGAGCTGTATCTTGCTGTATCCTCTGACAATCCTCATCTTTATCCGCAACGCCACCAACCTTTGTGTCGTCGGCAAATTACAATCAGACCAGCTACATTTTCCTCCAAATCATTTATATATACTACAAACAGCAAAGGTCCCAGCACTGATCCCTGCAGAACACCACTGGTCACATTCCTCCATTCAGAAAAACACCCATCCACTGATACCCTCTGTCTTCTATGACCGAGCCAGTCCTGTATCCATCTTGCCAGCTCACCTCTGATCCCGTGTGACTTCACCTTTTGTTCCAGTCTGCCATGCGGGACCTTGTCAAAGGCTTTACTAAAGTCCATATAGATAGCATCCACCGCCCCTCCCTCATCAATCATCTTCGTCACTTCCTCAAAAAACCCAATCAAATTAGTAAGACAGGACCTCCCCTTCACAAAACCATGCTGTCTCTCGCTAATAAATTCGTTTGTTTCCAAATGGGAGTAAATCCAGTCCCGAATAATCCTTTCTAATAGTTTCCCTACCACTGATGTAGTGCTCACCAGCCTTTAATTTCCTGGATTTTCCTTGCCACCCTTCTTAAACAAAGGCACAACTTTGGGTTTTCTCCAGTCCTCTGGCACATCACCTGTAGCTAATGAGGATGCAAAGATTTCTGTCAAGGCCCCAACAATTTCTTCCCTTGCCTCCCTCAGTATTCTCGGGTAGATCCCATCAGGCCCTGGTGACTTATCTACCTTAATGCTTTGCAAGACACCCAACACCTCCTCCTTTTTGATAATGAGATGTCTGAGACTATCTGCACTCCCTTCCCTAGGCTCATCATCCAGCAAGTCATTATCTTAGGTGAATACTGATACGAAGTACACATTTAGCACCTTGCCCATTTCCTCTGGCTCCACACATAGATTCACATCTCTGTCCTTGAGTTGGCCAACCCATTCCGTGGTTACCCTCTTGCTCTTTATATATGTATAAAAAGCCTTTGGATTATCCTTAATCCTGTTTTCCAATGACTTTCCATGACCCCTTTTAGCCCTCCTAACTCCTTGCTTATGTTCCTTCCTACTATCTTTATATCCCCTCAAGTGCTTCATCGGTTCCTAGCCTTCCAGCCCTTACAAATGCTTCCTTTTTCTTTGTGACTTGGCTCACAATATCCCGTGTTATCCAAGCTTCCCGAAACTTGCCAAACTTGTGTTTCTTCCTCACAGGAATATGCTAGTACTGGATTCTAATCAGCTGACGTTTGAAAGACTCCCACATGTCAGATGTTGATTTACCCTCAAACAGCCGCCCCCAATCTAAATTCTTCAGTTCATGCATAATATTGTTATAATTAGGCTTCCCCCAATTTAACACCTTCACCTGAGGACTACTCTCATCCCTTTCCACAAGTACCTTAAAACTTATGGAATTATGGTCACTGTTCCCGAAATGCTCCACCACTGAAACTTCAACCATCTGGCCGGTCTCATTCCCCAATACCAGGTTTAGAATGGCGCCATCCCTAGTTGGACTATCTGCATCCTGTTTCAAGAAGCCCTCCTGGATGCTCCTTACAAATTCTGCCCCATCCAAGCAACTAGCACTAAGTGAGTCCCAGTCAATATAGGGGAAGTTAAAATCACCCACCACCATAACTTGTCCAAATGTTTGCTTGTTTTGCCCATAGTGTGCTTGTGTGGCCAAGAATGTGCTGGGGGAAAACCACATTGTAATCGGGGATGACAGCAGGTGCTGGGGGTGCCCAAGAATGTGAAACGGTTGGAGAAGTGTTTCCTGTGGTGCCCAAGATTGTGCTGGATGATCGGAAATTTTCTAGATCGGCCAAGAGTGTGCTCGGGTTGTTCAAGTGCCTACTAAAGTTATGCACAGTATGATAGGAGTGCCCAAGTGTATGATAGGGGTAGCCAAGTGTGTATTCGGGGTGCCCCAGAGTGTGATAGGAATGCCCAGAGTGTGCTAAGTGCGGCCAAACATGAGCTAATGGATAGAAAGAGTGTGCTCGAGTGTCCAAGTGTGTGCCAGGGGTGCACATACTGGGCGAACTTTGCTCAACTGAGTGCTTGGTGTGCCGAAGAGTTTCATATGTGTGCAAGAGTGTTCTGGGTGCCCAGCAGCGTACTCGGGGATGGCAGGAATGATCTAGTGTTGTTAAAGAGTGTGTTAGAGTTGCTCAAGCGTTTGCTTGGTTTTCCCAGAGGGTACTAGGCATGCCCAATTGCGTGATAGGGGGTGACCAAAGTGTTATATGGGTGACCAAACATGTGCTCGTGATTGGCAGGAGTGTGATAGGGTGTTAAACATGTCCTAGGGGTACCTAAGCGTGGGCTAGGGTTGCCCAGATTTCTGCTTGTTGTGCCTTCAATGTGCCTACTTCAGGTTCCCTAGATCGTTCTTGGAACACCCATGTGCGTGGGGTGAACAAAAGTGTGCTAGGTTGGCCAGTGTATGCTAGAGGTGCCAAACAATGTGATCAGTGTGTCCAGTGTATGCTGGATTTGTCCAAGAGTGCGTGCTGGCGAATGACAAGAGTATGCTACAGGTGCGCAAATATTTAGTATGTCTGTCCAAGAGCATGCTTGGCGTGACCAAGAGCATTCTCGGTGTGCCCAAGAGTATGTTATGGGATGTAAACAGTGTGATAGGGGTGCCTAATATTGTGCTAGGGTTCACCAAACAGGTGCTAGGGGATGGCAAATTTGTGGCAGAATGTCCAGGTGTCTGCTACGGGTGCCCAAGAGGGGGCCGGTTTGCCGAAATGGGTGTTTCGTGTGCCCTGAGCATGCTAGGAGTAAGCAAGTGTGTTAAAGGCGTGCCCAAGAGCATGCTAGGGCTGCCCGACAGTGCTCTACGTGTGCCCAAGAGTGTTCTAGGTATGCCCAAGAGTATGCTAGGAGTCGGCAAGACTGTAATAGTTGTGTCTAAGAGATTACTGGGCAGGCCAAAAGTCTTCTAGGGGTACCCAATAGTGAGATAGAGGTGATAAAACATATGCTAGGAGATGACAAGTGTGTGCTAGGGTGTCCAAGTGTCTGCTAGGGGTGCCCAAGAGAGTGTTTGTTTACCCAAATGAGTGATCAGTGTGCTCAAGTGTGCAGTGTGATCCCCAGAGTGTATTCGGCGTGTCCAAGAGTGTACCTGGTTATGGCAAGTGTGTGCTGCGGTGCCTGGATTGTTCTAGAGTTTTCCAAGAGGGTGGTAGGTGTGCCCAAGATGTGTGATGTAGTCTGGTAAGAGCGTGCAAAAGCATGGCAAGAGTGTGTTATGTGTGCCCAGGAAGTGCTGGGAAATGGCATGTGGCAGCATGGCCCAAGTGTCAGCCAGCGGGGTGCAAGAGTGTGACAAGAATGTCCAAGAGTATACTATAGATGACAAACAGTTTGCCAGAGGTGCCCAAGTATGTGATAATGGTGCCTAAGTGTGTGATAAGAGTCTCCAAATTGTGATAAGGTGAATAAGTGTCTGCTGGGGATGGCAAATCCCAAGCTTGGGTGCGCCCAAGTGTGTGTTATGTGTGCCCAAATGTAGGCTAACTGTGTCCAAGACTGTGAAAGAGGTAGCCAAGTGTGTGATACGGTGTTTGCTAGGGCTGCACAAGTATGAGCTAAGGTTGCACAAGGGCGTGATTGGTGTGCCGGGAGGGGAATGATGTGCCCAAGTTAGGTTTGTGGTGCCCACGTGAGGGCTAGGGGTAGCAAGAGTATCTTACCAGATAGCAAGATTGTGCTCGAGTGTGCACTAGGGGATGAAAAGTGTGTGAAAGGAGTACATTAGAGGGTTTAGGTTTGCCCAAACATGTGGTATCTGTGCTCCACATTGTAATAGGTGTACTCAAGAGAGAGCTAGGGGTGCCAAGATTGACTTAGGTGTGCCAAGAGTATGATAGAAGATGGAACGAATATACTAGGGTAGTCCAAGAGTGTAATAGTGGTGCCCACGTATGTGCTCAGGGTGAACTATTGTGTACAAGGGCATGGCAAGTGTGTTCATGGAAGCATAACTGTGAGACAGAGTGCTCAAGAGGGTGCTAGGACAGCCCTAGTGCGTGTCAGTGGTTCCCGAGTGAGTGCTGGCATTGCTAAGAGTGTGTAAGGGAATGGCAACAGTGTGCATGGGGAGCCCAAGAGTGTTATCGGTATAACCAAGCGTGTGATTGGGTGCCCAAGAGTGTGATAGGCATGCCCAAGTTTGTGCTAGGAGTGACAACAGTATGTAATGCGTGACCAATGTGTCAGGGGCGCTGAACAGTGTGTTTGGTATTGCCAAGAGACTGCTAGGACTGCCCAAGAGTGCAGGAGGGCTGCCCAAGCGTGTGCTGGATGCTGCCCAAGGGTGTGCTAGGGGATGACTAATGGTGCCCAAGAGTTTGCTAGGGAAGGACAAGTATGTGCTAAGGGTGTGCAAGTGTGAGATAAGGGTGCCCGCAGTGTGATAGGGGTAAACAAGTGTGTGCTGGGTCGGTGAACGTTTGATAGTGGTGCGCAAGGGTGTGATAGTTGTGCGCAAAAGTGTAATAAGAGTGCCGAAGAGTGTGCTAGTGGAGCCCAAGAATGTGTTAGTGGTGCCGAGGAGTGTGCTGGGGCGCCCAAGCGTTTGCTAAGTGTACGCAAATATGAGCTGAGGTTGCTCAAGCGTGTGATTGGGATGCATGGAGAGGAATAGGTGTGACCAAGCGAGTGACAGGAGTGGCAAGAGTGTGTGACCAGTTGGCAAGAGTGGGCTAGAGGACGGCAACAGTGTGATTGAGGTGCCGAAGAGTATGTTAGGAGATGGCAAACGTGTGCCACGAGTGCCCAGGAATGTGCCAGGGGGGTAGCAAGTGTGTAAAAGGGGTGCCCAAAAGTGTGAAGAGGTGCCCAAGAGTGTGACAGGTGTGACCAAGTGTTTGCTAGAAGTACCCATGAGAGTGATAGGTTTTCCCAATAGTGGTCCAGGAATGCCCAAGTGTGTGATATTGGTGCCCAGGATCTTGAGAGCGCCAGAGTGGGCCAGGAATGCTTGAGAGTATGGTAGTGGTTCCAAAGAGATTGCGAGGAGGTGGAAAGACGGTAATAGGGCAGCCCAACGTCATGCTAGCGGTTGGCAAGTGTTTGCCAGCGTGCCCAAGAGAGTGACAGGTTTGGGAAAGTGCATTGTAGGGAAGGCAAGAGTGTGTCAGGGTTGCTCAACTGTGTGATGGTGTGCCCAAAAGTATGAAAGGGGATGGTGAGAGTGTGCTAAGAGAGTGCCAGGTGTGCCAAAGAATGTGCACAGGTGTGCCGGGGATGGAAGGCGTTTCCTAGCATGCTCAGCAGTGTGCTCGGGTGAACATGTGTAAATTAGTGGTACCCAAGTGCACGCTACAGGTTGCCAAGTGAATGCTAACGGTGCCCAGAGGGTGCGTGCGGATCGCAACAGTGCGGTAGGTATGTCAAGATTGTGATGGGGAGCGCAAGTGTGTGAGAGGAGATGGCAAATGGGTGCTATCGGTGCCAAAAGTGTCTTATTGGATGGCAAGTGTGTAACAGGTTTGCCCAAGAGAGCGCCAGCTTTGCCCAAGAATGTGATTGGAGATGGCAAGAGTGTAGATGCGGTGCCCAAGAATGTGATAAGGGATAGCAAGCATGTGGCAGGGTTGTCCAGGGGAGCCCCAGGTGTGCCCAAGAATATACCAGGCGTGTACTAGGGGGTGGCTAGAGTTATTTAGGGGTTCCCAAGTGTCTGCTGGGGTACCCAAAAGTGTAATTCTGGCTCCCAGGTGTGTGCTCAGTGTGCCTAGAATGTACTGGTGTCCCAAAGAGCATGGTAGGGTGCCGAAAAGTGTACAAGGGGATGGCTAGAGTATGCTGGGGTATCCAGAATGTACTAGGGATGCCTAAATACGTTCCAGGTGATGTTAAAAGTGCACTGAGGCTGTTGAAGTGCCATATAAATGCCGTGGATACAAGAGCAGGTCAGAGGCTAGGAATCCTGAGGCGAGTAACTCACCTTCTGATTCCCCAAAGCCTGTCCACCATCTACAAGGCACAAGTCAGGAGTGTGATGGAATACGCTACGCTTGACAGGATGGGTGCAGCTGCAACAACACTTTAGACGTTCGGCACCATCCAGGACAAAGCAGCCCACATGATTGCCACCCCATTCACAAATATTAACTCCCTCCACCACCGATACACAGTCGCAGCAGTGTGTACCATCTACAAGATGCCCTGAGGCAACGCACCAAGGCTCCTGAAACAGCACCTTCTAAACGCACGATCGCTACCACCTAGAAGGACACGGGTAGTAGATGTTTGGGGACACCATCACCTGCAGGTTACCCTCCAAGCCACACACCATCCTGACTTGGAACTATAACGCCGTTCCTTCACTGTCACGGGTCAAATTCCTGGAACTCCCTTCCTAATAGCACTGTGGGTGTTCCTACCCTACATGGACAGCAGCGCTTCATGAAGGCAGTGCACCACCACGTTCTCAAGGGCAATTAGGGATGAGCAATAAACGTTAGCCTAGCGAGCGACGCCTACATCCAATGAATGAATTTTTAAAAATTGTGCTTGGAGAGCTCGGATTTTGCTATGGTTGTACAAGTGTAAATTAAGGGTGCCCAAGAGTTTGTTAGCTGTGCCCAAGAGTGTGTTATGGTTGCCCAAATAGAGTTTGGTGTGCCAAGAGTCTGCTACGTGGGCCCAAAAATGTAATGGTGTACCCAAGAGTGAGCTAGGAGATGGCAACAGTGTACAGGGGACCTGATAATGTACGAGGGAAGCCTAAGAGTGTGATGGGATGGCCAAGAGTGTGCCGGGGTGCCCGGGCATGTGCTCGGGTTGTCACAAGATGTGTCAGGCGTGTCCAAAAGTGTGATGAAGGTGCAGACGACTGGGATGGCGCGGCCAGGAGGGTGATGGGAGTGCCCAACTTATGCTTGGTGTGCCCAAGTGTGCGTTAAGAGATGGCAGAAGGGTGTTGGACGTTCGCAAGAAGGTGATAAATATGTTCTAGGGTGTCTTGGGGAATGGCAAGAATGTTCTGCGGTTCCCAGACTGTGATAGTCGTGCCCAAGAGTGTGGAGGTGTACCCAAGTGTGTGCTAAGTGTGCACAAGAGCACGCTAAGGGTATCCAGAATGTGCTGGAGGTGGGGGAGGTGGGAAGAGTATGCTTGTTGTGACTAAGAGTGTTCATGGTATGCCCACGATTGTGATATGGGATGGCAAGATGGGGCTATGGGAGTCCAAGAGTGATGATGGGGTGCCGAAGAGTGTGCCCAGAATGTGATAGGGGTTCCCAAGAGCATGCTAAGTGTGCCCAAGAGTGTGATAGGGGATGGCTTGAGTTAGATAGGGGCTCGTAAGTGTGTGCTTGGGTGTATCATGGTGTGATAGAGGTGCCCAAGAGTGTGACCGGCATGCCTAGAATGTATTAGATGTGCCCAAGAGCATGCTACGCGTCCCCAAGAGCAGAACAGGGGTGCCGAATAGTGTTATAGGACTTAACAAGTGTGTGATGGGGTTATCCAGCGTGTGCTACGTGTGCTGAAACATGTGCTAGGTGATGGCAAGAGTGTGATAAGGGTTTCCAAGTGTGTACTAGGGGGGTCCCGATTGTGCTATGCTTGTACAAGTGTGAATTAGAGGTGCCCAAAAGTATGATAGGTGTGCCCAAGAATATACCACTGTTGCCAAAATGTGTGTTCAGTGTGCACAGTGTCTGCTAGGTGTGCACAAAAGTGTAATGGGGTTCCAAAGAGTGTGCAAAGAGTTGTCCACAGAGTGATGCAGGGTCCAAGTGTGTGATTGGGATGTAGAGGTGCGTCCTAGAGAAAACCAAGTGCTGCATTTGACTGCCCAGGAGCATACTAGGGGATTGGATAAGTGTGCTATACATGCCCAAGAACGAGATAAGGATGCCCAAGAATGTGATGGGGTGCCCGCAATGGTGCCAGGCTTGAACAAGTGTGAGCCAGCATTGCTCACTCTTGTGCTTGGGATGGCAATTTTTTGCTATATGTGCGGAAGAGGGAGAGTGGTGTACCTTAGAGAGTAATGGGGTGGCAAGAGCGCATTACAGAGTGGCAAGAGAGTGCTAGCGGATGGAAAGTGTGTGAAATGTATGCCGAAGAATGTACTAGGAGATGGCAAGAGTGTTATAGGTGCCCACAGTGGTTTGATGCGCCGAAGAGTGTTGTGGGGTGCCCGATGGTGCACTCGTCAATGGCAAGAGTGTGCTAGTCGTGCCCAAGTGTGTGATGTGGTGAACAACAGTGTGCTAGGGGAGCCCAGTATATGCTGGAGGTAAAAAAGAGAGTGATAAATGTGCCCAGAATGTGCTCTGGTTCTCCAAGAGAATGCTAAAAATGTGATACACGTGCCCCGAGGGTGCTAGGAGTGAGCAAGTGTGTGATAGGGGCGCTCACAAGTTTGTTAGGTGTTTTCAACAGCGTTCTATGTGTGCCCAGGTGTGTTCTATGGGTGACCAAGAGTGTGTTAGGGGATGTCAAAAGTGTGATAGGAGTGTACAATAGGGTGCTGGGGTGCCCAGAAATGTTCAAGGGTTGACCAGGTTTGTGTTAGGGGTGACCAAGGTGGTGTTGGTGTCCCCAGTGTGTAGTAGGCATGCCCCAGCGTGTGCTAGGTGATGGCATTCGTGTGGTAGTAGTGCCCAGATTGTGCCAGGGTTGTTCAACTGTGTACTGGTGGTGCAAATGAGAGAGGTAGGGGTGCTCAAGTGTACTAGGGGTGTCCAGAGAGTGATAGGGGTGACCAAGTGTGTGATAGTGTTGCCCAAGCGTGTGCGAGATGTTTTGATGTAAGTGCTAGGCGTGGTCAGAGTGTGATAGGTGTGGCAAAACATGTGCTAGGTAATGACAGGAGTGTGCTTGGGTGTCCATGTGGGTGATAGGTGTGCCAATGTGGGCGCTAGGCTTCCTCACATGTGTACTTCCCTTTCCCAATAACGTGCCATGCTTGTCCAAGAAAGAGACAGAGGATGGCAGCAGTGTGCTAGGGGTAACGAAGTGGGTGCTAAAGTTGCAGATGTGTGTCCCGGGGTGCTGAAGAGTGAACTAGGTGCGTCCAAGAATGGACTAGGGTTGGCCAAATGCTTGCTTGATGTGCCCAGAGGGTGTTCTGTGTGCCCAAGAGAGCGATAGTGGTTCCACAAGCACGTACTGGGTGTGTCTAAGAGTGTCCTGCCTGTGCAGAAGAGTGTGCTAGATGATGGCAACTGTGTGATAGGGTAGCTGGGAACATAGTAGGCGTGCCCAAGTGTGTGGTCGGGGTAACCAAGAGTGTGATGGGTGACCCAAGAGTGTACTAGTGGTGCCCAAGTGTGCACCAGGTGTGTTCAAGTGTGGGATAATGGTGTCCAAATGTGTGATTGGTGTGTCAGATCGTCATAGGCGTGCCCAAGAGTGAGGTAGCGGTGGCCAATTGTGTAATCAGGGTGCCAAAGAGTGTACTAGGGCATCACCAACAGTGTGCTAGGTGAAAGCAAGTGTGTGCTAAGAGTTCTGATAATGTAATATTGGTGCCCAAGAGTGTAATGTGGGACCAAGAGCGTGCTTGGGGTACTCAAGAGTGTACAAGGGATACCCAAGAGTACACTATTGGTGCCTATGCAATGATAGGGGTGCCAAAGTGTGTTCTGGGGCAACCACAAGACTCTGGGGGACGCCAAGAGTTTGCTAGTGGTGTCCAAGAGTGTGATGGGGTACACAAGATTGTCCTAGCAGTGCCTAGTGTGTGACGGAGGTCCAAAAGAGAGTGGTCAGTGTGCTCAGACGGTGCTCGGGTTGTCTAAGTGTATGCGAGAGAATGACAAGAGTGTGCTACAGGTGCCCAAGAGTGTGCTAGGAGTGAGTAAGTGTCTGCTAGGGGTCAGAAGAGAATGCAAAGCCAACCCAGGTTCTGGAGGTGACCGTACTGTGTGATATGGGTGTCCAGAGTGTAATAAGTGTACAGAAGAGAGTACGGATGTGCTCAAAAGCTATAGGGATGGCCAAGAGTGTGCAGCAGGATGGCAAGAATGTGAAAGGTGTGTCCAAGAGTGTGCCGGCGTGCCCAAAAGTGATCTCGAAGTGCCCAAGAGACTACTACGGGATGCCCAGATTGTGTTCGAGGGGTGCCCAAGAGGGTTCTAGGTATTGCCAAACATGTGCTAGGGGATGGGAGTAGTCCGCTAAGGTGTCCATGTGTGTCGTAGGAGTACCCAAGATTAGGTTAGAGCTGTCAAAGTGTGTACTTGGAATGCCCAAGAGTTTACTAGGTGTGCCCTAGGGTGTACTAGAGGTGTCCAGTGCAATGCAGAGGTGCCCACGTGTCTGCTAGTGCAGCCCAAAGTATACTAGGAATGACCAAATGTGTGTTGGGGTGCCCAGAGCGTTAGCGGTTGTCGAAACATGCGCTGGAGATTAGCAAGAGTGTACTAGTGTGTCAAGTGTGTGAGAGGGGCGCCAAAGAGTGGGCTAGGATTGCCCAAATGTCTGCTTGTTGTGCCTATACTGTGCTTGGCTGCCGAACAGTATGCTAGAATTGCCCAAGAGTGAACTTTGGATGGCAGCAGGTGTTAGGTGTGCCCAAGAATGTGCAAGGCTGCAGCAATGAGTCCTCGGGGTGGCCAAGAATGCGTTAGGTTTGTCCACGCGTGTGCTAGGAGTAGCCAAGGGTGTGCTGGTGCACCCAAGAGGTTTCTCATAATTCCCAGCGTGGGCTAAGGTTGCCCAAATGTGTGCTTGCCGTGCTCATCTGCCAAAGTGTGTGACAGGGGATGCCGCAAGTGCTATGGGTGCCAAAGCATTTGAAAGTGTTGCAGAAGTGTCTGCTACGGTTCCCAAGACTATGCATGGACACAGCACGTGTGTACTAGGAGTGCCTAGATTGTGTTAATTTTGTCCAATTGTAGAGTAAGGGTAGAGTAAGCATACACCCCAGAGTATGCTGGGGTGACCGGGTTTATGCTTGGTGTGTCAAAGATTGTACTAGGAGTGCCCAAGTGTGTGCTAGGGATGCCCAGAGTGTGCTTGCAGTGGCGGAACATGAGATAGGGGATGACAAGTGTGTGCTAAGGTGTCCAAGTCAGTGACAGGGGTTCCCCAGACTGGCCTGGTATTGCACAAATATGTGCCTGTTGTGACCAAGCGCGTCATGGGTGTAACAGAGAGTATTCTGGGGATCCCAACAGTGTACTAGTGATGGCAAGAGTTTGCTAGTGGTGACCAAGTGTGCTCTTCTGTCCCCAAGAGTGTTCTAAGCGCGCACATGTGAGCGCAGTGGGTGACCAGTTTGCAACAGTGGCGAAGAAGAGTGTGCCAAGAGTGCCCAAGAACAAGATAGCGGTGACCATGAGTGATCTATGGGATGGCCATAGGTTGCTAGGGGTGCCCAAGCATGTGCAAGGGTTGCAGAGGTGTTCTAGGGGTGCCCAAGAGTGTACTAGGGATAGCCAGAGTATGTACGAGGGGTGCCCAAGAGTGCAGTAGTTCTGGCCAAGCATGTGCTATGTGGTGGGAGTAGTGTGATAGGGTTTCCAAGTGTTTTGTAGCAGTATCCACGATTGTCCTAGGTTTGACCAAGTGTGTACCATGGTGACGAAGACTGTTCTAGGAGATGGCAAGAGTATGGTAGGGTTGACCAAACATGTGCTGAGTTTGGGAAGCGTGTGCTAGGCTGTTCAAGTGTCTGCTTTGGGTGCCCAAGAGTGGACTAGTTTTCCCAAATGTGTAATTGAAGTGCTCAGAGTGTGAAAGGTGTGCCCAAGTAGATGTTAAATTTGCCCAAATCTGTAGTAGGAGAGCTCAAGTGTGTGCTCGGGATACGCAAGAGTGCACTAGGGGTGCCAGAAGTGAGTGTTAGGTGATGGAAAGTGTGTTCCAGGAGTCCCAGGAATGCGCAAGTGTTGCCCAAGAGGGTGTTATTTGCTCAAGTGTGTGCTGGGGATGCGCAAGAGTGTACTAAAGGTGCCCAGAGTGTGACGGGGTGCCAACGTGTATTCTGGGATGCCCAAGATTGTACACGGGATGGCAAGAGTGTGTCAGTAATATTCAACAGTGTGCTGAGTTGCACAAACGCATGTGGGGGAGACCAGTGTTTGCTAGAGATGACAAACAGAGTGCTCAGTGTCGCCAGAGTGCAAAGGTTTCGTCCAAGATTGTGCTGGGAAATGATATGCCCAAGACTGTACTAGGAGTGAATAAGTGTGCGATGGGTGCGCCGAAGAGCTGCGAGGTGTGAGCAAAAATGTTGTAGGTGTGCCCAAGAGTGTTTTGGATGAGCACACGAGAAAGATGGGTTTTTCCAAAAGAGCGCTGGGGTTCCCAACATTGTTCTCGGGGTGCCCAAGTTCATGCTCGGTGATGACAACTATGTGATAGGAGTACACAGATTGTGCTAGGGTTGTTCAAGTGTGTGATAGGTGGGCACAAGTATGTGATAGGTATGCCCAAGGGCGTGTTATGTATGACCAAGAGTGTATTGGGGAGGCGGACTGAGTGATAGTTCTGCTCAGAGTGTGATAGGGGTGGCCAAGCATGTGCTTGTTGATGGCTGGAGTGTGCTAGGATGCCCAGCGGTCGGCTAGGGATACCCAAATGTGCGATTGTTGTGCCCAAATGTGTGCTTGGTGAGCCCAAGAATGATCTATGGGTGATTAAGAGCGAAATAGATCAGCAGAGCTATAGGGGTGCCCAAGCGTGTCATAACGTGGTAGTAGTGTGTCCTCGGGGTGCCCTGGAGTTTCATAGATGATGACAAGTGTGTTCTTGGAGTACCCAGATTGTGGCAGGGTTGTTCAAGTGTCTAATAGGTCTGCCCAAGTGTGTAATAGAGGTACCCAAGAGTGCACTCGGGGTGCCCAGAGCGTGCTAGGTATGCCGAAATATGTGCTCGGGGATGGCAAGTGTGTGCTCGGTCAAGTGTCAGGTAGAGGTGCCCACGATTGTGGTATTTTGCCTAAATGGGTGCTTGGTGTGCCCAGAATGTTCTAGGTGTCCCCAAGAGGTGACTGGGGTGCCCAAGAGTGTAGTAGTGGTGCCCAATAGTCTGATGGGGGTGCCTAGGAGCGTACGAAGGGTGCCCAAGAGTGTACTATGTGATAGCAAATATGTGCTAGGGGTGATAGAATGTTCTGGGGTTGCTCAAGACTGTGGTAGAGGTACCTAAGTGTCTGATCAGGCAGCCCAGGAGTATACTAGGTGTGCCTAAGAGTGTGCTTGAGTTTCCAGAGCATGCTAGGGGTGCTAAATATTCTTCTGGGGTGTCCAGGAGTGAAATCGGGTTGGCAAGAGTGTGCTACTGGTGTCCATGAGTGTGATGGTGTGAATAAGAGTGTGCTAGAGGATCCCAGTGTGTGATAGATGTGTGGAAGAGAGTGATCAGTGTGCCCAGAGTGTGCTCTGTCTGCCCAAGAGTGTGCTATAAAATGATAAGCGTATTATATGTGTAACCAAGTGTGTGCTAGGATGTCCACGTGTCTGATAGGTGTTGACAAGAGTTGGCTAGTTTTCCCAAATGTGTTCTTGAAGTGCCCAGAGTATGATAAGTGTGCCAAAGAAGGTGCTCAAGAGTGTGGCAGTGGTGACCAGGAGTGTAGTGCCTGTGTGGAGTTTGCAAGTTCTCCCTGTGTCTGCGTGGGTTTTCGCCGGGTGCTCTGGTTTCCTCCCACCACCAAAGACTTGCAGGTTGATAGGTAAACTGGCCAATATAAATTGCGCCTAGTGTAAATAGGTGGTAGGGGAATATAGGGACAGGTGGTGATGTGGTAGGAATATGGGATTAGTGCAGGATTAGTATAAATGGGTGGTTGATGGTCGGCACAGACTCGGAGGGCCGAACGGCCTGTTTCAGTGCTGTATCTCTAAATAAAAATAAAAATAAAATAAATAATACGTAATATCAAGTGTGTGATTGGAGTGCGCAGAATAATGGAGGGTTTCCTATGAGTGTTTTAGGTTCCATGGGTTGTACTGGAGGTGCCCAGGTCCGTAATTGGCGTGCTCAGAATATGATAGTGGTGACAAAGAGTGTTGTGGGGTGCCGAAGTGTATACTCGGGGGTGGTAACACTGTGCCATCGGTGTCCAAGAGTGTGATGGGGTGCACAAGAGTGTGTTAGTGAGCTCAGTGCATGCTACAGTTGACAAAGAGAGTGTTCAGTATGTCCAGAGTGTGCTCAGGTTGTCCAAGAGTGTATGCTAGAAAATGACAAGGGGTGATATGTGTGCCCAAGAGAGTGGTAAGAGTGAGCAAGTGCATGCTAGGGGATGGCAAGTTTGTACTAGGGTGTCCAAGTGTCTGTTATGTGTGTATGACAATGGGATGGTTTTCCCTAATGTGTGCTCAGAGTACCCAGGGTGTGCTAGGGGTGAAGCAAGTGTGTAATCGGGGTGCCCAAGAGCATGTTAGGGGTGCCCAAGAACGCGATAAGGTTGCCCAAGAGTACTCTAGGTGTGCCCAAGACTGTGATAGAGATGACAAGAGTGTGCTACGTGTGTCCGAGAGAATGCTGAGGATGCCCAGCATAGTTCTAGGGGTGCCCAAGAGTATCTTCCAAGTATCTTCCAGGAGAGCTCAAGAGTGGACTAGTTTTCCCAAATGGGTGCTTGGTGTGCTTAAATGCGTGATCGGTGTGCCCAGGAAGGTGATGGGTGTGCCCAGGTGTGTTCTGGTGGTGCTCAAGAGTGTGCTGGAGATGCCCAAATGTCTAATAGGGGTGCCATACTGTGTAATAGGGATGCCCCGACTGTATTAGGTGATGGCAAATGTTTACTAACAGTGACCAGAATGTGCTTGGGTTGCCCAAGGGTGTCAAAGGGTTGCCCAGGTGTGGAGTAGGGGTGC
The DNA here is from genome assembly GCF_036365525.1 of Heterodontus francisci. NCBI lineage: Eukaryota > Metazoa > Chordata > Chondrichthyes > Heterodontiformes > Heterodontidae > Heterodontus > Heterodontus francisci. The sequence goes on along the minus strand of NC_090409.1, from coordinate 15,754,367 downwards.
ACAAATGTATACTAGGTGTAGCTAGGACTATGCTTGGAGTTCTGAGAGTGTGATGGGGTGGTGAATGGTGTTCTGAGGTGCTCAAGAGTGTACTGGGGATGGAAAGAGTGTACTAGTGGTGTCCAAGCGGATGTTGGGGTGCACAAAAGTGTGATGGGGAGCCCAGAGTGTGATAGAGACGACCAAAAGTGTGCTAGGGAATGCCAAGTGTAAGCTAGAGTGTCCAAGTGTATGTTAAAGTGCCCAAGAGTGGGCTAGTTTGCCTAAAAACGTGATAGAGTGTCACCCTCTGCCCAATGTGTAATAGGTGTGCCCAAGGAGGTAATAGGGGCGTCCAAGTGTGTGATAGTGGTGCTCAAAAGTGTGCTGGCTGTGCCCAAGAGTATACTGGGGAGCCCAAGAGAGGACGAAGGGTGCCCAAGAGTGCACTAGGTGATGGCAATTGTGCACTAGGAGCACGCTGAACGTTGTAGGTTTGCACAAGGGTGTGGAAGGGATACCCAAGAGAGTACTAGGGATGTCCAGGAGAGTAATTGGAGTTTCCAGAGCGTGATAAGTTGCTCAAGAGTATTCTGAGGTACCCAAGAGTATCATCAGGGATGGCAAGTTTGTGCTAGTGCTGTCCAAGAGCTTGCAACTGTTGCTCAAGGCCGTTCCAGGTTTGCTAAGAGCATTCTAGGTGTGCTAAATCATGTTCTAGGTGTTCCCAAGCCTGTACTAGATGTGCCCAAGAATGTTCTAGGTGCGCCGAAGAATGTGCTAGAGTGATGGTGTTCCCAAGATTGTAATAGCTGTGCATAAGCATGTACTAGGGATATCCAAGTGCCTGCTAGTTGTGACCAAGTGTGTGATTGGGAGACTATGTGTGCACTAGGCGTCGTCAGAGTGTGATAGGGGTGGCCAAACCAGTGCTAGGGGATGGCAGGAGTTTAATGGGGTATCTAAGTTTGTGATAGGGCTGCCAAAGTGCGGGCTAGGGTTGCCCAAAGGTGTGCTTATTGTGCCCAGAGACCGCTCGGTGTGCCGCCCATGAATGTGCCATGTGTGCCCAAGACTAAGCAAGGGGATGGCAGAAGTGTGCTAGGTATGCCCAAGCACCTGATAGGGTTGTAGTGGTGTCCAAGAGTATGATCGGGTGCATAAAGGTTTTCTCGGGCCAGCCAGTGTATGCTGGAGTTGCCAAAGAATACATTTACTGTGCCCAGAGTATCATAGGGGTGCCAAACAGTGCTCCAAGTATGCCCAAGAGTGTAACTGGAGATGGCAAGAGTGCTGCAGGGTATCTAATAGAGTAATGGAGTGTTCAAATGTTCTAGGGGTGCCCAGGAGAATGCTCGAAATGCCCAGTGAGTTTTAGTGTTACCCAAGTGTGTGCTAGGTGAAGGCTGGTGTGTGCTAGGAGTGTGCACATTGTGCTAGCGTTGTACAAGTGTGAGCTGTGGGGGGAGGGGCTAAGAATGTTCGAGGGAAGCCCAAATTGTACTAGGGGTATCCAGAGTGTAATCGGAGTGCCCAGAGTGTTATCGGTGTACCCAGAGTGTAATAGATGTGACAAAAAGTGTAATCAGTGTGCCCAGAGTGGATTAGGACTGTTGAAGCGTGTGCTGGAGATGATAAGTGTGTGCTCGGGTGAACCAAGAGAGTAATAGGAGTAAGCAAGTGCATGCCAAGAATGCCCAAGAGTGCACTAGGTGTGCTCAAGACTGTACTAGGGGTGCCAAAGAGTGTACTAGGAGCGAAGCAAATGAGTGCTGGGAGTGTCCAGTATTCTCTAGGTGTGCCGAAGAATGTGGTAGGGGTGACCATATGGTGATAAGCTGGACAAATGATATTCTGGGCTGCCCAAGAGTGTACTTGTGGATGGCTGCTGTGTACCAGTTGTGTCCAAGACTGTGATGGAGTGCACAGTAATGTGCCAGAGGAGCTCAGTTGTGATAGAGGTGCCAAAGAGAGTGATCTGTGTGCCGAATGTGTGAAATGACTGTTCCAAAATGTGCTAGAGAATGTCAAGGGTGTGCGACAAGTGCCTTAGACTGTATTAGGGGTGCCCAAGTGTGTACTAGCGGTGCCCAAATGTGGGCCACTTTACCCTAGCTAGTGCTCAGAGTGCTAGAGTGTGCTGTATGTGCCCAAGAGAGTGATGGATCTATCCAATAGTGTGATGGAGTGAGTATGTGGGTGCGAGTGGTGCACAAGAGGCTGCTCAAGGTGACCAAACATGTGCTAGGGGATGGCAAGAGTTCGATAGGGTCTCCAAGTGATGCTAGGTGTGGCAAAGTGGGGGATAGGATTGCCCAAATGTGTTTGTTGTGCAAAGAGAGTGCTCAGTGTGGCAATAGTGTAATAAGCTTGTCCAATAGTGTGCTAGGGCATGAGAAACGTGTGGTACGGGTGACCCAGAGCACACTACGTGTGCCCAAGACAGTGATAGAAGTGCCCGAATGTGTACTTGGTGATGGCAAGTGTATGATAGGAGTGTCCAGATTGTTCTAGTGTTGCCCAAGAGTTTGATAGCTGCGCCCAGATGGTGATAAGGTGGATGAATAATGTTCTGGTGTGCCTCAGACGGTACTCATGGATGGTAACTGTGTGCCAGTCGTGTCCAAGTGTAATGAGGTGCACAAGAATGTGCCAGGGTAGCCCGGTGTGTGCTAGATACGCCAAAGAGTGTTATAAATGTGCCCAGAGCGTGATAGGTCTTTCCTAGTGTGTGCTAGAGAAAAACAAGAGCGTGCTAGGAGTGAGCAAGCGTGTGCTAGGATTGTCCACGAACATGCTAGGGGTGCTCAAGAGGGTGCTAGGTGATGGAAAGAGTGTGCTAGGGGATGGCAAGTGTGTATTAGATATTTCCAACTGAGTGATGTGGTGACTAATAGCGATTTAGTGTTGCCCAAATGCATGCTAGTGTTGGCCAACTGGGTGCTCCATGTACCCAGAGAGGATAGGCATTCCCAAGTGTGAAAGGTGAAGGCAGGTGTGTGATAGGTGTGCACAAATTGTGCTAGGGCTGTTCAAGTGAGTGATAAGGGTGCCCAAGAGTGTACTAGTGGTGCCCAGTATGTGATAGGGCTGTGCAACAGTTTGCTGGAGAATGATAAAAGTGCTCTATGCGTGCCCATAAGTGTGCTACGTGTGAGCAAATGTTTTCTGGGGTAACGAAGACTGTGCTAGAGGTGACCAAACAAGTGCAAGCGTGCAAGTGTGCACTCGGTATCATATTGTCTGCTAAGGGCTGCCCAAGAGTGGGCGTATTTGCCCAAATGTGTTATCGGAGTGCCCAGAGAGTAATAGGTTTGCCCAAGAAGGTCCTACTGCTGTCCAAGAGTTTGGTCGAGTTGCCAAAGTGGGACATAGGGTGTTCCCAAGAGTGCAGTATGGTTGCCAAAGAGTGTACTAGGTGATGGCAAGTGTGTGCTAGTAGTGTCCAGAATGTCCTAGGGTTGCTCAAGAGTGGTAGGCGTGGCCAAGTGTATCATGCAGCAGTCAAAGTGTATACTAGGTATGCCCCAGAGTGCAGTTGGGATGCCCAGAGTGTACTCAGTGATGGCAAGATTGTGAACGTGGTGCCCCAGAATGTAATGGGGTGCACAAGATGTGCTACGGGAGCCCACTGTGTGATATAGGTGCCACAGAGAGGGATCAGTTTGCCCAGATTGTGATAGGGTTGTCCAAGAGTGTGCTAGAGAATGACAAGTGTGTGCCACAGGTACTCTAGAGAGTGCTAGTAGTTAGCAAATGAGTGCTGGACGTGACCAAGATTGTGAGGGAGCTACCCAAGAGTCTACCAGGGGTAACCAAGTGTTTACTAGTGTTGCCCAAGGGTGTGCTAGGTAAAAGCAAGTATGTGCTAGGGAGTCTGGTACCTGCCAGATGTGCCAAACAGAGTGATGAGTGTGCCCAGAGAATGCTAGTTCTGTCCAAGAATGTGACAGAGAATGACAAGAGTGTGCTACGCGTCCACAAGAGTGTGCTGGGTATGAGCAAATGAGTGCGAGGTGTGCCCAAGATTATACTGGGGTGCCCAATATTGTTCTAGCGGTGCCAAAGAGTGTGATAGAGGATGGTAAATATGTGTTAGCAGTGCCCATAATGTTCTAGGCTTGCCCAGGAGGATATTAGGTCTGCCCAGGTGCGTGTTGGAGGTGTCCAAGAGAGCAATAGTGGTGCCCAAGCGTGCCAATTGGCTGTCCAAGTGTGTGATGGTGTGCTGATGTGTGTTCTGGGATGCCCAAGAGCGTATTTGTGAGTATCAAGAGTGTGCCACCTGTGTCCAAGTGTGTACGAGGGAAGCCCAGTGTGTGCTAGGTGATGGCAAGTCTCTGATCGGGGTGCAAAGAGTGGGATAGCTTGTCCAAATATGCGTTCAGAAGGCCCAGAGTGTAATAGGTGTACGCATGTGATAGGGGTGCCCAAATGCGTGGTAGAGGTGGCCAAGAGTGTTTTAGGATGCCCAAGAGTGCACGAGTGTTGCCCAAGACTTTACTAGGTGATAGGAAGTGTGTGCTTGGATTACTTAGAATGATTTATGGACGCCCAAGAGTGTACTAGGGGTAACCAAGAGTGTGCTGGAGGTAACTGGAACATGATAGGGTGCCAAAGAGCATACTGAGGAATGGCAGAAATGTATCAGTGGTGTTCAAGTGTGTGATATGGAGCACAAGCGTGTGCCAGAAGTGACCAGTGTGTGCTACAATACCAAAGAGAGTAATCAGTGTGCCCAGAGTTGTCCAGGTTCTTCCAAGAACGTGTGATGGAGAATGACAGCAGGGTGATACCTGGATGCAAGAGTGTGCTCGGAGTAATCAAGTATGTTGTAGGGGTTCCCAAGAGCATGCCAGTTGTGCCCAAGCGTGTGTTAGGGGATAGAAAGAGTGTGAAAGATGTGTCCAATAGGGTGATGAGGTACCCAAAAGTGTTCAACGTGTGCCAAAGTGTGTTATAGAGGTCTACAAGGAAGTGCTCGCTGTGCCCAGGTTGGGGTAGGCGTGCTCAAGAGTATAATTAGTGATGGCAAGTGGGTGCTGGACTGCCCAGATTGTGCGATGGTTGTTCAAGGGTGTGATGGGGTTGTCCATGTGTGTGAAAGGGGTACACAAGACTGGGCGATGTTTGACCAAAAGTGTGCTTGCCATGCCCAAGTCGTGATAGGCGAGACCAAGAGTGGACTCGGGGTGCCAAAGAGTGTACCTGGGAATGTCAAGAGTTTTCTAGTGGTGCCCAGGAGTGTGCTGAATGAATAAGAGTGCGCTAGGCTTGCCCAGTGTATGCTAGGAGTGCCCAACTGTGTACTGGGGTGCCTATGTGCATGCTACGGGTGCCCAAGATAGTTCTAGGCGTACCCAGGTGTGTGCTAGGGTGCCTAAGTATGTGATAGACGTGTAAAAGGTTGTGATATGTGTGCTCAAGACAGTTCTTGGAGAGGGTAAGAGTGTTTTCTGGGTGACCAAACATGTGCTAGAGATGGCAAATGTGTGCTAGTGTGCCCAAGTGTCCCCCAAGGGTGCCCAGGAGTGGGCTAGCTTTCCCAAAAGAGTGATAGGTGTGCCCAGAGTTTGATAGGTGCGTCAAGAAGGTGCTAGGTAATCCCAAGAGTGTCGTAGAGGTTCCCAAGTATGTGATGGTGATACACAAGAGTGTACTAGGGCTGCCCAAGTGCATACTAGGGTTGCACAAGAGTGTGCTGAGTGATGGCAAATGTGTGATAGGAGTGCCCAAAATGTGCTCGGATTCCCCAAGAGACTGATAGGGTTTGTGCAAGTGTGTGCTGGGGGCCACCGGGAGTGTAGTAGAGGTGTCCAAAGTGCTGTAGGATGTCGAAGTGCCCAAGAGTGTACATAGAATGGCAAGAGTGTGCCAGTGGTGTCCAAGACTCCTGGGTAGCACACAAGTGTGCACAGGGAGGCCAATGTTTGATATTGGTGCCAAAAAGAGCGCTCAGTTTGCCCAGAGTTTGTGAAGGCTGTCAGGAGTGTGCTAGGTATGCCCAAGAGTGTGCTAGGGGATGGCAGGATGTGATAGTGATGTCAAATAGAGTGATCAGTGTGCCCAGATAGTGATAGGGCTGTTCAATAGTATGCTGGGTGTGCTCAAGGTTATGCTGTGGTGCCTAGGTTTGTACGTGGAGTTCCCAAGTGTGTAATAGGTGTGCTGAGGGCGTGACTTGGGAGACATGTGCTCGGTGATGGAAGGACCGTGATAGGGTGTCCAATTGTGTTCTAGACAGACAATGCGGGGGCTAAGGTTGCCCAAATCAGTGCTTGTTGTGCCCAGAGAGTGATTGATGTGCCCAAGATGGTGCCGTGTGTGTCCAAGCTTACTTTGTCCGACAGTGTGCTTGGAGTGTTTTATAGAGGTGCCCAAGGGGGACTTTGGTGTGCCCAGTGTGTGCTAGGTGAAGACAAATGTGTATAGCAATTCATAGATTGTGCTACGGTTGTTCAAGTGTGTGATAGGTGTCACCAAGAGTGTAGGAGGGGTACCCAAGAGTGTGATAGGGGTGACCAGTGAGTGATAGATGTGCCAAAGAGAGTGATTAGTTTTCCCATAGTGTGCTAGAGAATGACAAGTGTTTGCTAAGGGTGCCCAAGGGTGTGCTAGGAGTGAGCCAGTGTGTGCTAAGTATGCCCAAGACTGTGTGAGGAGTGACCGAAATCTGCTAGGGGGTGGCAAGTGTGTGCTTGAGTGCCTAAGTGTCTGCTAGTGCAATCCAAGAGTGGGATAGTTTGCCCACATGTGTGCTTGGAGTGTCCAGGGTGTGCTAGGTGTGACCAAAAAGGTACTAGGGCTGCCCATGTGAGTGATAGAGGTGCCCAAGTGTGTACTGGGTGTGCCAAGAGTGTGCCAGTGGCGCCCAGTACGTGCTAGAAGGAAAGAAAGAGCGTTCTCAGTTTGCCAGAGCGTGTGAGGGTTGTCCAAGAGTGTGATAAAGAATGACAAGAGTGTTCTACAGGTGCCGAAGAGTGTGTTCGAGGCATCCAAGGAGGTGTTCGGTTTGCCTACAATGGATTAGATGTGCCCAACTGTGTGTTAGGAGATGGCAAGTGTGTGACAGGAGTGCGCATATTGTGCTAGCATTATGCAAGATTGTAATCGATGTGCCCGAGAGTGCGATAGAGATGCCCAAGTACCCAGGGTACCCGGAGTGTGCAAGAGGATTCCAAGGGTGTGCTCGGTTAGCCGAGAGGGTACTGCGTGTGCACAGTTGTGTAATAGGGGTGCCCAGTGTGTGATAGTGGTGTCCAACCATGTGGTAGAGGTTGGCAGGCGTGTGCTAGGACGTCAAAGATTTACTAGGATAAAAGCAAAATACTGCGGATGCTGGAAATCTGAAATAAAAACAAGAAATGCTGGAACCACTCAGCAGGTCTGGCAGCATTTGTGGAGAGGGAAACAAGTTAATGTTTCGGGTCAGTGACCCTTCTTCGGACAGTTCCGAAGAAGGGTCACTGACCCGAAACATTAACTCTGTTTCCCTCTCCACAGATGCTGCCAGACCTGCTGAGTGGTTCAAGCATTTCTTGTATTTATTAAAGATTAACTAGGGCTGCCCAAGAGTACGCTAAAGTTGTCCAAATGTGCTTCCGGTGCCCATAGTGTGCTCGTCTGACCAAGAGTGTGATCGGGGATGGCAGCAGGTGCTAGCTGTGCCCACGCAATTGAAAGGGTCGAAGAAGTGTATCCTAATGCTCCAAAGTGTGTTCTCGGTGATGGCACGTATCTTCTGGATGCTGAGATTTCCAAGTGTATGCTGGTGGTGCGTAGAGTGTGATAGGAGTGACCATGCGTGTGCTAGGAATGTCTAGAGTGCACTAGCTGTGACCAAACATGTGTTAACGTGTGGAAAGCTTTTGGTAGCGGTGTCCAAGAGCGTGAGCAGTGTGCCCAGAGTGTGCTAGGTTGTCCAAGGGTGTTCTAGAGAATGACAAAAGTACACTTCAGGTGGTCTTGTGAGCACCAGGGGTGATCCGTGTGTGATAGGGGTAAAGAAAGTGTGCTAAGAGTGCCCAAGAACGTGATAGAGGTCGCCAAATGTGAGCTAGGGGTTGGCAGCCGTTTGCTAAGGGTGTCCAAGCATGTGCAAGGGTTGCAGAAGTGTGTTCTCGGGGTGAACAAGAGTATGCTAGGTGACGCAAAGTTTGTGCTCAGGGTGACCAAAAGTGTAATCGGGGTGGCCAATAGTGAAGTGGGAATGCCCAAGTGTGCGCTAGGTGGCCCAGAGTGTGATAAGGTGTCGAACAGTGCTCTGGGGTGCCTGGGTGTACTCGGCGATGGCAACATTGTGCCAGTTCCGTACAGGAGTCTGATGGCATGCCCAAAAGTGTTCTGCAGGTGTGCAAGTGTGTTAGAGGTGGCCAAGGGGTTGATTGGTGTGCCTAGAGTGTGTTAGGTGTGCACAAGTGTGCATTCGGAGATGGTAAGTGCGTGCCAGGATTGCCTAGATTGTGCTAGTATTGTCAAGAGAGTGATAGGGTTGCCCAAGTGTGTAATAGAGTTGCCCAAGTGTATACTAGAGGTGCCCAGCGTGTGATAGACGTGCCCAAGAGTGTGCTAGGGTATGCCAGAGTTTACTAGTGGTGCCCAGCCACGTACTAGGGGTGCCTGGAGTGTGATGCGGTGACCAGTGTGTCGTAGAGTTATCAAAGAGTGCCTTTAGTGTGCCCAGAGTGCTATATGAGTATCCAAGAGTTTGCTAGAGAATGACAAACGTGTACTACAGCTCCGCAAGAGCGTAATAGGGGTGACCATGTGCCTACTAGGTGTATCCAAGAGCGTTCAAGGAGTTCCCAAATGCGTGTGCAAGGGGATGGCAAGAGTGCAGAAGGTATGTTCAAGAGAATGATAGGGATGTCCAATAGTGTAATAGAGGTACCCACAAGTATACTAGGGTTGCCCAGGATGTGACAGGGCTGCCCAGTTGTCTCACAGCGGTGCCCAAACGTGTACTAACGTTGCAGAATTGCATCCTAGTGTGTACTAGGTGATGGTAAGGGTGTGATAAGATTGCCCAGATTGTGCTAGTGTTGCCCAAGCATGTGATTGTGGTATCCCAGAGTGTGTCGGGGAGTACGAAAGTGTGCTAGAGGTGCCCAGTGCATTCTGGAGGTGCCAAAGTTTGTGGTCAGTGTTCCCAGTGTGTAGGTGTGACCACGTGGTTGCCCACGTGGTCGCAAGTGCATGATAGGAGTGCCAAGATTGCGCTACGGTTGTTCAAGTGCTAGATAGGGTTCCCAAATGTGTACTAGGGGTGTCGAAGAGGGGGCTAGTTTGTCCAAATGTGTGCTCGGAGCGTCCAAAAATGTGACGGGGTGACTTCGTGTACAGTAGTGGTGCCCAAGAGTGTACTAGGAGTACATGAGAGTGTACTCGGCGTGTCGAAGTGTATGCTAGGTGATGGCAATTGTTGGTCGTGACCAGAACGTTCCAGCATTGCCCAAGAGTGTGGGAGAGATGCCCAAGTGAGTGTTGTGGCAGCTCAAGAGTGTACTAGATATGCCCAAGCATGCGCCTGATGTGCCCAATAGATTTTTAGGAGTTCAGATGTTTGTTCAGGGATGCCCAAGAGTGTGATAGGGAAGGTCAAGTGTGTGTGAGGGTGCACAGAGAGTGTTAGGTTTGCCCAATAGTGCACGAGAGCTGCCTGAGAGTGCACTTGGGGTACCCCAAATGTCATTGGAATACCAAAGACGGCTGTGGTGTGCCCAAGAGAGTGTTCAGGGATGGCAACAGTGTACTGGTGGTGTCCAAGAGTGTTTTGGGATAAGCAAGCCAGTGACTGATTGTGATGCCGAAGAGGGTGCTCAGTGTTCCCAAAGACTGTAATGGAGAATGACAAGAGTGTGCTACAGGTGTGAAAGAGTGTGCTAGGAGTGAGACAATGTGTGTTAGCGGTGCCCAAGAGCTTGATAGGTGTGCCCAATGGTGTACTAGGTGTGCCCAAGTCTGTAATAGGGGTGCCCAAGAGTGTGTTAGGTAATGGCAACTGAGTGCGAGGAGTGCCCAGAATGTACTAGGGCTGCCGAAGAGTGTGTTAGCGGTGCTGAAGTTAATTCTGGGGAGCCCAAGGGTGTACATGGGAAGGCAAGAGTACGCCAGTGTTGTCCAAGAGTGTGCTGGGGTTCACAAAAACGTCATAGGGCTGTCCAAGCGTGTAATAGAGGTGCAAAGTGTAATAAAGTTGACCGGAGCATGCTAGATGTGCTCAAGTGTCTGATAGGGTAGGCCAGAGTGCACTAGGGGTGACCAAATGGGTGATATAGTTGCCCAGAGTTTTTTTAGGGGTGCCCAAGTAAGTGCTAGAGATTGGCAGTAGTGTGCTAGGGAGGGACGTGTGTAATAGGGATGACGAAGAGTGTTGTAGATGTGCCCAAGACTGTTCTAGGTGCTCCTCGAGCATGCTAGTGGATGGCAAGAGTGTACTACGGGTATCCGAGGGAGTACTGGGGTGCCCAAAAGTGTTCTAGGTTTGCTCCTGTGTGTGCTAGATAATGGCAAGTGGGTGATCGGAGTACCCAGATTGTGCTAGGTTTGTTCAAGAGTGTGATAGAGGTGAAAAATAGTGCAATAGGGATGCACAGAGAGTGACAGGGGTGCTCAAGGGTATGCTAGTTGTGCCCAAGTATGTACTAGGTGTGCTCAGAGTTTGATAGGGGATGGCAAGCATTTGCTACGGGATGGCAGGATTCTACTAGCGTGTCCAAGTGTATTCTTGGGGAACCAAAGTGGGGCTAGAGTTGCTCGAAAGTATGCTTGTTGCCACCAGTATGTGATCGGAGTGCGCAAGAACGTGCCATGTGTGCCCAAGAGTATGACGGGGGTGGTAACAGTGTGATAGGGGTGAAGAAGTGTCTCCTGGGGTGCCCTAGAACACAAGAATTCAGGAAATAGCAGCAAAGGTAAACCATATGGCTCATCGAGCCTGCTCCACCATTCAATGCCATGATAGCTGATCTTGGGCTTCAATTCCACTTACCTGCCCACTCCCCATATCCCTTGATTCCCTGCAACCAAAGGTCTATATATCCCAGCCTTAAATATATTCAATGATAGAGCATCCACAACCCTCTGGGGTAGAGAATTTCAAAGATTCACAAGCTTTTGAGTGAATTAATTTCTCCTCATCTCAGTCCTGAATGATTGATGCCTTATCCTGAGACTGTGTCCCGTGTTCGAGATTCCCAGACCAGCGGGAACAATCTCTCAACTTCTACCCGACCAAAACCTTTCAGAATATTGCACGTCTCAGTTAGATTGCCTTTCATTCTTCTGAACTCCAGAGAGTGCAGGTCCAATGTACTCAGCCTTTCATCATAGGACAATCCACTCATTGCAGACACCAATCCAGTAAATATTCGCTGCACTGCCTCCAGTGCAAGTATATCCTTTCTTAAATGTGTAAACCAAAACTGCACACAATATTTCAGGTGTGGTCTCACCAAATCCTAGTACAATTTTAGTAAGACTTCTTTATTCCTGTACTCTAATCCTCTTGCAATAAATGCCAACATACCATTTGCCTTCCGAATAGCCTGCTGCACCCGCATGCCAGCTTTGTGAGTTCCTTGTACGAGCACCCACAAGTCTCTCTGTACATCCACACGTGCAAGTTTCACACATTTTAAGAATATTCTGCGTTTCCATTTTTATGACGAAAGTGAACAACTTCAAGACTGATCTAGGTGATGGCAAGTGTCTTCCAGGAGTGCCCAGATTGTGCGAGGGATGTACAAACATGTGCTCGTGGTATCCAAAGTGTGTTGGTGTGCACAAAAGTGTTCTAGGATACACAGTGGATGTAAGAGGTGCCAATGAGTGTGCTACATTTGCCCAGAGTGTAAGTGGTGTACAGAAGTGTGTGCTTGTCTGTCCAGGAGTGAGCCAGTGTGTGCTTGTGTTGCCCAAGACTGTAAAAGCTGTGAGCAACCATGTGTTAGGGGCTGGCACGTATGTGCTGGGGTGCCGGAGCGGGGGCTAGTTATCCAAAAGAGTGCTTGGAATGCCCAGTGTGAGCTAGGTGCGCCCGAGGTGATAGGTGACAGCAAGGGTGTGCTCGGACAGACAGAATGTTCTAGGTGCGTCCAAGAGGGCGCTTGGGGTCCCCAGAGTGTAATAAGGGCGCCGGATAGTCTTCTGGAGTGCCACAGAGTGTGCTTGGAGAAGGCAATAATGCGTTTGCCAGTGGTGTACAAGTGGGTCATTGTGCACACAGGAGTGTGCTAGGGGAGGTCAATCTGTGATAGCGTTGCCAAAGACAGCGCTCCGTGTGCCCAGACAGTGATAGCGTTGTCCAAGAGTGTGCTGGAGAATGAAAAAGGGAGCTACTCGCATCCAAGTGTGTGCTGGGGACTCCAAATGCATTCAGGTGCGCCCAAGACATACACTGGGCGATCTAATTGAGACTTTTTAGATTCTGAAAGGGCCTAATAGGTTCGAAGTTGAGAGATTGTTCCCACTGGTCGCGGAATCTAGAATACGGGACACAGTCTCCGGATAAGGCGTAAATCATTCAGGACTGAGATGAGGAAAAAATACTTTACTCATAGGCTTGCGAATCTTTGGAATTCTCTACCCAAGAGGGTTGTGGACGTTCCATCATTGAATACATTAAAGGCTGGTATAGACAGATTTTTGGTCTTGCAGGGAATCAAGGGATATGGGGAGTGGGCAGGAAAGTAGTATTGAAGCCCAAGATCAGCCATGAGCGGATTAAATATGGGAGCAGGCTCGATGGGCCCAATGGTCCACTTCTGCTCCTATTTCTTGTGTTCCTGTGTTCTTCGGCACCCCTAGGACACACTTCTGAGCCCCTAAAACACTGCTTCCATCAACTATCACATTGTTGGGCAGCCATGGCACAGCCTGGCGCACACAGAGCACTCACTGTGACAGCCTAACTCACCACTTTAGCACCCCTATTATACTCGTGGATATCGAGCACAGTCCTGCCTTCCCCTAGAACATGTTTGCCCACGTCTATCATACCTTGATTAACCCTAGTACACACTTGAAACCCTAATCACACACTTGCTCACTCCTAGTGCACTCTTGGGTAGGCCCAGCACACTCTTGGTCAGCGCTAACACGCTCTTGGGCACTCATCATACTCATTTGGGCATCCCTAATACTCACTGGGAATCTCACGCAAACACTTGGGCATCTCTAGAACATTTGAGCACTCCAGCACTCTCAGGATACCACGAAACACTCTTGCCATCTCCTACCACGCTTTTGGGCACCGTTAGAACACACTTGGTCGCACCCATCACACTCTGAACACTTATCACACTTTCGACACACTGGGCACTCGCTTTGGCACATCTAGCATACATTGATTATCCCTCGTGCACTTCTGTGCACGCCATCACACTCTTGGACACCACCAGCACACGCTTGGGCAGCCCTATCACAAACTGGGCACTCCTATCGCACACTTGCCATCACCTAACAAACTCTTGAGTACCGCGAGGACACCCGTCTGCCACACTAGCATTAAGGCCGGCTACTCGACCCAGTCCGACAAGACACAACGACATGTGTCGGGTTCGGGTCTGGTCGGGTTGCACTTCCGGGTCTGGCATTCGGGCTGGGTCGGGCTCAGGTCGGACAAGCTCCAGCACAGGTAAGTGGCTCCACTGTTAATTTATTTTTTGGACGAGACAACTGGTTTTGTAACAGTTATTTTAACCCTGTGCAGTTCAGCAACAAAGTGAAAAACGGAAGGTAAGTTCACTGATGGTCGTGTCGGGTTGGGTCGGGCGCGGGAAATACCGGGTGGACTCGGGTCAGGACAGGCTCGGGTCGGATGTGATTTTGTCGGGTTCGGGTCGGGTTTTTGTTTGGAAGACCAAACAGGCCATTAGCCAAGCACGTGCTTGGACTCCCCTATTACACTACTGCCAACCCCTAGCTTACTCTTGGGCAGCCATTCCACCATCTTGGGCACACTGGCACATTCTGAGCACAACAAGCACACATTTGGGCAACCCTAGCCCCCACTTTTCCACACCTATCAAGCAGTTGGACACCCTAGTACACTCCTGCCATCCCCAAGCACACACTTCAGCGTCCCTATGACACAGTTGAGCATCCCCAGCATACTCTGGACACCCTAGTACACTCTTGCTCACGCCTGTCACACTCTGGGCATGCTGACCACTCTATTTGGTACATGCACTGGCCTTCCCTATCACACTTTTGTTCACCCCAGTACAATCTTGGATACCAATAACACACGCTTGGTCAAAGCTATCACAATCTGGACACCACCACTGCATTCTTACCATCACTGATGGGCACCACGACTAGACACTTCTGCCACCTTATCACACTCTGGTCACTCCTAGCATGCCGCTGCTATCTCCTGGCTCACAATTGGGCGTCCATGGCACATTCCTGAGCACACCAAGCAAGCATATATTTGGTCAACACCAGCCCTCACTTTGGCCCTCCGAGCACCCACTTGGACACCCTATCATACTGCTGCCATCCCCAAGCACATTCTGAGCACACCGATCGCACACTTGGTCATTCCTAGTGCACTCTTGGACACTCCTATAGCGCCCATGAGCATCTCTAGCACACTCTGGGTACCCCTAGTACACCCCTGGACACTGCTAGCACACTCTTGAACAACCCTAACACATTCTGGGTACTCCAGGCACACACTTTCCATCACCTAACACACACCTAGGCGCCCCATGTCACTCTGAGCACTTCAAACATCCCCTTGGCCACCTCTATCACACTCTTGGGCATCACTAAAACACTTCTGGGCACACCAGCACTCTCTTGGACACGCTTCTTATATTATTTCCATCCTCAATCACACACTCTATCACAGCTAGAACACTCCTGCGCACACCGAGAACATATTTGGTCAACCCTCGCATGCTCTTTGGACCCCGCAGCACACACTTACTCACTCCTAGTACACACCTGGGCACCTGTAGCACACATTTATCATTCACTAGCACACTATTGGACATAACTCGCACATTCTGAGCAAACTGAGCACACTCTGTGGTACCTCTGCTGCACACTGAACGCCCCTAGCAAATTCTGGGCACCCTTAGTACACTCTTGGACACAACTGGCACACTCTTGGCACCCCCAAGTACACTCTTGTGTATCACTAACACACATTTGGACAACTCTTCTGCATCCCTCGCACATGCTGGACACTCCCATCACAGTGCTGCCAACCCACATCTCAATCTTGGGCACCCCTATATAATTATGGGGCACACAAGCACAGTATGAACACAATAAACATAAATTTGGGTAACCCTAACAGACTCTTCGGCACCCCATCACACACTTGACACCCTGGCGCACTCCTACCAATCTCTTGCACATGTTTAGTCACCCCATAACACTCTAGGCACCCCTGGAACACATTTGGCCATGCCAGGTACACACTTAGGCACACCAATTACACATTTGCACAAATCCTAGCCCAGTCTTGGGCACGCCTATTACAAAATTGGACACCATAGCACATGTTTGGCCACACTTTCTTTGGCACTGTTATCATCTTCTTGGGCACCACTGTTACAATCTGCCCAGGCATAGCATACACTTGGACAACCTGGGTACTGCTAGCACAATCTGGGCACTCCTACCACAAACTTGCCATCACCTAGCACACCCTTGGGCACTCCAATCACACTCTTGGTCACGTCTACCACACTCTCGGGCAGCCCTAACACCTTCCTGGGCATACTTAGCACACTCTAGGCATACCGATCAAATATTTTGGCATACTAAGCCACACTTGGGCAGCCCTAGCAGACACTTGGACAGAGTAGCACATGCTTGATCACCCCTATCACAGGCTTGGGCACCCCTATCGCGCACCTGCTCACTCCTAGCACACATTTGGCACCCATAGACTACGCTTGTCATTCTCTATCTCAGTCTTGGACACCCAAGTTCGCACCAGGAGACCTGATCACCCTCCATGGTACCTTGATCACAGAATGGGCATATTTCGCACACTCTGGGAGCCCTTATTACACACTTGGTCACTGCTTTCACACACCTGAACAACTCTAGCAGAATTTGGGCACTTCTAGCACGATCTTGGGCACCAGGAGAACACTCTTTTCCTTCTCTAATATGCTGTTAGACAGCCCTAGCACACACTGGGCAAACTGAGCATGCGCTTTGGCACCTCTATCACACACTGGCCTCCCTTGGCACTCACTAGTGCACACCTGGAACATTCTTGGGCACTCCTTGCATGCTCTTCGGTACCCCAGGCAAACACTTGCTAATATCTATCACACTCTTAGTGACACATAGCAGACCGTTGTTATTTTCTAATGCAGGCTTGGTCAGCCTTATCACAATGTGTGCACACTGATCACATTCTTTGACACATCTATCACACTCGGAGCACAGCTACTACACGTTCAAACACCACTAGCACGCGTCTGAACAACCTGAGCACACTCTGATCACCCCTAGCACACACCTGGACACATCTAGTGCATGCTTGGGCACAGCTAGCCCATCGATGGACAACCCTCGAATACTTCTGGCACACCAGCACACTGTTGAACACATCAATCACTCTATTGCCATCACCTAGAACACTCTTGGGCACACCTAAAACACTCGTGGTCTCACCTAGAACACCCTTGGGCAGCCCTAGCATGCTCATGGACACCACTGGTGCACTCTTTCCATCCCCTAGTACACTCTTGGATACACCAGAAAATTCTTTGTCATCCCAGAACACCCTTCAGCTAAACATATCATCCTCTGGGTGCTACAAGGCACTCTTGGGCACCTTTAGTGCACACTTGGCTACTCCCAACCCGCACCTAGGTACCCCTTCCATACTCTTGGGGAACTCTAGACCATTCTGGGCAGTCCTAGCGCACAGCGACCATCACCTAGCACACTCTCAGACACCTCTAGTAAACTGCTGGGCATGCAGTAGACTCTTGGGCACCACGAGTACACACTTCGGAACCTCTATCGCACTCGTAGTCAGTCCCAGCACCTTCTTGGCACCCCTATCCTGTCACACTCTTGGGCAAACAAACTGAGCATGGGCAAAACAAGCAAACATTTGGGCAACGCTTGCCCCCCCCCCCCCCCCTTCGTCACCCCTCGCACGCATTTGACACCCTAGAACGCGCCTATTAATCTCTAGTACATGCTTGGACACCCCTATGACACTCTGGATAGCTCTAGTACACTCTTGTGCACCTCTATTACACTCTTGGGCACACATAGGACTCACTTGTGCACACCAGCATACTCTTGGACACCACTTGCAAACTCTTGCAATCCCCTAGTGCACAGTTTTGCACCTCTTTGGGCACACCTATTACACTCATGCACCCACCAAACAAACATTTTGGCAAACCTAGCCCTGTCTTGGGCACCTTAGTACACACTGGAACACCTGAGCACACTCTTGCCATGCCCTAGCACGTGATTGGCCACACCTAGCACACACACGGGCATCTCTATCACACTCTTGGGCACCTATTGCATACACTTTGACAGCCCTATGACAGTCACATTCTGCGCACACCTAATATACACTTGGACAACCTAGCACAGTATTGGCATGTACCATCACCTAGTACATGCTTGGGCACCTTCGGACACATGTTTGCACACCTTGCACAAGCTTGGGCACCCCTATCACATGCAGTCATCCACTAGCATACTCTTTGTCACCCTGATCAGATTCTTGGCCACACGAGCGCACAATGGGCACAACAAGCACACATTTGGACGGCCTTAACCCACTCTTGGTCAAGCCTATCACACACTTGATACCCTAGCACACCCCTGCCAAACTCCAGCACAAGTTTGGGCACATCTATCACACTCTGGGCACCCCATCACACACCTGGACAACCCTAGTATGCTCTGGGCCGCCCCAGCACTCCCTTGTGTACCGCTAGTTCACAGTGAGCACCCCTGTTATACACTTGGGCACTTCTATCGCAACCTTCGCACACACTTGAACAATACTCTCACAATCTGGGCACACCAAGCTCATACTTGCCGTCTCCAAATACACACCTGGGCACACCTAATACAGTTTAGGCACACCGGTCACACCCTTGGCCACCTCTAACACATACTTGGACAGCCCTAGAACACTTTTGGGCACCCTAACAGGCACTTGGACACAGCTTTCACATTCTTAACCTCTCCATGTAAGCTGTTAGTCAGCCCTATAACTCTCTTGGGTATACATATACTCTCTTCTGCAAACTTACCACACTCAGGATTCCCCATGACACAGTTTGTCATCTCTATTACACACCTGGGCATGCCCAGCATGCTCTTGCAATCCCTAGCACACAATTAGTCACTCCTATCACCCTCTTGGACACCTATAGAACACTCTCGGGCACCTGTAGCACAGTCTTGTTATTCCCTATCACACTTTTAGACATCCATAGCACATACTGGGCATACTGAACACTCTCTTTCACACCCCCATCATCCACTGAGCTCTCCGAGCACAATCTTGTGCATCCCATCACATTCTTGGACACCACTGGCACACTACTGCCATACCGAGTGCACTCGTGGGTTCCCCAGAATATTCTTTGGCAACCCTATCGTACGCTGGACACCCTTTAAAGCTCTATTGGGTTCCCCTTGTACACTGTTAGGTACACCCATCACACTCTTTGTCCCCCCTACTACACTCTTGGGCTCCCATATTACATTTTCGAAGCTCCTATCACACACTTGCCATCATCTAGCATACCCTTGGTCGTGTCCTAGTACGCACTTGGGCACACCTAGTACTCTCTTGGGCACACCATTACACGCTTGGCACCACTACCACACTCTTGGGCACCCATAAAACCATCTGGGCACACCATTAACACATTTGGGCACCACTATCCCTCTATTTAATACACCTAGCGCATTCTTGAGCACACCTACTACACCCTTGGGAACGCCCATCACACTCTTGGTTACCCATAACACACTCTTGGGCACCCATGTTACATTCCCATCCCACCAATCGCACAGTAGCCATCACCTAGCACACTCTTCTGCACCTGTAGTACACACTTGGGCACCCACAGTACATGCTTGGGCACCCCTATCACCCTCTGTGCACTCCGATCACTCATTTGGGCAACCGTAGCCGACGCTTATGCTCAACTAGTACACTCTTTTGCACCGAATGCACACTTGCTACTCCACTACACTATTCGGCACACCAACACACTCTGGACACCCATAGTGCCCCCTTGGGAACCACTCTCACAATATTATCGTTCCCTAGTTCACTCTTGGGCAACCCAGCACCTTCTTGGGTACACTTAACACGCTCTGGACATACCAATGACACATTTGGGCCATGTATCCCACTCTTAGACATACTATCACACTCCTGCTATCCCCGGCACACTTTTGGGCACACCTAACATGCTCTTTCGCACCCCGAGCGCACACCTGGGCAACACTATCACTCACTTGGTCACCCTATTACACACATGGGCACCTCTATCACACTAGGCAGTCCTAGCACACTCTGGGCATCCGTAGCACACTGCTGATTACCCTTAGAGCATACTTGGTGACACGTAGTACGCTATTGCCATTACAGAGCACACTCTGGGCAGCTGTATAACACACTTGGGAACTCCGAGTATGCTCCTGGGAATCCCCAACAGTCTCTTGGCACCCCAGGACACACTTGCCATCGCCTAGCACACCCTTTGATGCTCAATTACGCCTTTGGGCACATCTGGCAGACGCTGGGCACACCGAGCGCTCATTTGGGCACACCTAATTTACGCTTGTACCAGTATAGCACAATCTGGGTTCTTCTAGCATCCTTTTTTATGGTACACACTGCTGCCACTGTGCGTCGGTTGTGGAGGAAGTTAATGTTTATGAATGGGGTGACAATCAAGTGGGCTGCTTTGTCCTGGATGGTGTCGAGCTTCTTGAGTGTTGTTGGAGCTGCGCCCATCCAGGTAAGTGGAGAGTACTCCATCACATTCCTGACTTGTGCCTTGCAGATGGTGGAGAGGCTTTGGGGAGGCAAGAGGTGGGTTACCCACCACAGGATTTCTAGCCTCTGACCTGCAGTTGTAGCCATGTTGGAATGCCCTCCAAGTGCATTCTGGCCACAAGTGTGTGATGGGGTCCCAAAGATGTGTCCAAGAGTGCTATTGGGGTGCCCAAGAGTGTTCGCAGTGTACCCAGAATGTGATAGGCGTCCCAAAGATTGTGATAGAGTGCCCAAAAGCGTGCTCTTGCACACACTTATCAGACTCTTGGGCGCCACGAGCACGCTTCGCCATCCCTAGTACACTCTGCGTACCCCAGCACATGCTTACCATCCCCTATCAGACTTTTGGGCACCCTACCACACGCTTTGGGACCGCTATCACATTCCGGGCACACTGAGAACACACTTGGGAACACCTATCTAACCTATCCACCCCCTAGCACACTCTTGGGCACACCTAGCATACTCTTGTCACCCTTAGCATATTCCTGCTGCAATGAGCACACACTTTTTGGCACACAATCACACTCTTGGACTCCCGTCGCCCACTCCTGCCACCCTAGTAACACTGTTGAATGCCCCGAGAACACGTTAGTCACACCTATCATTCTCTTCTTCACCCATAGTACATTCTGGTCATCCTTAGCATGCTCTTGCACACACCTATTACACTCTTGGGCACCATTAGGACACTCTGGTAATCTCTAGGGCACTCTTTCCATTCACCGAAACAATGTCAGACACGTCCAGCACTCTCTTGCATACCCCTAATACATCCTTGCCATCCATAGCACATTCTGTTGACCTATAGCATACTATTGCCATCGACTAACTTACGCTTGGGCACTCCGAACATACACTTGGGCACCCCTGGCACTTACTTGCTATCGCCTTAAAAACTAGTGGGCACTCCTGGCATATTCTTGGGCACACCTGGCATTCCCTCGGAAACCCTGGCACATGCTTGTTACCCCCTAGCCATTCTTAGGCATCCCTACTAAACCCTTGTCACCTCCAAGCACACCCTTGGGCACACCTGGTGCTCTTTTGGGCAACCCTGTTCTACACCTGCCATCCCATAGGACCCTTTTGACACCTATATCACTCCCTTGTCATCTCCTAGCATTCACTTGGGCACATCATCACAATCTTGACACTCCTACCACCCTGTTGCAATCCCCAGCACACTCTGGGCACCCATAGAACGCACTTGGGAACCCCTAGCATGCACTTGGGCACCACGAACACACAGGTGATCACCCCAGCACCATCCTGGGCACCCTAGGATACGTTTTCCATCCACGGCACATCCGGACACATTTTTGAGCACACTTGGCACTCTCTTGGTGCACCTTCCATACTCTCACCATCCCCTATCACACTCTTGGGCTCACCCAGTACTCTCTTATCATCCCATCGCACACTTTTGGTCACCTATAGAAGACTCTTGTCATCTCCGAGCAAACTCTTAGGCGCACCATGACTCTTGGCCATGTCTAGCATGCTCTTTGGCACACCTATTACACTCTTGCCATGCCCTAGCACACTTCGTGCACACCTAGACAGCTGTTGCCATTACCTATCACACATTTGGGCAACACTGCCACACTCTTCCCTTCCCCACAATGCAGTTTCCCACACCAGTCACTCGCTTGGGCATGCAGGAACGCCTTTGCCAACACCTTGTACCCTGTTGGGCACCCCTATTACCCTCTTTTCATCTTCTAGCAATCTCTTTGGCACCACTAACCACTTTCTATCATTCCTGGCTCACTCTTGGGCACCGCTATCACGGTTTTGAGCAACAATAGCACATAATGGGGCATTCCTGGCACCCTCTTGGGCATTTCTCTCACACTCAAGCCCACTCCTAGTACTCACTTTGTCACATATGTCACACTCTTAGGCACCCCATCACACTATTGGGTACCCCTTTCACATGCTTGCCATCCCTTCGCACATACTTGGCCACTCGTGGCACACACTTGCAGCACACACTTGCCATCCCCAAGCATGCACCTGGGCACCTCAAGCACACTCCTGCAGTCCTCGAGCCCACACTTGCCAACTTGTCACACACTCTTGCCACCCTTATCACCGCCTTGGTCACATCTATCATACTCCAGTCATCCGGAGCACACCCTTGAGCAACCTCAGTTCATATTTGGGCACACCTAGCAAACTCTTGGACACCCGGAGCGCAGTTCTGGGCATCACTAACGCATTCTTTGGCTCTACTAAAACACCATTGGGCACGCCTATGACACTCCTTCGCATCCCTATCACTCTCTTGCGCAGCACTATCAAACGTTCGCCGTCCCCAGCACACACAAGTTCACCCCTATCAAACCCTGGGCACCCCAGCCCACTCTTGGGCACACTGATCACATACTGGTTCTCCCTTAGCAACATCTTGGGCACCTCTAGCCATTCCCTAGCACACCCTTGATCACCCTTCCTTTACTTTTGGTCAGCCCTCGCACACTTTTGGTCACCCCGAGTACACACTTGCATACCCCCAGCACATGCTTGGGCACCTCTCTCATACTCTCAGCCAACCGTAACTCCTTCCTGGACACACCTATCACACTCTGGGTACTCCTAGTACGCACTTGTCATCACCGAGCACACACTTTCCATCACCTATGACACTCTTGATCACCCTAGGACACACATTTGCAACCTTGCACATGCTTGGGCACACCTATCACTTGCCATTATCCCTTATTACTCTCTTGGTTGCACTTTTCGCATTCTTGGCCACTTGAAAACACTTGGCCAGCTCTAACAGACACTTGGGCAACCCTAAAACACTTTTGGGTACCCGACCAGTCACTGGGGCACCATTGGCACTATCGTGCCAACAACACGTTTACTCTTGGGCACCCCAGATCACTGTTTGGCAGCTTAATACACTCTGGGCAACCCTACTACACATTTGGGCACCCCAAGAAAACTCTTGGGAACCACCAGCACACTCATAGTAATGCCTATCACACACTTGGGAACCCCTACCACATTCTGGGCACTCCTAGCACCCATTTGCCATCACCCAGCACACTCTTGGTCATGCCAAGCAGGCATTTGTGCAACCTGAGCCCAGTTTCAGGTACACCTAGCACACACGTGGACACCCTAACACACTCCTTTCATCCACTAACACATGTTTGGCCCACCTAAAATACTCTTGGACCCCCATTGAACACACTCTGGGCACCACTAGTACACTCTTGGGCATCCCTGGTACACTCTTGGGCACCCCAGCACGCAGTTGGCACCCCAATTATACTCTGCGCACTCTTAGTATACACTTGTACCCGCCTATCACACTCTTGTTCACCTCTATTAAATACTTGGATATGTCTATCACAATATGGGCAGTCTTATCGCTCATATCACATTCCTGGGCACCCTTAGGACACACTTCAGCATCCCTAGTATGTGATTGGGCATACCTATCACACTATAGCTATCCCATAGTTCACTCTTGGGCACACGAGCACAGTTTGGACACAACAAGCAGACATTTGGGTATCCCTAGCCCATTTCTCATTACCTCTAGCACGCTGCTGACACCTAAGCACCCTCCTGCCAATCTCTTGCACATGTGTGGGTGTCCCTATAACACTCTCAGCAGCACTATCACACATTTGGGCACCCATAGTACACTCTGGACTACCCTCGTACCCCCTTGGGAACACCTAGCACGTTCTGGGCACCACTAGTACATACTGATGCATCTCTATTTCACCCTTGGTCCCATGGAACAAGCTCTTGTGAATATTAACACACTCTTGGACACCACTAGCAAACTCTTGCCATCCCCCAGTATACTGCTGGGCATCCCAGAACACTCCTGTGCACACCTTGCTAACACTTGGGCATACCAAACAAACATTCGGGCAAATATATCCCAGCTTTGGGTACCCCTAGCACGCATTTGACACCATAGCATACTTCTGCCAACCTGTATCACACTATTGCCATCCACCTTCACACTGTTGGTCACACCTAGCACACACATGGGCACCCCTTGTATACACTTGGTCACATCACTCACACTTTGGAAACCTCTATTACAAAGTTGGTAACCCCTGGCACACCAGTGGTAACCCGTATTCCACAGTTTGTAACCCCTAGCACTCAGTCAATTACCCCTATCACACGGTTGGTCACCCATATCACATACCTGGGCACACCTAGCATGCTCTTGGCCAGCCCCACCATGCCCTTGCGTACCCTGTCACACACTTGCTCACTCCTAGCATACACTTGGATACCTGCAGCACATTTTTGTCATTCTCTAGAACAATCGTGGACAACCCTATCACACTCTGTGTATACTGAGAACTCTCCTTGGCACTTCTATTGCACACTGGGCACATCGAGTACACTATGGGCATCCCTAGTACACGTGGGCACCTCTAACACACTCTTGGGCACCCCTGGCACCCCTGAGAAAACCTTTCACAATCTGGTTACCCCTAACATACACTTACCTTCACCTATCACGTAGTTGATCGCACGTATCACCAACTTGATTAGCCTTAACACACGCTGGGTGCTCCAACCACCTCCTTGGGCATTTCAAGCACACATTTGGGCACACCGAGAACACTTTTGGGCATTTTATCACTATCTTGGACACTCATCGCAAGCTCATGCCATCTCTTAGCACAGTCTTGGGCACACGTAATACACTCTTCTGCACACCTATCATACTCTAGGCACACAGATTACTCTCTTTGGCAACTCTTACATACACTGGGCACCCCTAGAACACCTTTCTTGCGCCCATCAATCTCTTGGACACCATCATCACACACGTGGGCAACATTAGCAATATCTGACCACTCCCAGCACACACTTGTCCTCACCTATCTCTCCGAAGACACACTTCTGCAACCATATAACACGCTTGGGCACCCCTATCACCCTGCTGCCATATCCTAGCTGAATCTTGGAGAGCAATTACACTATTTGGGGCATACCAAGCATACTCTGCACACAACAGGCACACATTTGGGCAACACTAGTCCCCACTTTGTGATCTCTAGCACCAACGTGGATATCCTATCACACTCCGGCCATCCCCTGTCACATGTTTGGTCACCACTATCACACTCCTGATCACTAACTTCAGCACCCGTAGTCCACGCTTGGGAATATTTAACACACACACCTGGGCACCTCTACAACACTTTTAGGCACACCATCACACTCTTGGACACCGCTCCCATATTCTGGTCATCCCCGAGCACTAACTTGGGCTCACTCCATCGCACACTGGGCTCCCCTATCACAATCCAGTATACTCCTGGGCACCACTAGCACACTTTTGCCATCCCCGAGTATATTATTTTGCAGCTCAGAATACCCTTTGTCACCATATCACCCCCTGGGAACCAAATGCGCTCTTCTGGGCACACCTAGTACAAACTTGTGCACCCGTATTTCATACCTGGGCACCACCACCACGCCCTTGGGCAACACTAGCACATTCTGGCCATTGATTGCACAGACTTGCCTTTCACCTGGCACAGTCTTGGCCATGCCTAGTACACATTTGAGCACCATTGTACACACTTGAGCACCCCTTGTAGACACTTGAGCATCTCCAGCACACACTTGTGCACCACCAGAACACATCTGGGCACGCCCATCACATTGTTGGGCATACATAGCACGCTCTGTGCATACCAAAAACACTTTTGGGCAAGCTAGCTCACTCTTGGGCACCCTCACAGACACATGGACACCCTTGCACGTACTTGCCATCCCCGAGAACATGTTTGGTCACCTCTAGTACACTTCTTGGCCCTCATATAACAATTTTGGGCCCTCCAGCACGCTCTTGGACACACCTATGACAGTCTTTTCATCCACTAGCAATGTTCTTAGGCAAACGTAGAACACACTTGAGCACACCTATAACCCTCTAGGGCAATTGTAACATGCTCTTGCGCACCACTATCACACACTTTCTAACTCCTAGCACACTCTGCACTGAGAGCACACATGGACACCCTAGTATGCACTTGTCATCCCCTAGCAAATGTTTGTATACCCTGGCACATGCTTGGTCACCGCTTGTACACTGTTGCCATCGTCCAGCATACTCTTAGTCACGCCTACTATGCTCTTGAGCACACATTGAACACTCTTGGGTGTCCCTATAACACACTATCTCTCTGCAAGCACACTCTTGGGCACCTGTATTACAATCTTGTCATTCTCTAGCAGACACCCTTGGGTAGACCTGACATTGTCTGGGCACACTGATCACTCTCTTTGGCACCCAGTACACTCCTGTGAACCCAGAAGATTCTGGGCACTCATAGCACACACTTTCCATCTCCTAGTACACTCTTGGGTACCCCTCGTACAATCTTGGGCACTCCTGGTACACTGTTGAGCGCATGTACAATATTATCGGGCCGCCCTAGCACCTTCCTGGGCACATCTGGCACCATCTGGGCACTCCAAGCGCGAATTTGGGCAAACTAGCATACTCCTGGGTACCCCATCACATTCTTGGACACCATTGGTAAATTCTTGCCATCACTGAGTACACTCTTGAGAACCGTACAACACTCTTTGGCACGTCTATCACACTGTGGGCACATCGAGCACGCTCTGGGCCCAGCAATCACAAATTTGGGCAGCCGTCCCCCACGCTTGGACACGCGATCACGCTCTTAGGCACCCCTGTCATACGCTTGCACACCTATAGCACAATGTGTACATCTCTAGAACGCTATTGCCATCCACGTTCACCCTGTTAGACGCCCCTATCACACACTTGTGTATCCCTGGCTCAGTAGTCCCATCCTCTAGCACATACATGCTTCACCTAGCACACACTGGGCATCCTTATCACACTCTGAACACCACTATCACATGCTTCAGTACTCCTAGAAAACCTTTGAACACACCTGGTAGACACATGGGCACCCCGAGCACGCACATGTTCACTCCTAGCACTCCCCAATCCAAAACCGTTTTTTGCAACTTGTCTATTTATTTCTCCATAACAAGCTTAAATTGTAACATGTTGTGGTCGCTATCACCAAAATGCACCCCCACGAGCATTTCAACCACCTGTCCGGCTTTATTCCCCAGAATTAAGTCCAACACTCCACCCTCCCTTGTTGCATCCTCTACATATTGAGCTAAAAAGTTCTCATGTATGCATTTTAAGAAGTCCACTCTATCTAAGCCGTTAACACGATGGCTATCCCAATTAATGTTGAAAAAGTTGAAATCGCCTAATATAATTACCCTATTATTATTTTTACACATCTCTGCGAATTGCGCACGTATTTGTTCCTCAATTTTACGCTGACTATCTGGGGGTCTATAATAAACACCTAGCGATGTGGCTGTCCCTTTTTTATTCCTAAGCTCTACCCAAAAAGCTTCATTTGATGCCCCCTCCAAGATATCAACTCGCCTTACTGCACTAACTGACTCTTTAACTAATATTGCAATGTTCCCTCCTCTTTTATCCCTTCTCTGTCTCGCCTGAAGATTCGATATCCCGGGATACTGAGCTGTCAATCCTGCCCCTCCCTCAACCGTACTCGCTCTACAGAAATAAAAATCCCTCAGTTCCATTCACCGGCCTTCACCCATAGCCCTTCACATTCTTTTTTGTTCCATATAACTGCAATTCCCTTTTGAGTGCTTCAATTCAAAATACCTTTACCAGGGTCTCAGGCAGCGCATTCCAAACCTTAATCACTTGCTGCATGAAAAATATTTACTTCATGTCACTTTTGCTTCTCTTACCCAATAATTTAAATCTGTGACCTCTCGTTCTCGATCCTTCCACGAGTGGCAACAATATCTCCCTATCGACTCTGTCCAGACTCCTTATGATTTTTGAATGCCTCTATCAAATCACCACTCGACCATCTTTTCTCCAAGGAAAACAACCCTAACTTCTCAAATCAAACTTCTTAACTGAAATTCCTCATCCCTGAAATCATTCTCATGAATCTTGTCTTTACTCTCTCAAATGGTCCCACGTCTTTTCTAATCTGAGGCTCCCATAACTGGACGCAATACTCCAGCTGAAGCTGAACTAGTGCCTTATACACGTTCAACATAACATGCTTGCTTTTGTGCTCTGTGCTCCTATTCATACAGTCCAAAATACTGTCTGCTTGATTAACTGTTCTCTCAACCTGTCCTGCCACCTGCAATGACTTATGCACATATACACACAGGTCGCTCTTCTCCTGCACACCTTTTACAATTTTATCCATTATTTTATCTTGTCTCTCCATGTTCTTTCTAACAACACTACTCACTTCACATTTCTCTGCAATTTCACTTCGTCTGCCACCTGTCTGCCCATTCCACCAATGTATCTATCTCCGTTTGAAATTCTACACTACCCTCCTCACAGTTCACAATGCTTCCAGTTTTGCATTGTCTGCAAACGCTGAAATTGTACCCTTTACGCCAAGTGTTATCTCATTAATATAGATCAGAAAAAGCAAGGGTCCCAACACTGACCCCTGTGGAACTCCAATACAAACTTTCCTCCAGCCCAAAAAACATCCATTAACCACTACTCTTTGTTTCCTTCACTCGGCCAATCCTCAGTCCCACCATCCCAGTTATTCCATGAGCGACACCTGCACTTACTAGTATGTTGTATGGCAGTGTGTTAAATGCCTAAATGCCATTGAAAGCAGTTACCAATATCGTGGCACATATGAACTATTTAACCGACCGTCTTGAACGTCCAACTTTATCACAGTTGCTGAATTACACGGCATAAAAATCAAAGATGCAGGACATTCGGCACAACCAGTCCATGATGGCGTTCATGCTCCAGATAATCCTCCTCCCCTCTTTCCTCAACGAACTCTATCATCATAACCCTCTATTCCCTTCTCATTTATGAGTGCACCTGCTCTTAAATGCAGCTGTAATATTCTCATCAACCATTGCTTGTTGTCATAAGTTCCACCTTCCTTCCATCTCTGGGGTAAGACTATTCTTCAGAACTCTCTGTTTGATTTCTTGGATATCTTTCTTGGATTTTGTTTATATGGATACCCTCGGGTTTTGCACTTCCAAAAAGTGGAAACATTCTGAGTTGGAATTGGTTGTCCCACTGCAGCACGGAAAGGTGGCCACCCTCCGTGGGGCCCTGGCCAATGTGCCATTGCAAACCAGCGAAGGGTGACCAATTAGCATTTTCATGCTGGCCGCCCCAAATACATGGTGGAGGCGGCATTGACAACGCATTTCACGGTGTCAGCTGTTGCAGGTCGAGGCACTGTATAAGGCTTCCATCCCTGCAGGCGGTTCAACAAAATGCAAAGTTGGCCCCTTCGCCTTTCCCTGTACAAATACGACAGAGTTGACCTGTTTCCCCTTCCGTTCTCAAGCATAGCAGATTTGGCCCCCTTCCACTTCTTTCTTTCAAACACTGTGGTGTTCACCCCTGCCTCCCTGCCCTATACTAATACTGCAGAGCTGCGCTCTTACGCACCTCGGTAGTGCCAGCCTTCCCTGGATGGAAAAATGAAGGCAGTGGAGCGCTACACGTTGTGCTGAATTTCGGGAACTGTGCAATACATCTACATTAAAGCAAAGATAGAATTAGCAGTTGGAAAACAAGGACCCGTCGAAAAGCGGCGGAGAGGCCGCCAGGATAATCCAGGTGACCGACTTTGTGGCTGCCAACTGCCACTCCAATTCCTTGCTGCGCCCCTGCCATGGAAACTGACGACTGGCTGGGTAGAAAATCCAGCAGTCTGTCCTCGTATATTGTAGCAGAAAGTTTTATCATTTTAAAGACTCGAATTCGGTCAATAATTAACCTTTTGTTTTCAAGGGAAAAGTCGGCATCCTGTTCATGCTCCAGATATAGGTATGCCCTCATGTTTCTGGTACCACTTGTGGAATACTTCTGTACCCTCTCAATCACTTCTCTATCCTTCTTTTCACATGCCAACCAGGATTCCACACAGTACTCCAGGTCTGGTATAATCGGCATAAAGGATTATACATATCTATTATACACCTCAAGCAATAAATTTCAGACCGTCCTTTGCCATTTGATCGCTTATTATGCTATGTCGATCCATTGAGAGAATTCTGTATGTGTTCTCCCAGAACCCTTTCACCTCTATAACATCTGGTTTGTTATTTGGCAAGTTGAATTTATTCACTTTCGGGATGTGACCGTGGCTGGCAAGGCCAGCTTTTAACCTCCATTCCTAATTGCCCTTGAGAAGGTGATGGTGAGCTTCCTCGGTCAACCGCTGCAGTCCAAAAGGTGTCATGGTGCCGTTTGGAAGTGGCTTCCAGAATAATGA
Source organism: Heterodontus francisci (assembly GCF_036365525.1). NCBI lineage: Eukaryota > Metazoa > Chordata > Chondrichthyes > Heterodontiformes > Heterodontidae > Heterodontus > Heterodontus francisci. Next base: position 15,724,016 of record NC_090409.1, on the reverse strand, counting down.
CCTAACAATGGTGATAGAGTTCCAGATCAGGACGGTGCGTGGCTTGAAGCGGAAATGCATGGTGTGGTGTTCTATGCATTTGAGGTGTTGCATTAGATTTAACTGCTGTATTAGTGTGAGATAATGCATTTGTTTGACGGACTGCATTCACATACGGGGCGGTTTCGGGTTGAGAGGCTGTTTTTGTTTTAGAGGCTGCATTGGTTTGAGGGGCTGTACATGCTGGATTGTATTAGTTTGAGATCTTGTATTAGTGTGATGGAATGAATAATTTTGCAGAACGATATTAATGCGAGTTGCTGAATTATTTTGAGCAGCAGTGTTGGTTTGAGGATCCATAGACAAAATGTCTCTAATTAATTGTTCGATTGAATTCCCACATTTCAACGCTGCAACCACAATCCAGAGTTCAGTGGACGAGCCCTGAGTGAGCAGAATAACGTTCAGAATTCAATTAGTAATTGGACACAGCAGAGTGAATGAAGAAAACAATATAAGATTTTCAGATGGGAGTGATGGTGTTTAAAGAAACGTCATCATTGCTGAGTTAATACAGCTTCCAATTATCATTCAGTAATTAATATGACCACTGACCACCTCCAGGCGCGTATCCATTGTCTCTCGAGATAAGGAGGCCCAAAAAGAATTAATATGATAAGATTGCCCGGTCTTTGGGGCTTTCAAATTCAATCTCCATACTAAATATATTCTCTCATAACAGGGGATGAACACAGCTATTGTAGTTTGCTTGTTGAAATCAAAACAAAAAAAAAATGGTTGCAACATCAATGTCCTTTGACAATTCCTACAATGTATAAATTAAATACTCTGGGAATGCATGGTCTCAGAGTTCCATTCAGCGATATTGCTTGCAACATGACGGAGTAGGTTGCTCCACACACATCAAAATGTATCTTTCAATTGAAAATATACTGAAAATATACTACGTGATCCTTGGCTCTACTGGTGTTCCTGGTAAGTGACTGCAACCATTGCAGCGATGTGAATCTGTGCCAGACTTCATAACTGGTTTAGTACTGTGACTGATCATGCTGCACTTTGAACTCGGGTTGACCAGTACATACAGTCTGTCAGTGACATCTTTTCGTTAAGGTGAATGTTCTGAATTACCTCGGTGGTTTCATTCCATTGCTTCAATTGAAAACAAACTTGTCTGTAGTTCATGGTCTGTTGTAAATGGCAAGTCAATCTTTTTGCTGGAATATGCTGTACTGTTGAATCAAACTTCAGTGCAGGGATCTATCTGAAGAAAGATATTTCTGGCACTGTCAGACATTGTACAATAGTACTGAGTCTGTTTATCCAACATAATTGAACAGCTGACAACGGTGACTATGCATGACTGTGAGTATCAGTCATTGCAGAATTATACTGAGTGTGGGTCATTTACCAAAGTGCAACACCTGCACCCAGTAACCATGTCTTTCTGGGAGTATCTATCACTGTAGAAATCTATTGAGTTTGTGACACTAAATTGAATGTAGCACCTCACCCCAGTGGCCATGTATTACTGGAAGCATCACACTTTCGATTTGCACTGTGTTTCAGGTGAATAATATCTTTGCGTGATGAAATTGCTTTCCTGTTTTATGAATGGGAAGTGGCAGAAATTGAACGATTTTTTTCTGTTGGTTGAGGTTGCTGGTAATACGTTTTAATGCGAAATGCATTGATTGTGCTTTATTTCCTATTGAACAGAAACGGATGTTAACTAACAGGCAAATAGCAGTGCAACATAGTCACCATATTGAAACCCTCTGTGGAATACCCTTGCCCTATATAGAGTCACTGGTACCACTTTCTGCTGCTAATAATTTCCTTCCTCCAGCACGGTCCTGAATACCTTTGTGCATCGTGGATGCTGAATTTTATTATCTTGCTGCTACTCAGGATGAATACCGGACCGTGATTATTGCATTTCTGTTAAAACTATGCAGGACATTGGTTTTATCTCAACCAGAGTACTGTGTCCCTTTCTATGCACCACAGTTTAGGTAAATTGTGAAGACATTAGAAAGGGTGCAGGAAAGAATCACGAGAATGCTTCCAGCGATTAGGATCTTTAGCTACGTTAGATTGGAGCAGTTGAGAGTATTTCCCTGCAGTAGAGAAGGTTGAACAGAGATTTGATAGTGGTGTTCAAAATCATGAAGAGTCCGGACAAAGCAGAAAGGGAAAATACTGTTCCCATCGGTTGAAGGATCGGGAACAAGAGTGCACATATTTAAGGTAATTGGCAAAAGAAGCAATGGTGTCATAAGGAAAATCTTATTTCACGCAGTGAGTAGTTCACACCTGGAAGGCATTACCTGAGAGTGCATTGGAGGCATTTTCAATAGGGGCATTCAAGAGGCATTGGATTGTTATCTGAAAAGGATAAATGTCCAGGGCTATGGGGAGATTTTGGGGGAAATTATACTCGGTAACGTGGTCTTTTGGAGAGCCAGCACAGAGACAATTATTCAAATAGCCTCCATCCGGCATTCTGTGATGATGTCCCTACAGTAACTGGTTAAAGTTTGGCAGATCAGTTTTTATCTATGATGCAGAGTCTCGACACATGGAAACTGCAGCAGCTCGACCTTTAGCTCAGTGGGGAGGGTCTCTGTGAGCAAGATAATTTACAGCTCATGGTCATACATAGCAGACTTTTATATTATAGACATCAGAACGGGAGGCTGTCAATAAAAATATATATGTTGGAAGCAGCTAATAATAAAATAAATAGATCACTTCTTTCAATTTTGGTATTCTCCTCGTAAAATTAATTGTACCTGTGCATCAGTATCCCTTTCTGTTAAATGGAGGTATGATTTGTCCAGGGTGGCACATTGGCGCAGTGGTTCGCACTGCAGCCTCACAGTTTAAGAGACTCGGGTTCGATTCTGGGTACTGCCTGTGCGGAGTTTGCAAGTTCTCCATGTGTCTGCGTGGGTTTTCGGCGGGTGCTCCGGTTTCCTCCCACGTCCAAAGGACTTGTAGGTGATAGGTAAATTGGCCTAGTATAGGTAGGTGGCAGAGAATATGGGATTACTGTAGGGTTAGTATAAATGGGTGGTTGTTGGTCGGCATAGACTCAGTGGGCCGAAGGGCCTGTTTCAGTGCTGTATTTCTAAATAAAATAATAAATAAATAAAAGAACGCTCAGAGTTGTAGAAACAAAGGGCCAATGTTAATTTAATATCAGTGCTTTGCTTTTGCCATTCCATTCCTCTGTTAATTAAATGTAAATGATTTGCAAACCTGTGTCTGTGAATCCTTTTGCAAGTCTACTGCATTAATGCTTATTTTCCAAGGAATATTTGTCAGTCATATTTTTCTGACTAAAATGCAGCACCGCACACTTAGCTATAATGAGATTAACTTGCCATTGTTCAAGTTTGTTAGTTATTTTTATAATATATTCAGGTAGCTTATTGCACTGTTTCCTGGATTAACAGTACTCTCGCTATGGATTTGTCTTCAAATTTTGAAAGTGTGTTTCTGCTGCAACATGAAGTTCAATGCACATACTTAATTTGGCTCCGGACAAGACTTCATCAATTAAGGCAACAGTTATACTTGGATAGCAATTGAAGAACGTTCACTGGACGTAAATATAGGCTGGACAAACTGAGGAAGATAAACTTGCAGCTTTCTCAGGAGCACTCCCCAGTCGAACATTCTTCGCTGAAAGAAGCAAAGGCCCTGTCCCTCTTTTTGGTCTTGATCCCTCACAACGTGGAGAAGATTGTATCTGTCAGATTGTGGCAGAATCTCTGAATACTTCCATTTTTTCGCGCACCAACACCTTACAAGACTCCTGATTGTAATCATTTTCTGACCATCACGCCACATGCCAGTCAGCCTCATTAGACTGGCTTTTAATTACAACTTCCATTTGAGATAAGGTACCTGGGCAACATTGGTATACGAACACTCATGTTCTTCAAGGTCACCGACATTTCCTCTTAAGTACTGTCTCTTCTGCACAGAACTTCATGCATTCTCGAGAGATATAATCTGATAGATTTTGCCTGGACTGGCTTCCCAGCCTTAAAATACCAATAGTTTACCTGGAGCTCAAAATTCCTCATATAACATAATAACACAAATGGTCTGGCATGTTGGCCACAGCAGACAACAAACGAACTAAATGTTTAAAATTGACACGTTAGCTGATTAACCGTACAGTAACCTAACCAATACATGCATAACTTAGTCAACGTCTAGTTTTGATTGTGACTGATGCGATACATTCAAATCAGAATGTTTACCCTTTCCTTGATCATTTTATCAATTATATTCCCAGAACTAAATAAAATGCCTTGACGCTTTTTTATTGAATTTAATGAATGGTTTCGGACAGTTTAATTCCTCCCCTACCAGATTTCTCTCCCCTCGACAGCTGCTGAAATTATGCTAACTGCTCCATTGTGCCCCTACTTTCACAAGTAGCTGGACCTGCTCTCCAGATGCCCTTTAGCATTCCAAAGCCCAGAAAATCCGAGCTGACATATATCTCACTGTGAATGGAATTGCACCACCCACCCCAACTCCCTCCCCCCCCCCCCCCCCCGCCACCTCAGCCCACTATGATCCCCATCATTCTTCACACAGATACAGCTTTGCTATTTTCATGTGGGCACTTTATTATACGTCAGTCGGAGATGAAACGTTTCAGGTCATAACCACCGTTGCATTCTCTCAGATGGTCTCTGCTGCTAATGAATGATGGCAAAAGCCAAACTCACTGAGAATGGAGGGGCTGTGAGTAGGTGAATGTGATCTGGATCCCCTATCAGTTCACAGACTCACCCCATGGGTTGCTCCTCACCCCATGGATCCATTAACCTTTCTCCACCACATTCTCAAACAACTGACTTCTCTTGGTCAGATTGTCCATGCTTTCCTCCTCTCCTGTTATTCTATTGTAAGCATTTACACTTCTACTGGTGGCATCATTTGTTTCTTTCATTGTTCCATTATCCATGCACGATGATCCCTTTTGTCACTGAATCACTCCGGACCGAGCTTCGGTGCTGTTTTTTTCCTCCGCTGCACCCCACTTTTCTCTTCTCTACAATTCCTTCAGGATTGCTAATCTCGAATATATTCCATCTTAAATGAAAGTTTATCGAGCTGAATCGTGAACTCTGTTTCTCCCTGTACAGATGCTGCCTAGCTACTGGGTGTTTTCAGATATTCTGTTTCCATCTGGTGTACTGCATCATCAGCAGGTACCGTTTTCTGCAATGCTTAGGGCTGGATATCAACAGACGCGCATGATAGAGGTGGGACAGTAATTTCATGGTATGAACTCAACATTCCATCCATTTTATCCTTGAAAGATTTTCCGCCCTGACTTCAGTCTGACTGACAGACTTGGATTCTGCTGGGTCATGGAGGATTCAAGACCAGGGCTAAACAAACCATGACTCTGGGTTACTGTGGAGGTATCCAATCCACAACTCCAGAGACCTCGCCACCTCTTACATCTGGGATGTCGATCCCCAAATCCGTGGTTCATCCTCATGCCCAGCAGTGTCGTGCAAGTCCGAGGAAAGGGGCAGGGGGGCACAATGGGAAGGGGAGGAAGGGATAGGTGGAGAGGTGATTGGAAGAGTGTCCGATTCGCAAACCCAGGGAGGATGTCTCCCTTCCTGCAGGGTGGTCCGAGAACGGGGAGGGGGATTGGGTGTCAAGGCTAGTGTGAAGGGATGAGGGTGCAGGAGACAGAGGGAGAGGGGGAGAGGGAGGGGGATAGGTGCTGGGCCTTCCTAGATCCCCAATCCTGTGCAGGAGTCTCATTCCAGCAGCAAGCTCCAATTCCTGTGAGAGGCTGAGGAGGAGGACGGGAAGTGGGAGTGGAATGGGTCAGAGAGGAAAGACATGACGATGGTTGCCCTACCCACAACGCCAGAAGTTGTTTCTGTTCCTAATTTTATGGAGGTGAAAGGAGTGTCAGACCCTGCATGGCTCCATTCACCAACTGCAGGGTATTGCAGATTTCCCCTGCGTCAAATCCAGGACAACGTGGAGAGGGTTCAAATCCTGGGCAGTGGTGCAGAGGGTAGCTGATTAGAACATAGAACATAGCACTTAGAACAGTGCAGCACAGTACAGGCCCTTCGGCCCACGATGTTGTGGGACCATTGAACCTAATCTAAGAACAAACTACCTACATACCCTTCATTCTACTATCATCCATGTACCTATCCAAGAGTCGCTTAAATGTCCCTAATATATCTGCTTCTACTACCACCGCTGGCAGTGCATTCCACGCACGCACCACTCTCTGTGTAAAGAACTTACCTCTGACATCGCCCCTAAACCTTCCTCCAATCACCTTAAAATTATGCCCCCTTGTGATAGCCCTTTCCACCCTGGGAAAATGTCTCTGGCTATCCACTCTATCTATGCCTCTCATCATCTTGTACACCTCTATCAAGTCACCACTCATTCTTCTTCGCTCGAATGAGAAAAGCCCTAGCTCCCTCAACCTTTCTTCGTAGGACATGCTCTCCAGTCCATGCAGCATCCTGGTAAATATCCTCTGCACCCTCTCTAAAGCCTCCACATCCTTCCTATAATGAGGCGACCAGAACTGAACACAATATTCCAAGTGTGGTCTAACCAGGGCTTTATAGAGCTGCAACATAACCTTGCGGCTCTTAAATTCAATCCCTCTGTTAATGAAAGCCAACACACCATACACCTTCTTAACAAACCTATCAACTTGGGTGGCAACTTTGAGGGATCTATGGACGTGGACCCCAAGATCCCTCTGTTCCTCCACACTACCAAGAATCTTGTCTTTAAGCCTGTATTCTGCATTCAAATTCGACCTTCCAAAATGAATCATTTCACACTTTTCCTGGGCGAATTCCATCTGCCACTTCTCAGCCCAGCTCTGCATTTGTCAATGTCCCTTTGCAACCCACAACAACCCTCCACACTATCCACAACTCCAGCAGCCTTTGTGTCATCGGAAAACTTAATAACCCAGCCTTCCACTTCCCCATCCAATTCATTTATAAAAATCACAGAGAGCAGAGGTCCCAGAACCGATCCCTGCGGAACACCACTGGTCACCTTGATTCTTGACCAGTTAGGATAGTCTGGTCCCGAGGGCGTCCTAGTATCCCCCACACCATAAATATTTGATCATGAATTCAATTTGTGGTTTCTGATCAGAAATGCCAAACGTCTCTTGATTGTGTATGGCTGAAGGCAGCAGTTCTGATTCCTTTAAAAATGAAAGGCCCAAGGCGTTTGAAATCGCTGTTGACATTTGTTAACCTTATTGACTGAGCTCTGACACGGAGAATGTTGGATCAGTAATTTCCAGTCTCTTACCCTTTTCTCTCTTACAGTTAATTTAGTGGCGATTGTGATCCTGTCCCGGGAAAATTGTGGCCTTTCCACTTGCACCACTCGCCATCTGGTGGCCATGGCAACGGCGGATGTAGTGCTCATTAGCACTGACATCATACTGAGGCCCATTAGTCATTACTATATCCCCGGCTCTTTAAATGGATCTTTAAATCGAACCCGATGATCGAGGTCCAGTCTCTTATTTCTGGGACAGAGATGGGTGGAGCAGACATGGGGAAGAACGCCGAGAGTGGAGCCTGTAAAAAGAACCCGAGGATCGAGGTCCAATCTCTTATCTTCCAGGAGCAGAACCGAGAGGCGCGGAGAGGATCTGTGGGGAGAACTCCGAATGTGGAGCCTTTAAATCGAACCCGAGGATCGAGGTCCAGTCTGTTACCTTCTGGAAGCTGAGATGAAAGGAGCGGAGCAGACATGTGGGGAGAACGCCGAGAGTGGAGCATGTAAATCGACCCTGAGGGCTGAAGCCCATTCTTTTACCTTCGGGCAGTGCAATACAGGGGTGCCAGAGTTTGAATTAAAATGTCAACAGTGACATCACAGGAAAGCTGCAAGGTGATTGGCTGGTGAGTAACTGCTGTCAGGGAATAGCTCTAAATAGCTGGTTTCGTAACTGTGGTGAGGAAGGTCCACAGATTATTTTCATATATAGTATGTCGTGTTTTCGGGAGCTCTGTGGTAATGAGGACCAGGGTAATTAATATTATTTGATATTAAGCATCTTCCAAAAGTTTTAATTTAAAGGGTTAATTCATGGCAGGAGAGTGTAAGGCCGAGGTGTGCTCCTCGTGCTCCATGGGGAAAGTGGGAACAATTCCAGTGCCCGGGAGCAGCATGTGTGCAGGAACTGTCTCCAGCTGTAGGTCCTGGAAGCCCGGATTTCAGAGCTGCAGCGGCGGCTGGGGACACTGTGGGGCATCTGTGAGGCGGAGAGTAGTGTGGACAGCACGTATGGAGAGGAGGTCACACCGCAGACTCACACTCCGCAGGCAGGAAGGGAATGGGTGACCACCAGGCAGAACAAAAGGACCAGGCAGGCAGTTCAGGAATCTCCTGTGGCTATTCCCCTGCAAAGCATATCTACTACTTTTGATACTGTTGGGGAGTATCGCCTCTCAGCAGAAAGCAGCAACAGCCCAATTCGTTGCACCACGGTTGGCTCTGCTGCCCACGGGAGTGTGGAAATGCAATAGTTATAGGGTTTTCAATTGCAAAGGGAATAGGGAGGCAATTATGTGGCCGGAAACGAGACTCCAGCTTGGCATGATGCCTCCTTGGTGCTCGGGTCAAGGATACAGGACATTCTGAAGGGGGTGGGTGACCGCCAGTGGTCGTGGCACACATTGGTTCAAACGACCTGGTTAAAAAAAAGATGAGGTCATAAAAGCAGAATATACGGAGTTAGGAAGTAAGTTGAAAAGTAGGACGTCAAAGGTACTGATCTCAAGATTCCTACCAGTGCCACGTGCTTGTCACAGTAGAAATAGCAGGATATATTGGATGAATACGTAACTGAAGAGATGGTGTAAGTGGGAGTGTTTCGACTCCTGTGACAGTGGGACCAGTTCTGGGTGAGATAGGACGAGTACAAACTGCACGGGTAACACCTTGGCAGGACAGGGACTGATGTGCTCGGCAGAATATTTTCGAGAGTGGTTGGGGTGGATTTTCACTAAAATGGCAGGGGGATGGGAACCTTTTCAAGGAGTCAGAGGAGGGGGGATCAAGGACAAGAACAAAAGACAATAAGGAGAATAAGGAAAGTGAGGCAGAGAAATTAGGGGCGAGAATCAAACAGGGCCACAGTCGAAAATAGTGGGAAGGGGGCAGGTAATGTTTAAATCACAGGCCTTAAGGCTTTCTGCCTTAACACGCATAGCATTCACAACAAAGAGGATTAAGTAATCGTGCAAATCGATATTTACGGGTATGATATAGTCGGGATTTCAAGACATGGCTGCCAGGTGAGCAGTGATATGAACATCCAGGGGTGTTCCGTATTTCGGAAGTATAGAGAAAAAGTAAAATGTAGTGGGGTTGCATTGCTGGTTGAAGAGGAAATTCACGCAATAGTGCGGCAGGATATTGGCTCTGATTATGTGGAATATGTATGGGTCGAGCCGAGAAGCACTCAGGGGCAAAATACATTAATGGCAGTTGTATATAGACCCCAAACTGCAGTGTCGGTGCTGGGAATGGCAATAAACAGTAAATTAGAGATGCATGCGATAAAGGAACATTTGTAATTATGGGTGTCATTAACCTGCATATAGATTGGACAAACCAAATTAGTGACAATACCACAGAGGAGGAATTCATGGCATGTCTATGGGATGGACTTCTGGACCAATCCATTAAGGAACCAACTAGAGAATAAGTCATCTTAGACTGGGTATTGTGTAGTGAGAGAGAAATAATTGACAATCTAGAGACCCCTTGGAGAAGAGAGACCATAATGTAATAGAATCATTCATCAAGATGGGGAGTGACGTAGTTGATTCTGAGATTCGGGTCCTGAATCTTAATAAAGGAAACTACGAAGGTAAGAGGTTCGAGTTGGCTATAGTGGATGGGAAAACATCATTTAAGGGATGACGGTGGAGAGGCAATGGCAAACATTCAAAGAGCGCACAGGTGAAATGCAACAATTGTTTACTCCTGTCTGGCGCAAAAGTAAAACGGGAAAGGTAGCCAAACCATGGCTGACAGGGAAAATTAGAGATAGCATTAGATCCACAGAAACGGCATACAAATTCGCCAAAAAAAAATAAAACTGAGGATTGGGAGTAGTTTAGAATTCAACCAAGAAATATGAAGGGAACGATTAAGAAGGGGAAAGTAGAGTATGAAAGTAAGCTTCAAGGGTACATAAAAAACTGAGTGTAAAGGTTTCTACAGGTATGTAAAGAGAAAAAGTTTGGTGAATACAAATGTAGGTCCGTAACAGTTTGAAACAGGTGACTTTATTATGGAGAACAATGAAGTGGCTGAAGAACTGAATGCATACTTTGGTTCTGTCTTCACAAAGGAGGGCACAAATAACGTACCAGATATGTTGGCGTACACAGGGAGTACCTGTAGGAAATCAGTAATAGTAGAGAAATATTGTTGGGCAATTGATGCAACTGAAGGCCGATAAATCCCCAGGGCCTGATAATCTACATCCCAGAGTAATTAAGGAAGTGGCCCTAGAAATAGTGGCTGCATTGGTGGTCATAGTTAAAGATTCTATAGACTCTGGAGCAGTTCCTACAGATTGGAGGGCAGCTATTGTAACCCCACTATTTCAAAAGCGAGGTAGAGGGAAAAAGGGAATTATAGACCAGTCAGCTTTACGTCGGTAGTGGGAAAAATTCTAGAGTCCATTACCAAAGATTTTATAGCAGAGCATTTGTAAAACAGTGGTAGAATCGGATAGAGTCAGCATCGATTTACGAAAGGGAAATCATGCTTGACTAACCGTCTAGAATTCTTCGAGGATGTAATTAATAGAGTTAATGAGGGGGAGCCAGTGGATATGGATTATTTGGACTTTCAGAATGGTTTCAACAAAGTCCGACAAAAGAGGTTAGCGTGGAAAAGTAAAGCACAATGGGTTGGGGGTAATGTATTGCGATGGATAGAAAATTGTTTTGCAGACAAAGAGTAGGAATAGCAGGTTCTTTTTCCAAAGGGCAGGCAGAGACTAGTGGGGTACCACAGGGATCGGTGCTAAAACCCCAACTATTCACAATGCATACTAATGATTTAGATGAGGGAACTAAATGTAATATCTCCAATTATGCAGATGACACAAAGATGGGTAGGAGGGTAAGTTGTGAGGAGGATGCAGAGAGGCTTCAGGGTGATTTGGACAAGTTGAGTGAGTGGGCAGATGCAACACAGATGCAGTATTATGTGGATAAATGTGAGGGTATCCACTGTAGTAGCAAAAACACAAAGGCAGATTATTATCTGAACGGCTATAAACTGAGAGAGGGGAATATGCAACGAGACCTGCGTTTTCTCGTAGCCCAGTCTCTGAAGATAAGCATGCAGGTGCAACAGGCGGTAGAAAGGTCAAACGGGGTGGGGGTGGGTGTGTTTGCCTTCAAAGCCAGAGGATTCGAGGACAGGAACAGGGATGTCTTGCTGTATTATACAGGGCCTTGGCGAGGCCACACCTGGAATAATGCGTGCAGTTTTGGTCTCCTCATCCGAGGATGGTTGTTCTTGCTAAAGAGAGAGTACAGCGAAGGTTTACCAGACTGATCTCATAGAAACCTATACAATTCTAACAGTGCTTGACAGCGTCGATGCAGGAAGAAGTTGCCGCTGGTGGGGATGTACAGATGCAAGGGTTAATAGTCTCAGGATATGGGGTAAACGTTTCAGGACTGAGAGGCGGAGAAAAATCATCGACGAGAGAGTGGTGAGCCTGTGGAATTCGCTACCACAGAAAGCAGTTGAGGTCAAAACATTGTCTGTTTTCAAGAAGGAGTTAGATATAGCTCTTGGGGCAAAAGTGATCAAAGGAAACGGGGGGAAAGCAGGAACAGGTTATTCAGTTTGATGATCAGCCATGATCATAATGAATGGCGGAGCAGGCTCCATGGGCCCAATGGACTACTCCTGCTCCTATTTTCTATGTTTCTAAGTTTCTATGTTGCCAAAAGCTGAAAGCTAATTATAGCACAAAGAAAACTGCAGCTGTGATTTTAGCAATAACCTGCATTCCCTTTTGACTTCCACCCATCACAGCACTTCGGAGCTGTTTTTGTTTCCTCCCCTCGACGCCACTTTACTTCTCTATAAATCCTTCAAGATTGCTAATCTCGAATATCTTCCAGTTCAGATGAAAGTTTATCGAACTAAAACGTTAACTCTGTTTAGAATTATAAAACCACAGAAAATAGGAGCTAGAGAAGGCTCTTCGGCCCTTCAATCCTGCTCCGCCATTCATGAAGATCATGGCTTACCATCCAACTCAATAGCCTGTTCCGGCTTTAGCCCTATACCCTTTGACCCCTTTACACCCAAGAGCTATATCCAACTCCTTTTTGAAAACATTCAATATGTTGGCCTCAACTGCTTTCTGCAGTAGCGAATTCCACAGACACACCACTCTCTGGGTAAAGAAATTTCTCCACATCTCAGTCCTGAAAGTTTTACCCCGTATTCTTAGGCTATGACCCCTGGTTCTCGACTCCTCCACCATCGGGAACATCCTTCCTGCATCTTCCCTGTCAAGTCGTGTTCCACTTGTATAGGTTTCCATGAGATCCCCCTCATTCTTCTGAAGTCCAGCGAATATAATCCTAACCGACTCAATCTTTCCTCATATGTCAGTCCTGCCATCCCAGGAATCAGTCTGGTAAACCGCCGCTGCACTCCCTCTGGAACAAGAACATCCTTCCTCAGATAAGGAGACCAAAACTGCACACAGTATTCCAGGTGTGGCCTCACCAAAGCCCTGTATAATTGCAACAAGACATCCCTGCTTCTGTACCCGAACCCTCTCGCTATGAAGGCCAACGTAGCATTTGCCTATTTTACCACCTGTTGGACCTGCATGCTTACCTTCAGCAACTGGTGTACGAGAACACCCATGTCTCGCTGCATATTCCCCTCTCTCAGTTTATAGCCATTCAGATAATAATAGGCCTTCCTGTGTCTGCTACAAATGTGGAAAACCTCACGTTTATCCACATTATACTGCATCTGCCATGCATTAGCCCACTCACTCAACTTGTCCAAATCACCCTGAAGCCTCTCTGCATGCTCCTCACAACTTCTCATCCCACCCAGTTTTGTGTTATCTGCAAATCTGGATATATTGCATTTAGTTCCCTCATCTATATCATGAATATACTTGTGAATAGCTGGGGTCCGACCACGAATCCCTGTGGTGCCGCACTAGTCACTGCCTGACATTTGGAAAAAGAGCCATTTATCAGTATACTTTGTTTCCTGTCGGCCAATCAATTTTCTATCCATCGCAATACACCACTCCCAATCCCATATGCTTCAATTTTACATGCTAATCTCTTATGTGGGACTTTGTCGAAATAATTCTGAAAGTTCAAATGAACTAGATCCACTGGCTCCCTCTCTCATCAACTCTACTAGTTGCATCCTCGAAGAATTCTGGTAAATTTGTCAAGCATGATTTCCCTTTTGTAAAGGCATGCTGACTCTGTCTGATTCTCCCACTGTTCTCCAAGTGTTCCAATATGAAATCTTTGTTAATAGACTCTAGAATTTTCCCCACTACTGACTGGTCTGTAGTTCCCTGCTCTCTCTCTACCTTCCTTTTTAAATAGTGGGGTTACATTAGAACAAAGAACAAAGAGCAAAGAAAATTACAGCACAGGAACAGGCCCTTCAAGCCTGCGCCGATACAGATCCTCTATCCTCTATTAGTTTAGTTTAGAGATACAGCACTGAAACAGGCCCTTCGGCCCACCGAGTCTGTGTCGACCATCAACCACCCATTTATACTAATCATACATTCCTACCACATCCCCACCTGTTCCTATATTTCCCTACCAGCTACCTATACTAGGGGCAATTTATAATGGCCAATTTACCTACCAACCTGCAAGTCTTTTGGCTGTGGGAGGAAACCGGAGCATCCGGAGAAAACCCACGCAGACAAAGGGAGATCTTGCAAACTCCACACAGGCAGTACCCAGAATTGAACCCAGGTCACTGGAGCTGTGAGGCTGCAGTGCTAAGCACTGCACCACTGTGCCACCCCCGAATTATTAGCTACCCTCCAATCTGTAGGAAATGTTTCAGAGTCTATAGATTCTTGAAAGATGACCACCAATGTATCCACTATTTCTAGGGCCACTTCATTAAGTACTCTGGGATGCATTCCATCAGACCCTGGGGATTTATCGGCCTTCATTCCCATCAATTTCCCCAACACCATTTCTCTACTAATACTCCTTCTGCAGATGCTGCCATAACTACTGCATGTTTTTAGCATTTTCTATTTCTTTCAGATTCACAGCAGCCTCAGCATTTTTCTTTTTTTCTCCAATGCTTAGGCGTAGATATTAACAGTCCTGACTGATATCGGAGGAGAGTAGTGTCTGAGTTTTAATTCCAGAAACTCTTTCTTTTCTCCTTGGAAGATTCCCCATCCTGAAGTCAGTCTGCTTGACATGCTTAGTTGCCCTCAATCAAGGATGACTCTGGACCAGGGCGTCAAACCATGACCCTTGGGCATTGGGGGAGTAGCCTGACATCAGAGGTTTCCAAACCCCAACTCAAGAGATCTGGAGATTTGTATGATCTCCGATTTCTGGGCTTTCGATCCCCAATTCAGGGAGTGGGTCTCCTGTCCGGGTGTGTGTTCCGAATACGGAGAAGGGATCATGGGTAGCACAGTGGGAGGGGGAGGGTGTTTGATCGCTAATTGCAGTGATGGTGAGGAAGGGGTAGGAGGAGAGGTGATTGGCAGAGTGTCTGATAGCTAAACCCAGGAGGGGCTCTCTGTTGGGTCTCATATTAACCTGCATGGTGGAACAAAACATCTAAGAGTCAGGGGTATACCCTCACTCTATAGCAAGTGCCTCAATAATGCAGACCTGTGAGTACATCGTATGCCTCATGAGCAGCCTGACTGATCGGGGCTGCTGTTGTTTCGCGCATCATTGAGAACTTACTTACTCACTTGGAAAGGTTCCCTCTCTCCCAGTCTGCAAAGCTAAGCCCATAATTGGGCTGGAAAGCTCCATGGCTTCCTTTTCCATTGGCGTAAGCAGCTGAACTAAGGGGACCCCAGCTCCTGTCATTGAAATCTTCTTATGATTATTTGCCATCTTCTCCTGCAGACAGAGGGAAAGGGAGCTGATGGGCTCCGAGCAACCTTGCAACACATTTGCTGCCGGCAAAATATTTGTCACCATTGGGGGCAAACTGTTGGCTCCTGCATCTAGGCCTCTCCCAGGCATCTTGTAATGTTGCATTAAAGCAGCGTGATTCATTAACTTGCCTGCATGGCAGAATGGTGACTCTCATGCTGCATTCCATGGCCTTTTGCCAAGGTCTATATTTGGTGGCTGGGATCTCCTTGATAATTCTCCTGTCAAAGCACCCTCCTACATTTCCAGAGGACGAATAATACCAACTTCCGCAGCCCTGATGACCTCAACGAGTTGCTTGAGGTACTGTACACATTTCCACTGAGCAACACTGTGGCTGCTGACCTCCTCAGCTATCTCCAGTCATGCCTGTTTGGATTGAGTTGCAGGGATCCTCCTTTTGTCACTCGGAAAAAGGATGTCCCTCGCACCACAAAGAACCTGAAGGAGCACCTGGAGCAAGTCATCAGTGAAGTGTGTGGCCACATGGGGTCCCCAGTTCGCCATTTATTGAGATTTGTTGCTGTCTCCTCCTCTTCCAAGCCTTGCTAGTGCAGATTGCACTGCAGACCGGGAAGCCCTTTATTAGTATAAAAAAAGAAAAATACTGCAGATGCTGTAAATCTGAAATAAAAACCAGAAATGCTGGAAAAAATCAACAGGTCTGACAGCATCTGTGCAGAGAAAAGAAGAGTTATCTTTTCAGATCAGAGACCCTTCTTCAGAACTAGCAAATATTAGAAATGCAGAAGTTTTTAAGCAAGTAAAGTGGGGGTGGCGCAAGAGAAAGCAAAGGTGAAGGTGTTGATAGGACACCAGAAGGTCATGGAACAAAGGCGAATGGTATGTTACTGGTGTGCTGAAAGACAAAGCGTTAGTACAGATACGGTTTGAACAACTGTAAAGCACAGCACATACCAAGTACAAACATAAAAAATAAAATTGATAAAGCAAAACAGTTGGTAAGCACAATGGAAACAAACTAAACAAACTGAAAAACCTAAAATAAAATAACCAAATAAAAAAAAAGTAGAAAGAAAAAAAAACTAAGCTTAAAAAGGGGGACCCGTCAGGCTCTGAAATTATTGAACTCGATGTTCAGTCCGGCAGTCTGTTGTGTGCCTAATCTGTAAATGAGATGCTGTTCCTCGGGCTTGCGTTGATGTTCACTGGAAAACTGCAGCAAGCTCAGGACAGAGATGTGAGCATGTGAGCAGGGGAGTGTTGAAATGGCAAGCAACCGGAAGTTCTGGGTCATGCTTTTGGACTGAGTGGAGGTGTTCTGCAAAGCAATCACCCAATCTGCGTTTGGTCTCCCAATGTTGAGGAGACCACATTGTAAGCAGCGAATACAGTATACTAAATTGAAAGATGCCCAAGTAAATCGCTGCTTCACCTGAAAGGAATGTTTGGGGCCATGGATAATGAGTAGAGAGGAGGTAAATGGGCCGGTATTACACCTCCTGCGATTGCTGGGCAGGGTGCCGTGGGAAGGGGACGAGGTGGTGGGGATAATGGAGGAGTGGCGAGGGTGGCGCAGAGGGAACGATCCCTTTAAAATGCTGACAGGGGAAGAGAAGGGAAAAGCTGTATTTGTAGTGGCATCACGCTGGATGTGGCGGAGGTGGTTGAGGATGATCCTTTGGATCTGGAGGCTGGTGGGGTGGAAACTGAGGACGAGGGGAACCCTGTCGCGGTTCTGGGATGGAGGGGAAGGGGTGAGGGTAGAGGTGCGGGAAATGGGCCGGACACGATTGAGGGCCCTCTGAACCACAGTGCGGGGGGTGGTGGGGGGATCTTCAGTTGATGAAAAAGGAAGACATAGCAGAAACACTGTCGTGGAAGGTAGCATCATCAGAGCAGATGCGTCGGAGATGGAGAAACTGGGAGAATGGAATGGAGTCCTTACAGGAGGCGGGGTGTGAAGAAGTGTAGTTCAGGTAGCTGTGGGAGTAGGTGGGCTTATAATGAGCATCCGTAGACTGCCTAACCCGATAGATGGAGACAGAGAAGTCGAGGAAGGGAAGGGAAGTGTCGGAGATGGACCATGTGAAGGATAGAGAAGGGTGGAAATTAGAAACAAAGTTCATAAAGTTGTCTAGTTCCAGGCAGGACCAGCAAACGGCAACGACACAGTCATGAATATACCAGAAAAAAGTTGGGGGAGGGGGCCAGAGGAGGACTGGAACAAGGAATGTTCGTCATATCCCACAAATAGACAGGCATAACTGGGACCAAATGCGGGTACCCATAGCAACACCTTTTACTTGGAGGACGTAAGTGGAGTTGAAGGAGATGTTGTTCAATGTGAGAACGTATTCAGCCAGGCGGAGGAGGGAGGAAGTGGATGGGGACTGGTTCGGCCTCTGTTCAAAAAAGAAGCGGAGAGCCCTCAACCCGTCCTGGTGGGAGATGGAGGTGTGGAGAGATTGGACGTCCAGAGTCAAGAGGAGGCGGTTAGGGCCAGGAAACTGGAAATTGTCAAAATGATGTAGGGCTTCAGAAGAGTCACGGATGTATGTGGGAAGAGACTGGACCAGGGGAGAAAGGTTAGAGTCAAGATAGGAAGAAATAAGTTCAGTGGGGTAGGAACAGGCTGAAACAATGGGTCTGTCAGGACAGTCCTGTTTGTGGATTTTGGGAAGGAGATATAAGCGGGCTGTCCGGGGTTGCAGGACTATGAGGTTGGAAACTAAGAGGGAAGATCTCCAGAGGAGATGAGATCAGTGACAGTTCTGTGGAAAGTAGCTTGATGTTCGATAGTGGGGTCATGGTCCAGGGAGAGGTAGGAAGAAGTGTGTGAGAGTTGGTGCTGAGTCCCTGCAAGGTAGAGGTCGGTGCGCCAGACAACAACAGCACCACCCTTATCTGCAGGTTTGAAGACATTGTCGGGGTTAGACCTGAGAGAATGGAGTGCGGCAAGTTCAGAGAGGGGCAGGTTAGATGAGTGAGGGGGGCAGAGAAATTGAGACACCGATATCTCGCCAACATCAATGAAAAGATCAGGAGCGAGTAAGAGGCCAGAGAGACGGCTGGGTGGGGGGCGGAATACTGGAGGGGGCAAATGGGTCTGATGGTCGGGAGGAGGACTGCTGATCAAAGAAGTGAGTCTGGATGCGAAGGCGATGGAAGAAGAGCTCAACGCCATGTGGAGCACGGAATTCATTGAAGTGGGGGCGTAAGGTGATAAAACTGAGTCCTATGCTGAGTACAGAACGTTCAGGGTCAGAGAGGGGAAGGTCAGAGGGTATAGTTAATACACGGAAAGGGGTCAGATCAGAGGGTGTAGAGTCAGAAAGAAGTGAAGGGGAAGAAGTATCTGGAGGGGCATTAGTCCCCATCAGCTGCTGGAGCTTGCGTTCCTTAACACCTGAAAGGAAGAAAAAAAGTTTTTTGTTAATGCATCGGATGAGACGAAGGATGAAAGGAAACTACGGAGTAGAATAGCTTTGCGATAAGGTGAGGTGGTGCTTCTGGAGAGAGAGGTGCAGTGCGTACATATGGTGGTGCACAGCACTGAGCGTGGATCTCAGGATGCGGAGAGAACAGCAGTCCGAAGAAGGTTGTATTTCTCGGAGATACCTGTAATCCTGGGTGGATTCAAAACACGAAGAATGGAACTTCAGTTGGAATCCACGTGGATTAAGTCGGTGATGGAGATAGTCACTGAGGAAGGAGATTTGGCTATCAAACACTAGGAGGGAAATAGAAAGCAATGAAGAAGTGATAAATGAAAATCCTGTCGGAGAGAAGAACAGAACTTTTTCAAGGTAGACATTCTTGGAAGAGAAGTGTCAGTGAATTAAGCACTAAAACAAAAGCAAAGCACTGCAGATGCTGGAAACCTGAAATAAAAACATGAAATGCTGGAAATACTCCGCAGCTCTGGCAGCATCGGTACAGAGAGAAGCAGAGTTAACGTTCCAGGACTGAGTCCCTTCTTCAAAACGGGAAAATATTAGAAATGTAAAATCCCTTTAATAGTGGCTGATTTAATTGATGGTCTGTATTAGACTGAGTGGCTATATTAATTTGAGAGGCTGTGTTAGGTAGAGGGTCTGTAGTAATGCAAAGTGATGTATTACCTTGAGATGCCACATAATGGACAATGGGGACCCAGTGGATGTGGTGAACCTAGATTTCCAAAAGGCCTTCGACAACGTGCCGCACAAGAGGCTGCTGCATAAGATAAGGATACATGGCGTCAGGGATAAAGTATTAGCATAGATAGAGGATTGGTTGACTAACAGGAAGCAGAGAGTAGGGATAAAAGAGTGCTATTCTGGTTGGCAATCAGTCTCCAGTGGTGTGCCTCAGGGGTCGGTGTTGGGACCGCAATTATTTACAATTTATATAGATGATTTGGAGTTGGGGATCACTTGTAGGGTGTCAAAGTTTGCAGATGACACGAAGATGAGTGGCAGAGCAAAGTGTGCAGATGACTGTGAAACTTTGAAGAGGAACATAGATACATTGAGTGAGTGGGCAAAGGTCTGGCAGATGGAATACAATGTTAATAAAGGTGAAGTCATTCATTTCGGTAGGAGTAACAGGAAAAAGGATTATTACTTGAATGGTAAAAAGTTGCAGCATGCTGCTATGCAGAGGGACCTAGGTGTCCATGTGCATGAATCGCAGAAGGTTGGTCTGCAGGTACAGCACGTAATTAGGAAGGCAAATGGAATTTTGTCCTTCATTGCTAAAGGGATTGAGTTTAAAAGCAGAGAGGTTATGTTGCAGCTGTATAACGTACTGGTGAGGCCGCACCTGGAGTACTGTGTGCAGTTTTGGTCTCCCTACTTGAGAAAGGATATACTGGCACTGGAGAAGGTGCAGAGGAGGTTCACTAGGTTGATTCCAGAGTTGAGGGGCTTGGCTTATGAGGAGAGACTGAGAAGATTGGGATTATATTCATTGGAGTTCAGAAGAATGAGGGGGGTCTTATAGAAACATATAAAATCATTAAGGGAATAGATAAGATACAAGTAGAGAGGATGTTTCCACTGGCAGGTGAAGCTAGAACAAGACGGCATAGCCTAAAGATTAGAGGGAGCAGATTTAGGACTGAATTAAGAAGGAACTTCTTCACCCAGAGGGTTGTTAATCTATGGAATTCCTTGCCCAGTGAAGTAGTTGACGCTTCTTCAGTAAACGTCTTTAAAGCTAAGGTAGATATCTTTTTGAATAATAATGGAATGAAGGGATACGGTGGGAGCGTGGGTAAGTGGATCTGAGTCCACGAAAAGATCAGCCGTGTTCTTATTGAATGGCGGAGCAGGCTCGAGGGGCTGGACGGCCTACTCCTGCTCCTAGTTCTTATGATCTTATGATTATGATAGGTTTGAGGGACTGTATTAGTTTGAGAGGCAGATTTAGTTGAAGATGCTGTTTTAATATGAGGTAATGTGCTAGTTTAAGCGGATGTATCAGTTTGAGGGCCTTCATGAGTTTGAGGGTTTGCATTTGTTTGAGGGATTGTATGACTTTGAAGGGCTGTATTAGTCTGAGAGTATGTATTAGTTTGTGGGTCTGTATTAGTTTGAGGTGTGTTATTTTGCGGGCTGTTAGTTGAACGGACTCTATTAGTTTGAGGGACTGCATTAGTTTGAGTCAGTTTCAGTTGATGGTGCTGTATTAATTTTGAAGTAATGTATTAGTTTGAGGGACTATATGACTTTGAGTGGCTGCAATAGACTGTGGATCTGTATGTGTTTGGGGCTGGTATTAGTTTGAGCGACTGTATTAGTTTCAGGTGCTGTACTTGTTTGAGAGGTTGCATCAGTTTGATGTTCTGTATTAGCATGAGATACTGCATTAGTATGAGGGATTGCATTAGTTTGAGGGGCGAATTAAGTTCGAGATGTTGAATTATTTGAATGGATTGTATTGATTTGAAGAGATGTATTAATTTGGGAGGCTGTATTAGTTTGAGGGGCTGCATTATTTTGAGTCTCTGTGCTAGTTTGAGGGGCTGCATTATTTTGAGGCTCTGTGTTAACTGGACGGCCTGTCTTATTTTGAGGCTCTGTATTAGTTTCAGGCTCTGTGTTAGTTTGACTGTATGTATTATTTTGGGGGCTGCATTAGTTTGAAGGGCTGTATTCGTTTGAGAGTCTTTAACAGATTGAGGGCCTGTCTTAGTTTGAGGGAGTGTATTAGTTTTGAGGGGCTGTATTGGTTTGAGGGTGTGTATTAGTCTGAGGATTTGTAACAGACGGAGATCATGCAGTAGTTTGAAGGGCTGTATTAGTCGGAGGGCTGTATTCGTTGAAGGGGCTGCATTCGTTTGAGGATCTGTATTTGTATGAGGGGCTGTATTACTTTGCCCAGCTGTGCTAGTACGATGTACTGCATTAGTTAGAGGCGCTGAACTGGTTGGAGGGACTGCATTTGTATGAAGGACTGTATTAGATTGAGGGGCTGTATTAGATGGAGGGTCTGCATTGGTTTGATGTCTGTATCAGTTGAGGGGCTGAGTTAGTTTGCCGTGCTGTCTAGGTTGGAGGGGCTGTAAGTCTTTAGAGGATGTTAGTTTGAGGTGCGATGTTCATTTGAGGGACTAGATTAATTTGAGGTACAATATTATTTGGAGGGACTGTTTTAGTTTCAGGTGCTGGATTGGTTTGAGCAGCTGTATTAGTCTGAGGTGTTGTATTAGTTTGAGGTGCTGTATTATTTTGAGGTGCGTATTAGTTTGAGGGATTGCATTAACTTGAGAGAATGCATTCCTTTGAGCTGCTGTATTACATTGAGGTTCTACATTAAGTTTAATCTGTAATCCATTGAAATAAATTACACATTTGGAACAGAATTGCTGCATATAACGAGTGCAGCCACATCCCAGAGGGCAATGCTGCAGTTACTTGTTAAATGGACAGGATTAACAATGCACAGGAGAATACATTCACAGTTGACTGTTAAATTGAAAAGTCTACTCAATATCCATGGGAAATGTTTCAATAAGTTTTATCTGTGTTAAATTACACTGGATAAATAAAACACTGGGTATGAAGTTATAATTAAATGGTTATATTTCCCTTGAAATCTAGTACACAGGTTAGACTTCCAAAACTATTTGTTAACAAAGTTACAGCTAATTCTTACACTAGACGTGATAATGAATATATATGGGAATACATTTATAGTTAATTACAAAATTGGACGTATTAATAAATGCATAGGTGTATAATGCTACAGTTAATTGTTAAGTTTGACATTACAAACATTACACAGCGGAATTAACTTGCAGCAAATTGATATATTGCACCTGATAAATATTGCATTCAGTTGAAAAGGTATATGTCATTGCAATATTGGCTTTGATAGCTAAAACACTGGCTTTTAGTGTGCAACTTTGGGCTTGCTAAACACTCTACAGTGGAACATATTAGCAGTTAATTGATAAATTGGACAATACACAGGCAATAAAGTTAGTATCAGTTGTTAAATTGAGTGTGAGAAGCAGTCGGGGTTAATGTTAAAGTCAATTTATAAATAAATACGATCAGGACACTTGCAATTAAAATGAATGAACTTTTGAAATGACCTTGATAATGTACACACTGTAAAACATACTGTGTGTTGATAAATTGTTTTGTTAACCAAAACAACATTAATAACATTGTAGTCAGTTTTTATATTGGGATTTATACCAATACACACGGGAATAAATTCATCCAAAATTAGTAAAGCGGTGATATTAGCCAAAACACCGAGGAAAACATTTAAAATAATGTTTACATTGCTCATGACAACCATCACACAATTAGGTTGGAGCTAATTGTCGAATTAGATAATATAGCCAATGTTCAGGGGAATGAAGGTACAGTTAATAGTTCAATGAGGAATGATAACCAATAGACAGTAAGGTTGCACTTAATTGCGAAATGGGACGTGAAAGCAAATACAAAGAGGTTAAACGGTGTAGTTAATTGTTCAACTGAACATGTTATCCAAGACATAGACGAACAAAGCTGTTAAATTGGTCATGATATCGGATACACTGGAAATAATGTTACAGTTAAATATAACCTTGAACATAACAATCAATGGGCAGTGAAATAAGGTTGCACGTAAATGACCAATTACATCTTCTAAATGATGTAATCGTTATAAAGTTGTATTTAATTGTTATTGTTGCTTTATTAACTAATGAAAACATGTTTCATATTACAGCTATTTGATAACTTGCACATGCTAACCAATGCACAGGGGAACAGAGCTAACGTTATTTTTTTTTAAATTGCAGATGATACATAATGCACACGGTGTAAAGTGACATCCCAGTGTTTCTATCGGTTTTGTTAACTACTACACAATATTTATATTTTTGGGAAATTAATATGTCGGCTTCTTCACAATACACATTGGAATAAACTAACGTTTAATTGCTAAATTGGATTTCATAACAGCACATAGAGCATAAGGTTACAGTTAATGTTTACCTTGGTCATGACAACAGTCACAAATGGGAATCAAAATATGCCAAATTAACGAAAATGACAACTAATAAATAGTGTGATTAATTAACACGAGATTAGTAAATTGGTTACCATAACCAATGCACAGAAAAATAAAGTTGCTGTTGATTTTTAAGCTGAGTTTCACACGCAATAAAGTACGGAATAATGATGCACTCAATTGTTAAATAGAATGGTACAAATACACTGGCTAATAAAAGTGCTGAATATTTAAGTTCAACTTGATAATCCACATATGGAAATACTGTTATTGTCGATTTCTGTTTGGAAAGCGAATGCAGAAGTTATACAGCTGCAGTTAATTCTTATGTTGTGCTTTATACCAAAACATATTCTTCACATTGAATTGTTAAATTTGGGTTGCTAACAAATGCAGAGGGGAATAAAGTCACAATTAATTGTTACATCGATCAAATCAGCTATTGCACAACTCAATAAAGTTACAGCCAATTGTTATATTAGTCAATACAGCCAAAGTACTGGGAAATAAAGATACAGTCAGTTGTTAAAATGCACATTATAGATAATACACATGTTATTAAGTTACAGTTACCTTTTAATTGGGGCTTGACAACACTACGCAGGAGAATTTTTTTTCCATTAATTGTTTAGTTGAATGCAACAGAAGGACTGGTAAATCAAATCATTTACTTGCTAAATTGTTCTCGATAATGAGTGCACAGCGTACATTGTCATACTTAGCTGCTAAATTTGAAATAATAATGAATACACAGTGGAAAATATTATGGTTAATTGCTAAATTTGGTGTCATACCCAATACACAGCGAACGAAGTCTCCTATATTTTCTCTACACCTGAACCCTCCTTCTGGCGGATTACCCTCCCTCCCTCTTGTCACTGAGAACTTCGGCGTGACATTGACCATCTCAATTTCACTGCTCCCTTCACTTGCTCTCACCTATCTCCCTCTGAAATTGCAGCGCTCCATTCTCACATGTCCAGCCCAAACATCGTCATCAAACCCACTGATGTTGTCTGGTGTACTGACCTCTACTTTGCAGAGGCCGAATGCCAACTCTCTGACTTCCTCTTATCTCTCCTGGGACAACACCCCATTACCAAACATCATCCATTGTTTTCGGGACTGCCATTGACCTCATCTCCTTAGGCTATCGCTCTTCCATGGCCTCCAAACTCAGCTATGTTACCCGTACAGCCTGGTTCTAACTTCTTCACAAAGCCCACAAACACGACCTGCTGGTAGACATGTTTCCCTCTATTCCTTTGTACTGAACTGATTTCTTCCAATCTCGCCTAGATTTATAATCTATCTGTCCAGTACCTTGGCATCTGCATAACTGACTTTTATGCTGGCCTCCATCACATCAACAATATCCAGTTTCCTGGCCCTCACAATGTCCTATTCACCATGGAGTTCAAATCACTTAACACCTCCATCACCCACCAGGATGGTCTGCTCTCTGCTAGTTCCTAGAATGGAGGCCAGACTAGACCTCTACCACCAGCCTACCTTTCCTGGCTGAACCTGTTGTCACATTGAATAATTTTTCCATCAACTCCGCTCACTCCTCCACATAGAAGGTGTTGCTATCGGTACCCGCCTGAGTCCTAGCTACGTCCGCCTTTTAGTAGTATAGTTAGAACATTCCTTATTCCAGTCCTACACAGTCCCTCTTCGTCTTCTCTTCTTCCAGCAC
Source organism: Heterodontus francisci (assembly GCF_036365525.1). Classification (NCBI taxonomy): domain Eukaryota; kingdom Metazoa; phylum Chordata; class Chondrichthyes; order Heterodontiformes; family Heterodontidae; genus Heterodontus; species Heterodontus francisci. The sequence continues at coordinate 15,698,609 of NC_090409.1, read as the reverse complement.
ATTGATGTCTGTATTGGTGACACCACCTGCTCTCAATCTGAACTGGAAAATGTCATGACTATTGTTTCAAAATGTACACCTTTCCCCACCTTCACATGGTCCATCTCTGACCTTTCCCTTCCTCGACTTCTCTGGAACCATTTTTAGGGATAGAATATCGACCAATATTCACTATAGGTTCAAGGACTCCCACTTCTACATGGACTACACATCTGCTCACCTCACCTCCTGCAAGGACTCCATCTCATTCTCCCAGTTTCTCTGTCTCCATCGCATCTCTGCAGGCAATGTAACCTACCATACGAGCGCTTCCAATATGTCTTCCTTTTTCCTGAACCGAGCATGCCCGTCCACCATATCCAATCTATTTCAGGCACTTCTGCTCTTAACACTTCCCCTCCCTCCCAGAGCCATTACAGTGTTCCTCTCGTCTTCAGCGTTACCCCGCCAGACTCTGTATTCAATAGATAGTCCTTCTCCACATCCGCCATCTCTAGCATGATGCCACCACCAAAGGTATCTTCCCTCCCCTCTTCTTTCACATTGTGAAATAACAGCACCCTTTGTGACACCTTGGTCTACTCCTCGGTCACGCCTAACTCCTTCCCCCTTAACTATCACACCCTTCCAGACAAACGGAGGAGATGCAACACCTACCCTTTTACCGCCTCCATTCCCACCATCTAGTGCCTCAAAACGCCTTCCATGCGAAACACCCATTTACTTGCAGTTCTTTCAGTTTAGTATATAGTAATTATTGCTCATGATGTGGTTTCCTCGTCACTCTGGAGACTAAACACAGACTGGGGGGTCACCTTGATGAAACCATATGTTCAGTCTGCAAGAGTGCCACCAAGTTTCCTGTTGCATGACGTCTCAAATCTCCACCTTACTCCCATTCAGACATTTTTGTCTTTGGCGTGCTATGTGTTCCAATGAACCTCAACGTAAGCTCAAACAGTAGCATCTCATCTTGCAAATGAGCACGTTACAGCCTTGTGGATTCAATATTCAGTTCGATAATCTTAGATCAGAACCTCTGCCCCCCTTGTATTTTTATTCCGTGTTTTATTTTTGCTGGTTCACTGATTCTTTTTTTTTATATATTGGCCGTGATAACGAATACAAGGCATTCACATGTACCGTTAACTGATAAATTGGGCTTGATAACCAATACACTGGGGAATACTATATTTAATTGATCAATTGGAGATAATTACCAATATGCTGCTGAAAAAAAGTGGTGAATAAAGTCGTAGTTAATTGGTAAAAATGGGCTTGATGACCATTAATTTGAATGACATTTCAATTGAATATAATATGCTGAATTTTAGGCCCACGGCAGGGGTCCCAGCATTGTCTCAAAATAAGCGGGCAGAATCCCGCTTTGTCCAGCTGGAGACGCCACAGTGCAATTACATGTTCCTAACTCTGTTACCAGTCTGGCGCCTGTATCCCTGTCCTTTTGAAGAATGGGATCCTGCCTTGAAGAGATACCAGCCGATCACAGGGCAAACTACTCAGTAGTGTTGACAGATCCATTGCAAGCGGTGGCCACTGCCGGTACTGCAAACGCCAGGCACCCAGGCCCAGAGCTCAGGTATGTGAAGGAGTGTCGCCGGGTCCAATATGGTTGGACTCAGCAATGGGATTTCGGAGGGTGGACATTGACTACAGGGTGAGAGGGTACAGTGAAGTGTTTCGTTTGGTGCCACGAACCTTCCATGGGCCACAGTTTGCTCAATGAGGAGGCCATCCAAAGTCCGCAGGGAGACCATTTCGTTTTTCTGGTGAGCTCCCCGTGTGGCAGAGGCCCTCCCTGTAGCCTCCGGACTGGAAGGCTGTATTCAGCCTATCCTTCCTCCAAAAACAATAAGTTACAATAGGGAGGTTAGGGGACTCGCCTCCCCATCCCGTCTCCACCCCCTTCCCACACCACCAACCTCCCATCGAAATTATATAAAACATCCACCTCTAAACCAATCTCAGGGGCTCCAAAAAAGTCATCGACATGAGTACGCTAAATAATGCAATTAGTTAACTGCTAACTTGCTCCTGATGATGTTTTCATGGGCTACGATATTACAGATAGCTGTTAAATCTGAATTAATAATGACTGCACAAGGGAATAAATGTTACATTTTATATTGCATTCAATACATTGACTATAAAGATAGAGTTGGTTGTTACATCTGTCTTCTTCACCATTACTGAGTGGAACAATTCTAAAGTTAATTTTTAATTGAACCTGATATCCAATGCACCAGGAATAAATTTACAGTTAAGTATTCTCTTCCACGTCATAAATACAGCATAGGATGGTGATATATTTTATTGTTATATTGAGATTGGTAAATAAAACATGATGCTGAATTTTCTTGCTCCTCCGCTGGAAATGCAGCATACTGCCACGTGCCGCCATGCTGCTGCAATCTTCAGCACGGAAGCTCATTTAAACATACAGGACAGGTCGCCTACCCATCACGTCGCAAGGCGGCCTCTGCGACTAACCGAACGGCGTTAGCTGTCTCTGCACAGGCACTGGTGCCATTTTTAAAAGGCTACCCAACATGAACAGGGAACGCAGAGTTGAATTTTACCCGGAAAAACACATGCAGATTACCCTCTTCTCCCCCCAACTGAACAACGTGCAGAGGACACCCGCTCCCCTCCCACTACACTACGAATGCAACGTTCACCCCATCCCATTGCCATCATACAAAAAATCCTAAGTTCCCCCTTTGCCCACGTTGGTGGCACCAGCTTTCCCAGCATGGCAATGTAAAGGTGCGTGAGTGCCACCCGTCAAATAGAAGATCCCCAATAGCTGGTAAGATCGTGAAATATTGCATTGGAAGTTATTAAAATATTTGAAGTCAGGTCCCATTGCTGAGTGGTGGGGGTGATGCAACAAATTCCCGCCACTGCCGGGAAGATCGGGCCCAACATTCCTGTTGTCAGCCTGGAAGGTGTGCACAGCCACTGCAATCTTCTTCACACACACGCACCCCAACCACCAACACCCCAACCCCAGCACTCCCCCCTTACCCCGCCACGGAACCCGACGTTGCCAGTTGAATAAGATTCACCCTAAGGTGCTGAAATTCATAGCTAACTGTTATGTTAGGATTTGCAACAATAGACGGGGAATATATTTGCAGTTAATAAGTCTATTGGACTTGATAACCAAGGCACAGGGGAACAACATTACTGTGAATTCTAAAATTGGCATAGTAAGATAGTCACCTTGGAATAAAGTTACAGTTTATTGCTGAAATGGACATGAGAACTTAGGCAAATAAATAAATAAATAAATACAGATGCAGTTCACTGGTAATTTGGCCCTGATACATAATGGACTGCATAAAATCTTGCTTTTAATTGCTATGTTGACCTTGATAACCAATGCACAGCAGTCAAATTTGCAATTTATTGCTCTATATTGAGCTTGAAATCAATGCAATAAATATAGGTTATTGTTAAATTAGGCACGCCAGCAAAGCCACTGTGAATAAAGTTACAGTTCATTAATGAATTGGGATTGGTAACCAATACACAGATGAATGAAGTTACTGTAAATGATTAATTTGCACTTGATAAATGATGCACTAGCTTTAACTTCGCATTTATTTATTTATTTTCCTGTAGGCCTTATGAACTAGTTCACAGTGCTTAAAGTAACGTTATTCAATATATTGGATATGACCATGCACAGAGAAATAAAGTTGCAGATATTTGTAAAATTGTAAATGATAAACGATGTGCTGGGGAATACATTAGCTGCCCATTTTTCAATTGGAAATGACAACCAATCCACATGGGAATAAAGTTACAGTAAATTACTAAAATTGAGCTTGATAATGAATACACAGTGGAATAAAGTTGCGGTTAGCTTTTAAAGAGAACATGAGAGTTAATGCACAGGGGAATTGTTAACTGTTAAATTGGGATTGTTAACAAATACAAAGGATAATACAGTGGCAATGAACTACCAAAATGGACAAAATAACCAATAGACAAAGGAAGAAATTAAAACTCATTGTTACCTTGCACATGACAAACAATGCACCCGTTAAAGAGGTGCATTTAATTCTTAGATTGGCCTTGGTAGCAAATACACCTTGTTTAAATTTACAGTTAATTACTATACTTGGCTTGCAAACAATGCAGCAGAATAAAGTTAAAGTTTTTTTAAATTGGATATGGGCTAATTAAGTTGCAGTTAATTGTTCAATTCGAACTGACAGTTAATACAATTGGCCATCACGTTACAAATACTTAGAAAATTGAGCTTGAACGTGCATAGGGAAAAGAAGCTACTGCGGTCTGTAACATGAACATGATTACCAATGTATGGGGGGAATAAAGCTGCCGTTAATTGTTAAATTGGAGATGATAACCAATGCGCAGGTCGCAGGAAACGTCGCAGTCACTTGTAAAGGTCAGCATGATAAACAGTACACGGTACTAATTTATAGGTAAATGTTACATTGGTCGTGATATTCAATTCACTTCCGAACAAAGATAGAATGAAAAGTTAAATTGCAACTGATAAACATTGCATTAGACAAACTGTAGCATTCATTTGCAATTTTGGACTTACTAACTTCTGCAAAGTTCTTCCATTTACAGTTATTTGTTATATTGGGTTTGATCATTTACAATGGAATAAAGTTTCAGTATTTTTTTAATGAACCGGAGAAGCAAAACACAATGGAAATAATCTGTGGTTGATTGCTACCTTGCACCTGATAAATAATGCGCCATATAAAAAGATGCATTTAATTGTAAGATTTACCTTGGTAGCTTCTACACAGTGGTTTAAATAACAATTAAATTTAATTTTTGTATTCATAACAATGCACACGAGTATAAAGTTACAGCATTTTTTTTATTTTACATGAGATCCAATTGCACTGACGAATACATTTAAAACAGAGATATTAACCAATACACTATCAAATTAAGTTATTAAGTGATAAACAATGTACCTGGCAAAAACAAATGCGGTTAAGTGTTATATTGACATTGATAGATAATACAGGGGGTTAACTTTACAGTTAATTGTTACATTTCACCAAATAACAATACACAAGGGAGTATCTGCAGATTTTTAAATTTAAATTTGACTTAATAAGCAATGCGTGGGGAAATAAAATTATGCTTGATTGCCAACTTGTATATAATAACCAATTCAGATGTGAATGAAGTTACAGTTAATTAGTAAATTATCTATAAGAAATATTCACTACTCATGAAGTTAAACACCATTGTCTTATTGGCCTGGATGATTACATTTGTGGTTTTAGACTACAGCCAATTGTTATATTGGGCTTGATAATCAATAAACATGGAAATAAATTTCGTTCACAAATTAAGCATGATAAACAATATATAGGTCCGGAACTTAACAGTTGACCGTCACTTGGGCATGATAAAGAACGCATTAGGGAATAGAGCTGCAGTTAATTGTTAAATTGGACATAAAAACAATATATAGGTGAATAACATTGAAATTAATTGTTAAGACCGACACGGTCACCAAAGTGGATAGGAATAATATTAAAGTTAAGTATTGAATTAGATATGATACCTAACTCAAAGGGTAATAAAGATACATTAAAATGAAAAATTGCACAATGTGCATATTTCATTATGGGAAACGTTGAATTTATTTGCTATATTGGTTTTTATCGCTAATGCAAAGGCTTTACACTTCGTGATATTTGTTAACTTGGACTTTGATAACAATACGCTGGGGAATAAAGTAAGAGCTAATTGTTACATTGGTGATGATAACCAATACATTGAAAATTATTTTGCAGCTAATTGTTAAATTAATGATAATAACTAATATACAGGAGAATAAAGATCAGTAAGTTGTTAATTTTCACCTCATAAATAAAGCAGAATATAGGGAGTACATTAAGTTGATTTTGACATTGACAGCTTATGCACTGGTTTTACGCCTACACTTTTTGCTAATATATAGGCCAAAACACCGGGAAATAATGTTGAACACAATTGCAGACAAAAGTACCAAGGTACAGAAGAAGAAAGTTACAATTAACTGTGAAATTGAGCCTAGTAAATAAAACACGTGGCATAAGCATACACTTAATTTTTATATTTGCCCTGATAACTAAAACAATGTATTAACATTTAACATCAATTGTTTCATTGGGTTTGATAAGAATACATAGAGGAATAAATGCACATGTAATTGCTGAATTGGACAACAATACACATGGGAATATTGTTAGAGTTATGTGTTACGTTGGCCAAAAGAACCAAATTCACAGGGGAATGAAATTACAACTAAATAATGGATTGAGCTTGACAGTCAATACACAGCGGAATACATTTACAATTATTTGCTAATTGGATATGGTAAACAGTACACAGGAGAATGAAATTACTGCTGATTGTTAAGCTGTATTTGGTAATGAATAAAATCAGTATTACATTTACAATCAATTATTCAATTCAATGTGACAAATATACAGAATATTAACAGTCTTGATTCAATAATATTAATTTGCACACAGCAGTGATGTCTCTGTAAATAGTTAAATTGGTTTGATAAGTAGAAGTTATATTATTAAAGTTCATTTTCATAATGGGCTTTATCAAAAAAAAAGGGGGATAAATTTAACATGAATTGTAGATGAGATCAATGGGAATGATGTTAGTTAGCAGTTAAGTAGGCCATGAAGAGCAATACAGAGGGCAATAACGTTATTGATACTTAGAAAATAGGACATGATTATCAAGACACAAGGGAATAATGTCACTGTTAATTATAAAACAAGATAGAGCATAGAACATAGAACATTACAGCGCAGTACAGGCCCTTCCGCCCTCGATGTTGCGCCGAAGTTTGAAACCATCTGACCTACACTATTCCATTTTCATCCATAAGTCTATCCAATGACCACTTAAATGCCCTTAAAGTTGGCGAGTCTACTACTGTTGCAGGCAGGGCGCTCCACGCCCCTACTACTCTCTGTGTAAAGAAACTACCTCTGACATCTGTCCTATATCTATCACCCCTCAACTTAAAGCTATGTCCCCTCGTGTTTGCCATCACCATCCGAGGAAAAAGGCTCTCACTATCCACCTGTCCAGCCCTCTGATTATCTTATATGTCTCTATTAAGTCACCTCTTCTCCTCCTTCTCTCCAACGAAAACAACCTCAAGTCCCTCAGCCTTTCCTCGTACGACATTCCCTCCATACCAGGCAACATCCTAGTAAATCTCCTCTGCACCTTTTCCAAAGCTTCCACATCCTTCCGATAATGCGGTGACCAGAACTGCACGCAATACTCCAGGTGCGGCCGCACCAGAGTTCTGTACAGCTGCAGCATGACCTCGTGGCTCCTAAACTCGAACCCCCTACTAATAAAAGCTAGCACGCCATATGCCTTCTTAACAGCTCTATTAACCTGGGTGGCAACTTTCAGGGATTTATGTACCTGGACACCAAGATCTCTCTGCTCATCTACACTACCAAGAATCTTCCCATTAGCCCAGTATTCTGCAATCCTGTTACTCCTTCCGAAGTGAATCACCTCACACTTTTACGCATTAAACTCCATTTGCCATCTCTCAGCCCAGCTCTGCAGCCTATCTATGTCCCTCTGTAACCTACAACATCCTTCGGCACTATCCACAACTCCACCGACCTTAGTGTCATCCGCAAATTTACTAACCCACCCTTCGACATCCTCATCCAGGTCATTTATAAAAATGACAAACAGCAGTGGCCCCAAAACAGATCCTTCCGGTACACCACTAGAAACTATACTCCAGGATGTACATTTACCATCAACCACCACCCTCTGTCTTCTTTCAGCTAGCCAATTTCTGATCCAAAGCACTAATTCACCTTCAATCCCATACTTCTGTATTTTCTGCAATAGCCTACCGTGGGGAACTTTATCAAACGCCTTACTGAAATCCATATACACCACATCCACGGCTTTACCCTCATCCACCTGTTTGGTCACCTTCTCAAAAAACTCAATAAGGTTTGTGAGGCACGACCTACCCTTCACAAAACCGTGCTGACTATCTCTAATGAACTTATTCTTTTCAAGATGATTATAAATCATATCTCTTATAACCTTTTCCAACATTTTACCCACAACGGAAGTAAGGCTCACAGGTCTATAATTACCAGGGCTGCCTCTACTCCCCTTCTTGAACAAGGGGACAATATTTGCTATCCTCCAGTCTTCCGGCACTATTCCTGTTGACAATGACGACATAAAAATCAAGGACAAAGGCTCTGCAATCTCCTCCCTGGCTTCCCAGAGAATCCTAGGATAAATCCCATCTGGCCCAGGGGACTTATCTATTTTCACACTTTCCAAAATTGCTAACACCTCCTCCTTGTGTACCTCAATCCCATTATGACATTACACACGGAAATAACATTGTTGTTAATTTTAAAACAGGAATTGATGATCATTGCACAGGCGATTAATGTCACAGTGAAGTATAGCACAGGGCATGGTAATCAATGCACAGGGAATGATGTTACTCTTAGTTATAAAACAGGACATGATAATCACAAAACAGGGGAAGAATTTTCCTCTTAATCATAAAACAGGACATTATAATCAGTTCACATGGGAATAATGTTACTGTTAATTATAAATCAGATCAAGAAAATGAATACACAGTGGAAAAATTGTACTGTTAATTATAGAACAGTACATGGCAATCAATGCAAAGGGGGTGGATAATGTTACTGTCAATTGTAAAACAGGACATGATTATTAAAAGGTAATAAAATTGCTGGTAATTATAAAACAGGTCATGGTAATTAGTTCACAGGGGAATAATGTTACAGTGAATTGCAAAACAAAACATTGCAATCAATGCACAGGGGAATAATGTTACTGTTAATTATAAAACAGTACATGGCAACCAATGCAAAGGGGGTGGATAATGTTACTGTCAACCGTAAAACAGGACATGATTATTAAAAGGGAAAAAAATTGCTGGTAATTATAAAACAGGTCATGGTAATTAGATTGCATGGGGAATAACGTTGCAGTGAATTGTAAAACAAAACATGACAATCAATGCACAGGGTAATAATGTTACTGTTAATTACAAACCAGGGCATGACGAACAGTGCACAGGGAAATAACATTAAATGTAATTATAAAATTGTACATGTTATTCAATGCACGGGGGAATAATGATACAATTAATTATAAAACAGGACATGATAAAAACAGGGGACTGATATTGCTGATAATTATAAACCAGGACTTGATAATCAATGCACAGGGGAATAATGCTGCTGTTAATTCTGAAACAGGGCATGACAATGGATACACAGTGGAAAAATGGTACTATTAATTATAAAATAGTACATGGCAATCAATGCAAAGGGGGGTGGATAATGTTACTGTCAATTGTAAAACAGGACATGATCATTAAAAGGGAATAAAATTGCTGGTAATTATAAAACAGGTCATGGTAATTCGATCACATGGGAATAATGTTACAGTGAAATCTAAAACAAAACGTGGTAATCAATGCACAGGGGAATAATGTTACTGTTAATTACAAACCAGGGCATGACGAACAATACACCAGGAAATAACATTATTGGTAATTATAAAATTGTACATGTTATTCAATGCACGGGGGAATGATGATAATGTTAATTATAAAACAGGACATAATAAAATCAGGGGACAAACATTGCTGATAATTATAAAACAGGACATGATAATATGTACACAGGGGAATAATGTACAGATAATTATAAAAAGGACATGGCAATCAATTCACGGGAGATTAATGCTGCTCTTAATTACAAAACAGGACCTGGCAATCAATACTCAGGGGAATAAAGTACCTGTTAATTATGGTACAGGACATGGCAATCAATACACAGGGCAAGAATGTTACTGTTAATTATAAAACACGACATGATAAACAATACACAGGGGAATAATGTTACTTTTAATTATAAAACAGGACACGATAGTCAATACGCAGGGGAATAATGTTACTGTTAATTATAAAACAGGACACGATAATCAATACAGGGGGGAATAATATTGTTGTTAAATATACAACTGGACATGACAATCAATACACAGGGGAATAAGGTTACCGTTAATTATAAAACAGCGCATGATAATCCATATGCAAGAGAATAAGGTTACTGCTAACTCGAAAACAGGAAAGGTAATCAATATAAAGGGGAACAATATCACTGTTCATTTTAAAACAGCACCTGATAGTGAATACAGAGGGGAAGAAAGGTTGCTGATAATTATAAGACAGGACATGATAATCATTGCACAGGCAATTAATGTTACTGTAAATTCTAAAACAGGCAAGGCCATCAATACACAGGGGAACAATGTTACTCTTAGTTATAAAACAGGGCATGTTAATCAGTGGACTGAGTAATAATGTTACTGTTAATAATAAAACAGGACATTACAATGGATATGCAGGGGAATGATGTTACTGTTAATGAGAAAGAAGTAGTTTAGAGATACAGCACTGAAACAGGCCCTTCGGCCCACCGAGTCTGTGCCGACCATCAACCACCCATTTATACTAATCCTACACTAATCCCATATTCCTACCACATCCCCACCTGTCGCTATATTTCCCTACCACCTACCTATGCCAGGGGCAATTTATAATGGCCAATTAACCTATCAACCTGCAAGTCTTTGGCATGTGGGAGGAAACCGGAGCACCCGGAGGAAACCCACGCAGACACAGGGAGAACTTGCAAACTCCACACAGGCAGTACCCAAAATTGAACCCGGGTCACTGGAACTGTGAGGCTGCGGTGCTAACCACTGCGCCACTGTGCCGCAACCGATGCACGGTAGTTAAAGCTACTATTAAATATAGAACATGACATGATGATCAATACACAGTGGAAAAAACGGCACTGTTAATTATAAAACAGTGCATGGAAAACAATGCGTGTGGGAATAATGATGCTGTTAATTATAAAACAGAACGTTGTAATCAGTACACAGGGGAATGATGTCACTGATAATGATAAAACCGTGCATGGTGAACAATGCACGGGGTTTTAAGGTTACTGCTAGTTATCAATGTGGAAATGATAATCAGTATCAGGGGAATGACGTTACTGTCAATGATAAACCAGTAAAAGGCAATCAACATACAGGGATTAAATTTATTGTTAATTATAAAACGGGACATGATAATCAGTACACAGGGCAATGTTGTCACTATTAATTATAAAACAAGGCATTGCAGTCAAGATACACTGAAATACTGTTACTTTTAATTGTGATGCAGGGCATGACAATCAATTCCCAGGGGCATCATTTCTCTGTTAATTATAAAACAGGGCATGATAATCAATGCACAGGGGAATAATGTTACTCTTAGTTATAAAACATTCCATGATAATCAAATCACAAGGGAATAATGATATTGTTAATTATAAAACAGGACATCATAATCAATACACAGGGGAATACAACAAGGCGTGGCAGTCAATGCACAGGGGAATGATAGCTAAAACAGGAAGGAAAATTATTAATTGAATGGCTATAATTTGAGATAGGGCAATATGCAGCGAGACCTGGGTGTTCTCGTACACCAGTCGCTGAAAGTAAGCATGCAGGTGCAACAGGCAAATGGCATTAGATTAGATTAGATATGCAGCACTGAAACAGGCACCTCGGCCCACCGAGTCTGTGCCGACCATCAACCACCCATTTATACTAATCCTACACTAATCCCATATTCCTACCACATCCCCACCTGTCGCTATATTTCCCTACCACCTACCTATGCCAGGGGCAATTTATAATGGCCAATTAACCTATCAACCTGCAAGTCTTTGGCATGTGGGAGGAAACCGGAGCACCCGGAGGAAACCCACGCAGACGCAGGAGAACTTGCAAACTCCACACAGGCAGTACCCAAAATTGAACCCGGGTCACTGGAACTGTGAGGCTGCGGTGCTAACCACTGCACCACTGTGCCGCAACCGATGCACGGTAGTTAAAGCTACTATTAAATATAGAACAGGACATGATGATCAATACACAGTGGAAAAAACGGCACTGTTAATTATAAAACAGTGCATGGAAAACAATGCGTGTGGGAATAATGATGCTGTTAATTATAAAACAGAACGTTGTAATCAGTACACAGGGGAACGATGTCACTGATAATGATAAAACCGTGCATGGTGAACAATGCACGGGGTTTTAAGGTTACTGCTAGTTATCAATGTGGAAATGATAATCAGTATCAGGGGAATGATGTTACTGTCAATGATAAACCAGGAAAAGGCAATCAACATACAGGGATTAAATTTATTGTTAATTATAAAACGGGACATGATAATCAGTACACAGGGCAATGTTGTCACTATTAATTATAAAACAAGGCATTGCAGTCAAGATACACGGAAATACTGTTACTTTTAATTGTGATGCAGGGCATGTCAATCAATTCCCAGGGGCATCATTTCTCTGTTAATTATAAAACAGGGCATGATAATCAATGCACAGGGGAATAATGTTACTCTTAGTTATAAAACATTCCATGATAATCAAATCACAAGGGAATAATGATATTGTTAATTATAAAACAGGACATCATAATCAATACACAGGGGAATACAACAAGGCGTGGCAGTCAATGCACAGGGGAATGATAGCTAAAACAGGAAGGAAAATTATTAATTGAATGGCTATAATTTGAGATAGGGCAATATGCAGCGAGACCTGGGTGTTCTCGTACACCAGTCGCTGAAAGTAAGCATGCAGGTGCAACAGGCAAATGGCATTAGATTAGATTAGATATGCAGCACTGAAACAGGCCCCTCGGCCCACCGAGTCTGTGCCGACCATCAACCACCCATTTATACTAATCCTACACTAATCCCATATTCCTACCAAACATCTCCACCTATCCCTATATTTCCCTACCACCTACCTATACGAGTGACAATTTATAATGGCCAATTTACCTATCAACCTGCAAGTCTTTGGCATGTGGGAGGAAACCGGAGCACCAGGAGAAAACCCACGCAGACACAAGGAGAACTTGCAAACTCCACGCAGGCAGTACCCAGAATCGAACCCGGGTCCCTGGAACTGTGAGGCTGCGGTGCTAACCATTGCGCCACTGTGCCGCCCTTCATGTTGGCCTTCGTAGCGAAATTAATAGAGTACAGGAGCAGGGATGTCTTGCTGCAATTATACAAAGCCTTGGTGAGGCCACACCTGGAATATTGTGTGCAGAATTGTTCTCCTTATCTGAGGAAAGATGTTCTTGCTATAGATGGAGTGCAGCGAAGGTTTACCAAGCTGACCTATGAGGAGAGATTGTGTCGGATATGATTATATTTGCTGGAGTTAAGAAGAGTGAGGGGCTATCTCATAGAAACTTATAAAATACAGACAGGTCTTGACAGGGTAGATGCAGGAAGGATGATCCCGATGACGGAGGAGTCTAAAAGCAGGTATCATAGAAAAGGATACGGGGTAAACCTTTCAGGACTGAGATGAGCAGATTTTTTTTCACCCAGAGACTGGTGAGCCTGTCGCTACCACAGAGAGCAGTTGGCGCCAAAACATAGTATGTTTACAAGAAAGAGTTAGACATAGCTCTTGGTTCTAAAGGGATTAAAGGGTATGGGGAGAAAGCGGGAACAGGTTACTAAGTTGGATGATCAGCCACGATCATAATGCATGGCAGAGCAGGCTTGAAGGGCCGAATGGCCTACACCTGCTCCTATTTTCTATGTTTATATTTCTATGAATAATGTTCCTGTTCATTAAAAAACAGGACCTGATAATCAATACAGAGGGGAACAAAGTTGGCTGATAATTATAAGACAGGACATGATAATCATTGTACAGACGATTAATGTTACCATTAATTATAAATAGACAAGCCAATCACTACAGGGTGGAATAACTTTACTCTCAGTTCTGAAACAGGATATGATAATAAAAACGCAGGGGAATGATGTTACTGTTTTAAAAAAAAATGGGACAAGGCAATCAACACACAGGGATTAAAGGTATTGTTAATTATAAAATAGGACATGATAATCAATGCACAAGTCAATGCTGTTACAATTAATTATAAAACACGACATGATAATGAATACACAGGGTAATAATGTTACTCATAGTTCTAAAGCAGGACAAGACAATTAACACACAGAGGATTTAATTTATTGTTAATTATAAAACTGAACATGATAATCAAAACACTGGGGAACAATGTTACTCTTAATTATGAAACAGGACATGATAATTATTTCACAGAGGACTAAAGTTACTGTTACTTAGAAAACAAGACATGTCAGTCAATGCACAGGGGAATACTGTTAGTGTTAATTACAATACAGGACATGATAATAAATACACAGGGAAAGAAAGTTACGGTTAATTATTAACAGGGCATGATACCCCATGCACAGGGGAATAATGTTACTGTTAATTAAAAAACAGGGTATGATAATCAATACATAGGGGAACAATGTTACTCACAGTAAAAAAACAGGGCATGGCAACCAATGCACGGCGGATAATGTTAGTATTAATTAAAAAACTGTATATGGCAATAAACGGAGTGCGAATAATGTTCCTGTTAATTATAAAACATCACATGACAATCAATACACAGGGGAATAATGTTACTGTTAATTATAAAACAGGACATGGCAATCAATAGACAATGTAATATTGTTTTTGTTCATGATAAAACAGGACATTGCAATCAATACACAGGGGAGTAAGGTTACTGTTAATTATAAAACTGAGCATGATAATCAGTGTGCAGGGGAATAATGTTACTGTTAATTATAAAGCAAGGCATGGCAGTCAATGCATAGGGGAATACTGTTACTGTTAATTCTAAAACAAGGCATGTCAGTCAATGCACAGGGGAATACTGTTATTCTTAATTCTAAAACAAGCCATGTCAGTCAATGCACGGGGCAATACTGTTACTGTTAATTATAAAACAAGGCATGTCAGTCAATGCACGGGGGAACACTGTTACTGTTAATTATAAAACAAGGCATGTCAGTCAATGCACGGGGGGACACTGTTACTGTTAATTATAAAACACGGCATGTCCGTCAATGCACGGGGGAACACTGTTACTGTTTATTATAAAACAAGGCATGTCAGTCAATGCACCGGGGAATAATGTTACTGTTAATTATAAAACATGACATGATAATCAACACACAGGGGATTAACATAGATGTCCATCATAAAACAGGACATGATAATCAATACACAGGGGAATAAGCTCACTGTTAATTATAATACAGAGCATGATAATCACTGTGCAGGAGAATAATGTTACTGCTAATTATAGAATTGTACATGGCAATCAATGCCTGGGGAATAATATTATTGTCAATTTTCAAACAGGAAGGGATAATCAATACACAGGGGGAAATTGTACTGTTAATTATAAAACAGTATATGGCAAATAATCCAAGGGGGTGTAATGTTACTGTCACATATAAAACAGGGCATCATAATTAAAAGTGAATAACATTGCTGTTAATTATAAAACAGAGCATGATAATCAATACACAGGCCAATAATGTTCCTGTTAATTAAAAACAAAACAGGACATGATAATCAATGCACGGGGAAATAATGTTACTCTTAATTATAAAACAGGACGTGATAATCAATGAACAGGGGAATAATGTTACTGTCAATCATAAAATAGGAAGACAATCAATACATAGGGGAATAACTTTACTCTCAGTTGTAAAACAGGACATGATAATCAATACACGGGGAAATAATGTTACTTTTTTTTTACAAATCAGGACAAGGCATTCAACACACAGGGATAAAAGATATTGTCAATTATAAAATAGGACATGACAATCAATGCACAGGTCGATAGTTTTACTCTTAGTTATTAAAAAAAACATGATAATAAATACACAGGGGAATAATGTTGCTCATAGTTATAAAACAGGACAAGGCAATTAACACACGGGGAATTAAATTTTTTGTTAATTATAAAACTGGACATGATAATCAATACACAGAGGAACAATGTTACTCTTACTTATTAAACAGAATATGATAATCAGTGCACAGGGGAATAAGTTCACTGTCAATTATAAAACATGACATGATAATCAGTACACAGGGGAATAATGTTACAGCTACTTGTTAAACAGGGCATGCTCATCAAGACACGGGGGTCAATGCTACTCTTAGTCATAAAACAGGACATGACAATCAATACACAAGGGAATAATGTTACTGTTAATTATAAAACAGAACATGATAATCACTGTGCAGGGGAATAACGTGAAAGCTAATGATAGAAGTGTACATGGCAATCAATGCCTGGGGAATAATATTACTGTCGATTTGGAAAGAGGAAGGAATAATCAATACACAGGGGGAAAATGGTACTATTAGTTATAAATCTGGCAAACGATCCACGGGGGAATAATGTTACTGCCAATTAAAAAAACAGGACATCATAATTAAAAGTAAATAATATTGCTGTTAATTGTAAAACACGCAGGCGAATAATATTGATGTCCATTATATAACAGAACATTGCAATCAATACACAGGGGTAGAAGGTTACTATTAATTATAAAACTGATCATGACAATCAGTGCACAGGTCAGTGATGTTATTGTTAATTTAAAAACAAGACATGGCAGTCAATGCACAGGGGAATACTGTTACTGTTAACTACAGTACAGGGCATGATAATCATTTACACAGAGGAACAATGTTATTCTCAGTAATAAAACAGGGCATGATAATCAATACACAGGGGAGCAACGTTACTCTCAGTGAAAGAACAGGGCTTGATAATCAATACACAGGGGAGCAATGTTACTCTCAGTAGTAAAACAGGGCATGATAATCATTACACAGGGTAGCAATGTTGCTCTCAGTAATAAAACAGGACATGATAATCAATACACAGGGTAATATGGTTCCTGTTAATTAAAAAACAAGGCATGTCAGTCAATGCACAGGGGAATGCTGTTACTGTTAATTATAAAACATTATATGACACTCAATACACAAGGCAATAATGCTACTGTTAACGATAAAACAGGACATGATAATCAACACACAGGGGAATAAGGTTACTGTTAATTATAAAACAGAGCATGATAATCACTGTGCAGGGCAATAATTTTACTGCTAGTTATAGAAGTGTACAATGACTGGGGAATAATATTAATATCAATTTTCAAACAGCAAGGGATAATCGATACACAGGGGGAAAATGGTACTGTTAATCATAAAACAGTATATGGCAAACAATCCAACGGGGAGTAATGTTACTGGCAATTATAAAACAGGGCATCATAATTCAAAGTGAATAATATTGCTGTTAATTATAAAACAGGGCATGAAAATCTGTGCACAGGGGAATAATGTTGCTGTTAATTAAAAAACAGGACATGAGAATCAAAGCTCAGGGAAATAATGTTGCGATTAAATAAAAAACAGGACATGATAATAAATGCACAGGGAAATAATTTCACTGTTAAATAAAAACAGGACATGATAATCAATACACAGGGGAATAATGTTACTGTTAATTAAAACAGGACATGATAATCAATACACAGGGGAATAATGTTACTGTTAATTAAAAAACAGGACATGATAATCAATGCTCAGGGAAATAATGTTAATGGTAAATAAAACCAGGGCATGATAATCAATATACAGGGGAATAATGTTACTGTTAATTAAAAACAGGACATGATAAATTATACACAGGTGAATAATGTCACTGTTAATTGTAAAAAAGCCGCATGATAATCAGTATGCACGGGAATAAGATAACTGCTAACTAGAAGACAGGAAAGGATAATCAATATATTGGGGAACAATGTCACTGTTCATTACAAAACAGGACATGATAATCAATACAGAGGGGGACAAAGATGGCTGATAATGATAAGACAGGACATGATAATCATTGTACAGGCGATTAATGTTACTTTTAATTGTAAAAATACGCAAGGCAATCAATACATAGGGGAATAACGTTACTCTCAGTTGTAAAAAAGGACATGACAATAAAAACGCAGGGGAATGATGTTACTCTTTTTTTAATAAACCACGACAAGGCAATCAACACACAGGGATTAAATCTATTGTTAATCATAAAATAGGGCATGATAATCAATGCACAGGTCAATAGTGTTACTATTAGTTATAAAAAAAAACATGATAATTGTACAGAGAGGAATAATGTAACTCATAGTTATAAAACAGGAGAAGGCAATTCACACACAGGGGATTACATGTATTGTTAATTATAAAACAGGGCATGATAATGCACAGGGGAACAATGTTACTCTTAATTATAAAACAGGACATGATAATCAGTGCCCAGAGGAATAAAGTTACTGTTAATTATAAAACAAGACATGGCAGTCAATGCACAGGGGAATACTGTTAGTGTTAATTACAATACAGGGCAGGATAATAAAAACACAGAGAAAGAAAGTTACGGTTAATTATAAACAGGGCATGACAATCCATACACAGGGGGAAAATATTAATCACAGTAATAAAACAGGGCATGGCAACCAATGCACGGCAGATAATGTTACTATTAATTATAAAAATGTACATGGCATTAAATGGAATGGGAATAATGTTACTGTTAATTATAAAGCATTACACGACAATCTATACACGGGGAATAATGTTACTGTTAATTATAAAACAGGACATGATAATCAGTGGGCAGAGTTATAATGTTCCTAATAATAATAAAACAGGGGATGACAATGAATGCGTTGTGGAATAATGTAACTGCTAATGATAAAGCGGTACGTGGCAAACAATGTACGGCAGTGAATGTTACTGTTAATTATAACACAGGAAATGATGATCAATACACAGGGGAACAATGGTCCTGTTAATTATAAAACAGGACATGATGATCAATACACAGGGGAATACTGTTACTCTTAATTGTAAAGCAGGACAAGGCAATCAACAGACAGGGATTACATGTATTGTTAATGATAAAATAGAACATGATAATCAATATGCAGGGGAATACTGTTACTCTTAATTATAAAACAGGACCAGGAAATTGGTGCACAGGCGAATAATTTTTACTGCTAATTCTTAAGATAGGCAAGGCAATCAATACATAGAGGAATAACGTGACTGTCAGTTGTAAAAAAGGACATGATATTAAAAACGCAGGGTAATGATGTTACTGTTTAAACAAAAACAGGACAAGGCCATCAACACACAGGGATTAAAGCTGTTGTTAATCATAAAATAGGACATGATAATCAATGCACAGGTCAACAGTGCTACTATTAGTTATTTTAAAAAAACATGATAATGAATACACAGAGGAATAATGTCACTCATAGTTATAAAACAGGACAAGGCAATTCACACACAGGGGATTAAATTTATTGTTAATTACAAAAGAGGACATGATAATACACAGGGGAACAATGTTACTCATAATTATAAAACAGGAAATGATAATTAGTGCCCAGAGGAATAATGTTACTGTTAATTACAAAAGTGTACATGACATTAAATGGAATGGGAATAATGTCACTGTTAATTATAAAACATTATATGATAATCAATACACAGGGCAATAATGTTACAGTAAATTATAAAACAAGAACTGATAATCAATACACAGGGAATAATGTTACTGTTAATTACAAAAGTGTAAATGGCATTAAATGGAATGGGAATAATATCACTGTTAATTATAAAACATTACATGACAGTCAATACACAGGGCTATAATGTTACTGTAAATTATAAAACAAGAAATTGGCTAGCTGAAAGAAGACAGAGGGTGGTGGTTGATGGCAAATGTTCATCCTGGAGTTTAGTTACTAGTGGTGTACCGCAAGGATCTGTTTTGGGGCCACTGCTGTTTGTCATTTTTATAAATGACCTGGAACAGGGTGTAGAAGGGTGGGTTAGTAAATTTGCGGATGACACTAAGGTCGGTGGAGTTGTGGATAGTGCCAAAGGATGTTGTAGGGTACAGAGGGACATAGATAGGCTGCAGAGCTGGGCTGAGAGATGGCAAATGGAGTTTAATGCGGAAAAGTGCGAGGTGATTCACTTTGCAAGTAGTAACAGGAATGCAGAGTACTGGGCTAATGGGAAGATTCTTGGTAGTGTAGATGAACAGAGAGATCTTGGTGTCCAGGTGCATAAATCCCTGAAGGTTGCTAACCAGGTAAATAGGGCTGTTAAGAAGGCATATGGTGTGTTAGCTTTTATTAGTAGGGGGATCGAGTTTCGGAGCCACGAGGTCATGCTGCAGCTGTACAAAACTCTGGTGAGACCGCACCTGAAGTATTGCGTGCAGTTCTGGTCACCGCATTATAGGAAGGATGTGGAAGCTATGGAAACGGTGCAGAGGAGATTTACTAGGATGTTGCCTGGTATGGAGGGAATGTCTTACGAGGAAAGGCTGAGGGACTTGAGGTTGTTTTCGTTGGAGAGAAGGAGGAGGAGAGGTGACTTAATAGAGACATATAAGATAATCAGAGGGTTAGATAGGGTAGATAGTGAGAGTCTTTTTCCTCGGATGGTGATGGCAAACACGATGGGACATAGCTTTAAGTTGAGGGGTGATAGATATAGGACAGATGTCAGAGGTAGTTTCTTTACTCAGAGAGTAGTAGGGGCATGGAGCGCCCTGCCTGCAACAGTAGTAGACTTGCCAAATTTAAGGGCATTTAAGTGGTCATTGGATAGACATATGGATGGAAATGGAATAGTGTAGGTCAGATGGTTTCACAGGTCGGCGCAACATCGAGGGCTGAAGGGCCTGTACTGCGCTGTAATGTTCCAATGCTAATTCTAATAAAAGAACTGATAATCAATACACAGGGGAATAATGTTACTGTTAATTACAAAAGTGTACATGGCATTTAATGGAATGGGAATAATGTCACTGTTAATTATAAAACATTACATGATAATCAACACACAGGGGTATAAGCTGACTGTAAATTATAAAACAGGAACTGACAATCAGTGCACAGGGGAATAATGTTACTGTTAATTATAAAATAGGGCATGATAATCAATGCACAGATCAATAGTGTGACTATTAGTTTTATTTAAAAAACATGATAATTAATACACAGAGGAATAACGTTACTCATAGTTATAAAACAGGACAAGGCAATTCACACACAGGGGATTACATTTATTGTTAATTTTAAAACTGTACAATGATAATACTCAGGGGAACAATGTTACTCTTAATTATAAAGCAGGACGTGATAATCAGTGACCAGAGGAATACATTTACTGTTAATTATAAAACAAGACATGGCAGTCAATGCACAGGGGAATACTGTTAGTGTTAATTACAATACAGGGCAGGATAATAAATACACAGAGAATGAAAGTTACGGTTAATTATAAACAGGGCATGATAATCAATACACAGGGGAAAAATGTTACGCACAGTAATAAAACCGGACATGGCAACCAATGCACGGCAGATAATGTTACTGTTAATTACAAAACTGTACATGGCATTAAATGGAATGGGAATAATGTTACTGTTAATTTTAAAACAATGCATGACAATCAATATCCAGGGGAATAATGTTATTGTTAATTATAAAACAGGACATGAAAGTCAATACACAGGGGAATAATATTACTGTTAATTATAAAACAGGACATGGCAATCAACACACAGGGGTATACCTTTACTGTAAATTCTAAAACAGGAACTGTTAATCAGTGCACAGCGAAATAATGTTACTGTTAACTTTTAAACAAGACATGATAATCAGTGGACAGAGTTATGATGTTCCTGATAATAATAAAACAGGGGATGACAATGAATGCGTTGTGGAATAATGTTACTGTTAATGATAAAGCAGTACGTGGCAAACAATGCACGGCAGTGAATGTTACTATTCATTATAAAACAGGACATGATGAACAATACACAGGGGAACAATGGTCCTGTTAATTATAAAACAGTGCATGGCAATCAATGCACAGGGGAATACTGTTACTCTTAATTGTAAAGCAGGACAAGGCAATCAACAGACAGGGATTACATGTATTGTTAATGATAAAATAGAACATGATAATCAATATGCAGGGGAATACTGTTACTCTTAATTATAAAACAGGACCAGGAAATTGGTGCACAGGCGAATAATGTTTACTGTTAATTCTTAAGATAGGCAAGGCAATCAATACATAGAGAAATAACGTGACTGTCAGTTGTAAAAAAGGACATGATATTAAAAACGCATGGTAATGATGTTACTATTCAAACAAAAACAGGACAAGGCCATCAACACACAAGGATTAAAGCTGTTGTTAATTATAAAATTGCCCGAAAGGTGGACTGATACACCGCACCAAACAACATGAAAAAATGAAAGATGGTACCAGCCCTTCGCTTTGCAAGCTGGAACTTTAGAACCACGTGTCCTGGCCTGTCGGAAGACCTTACACAAATCAACGATTCTCGGAAGACGGCCATCATTAACAACGAGCTCAGTAGATTCAATGTGGACATTGCAGCACTTCAGGAGACTCGCCTCCCCGCGAGTGGCTCTCTAGCAGAGCAAGACTACACCTTCTTCTGGCAGGGCAGGGATCCTGAAGAACCAAGACAGCATGGAGTGGGCTTCGCCATCAGAAACTCCTTGCTCAGCATGATAGAGCCTCCCTCAAATGGCTCGGAACGCATACTGTCCATCCGACTGCTCACCACCTCTGGTCCAGTACACCTACTCAGCATCTATGCTCCAACACTCTGCTCCGCACCTGAAGCTAAAGACCAGTTCTATGAACAACTCCATAACATCATTAGCAGCATCCCCAACACCGAACACCTATTCCTGCTGGGGGACTTTAATGCCAGGGTTGGGGCCGACCATGACTCATGGCCCTCCTGCCTTGGGCGCTATGGCGTTGGAAGGATGAATGAGAACGGGCAGAGACTGCTTGAGTTGTGTACCTATCATAACTTCTGCATCACCAACTCGTTCTTTCACACTAAACCCTGTCACCAGGTTTCATGGAAGCACCCAAGATCACGTCGTTGGCACCAGCTAGACCTCATTGTCACAAGGCGAGCCACCTTAAACAGTGTTCAAATCACACGCAGCTTCCACAGTGCGGACTGCAACACCGACCACTCCCTGGTGTGCAGCAAGGTGAGACTCAGACCAAAGAAGTTGCATCATTCCAAGCAGAAGGGCCACCCGCGCATCAACACAAGCAGAATTTCTCACCCACAGCTGTTACAAAAATTTCTAAATTCACTTGTAACAGCCCTTCAAAACACTCCCACAGGGGATGCTGAGACCAAGTGGGCCCACATCAGAGACGCCATCTATGAGTCAGCTTTGACCACCTACGGCAAAAGTGCGAAGAGAAATGCAGACTGGTTTCAATCTCATAATGAAGAGCTGGAACCTGTCATAGCCGCTAAGCGCATTGCACTGTTGAACTACAAGAAAGCCCCCAGCGCTTTAACAACCGCAGCACTTAAAGCAGCCAGAAGTACTGCACAAAGAACAGCAAGGTGTTGCGCAAACGACTACTGGCAACACCTATGCAGTCATATTCAGCTGGCCTCAGACACCGGAAACATCAGAGGAATGTATGATGGCATGAAGAGAGCTCTTGGGCCAACCATCAAGAAGATCGCCCCGCTCAAATCTAAATCGGGGGACATAATCACTGAGCAACGCAAACAGATGGACTGCTGGGTTGACCACTACCTAGAACTATACTCCAGGGAGAATGCTGTCACTGAGACTGCCCTCAATGCAGCCCAGCCTCTACCAGTCATGGATGAGCTGGACATACAGCCAACCAAATCAGAACTCAGTGATGCCATTGATTCCCTAGCCAGCGGAAAAGCCCCGGGGAAGGACAACATTACCCCTGAAATAATCAAGAGTGTCAAGCCTGCTATACTCTCAGCACTACATGAACTGCTATGCCTGTGCTGGGACGAGGGAGCAGTACCCCAGGACATGCGCGATGCCAACATCATCACCCTCTATAAAAATAAAGGTGACCGTGGTGACTGCAACAACTGCCGTGGAATCTCCCTGCACAGCATAGTGGGGAAAGTCTTTGCTCGAGTCGCTCTGAACAGGCTCCAGAAGCTGGCCGAGCGCGTCTACCCTGAGGCACAGTGTGGCTTTCGTGCAGAGAGATCGACCATCGACATGCTGTTCTCCCTTCGTCAGATACAGGAGAAATGCCGTGAACAACAGATGCCTCTCTACATTGCTTTCATTGATCTCACTAAAGCCTTTGACCTCGTCAGCAGACGTGGTCTCTTCAGACTACAAGAAAAGATCGGATGTCCACCAAAGCTACTAAGTATCATCACCTCATTCCATCACAATATGAAAGGCACAATTCAACATGGTGGCTCCTCATCAGAGCCCTTTCCTATCCTGAGTGGCGTGAAACAGGGCTGTGTTCTCACACCCACACTTTTTGGGATTTTCTTCTCCCTGCTGCTTTCACATGCGTTCAAATCCTCTGAAGAAGGAATTTTCCTCCACACAAGATCAGGGGGCAGGTTGTTCAACCTTGCCCGTCTAAGAGCGAAGTCCAAAGTACGGAAAGTCCTCATCAGAGAACTCCTCTTTGCTGACGATGCTGCTTTAACATCTCACACTGAAGAGTGCCTGCAGAGTCTCATTGACAGGTTTGCGTCTGCCTGCAATGAATTTGGCCTAACCATCAGCCTCAAGAAAACGAACATCATGGGGCAGGATGTCAGAAATGCTCCATCCATCAATATTGGCGACCACGCTCTGGAAGTGGTTCAAGAGTTTACCTACCTAGGCTCAACTATCACCAGTAACCTGTCTCCAGATGCAGAAATCAACAAGTGCATGGGTAAGGCTTCCACTGCTATGTCCAGACTGGCCAAGAGAGTGTGGGAAAATGGCGCACTGACACGGAACACAAAGGTCCGAGTGTATCAGGCCTGTGTCCTCAGTACCTTGCTCTACGGCAGCGAGGCCTGGACAACGTATGCCAGCCAAGAGCGACGTCTCAATTCATTCCATCTTCGCTGCCTTCGGAGAATACTTGGCATCAGGTGGCAGGACTATATCTCCAACACAGAAGTCCTTGAAGCGGCCAACACCCCCAGCTTATACACACTACTGAGTCAGCGGCGCTTGAGATGGCTTGGCCATGTGAGCCGCATGGAAGATGGCAGGATCCCCAAAGACACATTGTACAGCGAGCTCGCCACTGGTATCAGACCCATCGGCCGTCCATGTCTCAGCTATAAAGACGTCTGCAAACGCGACATGAAATCGTGTGACATTGATCACAAGTCGTGGGAGTCAGTTGCCAGCATTCGCCAGAGCTGGCGGGCAGCCATAAAGACAGGGCTAAATTGTGGCGAGTCGAAGAGATTAGTAGTTGGCAGGAAAAAAGACAGAGGCGCAAGGGGAGAGCCAACTGTGCAACAGCCCCGACAAACAAATTTCTCTGCAGCACCTGTGGAAGAGCCTGTCACTCCAGAATTGGCCTTTGTAGCCACTCCAGGCGCTGCTTCACTAACCACTGACCACCTCCAGGCGCGTATCCATTGCCTCTCGAGATAAGGAGGCCCAAAAGAAGAAATAATTATAAAATAGGACATGATAATCAATGCACAGGTCAACAGTGCTACTATTAGTTATTTTAAAAGAAATGATAATGAATACACAGAGGAATAATGTCACTCATAGTTATAAAACAGGACAAGGCAATTCACACACAGGGGATTAAATTTATTGTTAATTATAAAACTGGACATGATAATACACAGGGGAACAATGTTACTCATAATTATAACACAGGAAATGATAATCAGTGCCCAGAGGAATAATGTTACTGTTAATTACAAAAGTGTACATGGCAGTAAATGGAATGGGAATAATTTCACTGTTAATTATAAAACATTACATGATAATCAATACACAGGGGAATAATGTTACTGTAAATTATAAAACAAGAACTGATAATCAATACACAGGGGAATAATGTTACTGTTAATTACAAAAGTGTACATGGCATTAAATGGAATGGGAATAATGTCACTGTTAATTATAAAACATTACATGATTATCAATACACAGGGCAAAAATGTTACTGTAAATTATAAAACAAGAACTGATAATTAATACACAGGGAATAATGTTACTGTTAAGTATAAAACAGGATATGGCAATCAACACACAGGGGGATACGTTTACTGTAAATTATAAAACAGGAACTGATAATCAATGCACAGGGGAATAATGTTACTGTTAATTACAAAATGTACATGGCAGTAAATGGAATGGGAATAATTTCACTGTTAATTATAAAACATTACATGATAATCAATACACAGGGGAATAATGTTACTGTAAATTATAAAACAAGAACTGATAATCAATACACAGGGGAATAATGTTACTGTTAATTACAAAAGTGTACATGGCATTAAATGGAATGGGAATAATGTCACTGTTAATTATAAAACATTACATAATTATCAATACACAGGGCAAAAATGTTACTGTAAATTATAAAACAAGAACTGATAATTAATACACAGGGAATAATGTTACTGTTAAGTATAAAACAGGATATGGCAATCAACACACAGGGGGATACGTTTACTGTAAATTATAAAACAGGAACTGATAATCAATGCACAGGGGAATAATGTTACTGTTAATTATAAAATAGGGCATGATAGCAATGCACAGATCAATAGTGTGACTATTAGTTTTATTTAAAAAAAACATGAAAATGAATGCACAGAGGAATAACGTCACTCATAGTTATAAAACAGGACAAGGCAATTCACACACAGGGGATTACATTTATTGTTAATTTTAAAACTGGACAATGATAATACTCAGGGGAGCAATGGTACTCTTAATTATAAAACAGGACGTGATAATCAGTGACCAGAGGAATAAAGTTACTGCTAATTATAAAACAAGACATGGCAGTCAATGCACAGGGGAATACTGTTAGTGTTAATTACAATACAGGGCAGGATAATAAAAACACAGAGAATGAAAGTTACGGTTAATTATAAACAGGGCATGATAATCAATACACAGGGGAAAAATGTTACGCACAGTAATAAAACCGGACATGGCAACCAATGCACGGCAGATAATGTTACTGTTAATTACAAAACTGTACATGGCATTAAATGGAATGGGAATAATGTTACTGTTAATTTTAAAACAATGCATGACAATCAATATCCAGGGGAATAATGTTATTGTTAATTATAAAACAGGACATGAAAGTCAATACACAGGGGAATAATATTACTGTTAATTATAAAACAGGACATGGCAATCAACACACAGGGGTATACCTTTACTGTAAATTCTAAAACAGGAACTGTTAATCAGTGCACAGCGAAATAATGTTACTGTTAACTTTTAAACAAGACATGATAATCAGTGGACAGAGTTATGATGTTCCTGATAATAATAAAACAGGGGATGACAATGAATGCGTTGTGGAATAATGTTACTGTTAATGATAAAGCAGTACGTGGCAAACAATGCACGGCAGTGAATGTTACTATTCATTATAAAACAGGACATGATGAACAATACACAGGGGAACAATGGTCCTGTTAATTATAAAACAGTGCATGGCAATCAATGCACAGGGGAATACTGTTACTCTTAATTGTAAAGCAGGACAAGGCAATCAACAGACAGGGATTACATGTATTGTTAATGATAAAATAGAACATGATAATCAATATGCAGGGGAATACTGTTACTCTTAATTATAAAACAGGACCAGGAAATTGGTGCACAGGCGAATAATGTTTACTGTTAATTCTTAAGATAGGCAAGGCAATCAATACATAGAGAAATAACGTGACTGTCAGTTGTAAAAAAGGACATGATATTAAAAACGCATGGTAATGATGTTACTATTCAAACAAAAACAGGACAAGGCCATCAACACACAAGGATTAAAGCTGTTGTTAATTATAAAATTGCCCGAAAGGTGGACTGATACACCGCACCAAACAACATGAAAAAATGAAAGATGGTACCAGCCCTTCGCTTTGCAAGCTGGAACTTTAGAACCACGTGTCCTGGCCTGTCGGAAGACCTTACACAAATCAACGATTCTCGGAAGACGGCCATCATTAACAACGAGCTCAGTAGATTCAATGTGGACATTGCAGCACTTCAGGAGACTCGCCTCCCCGCGAGTGGCTCTCTAGCAGAGCAAGACTACACCTTCTTCTGGCAGGGCAGGGATCCTGAAGAACCAAGACAGCATGGAGTGGGCTTCGCCATCAGAAACTCCTTGCTCAGCATGATAGAGCCTCCCTCAAATGGCTCGGAACGCATACTGTCCATCCGACTGCTCACCACCTCTGGTCCAGTACACCTACTCAGCATCTATGCTCCAACACTCTGCTCCGCACCTGAAGCTAAAGACCAGTTCTATGAACAACTCCATAACATCATTAGCAGCATCCCCAACACCGAACACCTATTCCTGCTGGGGGACTTTAATGCCAGGGTTGGGGCCGACCATGACTCATGGCCCTCCTGCCTTGGGCGCTATGGCGTTGGAAGGATGAATGAGAACGGGCAGAGACTGCTTGAGTTGTGTACCTATCATAACTTCTGCATCACCAACTCGTTCTTTCACACTAAACCCTGTCACCAGGTTTCATGGAAGCACCCAAGATCACGTCGTTGGCACCAGCTAGACCTCATTGTCACAAGGCGAGCCACCTTAAACAGTGTTCAAATCACACGCAGCTTCCACAGTGCGGACTGCAACACCGACCACTCCCTGGTGTGCAGCAAGGTGAGACTCAGACCAAAGAAGTTGCATCATTCCAAGCAGAAGGGCCACCCGCGCATCAACACAAGCAGAATTTCTCACCCACAGCTGTTACAAAAATTTCTAAATTCACTTGTAACAGCCCTTCAAAACACTCCCACAGGGGATGCTGAGACCAAGTGGGCCCACATCAGAGACGCCATCTATGAGTCAGCTTTGACCACCTCCGGCAAAAGTGCGAAGAGAAATGCAGACTGGTTTCAATCTCATAATGAAGAGCTGGAACCTGTCATAGCCGCTAAGCGCATTGCACTGTTGAACTACAAGAAAGCCCCCAGCGCTTTAACAACCGCAGCACTTAAAGCAGCCAGAAGTACTGCACAAAGAACAGCAAGGTGTTGCGCAAACGACTACTGGCAACACCTATGCAGTCATATTCAGCTGGCCTCAGACACCGGAAACATCAGAGGAATGTATGATGGCATGAAGAGAGCTCTTGGGCCAACCATCAAGAAGATCGCCCCGCTCAAATCTAAATCGGGGGACATAATCACTGAGCAACGCAAACAGATGGACTGCTGGGTTGACCACTACCTAGAACTATACTCCAGGGAGAATGCTGTCACTGAGACTGCCCTCAATGCAGCCCAGCCTCTACCAGTCATGGATGAGCTGGACATACAGCCAACCAAATCAGAACTCAGTGATGCCATTGATTCCCTAGCCAGCGGAAAAGCCCCGGGGAAGGACAACATTACCCCTGAAATAATCAAGAGTGTCAAGCCTGCTATACTCTCAGCACTACATGAACTGCTATGCCTGTGCTGGGACGAGGGAGCAGTACCCCAGGACATGCGCGATGCCAACATCATCACCCTCTATAAAAATAAAGGTGACCGTGGTGACTGCAACAACTGCCGTGGAATCTCCCTGCTCAGCATAGTGGGGAAAGTCTTTGCTCGAGTCGCTCTGAACAGGCTCCAGAAGCTGGCCGAGCGCGTCTACCCTGAGGCACAGTGTGGCTTTTGTGCAGAGAGATCGACCATCGACATGCTGTTCTCCCTTCGTCAGATACAGGAGAAATGCCGTGAACAACAGATGCCTCTCTACATTGCTTTCATTGATCTCACTAAAGCCTTTGACCTCGTCAGCAGACGTGGTCTCTTCAGACTACAAGAAAAGATCGGATGTCCACCAAAGCTACTAAGTATCATCACCTCATTCCATCACAATATGAAAGGCACAATTCAACATGGTGGCTCCTCATCAGAGCCCTTTCCTATCCTGAGTGGCGTGAAACAGGGCTGTGTTCTCGCACCCACACTTTTTGGGATTTTCTTCTCCCTGCTGCTTTCACATGCGTTCAAATCCTCTGAAGAAGGAATTTTCCTCCACACAAGATCAGGGGGCAGGTTGTTCAACCTTGCCCGTCTAAGAGCGAAGTCCAAAGTACGGAAAGTCCTCATCAGAGAACTCCTCTTTGCTGACGATGCTGCTTTAACATCTCACACTGAAGAGTGCCTGCAGAGTCTCATTGACAGGTTTGCGTCTGCCTGCAATGAATTTGGCCTAACCATCAGCCTCAAGAAAACGAACATCATGGGGCAGGACGTCAGAAATGCTCCATCCATCAATATTGGCGACCACGCTCTGGAAGTGGTTCAAGAGTTTACCTACCTAGGCTCAACTATCACCAGTAACCTGTCTCCAGATGCAGAAATCAACAAGTGCATGGGTAAGGCTTCCACTGCTATGTCCAGACTGGCCAAGAGAGTGTGGGAAAATGGCGCACTGACACGGAACACAAAGGTCCGAGTGTATCAGGCCTGTGTCCTCAGTACCTTGCTCTACGGCAGCGAGGCCTGGACAACGTATGCCAGCCAAGAGCGACGTCTCAATTCATTCCATCTTCGCTGCCTTCGGAGAATACTTGGCATCAGGTGGCAGGACTATATCTCCAACACAGAAGTCCTTGAAGCGGCCAACACCCCCAGCTTATACACACTACTGAGTCAGCGGCGCTTGAGATGGCTTGGCCATGTGAGCCGCATGGAAGATGGCAGGATCCCCAAAGACACATTGTACAGCGAGCTCGCCACTGGTATCAGACCCATCGGCCGTCCATGTCTCAGCTATAAAGACGTCTGCAAACGCGACATGAAATCGTGTGACATTGATCACAAGTCGTGGGAGTCAGTTGCCAGCATTCGCCAGAGCTGGCGGGCAGCCATAAAGACAGGGCTAAGTTGTGGCGAGTCGAAGAGATTAGTAGTTGGCAGGAAAAAAGACAGAGGCGCAAGGGGAGAGCCAACTGTGCAACAGCCCCGACAAACAAATTTCTCTGCAGCACCTGTGGAAGAGCCTGTCACTCCAGAATTGGCCTTTGTAGCCACTCCAGGCGCTGCTTCACTAACCACTGACCACCTCCAGGCGCGTATCCATTGCCTCTCGAGATAAGGAGGCCCAAAAGAAGAAATAATTATAAAATAGGACATGATAATCAATGCACAGGTCAACAGTGCTACTATTAGTTATTTTAAAAGAAATGATAATGAATACACAGAGGAATAATGTCACTCATAGTTATAAAACAGGACAAGGCAATTCACACACAGGGGATTAAATTTATTGTTAATTATAAAACTGGACATGATAATACACAGGGGAACAATGTTACTCATAATTATAACACAGGAAATGATAATCAGTGCCCAGAGGAATAATGTTACTGTTAATTACAAAAGTGTACATGGCAGTAAATGGAATGGGAATAATTTCACTGTTAATTATAAAACATTACATGATAATCAATACACAGGGGAATAATGTTACTGTAAATTATAAAACAAGAACTGATAATCAATACACAGGGGAATAATGTTACTGTTAATTACAAAAGTGTACATGGCATTAAATGGAATGGGAATAATGTCACTGTTAATTATAAAACATTACATGATTATCAATACACAGGGCAAAAATGTTACTGTAAATTATAAAACAAGAACTGATAATTAATACACAGGGAATAATGTTACTGTTAAGTATAAAACAGGATATGGCAATCAACACACAGGGGGATACGTTTACTGTAAATTATAAAACAGGAACTGATAATCAATGCACAGGGGAATAATGTTACTGTTAATTACAAAATGTACATGGCAGTAAATGGAATGGGAATAATTTCACTGTTAATTATAAAACATTACATGATAATCAATACACAGGGGAATAATGTTACTGTAAATTATAAAACAAGAACTGATAATCAATACACAGGGGAATAATGTTACTGTTAATTACAAAAGTGTACATGGCATTAAATGGAATGGGAATAATGTCACTGTTAATTATAAAACATTACATGATTATCAATACACAGGGCAAAAATGTTACTGTAAATTATAAAACAAGAACTGATAATTAATACACAGGGAATAATGTTACTGTTAAGTATAAAACAGGATATGGCAATCAACACACAGGGGGATACGTTTACTGTAAATTATAAAACAGGAACTGATAATCAATGCACAGGGGAATAATGTTACTGTTAATTATAAAATAGGGCATGATAGCAATGCACAGATCAATAGTGTGACTATTAGTTTTATTTAAAAAAAACATGAAAATGAATGCACAGAGGAATAACGTCACTCATAGTTATAAAACAGGACAAGGCAATTCACACACAGGGGATTACATTTATTGTTAATTTTAAAACTGGACAATGATAATACTCAGGGGAGCAATGGTACTCTTAATTATAAAACAGGACGTGATAATCAGTGACCAGAGGAATAAAGTTACTGCTAATTATAAAACAAGACATGGCAGTCAATGCACAGGGGAATACTGTTAGTGTTAATTACAATACAGGGCAGGATAATAAAAACACAGAGAATGAAAGTTACGGTTAATTATAAACAGGGCATGATAATCAATACACAGGGGAAAAATGTTACGCACAGTAATAAAACCGGACATGGCAACCAATGCACGGCGGATAATGTTACTGTTAATTACAAAACTGTACATGGCATTAAATGGAATGGGAATAATGTTACTGTTAATTTTAAAACATTGTATGACAATCAATATACAGGGAAATAATGTCATTGTTAATTATAAAACAGGACATGATAATCAATACACAGGGGATTAATATTACTGTTAATTATAAAACAAGACATGGCAATCAACACACAGGGGTATATCTTTACTGTAAATTCTAAAACAGGAACTGTTAATCAGTGCACAGCGAAATAATGTTACTGTTAATTTTTAAACAGGACATGATAATCAGTGGACAGAGTTATAATGTTCCTGATAATAATAAAACAGGGGATGACAATGAATGCGTTGTGGAATAATGTTTCTGTTAATGATAAAGCAGTACGTGGCAAACAATGCCCTGCAGCGAATGTTACTGTTAATTATAACACAGGACATGATGATCAATACACTGGGGAACAATGGTACTGTTAATTATAAAACAGTACATGGCAATCAATGCACGGGGGAATTTTGATGCTGTTAATAATATAACAGGACATGACAATCAATACACAGGGGAATAATGTTACTCTTAATTGTAAAGCAGGACAAGACAATCAACAGACAGGGATTAAATGTATTGTTAATTATAAAATAGGACATGATAATCAATATGTATTGGAATACTGTTACTCTTAATTATAAAACAGGACCAGGAAATTAGTGCACAGGCGAATAATGTTTACTCTTAATTATAAAACAAGGCATGGCAGCCAATGCACAGGGGAATAGTGTTACTGTTAATTACAATAGAGGGCATGATAATCAATGCCTAGGTGAATAAGGTCGCTCTTAAATATAAAACAGGACATGATAATCAATACACAGAGGAATAATGTTGCTGTTAATGATAAAGCAGGTTATGGCAACCAATGCACGGCGGTCAATGTTACTGTTCATTATAAAACTACGCATGGCAATAAATGGACGGGGATTAGCGTTACTGTTAAATATAAAACATTACATGACAATCATACACAAGGGAATAATGTTACTGTTAATTATAAAACAGGATATGATAATCAATGCACAGGGGAATAAGGTTACTGTTAATTATAAAACAGAGCATGATAGTCACTGTGCAGGGGAATAATGTTACTGCTAATTATAGAAGTGTATATGGCAATCAATGCCTGGGGAATAATATAACTGTCGATTTGGAAAGAGGAAGGGATAATCAATACGTAGGGGAAATTGGTCCTATTAATTAAAGAAGAGAATATGGCAAACGATCCAAGGGGGAATAATGTTACTGCCAATTCTAAAACAGGACATAATAATTAAAAGTGAATAATATTGCTGTGAACTGTAAAACAGGTCATGATAATCAGTGCACAGGGGAATAATGTCACGGTTAATTATATAACTGGTATGGCCTTCAATGCACATGGGAATACTGTTACTGTTAACAACAATACAGGGCATGACAATCAGTACACAGGGGAATAAAGTTACGGTTAAATATAAAACAGGGCATGATAATCAATGCACAGGGAAATAATGTTACTGTTAATTAAAAAGAGGTCATGATAATCAAAACACAGGGGAAAAGCGTCACTGTTTTTTCCTGTTCATTCATGGGATGTGGGCGTCACTGACTTTGGCAACCTTTGTTGCCCATGCCTAATTGCCCGAGAGAATGTGGTGGTGAGCTGCCTTCTTGAACTGCTGCAGTCCATGTGAGGTAGTTACACCCACAGTGCTGTTGGGAAGGGGGTTCCAGGATTTTGACCCAGCGACAGTGAAGGAACGGCGATTTAGTTCCAAGTCAGGATGGTGTGTGACTTGGACGGAAGCTTGCAGATGGTGATTTTCCCATGAATCTGCTATTCTTGTCCTTCGAGGTGGTAAAGGTCGCGGGTTTGGACGATGCTGTCTAAGGAGCCTTGGTGCGTTGCTGCAGTGCATCTTGTACATGGTATAAATTGCTGCCACTGTACGTCGGTGGTGGAGGGACTGAATGTTTCTGGATGGTGTGCCAATCAAGCGAGCTGCTTTGTTCTGGATGGTGTCGAGTTACCTGAGTGTTGTTCGAGCTGCACCCATCCAGGCAAGTGGCGAGTATTCCATCACACTCCTGACTTGTGCCTTGTAGATGGTGGACAGGCAATGGGGAGTCAGAAGGTGAATTACTCGCCGCAGGATTCCTAACCTCTGACCTGCTCTTGTAGCCACGCTATTTATATGGCTACTCTTGTCTAGTTTCTGGTCAATGGTAGCCCCCAGGATGTTGATAGTGAGAGATTCAGCGATGGTCAAGCCATTGAATGTCAAGGGAGATGGTTAGATTCGCTCTTGTTGGAGGTGGTCATTCCTGGCACTTGTGTGGTGCAAATGTTATTTGCCACTGATCAGCCCAAGCCTGGATATTGTCCAGGTCTTGCTGCATTCCTACACGGACTGCTTCAGTATTTCAGGAGTCGCGCATGGTGCTGAACATTGTGCAATCATCAGCGGACATCCACACTTCTAACCTTATGATTGAAGGAAGGTCATTGATGAAGCATCTGAAGATGGTTGGGCCTCGGACACTACCCTGAGGAACTGATGCAGTGATGCCCTGGAGCTCAGATGATTGACCTACAGCAACCACAGCCATCTTCCTTTGCGCTACGTATGACTCCAACCAGCAGAGTGTTTTCCCCCTGATTCCCACTGACTCCAGTTTTGCGAGGGCTCCTTGATGCCATACTCGCTCAAATGTTGCCGTGATGTCAAGGGCAGTCACTCTCACCTCACCTCTTGAGTTCAGCTCTTTTGTCATGTTTTTACCAAGGCTGTAATGAGGTCAGAGCTGAGTGGCCCTGGTGGAACCCAAACTGAGCAACACTGAGTAGGTTATTGCTAAGCAAGTGCTGCTTAATGGCACTGCTGATGACACCTTCCATCACTTTACTGATGATTGAGAGTAGACTGACGGGGCGGTAATTGGCCGTGTTGGACTTGTCCTGCCTTTTGTGTACAGGACATACCTGGGCAATTTTCCACAATGCCGGGTAGATGCCAGTGTTGTGGCTATACTGGGATAGCTTGGCTAGGGGTGCGGCAAGTTCTGGAACACAGGTCTTCAGCACTATTGCCGGAATATTCTAAGGACCCGTAACATTTGCAGTATCCAGTGGCTTCAGTCGATTCTTGATATCACACGGAGTGAATCTAAATGGCTGAAGTCTGGCATCTGTAATGCTGGGGACTTCAGGAGGTGGCTGAGATGGATCTTCAACTTGGCACTTCTGGCTGAAGATCGTTGCAAATGCTTCTGCCTTATCTTTCACACTGATGTGCTGAGCTCCCCCATCATTGAGGATGTGGATATCTGTGGAGCCACCTCCTCCAGTTAGTTGTTTAATTGCCCACCACCATTCACGACTGGATGTGGCAGGACTGCAGAGCTTAGATCTGATCCGTTGGTTATGGGATCGCTTCGCTCTGTCTATCGCATGCTGCTTACGCAGTTTGGCATGTAAGTAGTCCCGGGCTTTTGCTTCACCAGGGTGACACCTCATTTTGAGGTATGCCTGGTGCTGCTCCTGGCATGCCCTCCTGCACTTTTCATTGAGCCAGGGTTGGTCGCCTGGCTTGATGGTAATTGTAGAGTGTTGGGCGGGTGGGGGTGGGTGGGTATGCCGGGCCATGATCTTACAGATTGTGTTTGAGTACAATTCTACTGCTGCTGATGGCCGACAGCGCCTCATGGATGCCTAGTTTTGCATTGCTAGATCTGTTTGAAATCTATCCCATTTCGCACAGTGATAGTGCCGCACAACACGATGACGGTATCCTCAATGTGAAGGCGGTACGTCGTCTCGACAAGGACTGTGCTTTGGTCACTCTTACCCATAAAATCATGTACAGCAGCATCTGTGGCAGGCAGATTGGTGAGGACAAGGTCAAGTATGTTTTTACCTCGTGTTGGTTCTCTCACCACCTATCGCAAACCCAGTCTAGCAGCTATGCCGTTTAGTGCTCGGCACTAAATTCTTCATGCCACTCTTCGTGGTGGACATTGAAGTCCCGCACCCAGACTACATTTTATGTCCTTGCCACCCTCAGTGCTTCCTCCAAGTGGTGTTCAACATGGAGGACTACTGACTCGTCAGCTGAGGGAGGGCAGTCGGTGGTAACCTTGCAAATGTTTGACCTAATGCCATGAGACTGCATGGGGTCCAGAGTCGATGGTTAGGCATCCCAGGGCAACTCCCTCCCGACTGCAGACCACTTTCCCGCCACCTCTGTTGGGTCTGTCCTGCTGGTGGCACAGGACATAGACGGGGATGGTGATGGCATTGTCTGGGACATTTTCTGTAAGGTATGATTCCGTGAATCTGACTATGTCAGGCTGCTGCTTGACGAATCTGCGGGACAGCTCTCCCAACTTTGGCACAAGCCCCCAGATGTTAGTAAGGAGGGCTTTACAGGGTCGGCAGGGCTGGGTTTGCCGTTGTCGTTTCCGGTGCCTAGGTCGATGCCGGGTGGCCCTTCCGGTTTAATTCTTTTTTATTGACTTCGCAGCGGTTAGGTGCAACTGAGTGGCTTGCAAGGCCAACTCAGAGGGCATGTAAGAGTTAACCACATTGCTGTGGGTCTGGAGTCACATGTAGATTAGATTAGAGATACAGCACTGAAACAGGCCCTTCGGCCCACCGAGTCTGTGCCGAACATCAACCACCCATTTTTACTAATCCTACACTAATCCCATATTCGTACCAAACATCCCCACCTGTCCCTATATTTCCCTACCACCTACCTATACGAGTGACAATTTATAATGGCCAATTTACCTATCAACCTGCAAGTCGTTTGCCTTGTGGGAGGAAATTGCACCCGGAGAAAACCCACGCAGACACAGGGAGTACCCGGAATCGAACGCGGGTTCCTGGAGCTGTGAGGCTGCGGTGCTAACCACTGCGCCACTGTAGGCCAGACCAGGTAAGGACAGCAGATTTCTTTCCCTAAAGGAAATGAGTGAACCAGATGGATTTTTACAACAATCGACAATGGTTTCCTGGCCATCATTAGACTAGCTTTTAAATTAATTATACAACAGGACATGGCAATCTCAACGCAGGGGAATAATGTTACCGTTAATTATACAACAGGACATGGCAATAAACAGACAGGGGTAGAAGTTTACTGTCAATTAGAAAACAGGACCTGATAATCACTGCACAGGGGAATAATGTTACTGCTAATTCTAAAACTGGACATGATAATCAATGCAAAGGGCAATAAAGTCACCTTTGGTTATAAAACAAGGCATGATATTCGATGCACAGGGGAATAATGTTACTGTTAACTATAAAGCAGTACATCTTCGGTTACTTATAAAACAGGACACGATAATCAGTACGCAGGGAAATAATGTTGCTGTTCATTGTAAACCAGGACAAGGCAATCAACACACAAGGATTAAATGTACTGTTAATGATAAAATAGGAAATGATAATCAATGCACAGTGGAATGATGTTACTCTCAATTATGAAGCAGGACAAGGAAATTAGTGCACAGGGGCATAATGTTACTGTTAATTACAATAGAGGGCATGATAATCAATGCACGGGTGAATAATGTTCCTCTTAGTTATAAAACAGGACATGACAATCAATACACAGGGGAATAATGTTACTACTAATTATAAAACAGGAATTGACAATCAATAAACAGGGGAATAATTTTGTTGCCCATTGTAAAACAGGACATGATAATCAGTGCACAGGTAAATAATGTTACTGTTAATTAAACAAAAGGACATGACAATCAATACACAGGGGAATAAGGTTACTGTTAATTATAAAACAGTACATTGCACTGAATGCAATGGGGAATAAGGTTACTGTTAATTATAAAACAGGAAGCGATAATCAATATACAGGGGACAATGTTACCGTTAATTATAAAATAGGGCATGATAATCAATGCACAGGGGAATAATGTTACTGGTAATTATAAAACTGTACATATTAATCAATGCACGGGGGAATAATGATCCTGTTAATTGTAAAACAGGACATGACATAAACAGGGGACTAATATTTACTTAATTATAAAACAAGACATGATACTAAATGCACAGGGGAATAATTTTACTCTTAGTTATAAAACAAGACATGATAATCAATACCCAGGGTATATATGTCACTGTTAATTACAAAACAATACATGACAATCAATACACGGGGAAATAGTGTTACAGTTAATTATAAAACGGGACATGGCAATCAATGGAGTGCGGATTCATGTTACTGTTAATCATAAAACAGGACATGACAATCAATATATAGGTAAATAACATTGATATCCATTTTCAAATGGGACATGTCAATCAATAGACAGGGGAATAATGTTACAGTTAATCATAAAACAAGACATGACAATCTATACACAGAGGAATAATGTTACTGTTAATTATAAATCAGGACATGACAATCTATACACTGGGGAATAAGGTTTCTGTAAATCATAAAGCAGTGCATGATAATCAATGTGCAGGGGAATAATGTTACCAGTAATTAGAGAAGTGTACATGGCAATCAATGCCTGGCGAATAATGTTACTATCAATTATAAAAGTGGACATGATAACAAAAAGGGATTTACCTTGCTGTTAATTATAAAACAGGGCATGATAATCAGTGCACAAGGGAATAATGTTGCTGTAAATTATAAAACAAGGCATGGCAGCCAATGCACAGTGGAATACTGTTACTGTTAACTACAATGCAGTACATAATAATAAATACACAGGGCAATAAAGTTACGGTTAATTATGAAACAGCACATCATAATCAATACACAGGGGAACAATGTTACTCTTAGTAATAAAACAGGGCTTGATAATCGATGCACAGGGGAATAATGTTAATTATAAAGATTACATGTTCGGTTAATTAGAAAACAGGACCCGATAATCAGTATGCAGGGAAATAATGTTACCGTTCATTGTAAACCAGGACAAGACAATCAACACACAAGGATTAAATGTACTGTTAATGATAAAATAGGACATGATAATAAATGCACAGTGGAATAATGTTACTCTTAATTATGAAACTGGACAAAGAAATTAGTGCATAGGGGCATACTGTTACTGTTAATTACAATAGAGGGCATGATAATCAATGCACAGGAGAACAATGTTCCTCCTAGGTATAAAACAGGACATGACAATCAATACACAGGG
Organism: Heterodontus francisci; assembly: GCF_036365525.1. Taxonomy (NCBI): domain Eukaryota; kingdom Metazoa; phylum Chordata; class Chondrichthyes; order Heterodontiformes; family Heterodontidae; genus Heterodontus; species Heterodontus francisci. Next base: position 15,658,486 of record NC_090409.1, on the reverse strand, counting down.
GAATAATGTTACTGCTAATTATAAAACTACACATGGCAATCAATGGATGGGACATTAGTGTTTCTGTTAATTATAAAACAGGAATTGACAATCAATAAACAGGGGAATAATATTGTTGTCCATTGTAAAACAGGACACGATAATCAGTGCACAGGGAAATAATGTTACTGTTAATTAAAAAAAGGACATAGCAATCAATACACAGGGGAATAATACTGATGTCCATTATAAAACAGGACATGACAATCCATACACAGGGGAATAAGGTTACTGTTAATTATAAAACAGTTCATTGCATTCAATGCAATGGGGAAAAAGGTTACTGTTAATTATAAAACAGGAAGCGATAATCAATATACAGGGGACAATGTTACTGTTAATTATAAAATAGGGCATGATAATCAATGCACAGGGGAATAATGTTACTGGTAATTATAAAACTGTACATATTAATCAATGCACGGGGGAATAATGGTCCTGTTATAAAACAGGACATTATATAACCAGGGGACTAATATTTCTGTTAATTATAAAACAAGACATGATACTAAATGAACAGGGGAATAATTTTACTCTTCGTTATAAAACAAGACATGATAATCAATACCCAGGGTATATATGTCACTGTTAATTACAAAACAATACATGACTATCAATACATGGCGGGATATTGATAGAGTTAATTATAAAACGGGACATGGCAATCAATGCACAGGCGAATAATGTTACTGTTAATTATAAAAAAAACAGGACCTAGAGGGTTGTAATCTCTGGATTACTCCCTGTGCCACGTGCCAGTGAGGCCAGAAATAGGAAGATAGTGCAGCTAAACACGTGGCTGAGCAGCTGGTGCACAAGGGACGGCTTCAGATATCTGGACCATTGGGCTCTCTTCAGGGACAGATGGGACCTGTACAAGAAGGACGGTTTGGATTTAAACTGGAGGGGCACTAATATCCTGGCTGCAATGTTTGCTAGCGTCACTCAGGAGGGTTTAAACGAGTATGGCAGGGGGTGGGAACGATAGTAGTAGGATAGATAGTGAAATAAATGAGGAGGACATAGTAAATAAGGCCAATAGGACTAAGAGGAAGTGCAGGCAGGGAGATGTTGCTGAGCACAGCGGGACTGGTGGTCTGAAGTGTATTTGTTTCAATGCGAGAAGTATAACAGGTGAGGCTGATAAACTTGGAGCTTGGATTAGTGCTTGGAAATATGTTGCTATTACAGAGACTTGATTGAGGGAAGGGCAGGATTGGCAGCTAAATGTTCCAGGCTTTAGAAGCTTCAGGCGGGATAGAGGGGGTTGTAAAAGGGGTGGGGGAGTTGCATTATTGGTTAAGGAGAATATCACAGCTGTACTGCGGGAGGACAACTCAGAGGGGTGATGCAGCGAGGCAATCTTGTTGGAGCTCAGGAATAGGAAGGGTGCAGTCACGATGTTGGGGGTTTACTACAGGCCTCCCAGCAGCCAGCGGGAGATGGAGGAGCAGATATGTAGACAGAGTTTGGAAAGATGTAAAGGTAACAGAGTTGTGGTGGTGGGTGATTTTAACTTCCCCTATATTGACTGGGACTCGCTTAGTGCCAGGGGCATCGATGTGGCAAAATTTGTGAGGAGCCTCCAGTAGGGCTTCTTGAAACAGTGTGTAGATCGCCCAACTAGGGATGGGGCCATTCTGGACCTGGTATTGGGGAATGAGCACGGCCAGGAGGTCGAAGCTTCAGTGGGGGAGCATTTCGGGAACAGTGACCATAATTCCATAAGTTTTAAGGTACTTGCGGATAAGGATAAGAGTAGTCCTCGGGTGAAGGTGCTAAATTGGGGGAAGGCTAATTATAACAATATTAGGCAAGATCTGAAGAATTTAGATTGGGGGCGTCTATTTGAGTGTAAATCAACATCTGACATGTGGGATTCTTCCAAATGTCAGCTGATTAGAATCCAGGACCAGCATTGTCCTGTGGGGAAGAAAGACACGTTTGACAAGTTCCGGGAAGCTTGGATAACACGGGATATAGTGAGCCAAGTCAAAAAGAAAAAGGAAGCATTTGTAAGGGCTGGAAGGCTAGGAACAGACGAAGCACTTGAGGAATATAAAAACAGTAGGAACGAACTTAAGCAAGGAGTTAGGAGGGCCAAAAGGGGTCATGAAAAGTCATTGGCAAACAGGATTAAGGATAATCCCAAGGCTTTTTATACATATATAAAGAGCAAGAGCGTAACCAGGGAAAGGGTTGGCCCACTCAAGGACAGAGATGGGAATCTATGTGTGGAGCCAGGGGCAATGGGCGAGGTGCTGAATGAGTACTTTCAATCAGTATTCACCAAAGAGAAGGAGTTGGTGGATCATGAGCCAAGGGAAGGGAGTGCAGATAGTCTCAGTCATCTCATTATCAATAAGGAGGAGGTGTGGGGTGTCTGGCAAAGCATTAAGGTAGATAAGTCCCCAGGGCCTGATGGGATCTACCCGAGAATATTAGGGAGGCAAGGGAAGAAATTGCTGGGGGCTTGAAAGAAATCTTTGCATCCTCATTGGCTACAGGTGAGGTCCCAGAGGACTGGAGAATAGCCAATGGTGTTCCTTTGTTTAAGAAGGGTGGCATGGATAATCCAGGAAATTATAGGCCGGTGAGCCTTACGTCAGTGGTAGGGAAACTATTAGAGAGGATTATGCGGGACAGGATTTACTCCCATTTGGAAACAAACGAACATATTAGCGAGAGAGAGCATGGTTTTGTGAAGGGGAGGTCGTGTCTTACTAATTTGATTGAGTTTTTTGAGGAAGTGACGAAGATGATTGATGAAGGAAGGGCAGTGGATGTTATCTATATGGACTTTAGTAAAGCCTTTGACAAGGTCCTGCATGGCAAACTGGTACAAAAGGTGAAGTCACACGGGATCAGAGGTGAGCTGGCAAGATGGATACAGATCTGGCTCGGTCATAGAAGACAGAGGAAAGCAGTGGAAGGGTGCTTTTCGGAATGGAGGGCTGTGACTATTGGTGTTCCACAGGAATCTGTGATGCGACCTTTGCTGTTTGTAGTATATATAAATGATTTGGAGGAAAATGTAGCTGGTCTGATTAGTAGGTTTGCGGACTACACAAAGATTGGTGGAGTTGCGGATCATTATGAGGATTGTCAGAAGATACAGCAAGATATAGATCGGTTGGATATTTGGGTGGAGAAATGGCAGATGGAGTTTAATCCAGACAAATGGGAGGTAATGCATTTTGAAAGGTCGAATGCAGGTGGGAGGTATACTGTAAATGGCAGAAGCCTTAGGAGTATTGACAGGCAGAGAGATCTGGGCGTCCAGGTCCACAGGTCACTGAAAGTGGCAACGCAGGTGCATAAGGTACTCAAGAAGGCATACGGCATGCTTGCCCTCATTGGTTGAGGCATAGAGTATACAAATTGGCAAGTCATGTTGCAGCTGTACAGAACCTTAGTTAGGCCACACTTGGAATATTGTGTGCAATTCTGGTCTCTGCACTACCAGAAGGACGTGGAGGCTTTGGAGTGGGTACAGAGGAGGTTTACCAGGATGTTGCCTGGTCTGGAGGGCATTAACTATGAGGAGAGGTTGGAAAAACTCGGATTGTTTTCACTGGAACAACGGAGGTGGATGGGCGACATGATAGAGGTTTGCAAAGTTATGAGCGGCAAGGACAGAGTGGACAGTCAGAAGCTTTTTCCCAGGGTGGAAGAGTCATAGGTTTAAGGTGCCAGGGGCAAAATTTAGAGGGCATGTGCGGGGCAAGTGTTCTACACAGAGGGTGGTGAGTGCCTGGAACTTGCTACCAGGGGAGGTGATCGAAGCAGATACGATAGCGACGTTTAAGAGACATCTTGACAAATACATGAATAGGAAGGGAACAGAGGGATATTGGCCCCGGAAGAGCAGAAGGTGTTCGTTCAGGCTGGCATCAAGATGGGCGCAGGCTTGAAGGGCCGAATGGCCTGTTCCTGTGCTGTACTGTTCTTTGTTCTTTGTAAAACAGGACATGACAATCAATACACAGGGGTACAATTTTACGGTTATTTATAAAGCAGGGCGCGATTATCAATACACAGGGAGCAATGTTACTCTTAGTAATAACATAGAGCATGATAATCAATACACAGGACCCGATAATCAGTGTGCAGGGCAATAATGTTACCACGACTTATTATCCAGGACATGATAATCGATAAACAGGGGATGATAATCAATGCCCAGGCAAATAATGTTAATGTTAATTATAAAGCAGGGCATTATAAAAGCAGGGGAAGAATATTACTGCTAATTATAAAACATACATGGCATTCAGTGCACGGGGGATTAATGTTACTGTTAATTATAAGACAGGAAATGACAATCATTTCACAGCAGAATAATGTTACGTTTAATTATAATACATTGCATGATAATCAATACACAGGGGGTATAATGTTGCTGTCAATTACGAGACAGGGCATGATAATCAATGCACAGGCAAATAATGTTAATGTTAGTTATAATGCAGGGCATTATAAATGCAGGAGAAATATATTGCTGCTAATTATAAAAAAGGATATGATAATCAACACACTGGGGAATAATCTTACTGTTAATTCTAAAACAGGACATGATAATCAATGTGCAGGTGAATAATGTTACTGTTAATTATAAAACAGTGCATGGCCATCAATACAATGGGGAATAATGTCACTGTCAATTATAAAAGAGGACATGACAATTGAAAGGGAGTGTTTTGCTGTTAATGACAAAACAGGGCATGATAATCAATGTAAGGGGGAATAATGGTACTGTTATATATGAAACAGGACATGATAAAAACAGGTGACTAATATTGCTATTAATTATCAAACAGGACATGATAATAAATCCACAGGAGAATAATGTTGCTCTTAGTTATAAAACAGGATATGATAATCAATACCCAGGGTATTAATGTTACTGTTAATTATAAAACGGTACATGCTAATCAGTGCACGTAGGAAGAATGTTACTGTTAATTGTAAAACACGACATGATAAAAAACAGGGGGCTAATATTGCTGTTCAATATAAAACAGTACTTGATCATATATATACAGGTGAACATTGTTCCTGTTAATTATAAAACAGTATATGTCAATCAGTGCACGGGGGATTAATTATACCGTTAATCATAAAACATGACATGACAATCAATACACAGGGGATTAATATTACCGTTAATTATAAAACATGACATGCCAATCAATATACAGCAGATTAATGCTACCGTTAATTATAAAGCAGCGCATGATAATCAGTATGCAGGGGAATAAGGTTACTGCTAACTATAAAACAGGAAAGGATAATAATTATATAGGGGAACGATGTCACTGTTCATGACAAAAAGGGAACTGATAATCAATACAGAGGGGAAGAAAGGTTACCGATAATTATAAGACAGGACTTGATAATCATTGCACAGGCGATTAATGTTACAGATAATTAGGAACAGGCAAGGCAGTCAATATGCAGGGGAATAATGTTACTCTTAATGATAAAGCAGGACATGGCAACCAATGCACGGTGGATAAGGCTAATGTTAATTATAAAACAGGCTGTTCTGCGCTAATGACTATTGGCAACACCAATGCAGTTATATTCAGCTGGCCTCTGACACCGGAAACATCAGAGGAATGTATGATGGCATTAAGACAGCTTTTGGGCCAACCATCAAGAAGGTGGCCTCCCTCAAATCGAAATCAGTGGACACAATCACTGACCAACGCAAGCTAATGGACCACTGGGTGGAGCACTACCTAGAACTGCACTCCAGGGAAAATGTTGTTGCTGAGACCGCCCTCAATGCAGCCCAGTCTCTGCCAGTCAAGGATACGCTGGACGTAAGGCCAACAAAATCAGAACTCAGTGATGTCATTGATTCTCTGGCCAGCGGAAAAACACCTGGGAAGGACGGCATTGTCCCTGAAATAATCAAGAGTCCTAAGCCTGCGACACTCTCAGCACTCTACGAACTGCTTTGCCTGTGCTGGGACGAGGGAGCAGTACCACAGGACATCCACAATGCCAATATCATCACCCTCTATAAGAACAAGGGTGAGCGCAGTGACTGCAACAACTACCGTGGAATCTTCCTGCGAGGAAATTCTTCGCTCGAGTGGCTTTAAACAGGCTCCAGAAGCTGGCTGAGCATGTCTACCCTGAGGAAAAGTGTGGCTTCCGAGCAGAGAGATCCACCATATGCATGCTGTTCTCCCTTCGTCAGCTGCGGGTGAAATGCCGCGAACAACAGATGCCCCTCTACCTTGATTTCATTGATCTCAACAAAGCCTTTGACCTCGTCAGCAGACGTGGTCTTTTCAGACTACTAGAAAAGATCGGATGCCCACCAAAGCTGCTTAGTATCATCACCTCATTCCATGGCAATATGAAAGGCACAATTCAGCATAGCGGTGCCTCATCAGACTCTTTTCCTATCCTGAGTGGCGTGAAACAGGGCTGTGTTCTCGCACCACACTGTTTGGATTCTTCTTCTCTCTGCTGCTGTCAAATGCTTTCACGTCTTCAAAAGAAGGAATTTTCCTCCACACAAGATCAGGTGGCAGGTTGTTCAACCTTTCCCGTCTAAGAGCGAAGACCAAAGTACAGAAAGTCTTCATCAGGGAACTCTTCTTTGCTAACGATGCTGCATTAACATCTCACACTGAAGAGTGACTGCAGAGACTCATCGACAGGATTGCGCCTGACTGTAAAGAATATAGCCAAACAATCAGCCTCAAAAAAACGAACATGGGGCAGCACATCAGAAAAGCTCCATCCACCTTATCTGTGACCACGCTCTGGAAGTGGTTCAAGGGCTCACCTACCTCGGCTCAACTATCACCAGTAACCTGTCTGTCGATGCAGAAATCAACAAGCGTATGGGAAAGGCTTCCACTGCTATGTCCAGACTGGCAAAGAGAGCATGGGAAAATGGCGCACTGAAACGGAACACAATAGTCCCAGTGTATCAAGCCTGTGTCCTCAGTACCTTGCTCTACGGCAGCGAGGCCAGGGCAACGTATGTCAGCCAAGAACGACGTCTCAATTCATTCCATCTTCGCTGCCTCCAGAAAATCCTTGGCATCAGGTGGCAGGACCGTATCTCCAACACAGAAGTCGACGAGGCGACCAACATCCACAGCTTATACACCCTACTGAGCCAGCGGTGCTTGAGATGGCTTGGCCATGTGAGCCGCATGGAAGATGGCAGGATCCCCAAGGAGGCATTGTACAGCTAGCTTGCCATTGGTATCAGCCCCACCGGCCGTCCATATCTCCGCTTTAAAGACGTCTGCAAACGCGACATGAAGTCCTGTGACATTGATCACAAGTCATGGGAGTCAGTTGCCTGTGATCGCCAGAGCTGGCGGGCAGCTATAAAGGCGGGGCTAAAGTGCGGCGAGTCGAAGAGACTAAGCAGTTGGCAGGAATAAAGACAGAGGTGCAAGGGGAGAGCCAATGGAACAACAGCCCCAACAACCAATTTTACCTGCAGCACCTGTGGAAGAGACTGTCACTCTAAAATTGGCCTTTATAGCCACTCCAGGCGATGCTCCACAAACCATTGACCATCTCCAGGCGCTTACCCATTGAATCTCGAGACACTGAGGCCGAAGAAGAAGAATTATTAAACTGTACATGGCAATAAATGGACGGGCGATTAATGTTACTGTTAATTATAAAACAGAGCATGATGATCACTGAGCAGGGGAATAATGTTACCGCTAATTATAGAAGTGTACATGGCAATCAATGCCTGGGGAATAATATTACTGACAATTTTAAAACAGGAAGGGATAATCAATACAGAGGGGGGAAATGGCACTGTTAATTATAAAACAGGACATGGCACTTAATGCACACGGGAATATTGTTACTGTTAATTACAAAACAGCACTTGGTAACCAATACCCAGGGAAATAATGTTACTGTTAATTATAAAACAAGACATGATAACAATGCACAGGCGAATGATGTTATTTTGAATTATAAAACAGGACGTGATCATCTATACACAGTCGAATAATGATAATATTACAGTTGATCACAAAACATGGGATGATAATCAATACACAGGCGAATAATATTACTGTTAGTTATATAACACGGCAGGGCAATCAACACAGAAGGAAATAGTGTTACAGATAATTATAAAACAGGACATCATAATTAATACGCAGGTGAATAATGTTACTGTTAATGATAAAACAGGACATGGGCAATCAGTACACTGGAAATTATATTACTGTAAATTGTAAAGCAGGACATGATAAACAATCGGCAGAGAAATAATGTTACTGTAAATTTTAAAACAGGACGTGGCAGTCAATACACGGGGTAATAATCTTTACTGTTAATTATAAGCCATGGCGTGATAATCAATTCACCGGGAATTATATTACTGTTAATTATAAAAGCAGAGAAGAAAAAACAGACAGGGGAATAATGTTCCGGCTAATTGTAAAGCAGGACATGATAATCAATGCGCAGGGGGATAATGTTACTGTTAATTATAAAACAGGACATGACAATCAGTGCACAGGGTGATAATTCTTCTCTTAGTTATAAAACAGACATGATAATCAATACACAGGGGAATACTGTTACAGTTAGTTATCGAACAGTACTTGGCAATCAATGCAAGAATGAATAATGTCACTGTCAATTATAAAATGGACATGATAATAAACAGGGGAATAATATTGCTGATAATTATTAAACAGGACACGATTATCAACAATCAGGAGAATAATGTTACTGCTATTATTAAAGCAGGACATAATAATCAGTGCACGATGGAATAATGTTACTGTTCATTATAAAAAGGACAGGGCAATCAATACACAGGGAAATAATGTTACTGTTAGTTATAAAAGGGGCAGAGCAATCAATACACAGGGGAATAATGTTACTGTTAATTATAAAACAGGACATGATGATCAATACTCAGGGGAATAGTGTTACTGTTAATTATAAAACAGGGCATCATATTAAATACACAGGAGAATCATGTTACTCTTAGTTATAAAACATGACATGGCAATCTATACACAGGGGAATAGTGTAACCGAAAGCTATAAAAAAAGGACATTGTAATCAATATGGAGGTGAATAATGTTACTGTCAGTTATCAAACAGAACATGATAATACTCAGCGAAATATTGTTACTGTTACTTATAAAACAGGGCATGGGCAACCGTACACAGGGAAATTTTATTACTGTTAATTATAAAACAGGGCATGATAAACAATGGGCAGGGGAACAATGTTATGGTTAATCATTTAACGGCCATGGCAATCAAGACACAGAGGAGTAGAGTTACAGTTAATTACAAAACAGGACATCATAATCAATTCTCGGGAGAATAATGTTACCCGTAATTATAAAACAGGTCATAATAATACACAGTGGTATAATATTGCTGTTAATTATAAAACAGGACATGAAAACATTAGACAGGGGAATAATGTTATGGTTAACTGTAAAACAGGACATGGCATTTAGCACACAGGGGAATAATGCCTCGGTGAATTGTAAACCATGACAAGATGATCACTACACAAGTGAATAATGTTACTACTCATTATAAAGCAGGACGTTATAATTAATAAACAGGTGAATAATGCGACGGTGAATTACAAAACAGAACAAGATGATCAATACACAGGCGAATAATGTTACTGTTAATTATCAAAGAGTACTTGGAAATCACTGCAATAAGGAATAATGTTACTCTTCATTATAAAACAGAACATTATAATCAATATACATGGGAATAACGTTCCAGTTAATTATAAAACAGGACATGATAATCGAAGCACAGAGGGAAATTGTTACTGTTAATTATAAAACAGGACATGCTAATCAATACACAGTGGAATAATGCCACAGTGGATTATAACACAGGAAATAAGAATCTATACACAGGGGGAAAATGTCAGTGTTAAATATAAAACAGGACATGATAATTAATACACAGGAGAATAATGTACTGTTCATTATAAAACAGTACATGACAATCAATGCACAGGAGGAAAATGTTACTATTAATTATAGAACAGGACATTATCATCAATACACAGGGGAATAAGACTACTGTTAATTATAATACAGTGCATGATAATCAATGCACGGGGGGAAAATGTTACAGTTAATTGTTAAATAGGACATGACAATCAATACACATGGGGATAACGTTACTGTTAATTATAAAGGAGGACATGTTAATCAGTGTACAGGGGAATAATGTTACTGTTAATTATCAAACAGGACTTGGCAATAAATGCAAGAACGAATAATTTTACTGTCAATTATAAAACAGAACATGATAATAAACAGGGCAATAATATTGTTGTTAATTATAAAACAGACAGTGCACAGGAGAATGGTGTTACTGTTAATATAAAACAGGACATGATAGTCAATACACAGTGTATTGTTACGGTGGGTTATAAAACAGGACAATATAGTCAATACGCAGGTGAATAATGTTTCTGTTAATTATAAAACAGGAAACGATAATCAATACACAGGGGAATCCTCTTACTGTTAATTATAAACCATGGAATGATAATCAATGGACAGGGGAATAATTCTATTGTTAGTTGTAAAGCAGGACATCATAATCAATACGCAGGGGAATAATGTTAATGCTAATTATCAAACAGGACATGGCTTTTGAGCACCCTTTAAGGACTACTGACGGTGCTTTTAATGGTTCACTCTGTGAAGGTAATAAGACTTATACTTCATAACCTCGTTGAAACTTTTGGCATCTGCCCATTTTTTCAAAGTGGTTTGGAATGCTTCAAGACGTTCCTGAGCCACATTGCGAGCGTTCGTGAACTTTTTCCAGAACACATATACATAGTCTAGGACAGAACATTCCTGTATCTGATCCAAAAACCTTTATTTGATAAGTATTAGAGGACGTCTTATCTCATGTCCATAAACTAATTCAAAAGGAAAAATAAACAAAAAAACTCCTTATACCTCAAGTGAGGCAGGTAAACCTATTGTTTTACTTCGGGATACAGAAGACACCCAAACTATCTTGTTGGGGAATGGAATGGCTTTTCCACCAGACAGCGCATTGAAAGCTGGGTTTTTAGGGAATGGTTTCAGCGGGGAGTATATACCCGTACCATTGTATCGGGTGCACCTGGAGTGTGACCTAATGTCTGGAACGGTAATCATAACAGTTGTCCATAGTTTAGCTGTAGATCCAATTGACCTACTCCTGGGGAATGATTTGGCCGCAGCAATGGTAGTCACTTCTCCAGTAGTTACAGAAAGAGCAAGTGAATTCAAAGAGAGAGAGCAGTTGCAGGAAATGTTTACAGGAATTTTTCCTGTAATGACCCGAGCAATGGATAAACAATGTCCTTTGTTGGAGGCAAAATTGTCACCACATCCAGGTGTTTAGCTATTTGAAAGTTTCTTTGTGGATTTGGATCATCCAATGCCAATGTTCAGTATGTCTTCTCTGATCAAGTGTCAGCAAGCCAATCTAAAGTTAAGTAAAGTGGCAAATTGGCTCTAACTGAAGCTGAAGTAAAGGGATTTCCGGAAGGCTACTATATTAAACATGGGATTCTGATGAGGATGTGGAGACAGGCCTGCTCATGGAGAAGTTTGTTCACCAGATAGCGGTTCTACCCAAGTATCGCTGGGTAATATTAAAAATATCCCATGACATTCCTATGGCGGTACATGTGGGGATCCAGATGACTGAATCACGAATAGGTCTTTACAAGGACATGTTTTATCATATTGAAATCGGCCTTCCCCTACTTCAGTACCTTTACTTCCGGTCCCTCTTTGTCTTTTTCTATAACTCCCTTAAATCTTACGAAGTTCTTGTCACTATCCCAGAAATGCTCACCTACTGACACGTCTACCACTTGTCCGGCTTCAATCCCTAGGATTAGGTCCAATGCCGCCCCTTCTCTTATAGGACTGACTCCGTGCTGGCTCAAAACGCTCTTCTGTATGCACTGTAACTTTTCTGCCCCCTTTAAGCCTTTTGCACTAAGACTACCCCAGCTCCACCGATATGGCATCATTTGAGGAACCGTCTAAGATATTATCCCTCCTTACAGAAGTAATTGTCTCCTTGATCAATTGTGCAATGGCACCTCCTCTTTTACACCCTCCCCTGTCACGGTTGAATATTCTATACCCTGCAATATTGAGCTGCCAGCCCTTCCCTTCCCTCAACCGTGTCTCTGTGATAGCAGTAATATATTCTCCACTGTTAATCAACGCCCTCATATCATCTGCCTTACTCACAGGACTCCTTGCGGTAAAATAGATGCAATCCAGTATTCGCTTATGACTTAACAGTTCGATATTTGCTCTGCCTTCCAGACTAACTTAGTTTCACATCAATATTTGACTGTGCATCACAGCCTACTGTACATCCACTCTGTATCCCATCACCTTCCCAAATTAGTTTAACTCCACCCCCACTCCCCACCCTCACCCCACCCCAGAAGCACTAACAATCCTCCCAGCAAGGATATTGGTCCCGTTCCAGTTCAGTTGCAACCCGTCCAACTTGTACAGGTCCCAGAAACAGACCCAGTGATCCCAGGAAGTGGAAGCCTTCCCTCCTGCACTATTTCTTCAGCCACGCATTCATCTGTTGTACACTGCTATTCCTCTACTCACTAGCACGTAGCACCAGGAGTAATCCAGAGATTGCAACCTTTGATGTCCTGCTTTTTAATCTGCTCCCTAGCTCCCAATACTCTTGTTGCAGAACCTCATCCCTCTTTCTCCCTATGTCGTTGTTACCAATGTGAACCACGAGATCTGACTGTTCTCCCTCCCTCTTCAGAATATCCTGCAGCCAGTCTGTGACATCCTTGGCCCTAGCACCAGGGAGGCAACATACCATCCTGGAGTCAAGTTTGCGGCCACAGAAACGCCTATCTGTACCCCTTACTATAGAATCCCCTATCACTACAGCTCTCCTGTTCTTTTTCCTCCCCTCCTGTGCAGCTGAGCCACCCGTTATACCACAGACGTGGATCTTGCTGCATTCCCCTGAGTAACTATTTCCCCCAATAGTCTCCAAAGTGGAAAATCTATTAGATAGGGAAATTAACCCGGGGGACTTCTGCACCTACCTAGTTCTTCTACTCTACCTGGCGGTCACCCATGTCCTTCCTGCCACAGCAGTCTTTATCTGCATTGTGACCACCTCCCTGTACCTGCTTTCCACGATTATCTCATCCTTCCGGGTGCTTCACAGTGTCCCCAGCCGCCGCTCCAGATCTGAAACGCAGATTGAGAGTAACTGCAGCTGGAACACTTCCTGCACACGTGTTCGCCCTGGACACTGGAAGTGTCCCTGACTTTCCACATTGCATAGGAGGAGCGCTCCACGCTGACGAGCTGCCCTGCCATGACTAACCCTGAATTTACTCCCTCAAATCACCCAAACATTAGATTTTTTACATAAGGGACCTTCATTCCCGAAAATGCTACCTACTGCATTTAAAAATAAAGTACACCTCTCTCTTTCCTTTGGTTACTTACCCAGTATTTAGAGTTATTCCTTAAAAGCAGTTACTCATCAACCAATCACCGTGCAGCTTTGCTGTGATGTAAATATTGACTTTTTTTAGCGTTTCTGTATGACTTTCAAGAATTGTATTACTTTGAAGGGTTGTGTTAGATTGATTGCCCAAATTAATTCGTGGATCCGCATTAGATTGAGAGCTTGCATTAGTTTGAGAGCTTGTTTTAGTTTGAGGGGCTGTATTAGTTGGGGGTCTGTATTGGTTTGAAGTACTGTATTAGTGCAAGGGGTTGTAGTATTTGAAGCTGTTGTATTAATTTGATATGTTGTATTAGTTTGAGGTACTGCATTCGTTTGAGGGCCTGTATTCGTTTGAGGGACTGTATTAGTTGGAGAGCTGTATAAGTTTGAGGTGCTCCATTACTTTCAGGAACTGTATTAGTTTGAGGGGTTGTATTAGTTTGAGGTGCTGCATTAGTTTGAGGTTCTGTTTTAGATTGAGGGCATGTATTAATTTGAAGGCGTGTGTTAGTTGGCCAGGCTGAGTCTCCCTATTGCAACAGCTAAAAAGCATTACCTGACACCTTTTGCTGTGAAGTTCCATCTATCATCTCTCGACCCATTCTCCTCGTCTACCTATGTCCTGTTTCAGACGTGTCATATCATCGCCAATATTTGTGCACCTCCCAGATTCATGTCGTCAGGAGATTTTGAGATTCTGCTCTGTATTCCAAGATCCAAGTAATATATATATATATAGCAAAAGAAAAGAAAGTGGTCACAGAGCTGACCCTCAGAGGACATTCGGACCTTCAAGCCTATGCTGTCTGTCTACGGAGCTATGCAGTCAGTCCCATTCTCTGGTTTGGTTCCCGTAGACATGAATTGCATCCAGCTCCGGCCCTGCACTCTCCAGTCATCTGGCACCTGCCCTGTATCTAAGGAAATTGAAAGATTATGGCAAGCCCTTCCGTTTTCTCCACTGAGCCTTCTTTTATTAATCTGGGATCTAATCCATCTTGACCAGGTAATTTATGTCTAACCATAGCCTTTCCATGATATCCTGCTAATCACTTTTCATCCCGTCCATCAACTCTACATCTCTGATCCTCCCACTAGATTTTCAGCAACATCTAACTTCGTAGAAAACGATACAAATTAGTCATGGAGAATTCTAACCTTATCCTACATCTCTAAGCTGGCAGAAGTGAAGGTCGAGGCTGAATTAGTCTGAGGAGCTGTTTGAGGCATTAGTTTGAGGGTCTGCATTCGTTTAGGCCCTGTATTAGTTTCAGGCTCTGTATTAGTTTCAGAGGATGTATTATTTGGAGGGGCTGTAGTATTTTAAGGGGCTGTATTAGTTTGAGGGTCTGCTTTAATATGAGGGGCTGTATTAGTTTGAGTGTCTGCATTAGTTTGAGGGGCTGTATAACTTTGAGGTTCTGTATTAGTTTGAGGGGCTGTATTCGTGTGAGATACTGCAGTAGTTGGAGGTTCTGTATTAGATTTTGGGTCCGTATTAGATTTAGGGTCTGCATTAGTTCAGTAACTGTATGAGTTGAGGTGCTACATTACTTTCAGGAACTGTATTCGATGAGGGGAAGCGGGTGTTGCAATAATTTGAGGGACAGGATTAGTTTCAGGTACTGTATACGTTTGAGGGGCCTTATTTGTTAGAGGGTCTTTATTCGGTTCAGGGCATGTTTTAGTTTGTTAGAGGGGCTGAATCTCCCTATTCCCACTGCCAAAATGCATTACCAGACACTTGGTAGTGTTAAGTTCCATCTGTCACCTCTCTACCCATTCTAATCGTCTATCTACAGCCTGTTTCAAACATATCATATCATCCCTAATATAAAAGCAAAATACTGCGGATGCTGGAAATCTGAAACAAAAACAAGAAATGCTGGAATCACTCAGCAGGTCTGGCAGCATCTGTGGAAAGAGAAGCAGAGTTAATGTTTCGGGTCAGTAACCCTTCTTCGGAATTCCTAATTCAATTCCGAAGAAGGGTCACTGACCCGAAACGTTAACTCTGCTTCTCTTTCCACAGATGCTGCCAGACCTGCTGAGTGATTCCAGCATTTCTTGGTTTTATATCATCCCTAATGTTTGCCCAGCTCCTAGCTTAGCATCGGCAGGAGATCTTGAGATTCTGCTCTGTATTCCAACATCTTCTTCTGAGTTTGCGAGCCAATTGGCACATTAATACTTCTCCAGTAAGATGTGGACCAATAATATATTCGTCAAGGATTTATGTCTATGCTGGGGCCTCAACCTTTTACAATTTATACAAATGACTTAGGTGAAGGGACGAAGGTATGGATGCTCAATTTGCTGATGACACATAGGTAGGAAAGTAACTTGTGAAGAGGACATAAGGGGGCTACAAAGGGATATAGGTAGATTAAGTCAGTGGCCTGGCAAATGGAGTATAATGTGGGAAAGTATGACATTGTCCACTTTGATAGGAAAAATAAAAAAGAAGCATATTATCTAAATGATGAGAGATTGCAGAGCTCTGAGATGCAGAGGGATCTGGGTGTCTTAGTGCATGAATCGCAAAAGATTAGGATGAAGCTGCAGCACGCAATTCGGAAAGCTAATAGAATGTTATCATTTATTGCGATGGGAATTGCATACAAAAGAAGGGAGGTTATGCGTGATTTATACAGGGCATTGGTGAGACCACAGTTGGAGTGCTGTGTAAAGTACTGGTCTCCTTATTTAAGGAAGGATATAAATGTGCTTGAGGCAGTACAGAGAAGGTTTTCTGGACTAATACCTGGAATGCGTGTGCTGTCTTACAAGGAAGGATTGGACAGGCTAGGCTTGTAACCGCTGGAATTTAGAGGAGTAAGAGGTGACTTGATTGAAACATATGAGATCCTGAGCGGTCTTGACAGAGTGGATGTGGAAAGGATGTTTCCTCTTGTGGGAAATCTAGACCGGGGTCGCCCATTGATGACGGAGGTGAGGAGATTTTTTTCTGTCAGAGGGTAGTGACACTATGGAATTCTCTTCTTCAAAAGGTGGTGGAAGCAGAGTCTTTGAATAAGGCAGAGGTAGATAAATTCTTGATAGGAAAGTTGGTGGAAGGTTATCGGGGGTAGGTGGTAATGTGGAGTAATCAGTTCAGCCACGAACTTATTGATGGGCAGAGCAGGCTCGAATGACCGAGTGGCCTACTCCTGTGCCTAATTCGTATGTACGTATGTTCATACGTATCCAAGTAAATTATATATAGCAAAAAAAAGTGGTCACAGAGCTGACCCTTGGAGGATGTTCGGCCCGTCGAGTCAGTGCCAGCTCTTGACGGAGCTATGCAGTCAGTCCCATTCCCCGGCTCGATCCCCATATCTCTGCAACTCCATTTCTCTCAGTTGACCATACATCTTGCACTGGAAGTCATTGACTGTTTCCAATTCCACCAGCCTTGCAGCAGCAAGTTCCAGGTCATTACCACACGCTGCATAAAACCGTACTTCCTCATATTCCTCCTTTCTCTTTTTTCAAAGCGGTCAATCTGTGTCCCCTAGTCCTGTACCATTTGGTAATTGAAACTGTTTTTCCTGTTAAACTTTTCTAAGCCTGTTTTAATCTTGTCCACTTCGATTAAAACACTCCTCAATCTCCTGTATTATAAGATTTAGATTTAGAGATACAGCACCGAAACAGACCCTTCGGCTCACCGAGTCTGTGCCGACCATCAACCACCCATTTATACTAATCCTACACTAATCTCATATTCCTACCACATCCCCACCTGTCGCTATATTTCCCTACCACCTACCTATACTAGGGGCAATTTATAATGGCCAATTAACCTATCAACCTGCAAGTCTTTGGCATGTGGCAGGAAACCGGAGCACCCGGAGGCAACCCACGCAGACACAGGGAGAACTTGCAAACTCCACACAGGCAGTACCCAGAATTAAACCCGGGTCGCTGGAGCTGTGAGACTGCGGTGCTAACCACTGCGCCACTGTGCCGGAGAACAAACCGAGATTTTCTAAGATAAGCTTATACCTAAAATTCTGTATTGCTGGAACCATTCCGGTAAATCAACTCTGCACCCACTGAAGGACCCTCGCATCCATCATGAAGTGTGGTGTCCAGAACTGGACGCAGTACTCCAGTTCGGGCCCAACCAGAGCTTTATAAAGTTTCAGTGTAACTTCCCTACTTTTGTACTCAATGCGTCTATTTAGGAAGCCCATTATCACACATTTTGTAATGCAATAAAAACGTGCTGGAAATGCTCAGCAGGTCTGGCTGCATCTGTGGAGAGAGAAGTAAAGTTAACTTTTCAGCTCTGTGATCTTTCATCAGAACTGGCAAAGATCAAAAAAGAATTAGGCTTGAATCAAGGGAGGGGGTGGAGGAGAGAGCAAATAGCATGGATTCCCTACAGGAGGCAAGTTGTGAAGAAGTGTAGTCGACTTCGCTGTGGGAATAGGTGGGCTGAAATGAATAGTATTGGACACCATATCTCCAGAGATGGCAACATAGAAGTCGAGGAAGGGAAGGGAAGTTTCAGAAATGGACCATGTGAAGGTGACTGAAGGGTATAAATTTGAAGCAAAGTTGATAAAGTATCCAGTTCATGGAGGGAGCAAGAAACGGCACTGATACAGTCATCAATGTGCTTGAAAAAGAGT
Source organism: Heterodontus francisci (assembly GCF_036365525.1). Taxonomy (NCBI): domain Eukaryota; kingdom Metazoa; phylum Chordata; class Chondrichthyes; order Heterodontiformes; family Heterodontidae; genus Heterodontus; species Heterodontus francisci. The sequence continues at coordinate 15,640,268 of NC_090409.1, read as the reverse complement.
TGGGTGAGGGTGCCTGAGTAGGACTGGAACAAGGAATGTTAGACATGTCCCATAAAAATGCAGGCGTAAATAGGAGCCATGCGGGTACCCATAGCAAACAACTTTTACTTTGATGGAAGCGAGTGGAGTTGAAGGAGAAGTTGTTCAATTTGAGAACAAGTTCAGCCAGGTGGAGGAGGGTGGTGGTGGATGGGAACTTGTTGGGCCTCTGTTCAAGGAAGAAGCAGACAGTCCTCAAGCCATCCTGGTGGTGGATGAAGGTGTAGAGAGATTGGACGTCCATTGTGAAAAGTTTGCGTTTAGGACCAGGAAACTGGAAATTGTCCAAATCGTGTAGGGCGTCAGAGGTGTCACGGATGTAGGTGCGAAGAGACAGGTCGAGCGGGGAACGATAGGATCAAGATAGCAAGATATAGGTTCAGTGGGCAGGAACGTTGGGTCATGTTTATGGATTTTAGAAAGGAGACAGAAGTGGGCTCTCCGGGTTTGCGGGACTATGAGGTTGGAAGCTGTATAGGGAAGATCTCCAGAGGAGATGAGGTCAGTGACTGTTCTGTGGAAAGAGGCTTGACGTTCTCTGGTAGGGTCAGGGTCTTGGGGGTGGTAGGAAGAATGTATCTGAGAGTTGGCTCTCAGCCTCTGCAAGGTAGAGGTCGGCACGTCAAGCAACAACAGCACCACCCTTGTCTGGTTTGTTCACAATCTTGGGCTTAGACCTGAGAGAACGGAGTGCAGCAATTTCAAAAGGAGAAAGGTAAGAGTAAGTGAAGGGAGAAGAGAAATTGAAATGGCCGATGTCTCGTGGAAAAAATTCAATGAAAAGATCCAGTGTGGGTAAGAGGCCAATGGGAGTGGTCCAGGTGGCGGGAGAATACTGGAGACGGGGGACAGTGTTTGCCTTTCGGGGAGGTCTCCTGGTCAAAGACGTGAGCGTCGAGGCGAAGGCGATGGAAGAAGAGCTCAACGTCATGAGGAGAGCGAAATTCATTCAGGTGGGGCATGAGGGGATAAAACTGAGTTTGTTGCTGAGTACAGATCTTTCAGCATCAGAGAGGGGAAGGTCAGAAGGTATAGTGAATATACGGCAAGGGTGCAGATCAGAATGGAAGGGATCAGAGGGAAGTGATGGGGAGGAAGGATCTGGGTGGCATTAGTCCCCATCAGCTGCTGGATCTTGCAGTCCTTAACACCTCAAAGAAATATGTTTTACATACCTCTCTATAAATATGCCCTGCCGCCTTCAAAGATCGATGCACATGCACCCAAGCTCCCGCTTTTCCTGCAGCCTGTTTAGAACTACATAATTAAGTAAAGGTTATCTCTCCCTATTACTTGTATCAACATGCATCACCTGTCACTTGTCAACATTAAGTTCCATCTGCCACCTCTCTGCCCATTTTGCTCGCTTATATATGCCCTGTTTCAGGCGTTTCATTTCATCCTTACTGTTTCCCCATCTCCAAGCTGAGTATTGTCAGGAGATTTTGAGATGTACTCAGTGTTCCAAGATCCAACTAATTTTTATATCACAGAGAAAAAAATATAACTGGTGCCAGTGCTGACCCTCGGTAAACAACACTGTCTACCATCTTCCTGCCTAACAGCAACCTTTTACTTAGTCTCGCTGTCTTCTGTTCTTAAGCCGTTTCTTTTTTTTTAAATATCTTACTGGATACTGATAATCCTGTTCCATAAGCCTCATATTTAAACAAGACTTTTATGTGCTGCATCATCAAATGTTTTCTTCTCACAAAAAAAAGCAACAACCACTGCATTCCCTTCATCAACCTTCACTGCTATTTCATAAACAGCTTCAATTAGATTATTCAGTCATGATCAGCCTTGACGAAAACCATGCTGGCTAGCCTTAACTAATTGAAACTTCTCTGAATGTCAGTTGATATTTTCCCGGATTATTATTTCTAAAACCTTACCGACCACTGATGTTATACTAACTGACTTTTACTTTCGAGGACTGTCATTACACACTTTCTTGAATAAGGGTCTTACATTTAGCACTTTACAATCTTCCAGCATCACACTCGTATCCAGGAAAGACTGGAAGATTGCAAAAACCTCGTCTGCTATTTCCGCCCCCATCATTTTTAATAACTGGGGATGCAAACCATCCAGTCGAAGTGCCTTATGTACTATAAGCCAGCCTTTTTAGTACCTTTCCAGACCATTTTTTGTATCCGTCTCCACGATGTCTACTCACTCCACTTCCACTGATATTTTGTGAGCCTCCATTCCTCTGATGAATACTGATAAAACGTAGTCATTAAGTGCATTAGCTTTACCCTACACCATATATTACCCTATATGTCCCTAATAGGCCACATTCCTCCTTTCACAACTCACTTAATAGTTACAAGCCAGTGTAAGATCTTTGACTTCCCAGTTATGTTGGCTGCCATTGCATTCTCATATTCTCTCTTTACTAGTCTTATATTCTTCCCCACCTCGCCTCTCAACGTACTGCCACTGGCCTGGTTCTCACTTCAGTTCACCTGACATGCATCATGTGCCTTCTTTTTTGATTGTTTCATCATCATCTATATCTCCTTCATCAACCAAGGAGACATGTTCTTCATTCCGCTACCTTTCACCCTTGGTGGGATATTCCTAATATGTTGCTGAAGCACCTCTTCCTTAAATATAACCTATTGTTCTGATGCAGATCTTCCTGCCAATCTTTGGTTCCATTCTTCCCAACTGGATCCCTTCTCATTTTTTTGAAATTAGTCCCCTTCCAATCAAGACACTTTACATTATTTTGTTCTTTGATTTTCCGCATTACTAGTCGAAAACCTATGATACGATGATCACTCTTACCCAAGTATTTGCATTGACGCCGGGTCCACTTGGGTCAGCTCATTTCCCAGCACCAGAGTTCGCAATGCCTCTCTTCTAGTTGGCTGGGATCATACCGATCAAGGAAGTTCTCCTGACACATTTTACAAATTCCTCCCAGTCCTTAATCTTTAATCCAAAATCATATCAATCAACTTTTTGGTCATTAAAGTTCCCTAATATCACAACTCGTTAGTTTTTGCACATCTCTAGAGGATACCCCGAGGACAGCAATCATGCACATTCTGCTCCACAACTTGCAACAATGGATTCTGTACTTGCCATGTCTAAGCACGTCCCTTTCCAGCAATGAAAAGTCTTCCCCAATCAGTACTGATACCCCTTTATATCTTTGTATCTTTATATATAAAGGGCCCGGACCTCGTTTCCATTATTTCCACTACTTCGCATTCCATATTTAAACATTCGCTCACTGACCTTAATCACCACACTTTGTGTGTTTACATATGTATTGTACTCCCATCTTTGAATTCCTCATAGTCCTTCTCAGTCCACTGCCATCTAATGCACACTCACTTTCCTCACTTCAAATATTTATGTTTTATATTATCCATACATGGCTTATGTGCGTCATTGTCTTTTGCCGGTATTTATTTTCCATCCCTAATTGCCCTTGAGAAGGGGAAGGTGAGCTGCCTTCTTGAATCGCTGCAGTCCATGTGGGGTAGGTGCATCCACAGTGCTATTAGGAAGAGATTTCCAGAATTTTGACCCCGCAGCATTGAAGGAACGGCTATATAGTTCCAAATCAGAATGGTTTGTGACTTGGAGAGGAACTTGCAGGTGGTGGTGTTCCCATGCATGTGCTGCCCTCGGCCTTCCACTTGGTAGAGATTGCCTGTCTGTCAGGTACTGTCAAAGGAGCCTTGGTGCGCTGTTGCAGTGCATCTTGTAGATGGTGCACACTGCTGCCACTGTGTGTCAATGGTGGACGAATTAAATGTTTGTGGATGGAATAACAATCAAGCGGGCTGCTTTCTCCTGGATTGTGGCGAGCTTCTTGAGTGTTGTTGGAGCTGCACCCATTAAAGCAAGTGGAGACTACTACATCACACTCTTGACGTGTGCCTTGTAGATGGTGGAAAGGATTGGGGAGTCAGCAGGTGATTTACTCGCCACTTGATTCCTAGCCTCTACCTGCTCTTGCAGCTATTGTATTTATATGGCTACTCTATTTCACTTTATTGTCAATGGCAAACCCCAGGATGTTGATAATGGGGGATTCAGCGATCGTAATGACATTGAATATCAAGGGGGGATGGTTAGATTCTCTCTTGTTAGAGATGGTCATTGCCTGGCAATTGTGTGGCGTTTATGTTACTTGCCACCGATAAGCCCAAGCCTGTATATTGCCCAGGTCTTCCTGCATTTCTATACGGATTGCTTCAGTATCTGAGGAGTTAGGAATGGTGCTGAACATTGTGCAATCATCAGCGAACATCCCCACTTCTGACCTTAGGATTGAAGGAAGGTCATTGATGAAGCAGCTGAAGATGGTTGGGCCGAGGATACTACCCTGAGGAACGTCTGCAGTGCTGTCCTGGAGCTGAGATGATTGACCTCCAACAACCACAACCATCTTTCTTTCCGGTAGGTGTTCCTCCAACCAGCGGAGAGTTTTCTCCCGATTCTCATTGACTTCACTTTTGCTAGGGCTCCTTGCTGCCATACTCGGTCAAATGCTGCCTTGATGTCAAGGGTAGTCACTTTTACCTCACCTCTTGAGTTCAGCTCTTTTGTCCATGTTAGGAGCTGAGCGGCCCTGTCGGAACCCTAATTGAGCGTCACTGAGCAGGCTATTGCTAAGCAAATGCTGCTTGATAGCTTTGCTGATGACACCTTCCATCACTTTACTGATGATTGAGAACAGACTTATGGGGCAGTAATTGGCTGTTTGAACTTGTCCTGATTTTTGTGTACAGGATGTACCTGGGCAATTTTCCACTTTTACAGGTAGATGCCAGTATTGCAGCTGCACTGGAACAGCTTGGATAGGGGTGTGGCAAGTTATGGAGCACAGGTCTTCAGTTCTATTGCCGTAATATTGTCTGGGCCTATAGCCTTTGCAGTATCCATAGCCTTCTGTCGTTTCTCCATATCATGCAGAATGAATCAAATTGGCTCAGGTCTGGCATCTGTGATGCTGGGGACGTCAGGAGAAGACCGACATGGATTATCGACTCGGCACTTCTCGCTGAAGATTGTTGCAAATGCTTCAGCCTTATCTTTGCATTGATGTGATGGTTTCCCCCATCATTGCGAATGCTGATATTTGTGGAGCCACCACCTCGATTTATTTGTTTATTTGAACATCATCATTCACAGCTGGTTGTGACAGGACTGCAGAGCATAGATCTGATCTATTAGTCATGGGATCGCTTAGCTCTGTCTATCGCCTGCTGCTTACACAGTTTCGCACACAAGTCATCCTTTGTTGTGGCTTCACCAGATTGACACCCCATTTTGAGGTATGCCTGGTACTGCTCCTGGCACGCCCTCCTGCACTCTTCATTGAACCAGGGTTGGACTGCTGGCTTGATGGTAATTGTCGATTGAGAATATGCCGGGCCATTATGTTACAGATTGTCGTTGAGTACAATTCTGCTGCTGCTGATGGCACAAAGCGCCTCGTGGATGCCTAGTTTTGCATTGCTAGATCTGTTCGAAATCTATTTCATTTAGCATGGTGGTTATGCCACACAACACGATAGGGGGTATCCTCAATGTAAAGGCAGGATTTTGTCTCCACAAGGACTGTGCGATGGTCAGTACTACAATAGTGTCATGGAGAGATACATCTACAGCAGGCACATTGGTGAGGAAAGGTCAAATATGTTTTTCTTCAAGTTATCCTCGTAACTGAAATTCCTCATCCCTGGAATCATTCTCATGAATCTTTTCTTTACTCGCTCCAATGCTGTCATGTCTTTCCTAATGGCGACTTCCAGAACTGGACACAACACTCGAACTGAGGCTGAACGAGTGTTTTATACACGTTCAGCATAACTTCCTTGCTCTTGTGCCCTATGCCCGTATTCATGCCCAGGATACTGCATGCTTTATTAACTGCTCTCTCAACCTGCCCTGCCACCTGCAATGACTTATGCAGCTATACACCTAGGTCGTTCTGCCCCTGCACGCTCTTTAGAATTGTACACTTTATTTTATATTGTCTCTCCATCTTCTACCTACCTGCATGAATCACATCGCATTTCCCTTCACTTCATCTGCCACGTGTCTTCCCATTCCACCAATGTATCTATCACCTTTTGGAGTTCTACGCTACCCTCCTCAATTATGTTATGTGTGAACAGTTACTTTAAGACTGTAGAAGGTATTTAGTGGGGCTCCCCAGGGGTCAGTGTTGGGATGCCTGCTTTTCATGACCTGCATTAATGACCTGGACTTTGTTGTACAGGGCACAATTTAAAAAAAAAGTTGAGGATGACAAAGGACTTGCTAGTATTGTGAACCATGAGGAGGATAGTGATAATCTTCAAAAGTATATAGGCAGGCTGATGGTATAGGCTGACAAGACAACAATGAGGAAATGTGATATCATGAGGGATCTGGACAGAATATACACGGGATACGGAGAAATTCAACGATTGGCTATCGAATCCAGGACTAGAGGGTCGAGAACCAAAGAAAAGCGACTTAATGATAAGTGCAAAAGATGAAGCAGTGACATGAGGAAAACTTTGTTTTATGGAGCAAGTGCTCAGGATGTGGAATACATGCCTGGCAGTGCAGTAGAGACAAATTCAATTGGGGCCTTCAGAAGAGTACTAGCTAATTATCTGAAGATTAATAAAAACAATGAAGGGCTATGGAAAAAAACAGGGGAGTGGGACTAGGTGAGGTGGTCTTTAAGAAAACGGTCACTGACACGGCATGCCGAATGCCTCCTTCTATGCTGTTCCCGCTGACTGTATCAAACATCTCGGAGAGATCTACAAAAGTAGAATACATGCCTATGTTGTGTTCTCTACTTTTCTCCTGGACCTGTCTCAGCACAAAAATCATACCTACACTTCCTTATTGTGTCTGTATCTTCACAGACTCTGACGGAACCTCTCTGCATCTATTGCCGGAAAACGTTTAGTTCGAACCAAAATGGTCAAGATTTTGCCTGCAATGGAGAGTAAACCTCCGTAGTTTGAACAGTCAGAATTCTCTCCCTTGTTTCTTTTTTTTTGTTGAGGCAGACAGTCACTGCACCTCGAAGGTTCTGAAGCAGTGTACTTTTCTTGCAGCATGCTGACAGCCCATCTGTAAGCCTATCAATGTTTACATATCTTCACTGTTTATCGACCTTGGCTGGAATCCCATCTATACCAGGGGCTTTAGTGATTTTAATTGAGCTGTAGCGGTCTTGATCTTCACATGTGTAGTGTTCCATCCAGCTCGCATTTCACTTCCCTCTGCGAGATCATTGCGATGGACGTCTCCTACACCATCTGCGGGTCATCAACTAGGCTCTCATAGTAATCTGACTACTTGTTGCCAAGATCACATCTGTGTCTTTGGGCATTGTTGTTCCATCCGAAGATTTTAATGATGCCTGCACCTGGTGGAACGTCCATATACAGATCTCAAGGCTTCTGAGTAGAATTTCATATCTCCCATAGCTGCATACATCTGTGCCTTCTCAATGACCACTGTTCGTGAATGTCTTTGGTTGACACGGAGGTTGGTTGGCAGAGGGATGCAGGCTTCCCTATATGCAGCGTTTGCAGCCTGCTCATCAGTACATGCAAGTTATCGATTGAGGCAGAAGTGTTTCTTCTGAAGAAGCTCTTGGATTTCAATATAATTTTTCTCGAAAATGATCTTGGCTTCTTCTGTTTGAGAAGCCAACAAGCTCTGCAGTTTTTTTCAACCTTAGAGGACGGAGTTCAACTGTCCCTACTGCTCTGCTGGATTAATATCAATATCCAGAGTCACGTCACCGCAGAGTCTCTGTTCAAGCTTGCTCTGGGAACGGTTTTCCTCCTGTAATTACAGTCCATGGACTTGCGTTTTCCTTGTTTGTGGCTCTTTTTTTCTTTTGGGCGATGGTTTGATTGTGAAGGCATGATTAAGTCGAAACAGTATGTGGTTGCTCTCGCAGTCAGGACTAGGCATAACACTACTGTGCAGCACGTCCCATATGTTTCGTTGCTGCACCAGAAGATAACACAATAAGTGCCCGTGCTTTGAGACTGGATGCCTTCAGCTGATTTGAAATCAGGCTTTGTGATGGAGCACAGAATTAGTAAAATTGAGTCCCTACTCCGGTCATAATTCCAGCATAATTCGACCATATTTTCATTACACTTGCCAATACCATATCTTCCCCAGACAGTTTGTCAATGCTCTTGGTCAGGCCCAACTCATGCATTAAAATCTCGAAATATGGTGAACATATCATTGGAGTCAAACTTCAGTGGACGATTATACGGCTCACAGTAGAAGCTTTCTTTGATCACCAAATCGGCTTGTAGGGAAGGTGAATAAATGCTGATAATGGTAGCGAATTGATTGTCCTGGACTGATAATCGTGGGGATATGAGGCGTTTGGAAAAGCCCATGGGGAGGTTCTTACACATGCTGTGAATATATGTTTCACTCACAAATTCCTTAAGAGGGATCACTCAACTTTAATTTTCTCTGACCAAAAAGTGTATAGGCTGCTCCCTGTTCTGTTACTGATCCCTGCTCTGTAAAGCAAACCTCACTGAATGATGTGATGTCAATGTCCAGATGGGCATGCTCACTGGCTATTAGTGTGGAAGATCTTTCAGGGCGTCTGTAATCATCTGACTCTGACATTGTGTGAATAATCCAGCCTGCAAGCTTCAAGATTTATTTTTTCTAGTTTGCTTTTTTTTTGCATTTATATGTGTTATTTCATTCTTTCGCACCGCTATCGGAGATGCCCGTTGGCTATGGTTCGCCAACAAGGAGAGTTGAGACAAGAATTGCATGGGCCATCTTTTTTAGTCCCATCCCCATTCGGAACAAGCACTATTATTCCGAGAGAATACTGCTTCGTCACTCAGAGTGTTGCCAGATGATGTTGTTGTCTCAGCTCAACAGTCAAATAACTCATGATGCTGAACCACCTACATGCAGAATTGAAGCTGAATCTGCCAGTGCCACCTTGCACCTGCCATTGTCGCCTCTCCCCATCGCTGTCTGGTACACTTCCTTACTGTGGTAACTCTGATTAAAGTGGAAACCAGCTGGTGCAGACGAATCCCATTCTTCAGGCTGTGTCATTCTGTTCAGTGTCGCAGCAGGCTGAAACAGCTGAGGCAATTGAAAAGATGCATTTGCTGTGGCAGAGGTGCATTAGTGTTAAATATGATGGTGGTTTATTGCTGAAGCGTGGGTTCAATGGAAATAGATCAGTGCTGATTTTTGGGGGGACTGGGTGGTGGCGGTGGGTGGAAGTGAACAAATCCTGCAAGATGGCGATGGCAAAGAAGAAGCAAAGTCTGTGCATGTTGCTGTGAGGGGACGAGCCACAACCCCACGCAAATCTCAATGGGGCCTGCACTTTACTAATAAACAGGTAGAGGTTAGCACTGAGATTGTTTCAGCAGAAAGTTATGCCTCAGGTTTGGTGACTGTTCGGATTAAGGTTGTGCTTTGTTTCATAGTTAGTGTTACATTTAGTGTTGCGGTTAGCAGAGAGCTCGGTTTAGGGTTAGGTTCAGTTTAGCAATTTGTGTTAAGATTCTGGTTTGTGACCGGTTCATATACAGTATGTGTTGGGTTAGTTATAGCGTTAGGTTTAGATTAGGAATACAATTTGAGTAAGGGTTAGATTTAGCATTAGGGTTAGTGTTGCAGTTAGGGTTAGGTTTGGGGTTAGGCTTGCAGTTAGATTTATGGTCAGGGTGACAGTTTGGTTAGCGTTGAATTGCGGTTTAGCATTATGGTTGCACTTAGGCTTAGGCATACCGTAAGCATACATTTAGGTTTAGGATTAGTTTTTTGGTTAGGGTTACCGTTAGCGTTAGAGGAAAGGTTAAATTAGAGTCACAGTTAGGTTATAGTTTGAGGTTACAGTTAGGGTTAACTTGTAGAAAGTGTTGTAGTCATAGCTGGCTAGGTTTGTAGGTTGGGCTATGGTTGGGGTTAGAGTAAGCAGTAAGAGCTATGGTTACGTTTGGGTTATAGTTAAATTTAAGGTTATGCTCGGGGTTAGAGTTGCAGTTATAGATAGTCTCAGGATTACAGTTAGTCTTACGGTTATTGTCATGGTTTGGGTTAGATTTATAGACAGCGTTAAATTTACAGTTAAGTTTAACATCATGTTTAGATTTATGGTTAATGCTCAGGTGTGTTTTGCATTATATGTTTGGGCAAGGCTTAGTGTTAATGTTAGTGTTGCAGTTCGGATGAGCATTAGGGTTAGTGTATTGGATATGGTTTGGGGTTATGGCTAGGGGTTACTTTAGGTTTAGGTTGTCAGCTAGGTTTAGGGTTTGGTTTGCAGTTGGAGATCGGTTTCAGGGTACAATTAGCTTTAGGGTTTGGGTTTAGTTAGAGTTGCAGTTAGCAGTGGGGCACGGGTTACCGTCAGGTCTACCATTATGGTCATTGTTGGGATTATGGCTGGTGTTACTTTTATGGTTATGGATAGTGTTAGGACTACGTTTAATGCTAGGCTTGGAGTTAAAGCTATGTTTCCATCTGGGTTTAGGGTTAGGTTTAGGTTTGCAGTTTGATTTAGGGTTTGCATTAATGTTCAGTTTGCACACAATATTAAAGCTAAATTAGGGGGAGAGTTGGGATTCGGATTACATTTAGGGTGACAGGGTATGTTATCATTAGTGTTAGCATTCCATAAAGGTGGAGGAGAAAGTATGAGAGAGAGATCGATCGATAGATAGATAGATAGATAGATAGATAGATAGATAGAGAGAGAGAGAGACAGAGAGAGACTGAGAGAGATGGAGAAAAATAAAGACACAGGGAGAGAGAGTGAGAGACAGCCAACAACTTATGTTTTAATAGTGATTTTACCATAACAAGAAATTTGAAAAAAAAACAGCACAGGAGACTTAGTCACAGATTTTGGCTTTAAGGAGAGTCTTAAGGTTGGTGAGTGCCTGGAACTTGCTGCCCGGGGAGGAGGTGGAAGCAGGTATGATCGCGACGTTTAAGATGCATCTTGACAAATAGCTGAATAGGATGGGAATAGAGGGATACGGTCCCCGGAAGTGCAGCAGCTTTTAGTTGAGACAGGCATCAAGATCGGTGCAGGCTTGGAGGGCCGAATGGCCTGTTCCTGTGCTGTACTGTTCTTTGTTCTTTGTTCTAAAGTAACAGCTAAGCAGGCAGAGATGTTTGGCGGGAGGAGGGGTGGATTTCAGAGATTAGTACCCAGGCATCTCGCCAATGTTGGAGAAAAATAAATAAGGGATGTGCGGATTTAGGATTAGCGTCACAGTTAGGATTCGGTTCCGGGGTAGGCTTGCAGTTAGATTCATGGTTAGGGTTACAGTTAGGTTAAGTGTTACATTTAGGGTTAGGGTCATGGCTCCATTTAGGGCTAGGCATACCATTCGCATACATTTAGATCAGAATTAGAGGAGTGCAGAGATTTCTGAGTTGAATGGGCTGCAGGAGTTTACGCATACAGGAATGTTTATAGGGGCTGGAGAAGGTTACTGAGATAGGGAGGGCTGTAGGATTGAATCAGCTGCCAGAAATTTCGAGAATCGAGTGAATGGACGGATTTGAAAACTGAGATGAAAATTTTAACATCGATACGCTGCTTGCCTGGGACCCAATGCAGGTCAGCAAGCTATGGGGTGATAGGTGATCCTGTCTAGGTCTGACTCAGGACACGACAGCAGGACTTTAGATCAACCCCAAATTTACAGAGGATAACTTGTAGGAGAGCAACCAGGTGTGCTGTAGATTAGTAATGTCTAAAGCAAACTAAGGCATGCATGAGGAGCAGAGCAGCTGAGGCAGAGAGGGAGTTGGAAAAAGGCAGTCTTAGTGACGGCACAAATATGGAATAGCAATCTTATCTTGGGCTCAACTATGACAGGAGGTTTTCTCAGACAGTTGCCAAGGAGAGGGATTGAATCAGTGGCTATGAGATTTGAGGCAGCAATCGAAGACTGGCAGTGACAGACGAGGTCATGGGGGTGGGGCTGGGGAGGTGGTGTGAGGATGGAAGAGGAATTCTCTGAATAACGAATTTTCAGCAATAATAAAAAAACTCACGGGAAGATTTCCAGCATCTGCTCATTTTGGCTTTTGTAATAACAAGTTTTGTTTTATGATTAGATGCAAGAAGCTGAGAATCGAACCAGTGCAGGAGGAGAAGTGACTCTGGCTGTTGTTTCTCCTCCTGTCCTACAAGGGATCTTTGAATCTACTTCTGCCCCCTTTCTGTCTGGTCCTCCAAATGCAGCCCTTAACTCCACCATCCTGCTACAACTTTGTATGTCTGACCCAACATGCGATCCCCACCCCGACCCCGCCCAGACACTGCCCCAGCTAATGTTGTTTTGGATCATCTAGCTGTCGGTCACCTCTTGCCCATGAGAGATGAATATTACATTCATAGAATGGAAACACTAGGACTTGCCTCTGGGTTGCTCTCATTTGGTTTGTTTATTCATTTGTTGAAGAATTGATGTAAATGAATATTTCACCGCACTCTTGATATGCTCTCTGAACTTGGACTGAGTCACCCCATAAAGAAATGCGTTTGTACAGCAACTTAAAATCATCAGCATCCATCCAACTTGTCGCAATACATATAAAGAATCATTGTATTCCCCAGGATCTGTTCCAGTAATTATATAGTATAAGAAATTTATAACATTTACCAACCACAGAATTATGAAGCTGCCGGATATGGTGAAGAGCAAAATCACAGACTTCCTTCTGCTCTCCATCTCTGGGTCACTGTTATTCTCTCCCTTGCTCGGGCCTCTCAGTCCCTTACGGACTTGACTGGTGACGAAAATGTGTCTGACTGTCAGAACGTTGAGCAACAGAATTAAAACGAATGGTAGCAATGGGATTAACATCTTATCAAACCAGTCAAATAAAACCCATCCGGGCTCAATATAATAGCTTGGCTTCATATGACAGCCCCATGGTATGTTGTCAATTACCTCTGCAGGTTCAAATGTAAAGTAGAAGGGGATATTTTTAAAACAGAAAAAAATACAAGTTGTTCCAAGAACCACAACTGCAGTTTTCTTGGTGCAATAGTTTCTTCTCAGCTTCTGGCAACAAATGGCCACAAATCGATCAAAGGTGAAAGTGACGGTGAACCAGACAGAGCACGCTACTGCTGCACGAAGCAGGGCAGCAGTGACACTACACACAGGGGTGATGTTCAGGAAAGATCTCGGGAAATAATAATTATTGAACGGCCACAGTATGAGTTCTGTGATAATGACCAGCAAATCCGCAGTTGCCATGGCCACCAAGTACCGAGTGGTGCAGATGGAGAGGCCGCATTTTCCCTGGGAAAGGATTGCAATCGCCACTAAATTAACTGTAAGAGCGAAAGGGAAAAGAGACTGAAAATTAAGAATCAAACATTTACAGATTTAACTCTGGACAATGTACCCCAAACTATCTAAAAAGTAATCTGGTATTGGAGATTTGAATCATTCCGCCTCGGAATATTAAATCACTCCCTCAAAATCAGAAACCCCCAACCCAGACCACAGCCCTTCCGGTTCACACTACCCACCCTGGAATTGGACCACTCCTCTCAGGATTGGACACAGACAGGCTTGGGCCATCTCTCCTGGGATCAGACCACCTTGCCGCGCTCAGAATCCCTGGAAAGTAGGTTTCCACATCGTTTCTTGGATTACGCACTCTCCTTGCGCCCTCCCTACCCCGGAATCGGACCAGGATAGGAGACGCATCTCTGCAGAAGAGCATCACCATTCCCAGACATTGACCACAAAATGGGATAGGAGCCTACTGCCGCGGGGTGAGGATCAGACACGATTGCTCTCCGGACTCAGGCTAACCTGCAGGATAGAAGGCACGTCTCCGGGGTTTTTGATTAATAACCAAGTGGTCGGAAATGACAGTACTCACTCCCCCTGCAGTGTTGGCATTTGGACACCCCTGCTAACAAACCGCCGCCTATATTCTGGCGTCAGTATTTGGACCACCCTGGACTTCAGCTCTTCTGCAGAGCCCTGCCTGCCAAATATGAAGCCCATCTGGTCACTCAGGCTGCCACATGGCGGGTAAACTGTCAAGGATAAAAGGCACAGGCTTGGAGTTAAAATTATGAAAGTCAACTCTCCACGTATCTCACTCATCCCTGTCAATATCCAAGCTTAAGTATTAGAGCAAAACGAAATACAGAAAGTACTGCACATCTGATAAAATAGGAGATTGTTTAAAACAGTCAGCGGGACAGGCAGCATCTGCGGAGAGAGAAGCAGAGTTAATGTTTCAGGCTGATGGCCTTTCATTAGAACTGGAGGATACTAGCGATTTATGGTTGGATTTCAAAAGCCCTCTGCGAGAGGGAATTTAATTTGGAATCTTCAAAGGAACGAGCACAGCAGCGTTCTGGAGGATGTGAACAATGTGGAGGGCCATGAGGGCTATGGGAAGTGATGATATACATGGTGCAGAGGTCCAGAATAAAGCTCAGCTACTCCAAATGAGCCGCAGAGTAGCCATTGTTGAAGCTGTAACACCTGTTTTACACTGTGGTGAGTGGTAGTAGTCTAGGCAGGACTGTAAGCCCTCTAGCATCAGCGGGGTTGGCAGGAAAAGAACTGATGAACGTATGCAGCCAGCTGATGGATGCAGTCGGAACAGGCTACTCTGACATTGGACAGAAGAGCCCAACATGAGCTTCAGCAGATGCAACCTCCGGGATATACGGAGGCCTGATGAGCACATCGTGGGCAGTAAGGGGAAGAGGTCTCCAGCCTAGACGTCGGTTCCACTGTCCAACAGTTAGCTACCTTCTAATGAAAAACAGTAAGTGGTGCAGTGGGTAGTGCAGACGTTCTTATATTTCTGTGCACGCATCAAGATTTACCTGAGCCCCTGCGGCTACCATTGCCCTCGTCAATTTTTATGGTACCTTGAATTTCTATGCAACTAGCTCGTTCCAGCATCACATCTGGACCATCGGGCAGATAGATCATGGATGCCACATTCAGGAGAAAGGGGGCTACATCTATTTTGACAGAAATGGGGCTCCACAGAAACAGAGTGGAGGTGGGGGTGGGCTTTGCAACCATCGCTGATTTCCCTTTTAGTGGAGGGCATCGTCTATTTCATGCATATCATCATCAAGCCACCCAGTGACCGTCCAATAAGGTATAGCAACAGGAACAGCTTCCACTTCCCCTACGTCCAACTGGTCTGCGAGGACACCAAGAGATTCCTCTTCCTTGGCAGCTGCCCTGACTCTTTAATCATCCACCAGTCCAGGCTGCCTCAGATATTCACAGGATTCCCCAATGTGCGTGGATGGGTCAAAGGTGAGAATGGAAATCCCTTAAACAGATGGCTTCTGACCCCTCTGTGGGAGTCC
Organism: Heterodontus francisci; assembly: GCF_036365525.1. Lineage (NCBI taxonomy): Eukaryota > Metazoa > Chordata > Chondrichthyes > Heterodontiformes > Heterodontidae > Heterodontus > Heterodontus francisci. The sequence goes on along the minus strand of NC_090409.1, from coordinate 15,624,841 downwards.
CAGACAGAGACACAGAGACGATACAACCAATGGCACCTGTTCACCAGGTCAACCATTGAGCATGCCATCGTGGTTCTGAAGAACCAATTCTGATGCCTGGGCTTGACGTGCGGTACACTCACACACTCTTCTGTAAGGGTATGGGTCATTGTGGTGGTCTGCTGCGCTGTCCATATCAGGCATTCCAGAGAGGTATAGGTCTTGAAGGCAGTGAGGCAAACGGACAGCTTATCGGGGGAGGTGCAGTTGATAAGAAATTAGGATGAAGAGAAATTGGAGGGAGATAAAATTGAACAGCGAGGTGGATCGGCTGCAAAACAAGGTGGCCTGCTGTTTCCAATCACGGGGAAGAGGACCTCTCCCCTCTTTCTTGCGGCTTCAAGCATTAGATCCAGGTAGGCATCACTGAAGCGGCGACCTGCCCTGCGCCATTTGCTAGGCCCGCTTCTCCCTTGTGACATCTCGCTCCTGTCTGGTGCATTGAAAGGTTTTTTGCCGAAACCACAGATGTCACCTTTAGGACAACCAGTGACCTTAATGAAGGCTGCCGTTGGGTGTTTACAGGAGCCCCACACTTCATTTGACTCAGCTTCATTTTCAATCTCTCTAGCTCAAAGTGGACAGGAAACCCACCCTACCAATTAAGAGCTTGCCCAATTGAAAATCAGAACCAGAATTAGTTTCCCACCGGACCTAAAACTATACCAGGTTCCCTGCCCCAGCAATAATAGTTTGAAGCAATAATAGAACTAGTGAAAAGCCAGGTACAGGAGGACGAAAAACCAAATGGGAAGGTCTGTAAACGGATCAAAGGCAGGATGATCCCATGATAAAAAGAGATGATGCTGCAATGTGAATGAGACAAGTAAAGAACCAGAGGATGGGTTCTGAGTAGGTTTAAATGGTTACAGCAGAATAGCAGATGGAGAGAGGAACATGGGAAATCTAACAAAGAGGAGAAAGCTCCAGTAGCCCGGAGAAGTGGCAAAGAATGGTAGCGAATAAAATGAGTTATTTAAACTATATGGCGTTCTTCGTACTTGACCTTCAGTGGAAGCGTTTGGAAGATCGAGGAAGGAGAGGTCAGAGTGAGGGTGGGATGTAAAATTGAAGTCACAATCAACTGGAAGCTCAGTATCTCGCTTGCAGACTGAACGGAGGAGCCCATCAAAGCAACCACTCAATGAGCAACCTCTTCCATCGTGAGCAATGACTACTGTTAATAAAGTGTAAGAAGTGAAAGCAAATTGTTCATTTTCCTTGAAGGATCAGTTCGATCACTGGACAGTGAGAAGGCAGAATTGAAAAGGCCATGTGTTGTATCTCCTGCGTTTGCATGGATAGATGTTCCAGGAAAAGGAGACAATATTAGGAATAATTGAGGAGAGTACCAGGATTTCACAAATATGAGGACAGGAGGGGAGCATAATATAATGGTGGTGTTGGACTTAGTTGGACATTTGTAAAAAAAGATGGGAGGGTGTTGTGTTGAATGTGAAGACTGGTGGGGTGGGATGGGAAACTAAGGGGAACTAGATATTGTTTCTGGCAAGAAGAGAAGTGCGTGAAGGCAATAACAACATTAAAAGGATGGGCACAGTCGACTGTCCTGTTTACCACTTTGGAAAGGATTTCTCGTTGAGGAAAAATGGATGCAGCTCAGAAGCGAAGGTAGCATCACCACAATAGACTGTTTAGCTTGGATAATGGAACAGAGCCTTTCCAGTTTCCTGGGCTTAATCAAGGTAGCTGTGGAAGTATGCGGCATATAGTAACAGTTGGTGGACAGCCAATCCCCTGAAATAGAGGTAGAGAAGTCGACAACGACAATTGTCATAGGATGATCATGCGAAGACGAGAGAGCTGTGGAAATTAGAAATAAAGCTGGTGACATTTTCCAGTTCAAGGTAAAGAAGGGAAATGGAAACAGCACAGTCATCAAAATATTAGGAAAAATATGTGAAGGACGGGACCTGAGCAGGATTGGAACAAAGAATTCTTCATGTATCTGACACAAAGGCAGCACAGCTGGGACCCATACAGCCCCCATTGTGACACCAATTGAGTGATGAATGTTTACACCCGAGGTCCAGGTCCCTTGCACAATGGTCAGTATCAAAAAACTATGAGGGCTTTCATTCCAAAAACCAGAGTCAGTGAGAGGGAATGGAGTTTTGGGGGGATGGCAAGTGAATGAAGCAAAACAATTCTATTACAAATGGGGCCCTCGGAATGTACTGGCAGGTGATAGTGGGGGCAAATCTAGCGGGCAATGACCTCCTGGTGACTGATAGGCAACTTACCGCCCACTATGAGTTCGAGAACAGCTCGTTTACCTGGACCTTTGTTAGAGAGTAGCAGACTGACATGAGCAAAAATATAAATTGACTTCTGGAGCACAGATTCGAGCTCAAAAGGACGGAATGCACGCGTATTGTGTGATAGTCGGCCAGAATGACGTAGAACATGAGGATGCACAATCAGAAGATCTGTGAGAGGAGGAACTGAACGTCAAACATTATTGTATAAACTGAATAAAAGCCAAAAGACAAATTTGCGTGGAAAGTGTGGAGATATCTGATAAATTATTCAAAGAAAGAGCAAAGATCTTTGGTTTGAATGGATTGCATCCACACATACTGAAAACAAAAAGATTGGGAAGAGATAGTGGAGGAACGATTATCTGTTCACGCGTAATCATCAGAATAGGGAATAGTGCCAGGTGACTGACAGACAGCTAATGTGATTTTTGTTTTAAGACAGAAGATAAAACAAGTCCAAAGAACTATCGTGCTGTTAGCATAACGTCAGTGGTGGGAAAGATAATAGAGCCCTTAATCAAAGATGTAACAGAAAAAAGACAACTAGAAACACATAATATAATAGAGTATATATATCAAATTGACGTTCATGCTTGACAAACCCAATTGAATAGTATAAGAAAGAGCAGATAAGACTAATAGAGCAGATGCAATACACATTGATTTTCTAAAGATTATGGAAAAGGAACTACCCAGCCGACTCGTGACTCATCACAGAGCGGATTTAGGGGACACACAGCAGATTGGACACAAATCAGCTAGAGGAAGACTAATAACAGGGAGCAGGAGGTAAACTTCTTTACTCAGGTTAGTGGAACGTAAGCATTTGCATTCACAAGCATTCGCATTGGGACCACTGAGATTCATCAAATACATTAATGGTAGGAACTCGGGAGTGAAAAGTACAAAGTCAAAGTTTGCACAGCAATAAGATTAATACAGATGAAGAATGCAGTCAATTGTTGAAGACGAAAATTATGAATAAACTTGCATAGTTGGTATGTTAGCCTTCATTTTGAGGGGTTTTGAGAAGTCTTGCTGCAATTGGATAGAGCCTTGGTGAGACTGCATCCTGAGGTTTGTGTACAATTTTGGTCTCATCAAAAGGAGGATATACTTGCCATAGAGGGGCTGCAACAGACGTTCACCAGTCTAATCCCTGGTATGTCAGTATTGTCTTATGAGGAGATATTGACGAAACAGGGCATGAATTCTCTAGAGTTCCGAAGACTGAGAGGTGATCACATTGAAATTTACATCATTCTTAAATAAGTGACAGGCTGAAAGTAGATAGGATGTTTCCGCTGGCTGCTGAGTCTAGAACCAGGGAGCATAGTCTCAGAATAAAGGATGGGCCAGATAAGACTGAAATGAGGAGCAATGTCTTCACTTAGAGGGTGGTTAATCTTATGAGCTCTCAAACGCAGAGGGCTGCAGAAGCTCAACCATTGAGCATGTAAATCAATTTATTGCTGCATAATAATGAGATCAAGGCATATGGAGATAGTGGGAATGTGGCGCTGAGGTAGATGGTCATCCGTGATCTATTCGAAAAGCATTGCAGATTCTACGAGCTACATAGTTTTCACCTTCTCCTGTGTTCCTATGTTTCTCGGATAAATAACAATTAATTACAGTAGAGCTAAGTGTGAGATGCTGAATTGTGTTCAAAAGAATAAGCTTCTGAAATACTCCTAGGAAAATAAGAATCTGAATTGTGTGGAGGGAAAAAGGAGTTCAGGGGTAAAGATTGACAAAGATCTAAAATAACAACAGAGATTAAGCACTGGAGTTCATTTCCAGAGGATTGGAATTTTTAAAAAAAAGCAAAGCCATGATAGTAAATTCATATACAACCTTGCTTATAGAATACCGAACATACTGCTTACACCTCTTATCTCCATATTACAAAAAAGGATGTCGATGCACTTGGCAAGATGCAGTTATGTTAACTAGGATGATACGAGTGCTGAGAGAATACTCTAATTAATCCTCCAGTCAGATTTCTGTATTTTGGAACCTGATATGCGAGTTCCTCAATTATAGGTGTCACACCTCACAGGAATACACCTCACTGAGCTCAGGGCAGGGACTGATACGCGATACACGTGTCGAGAATCAGAATCACAGATAAGAACTGATCCGTCAAACCTAAATCCGATACAGAACTGTGCAATTCAATAATCACAGACAAATATTCTTCCCCTGTAATAGCAAGGTATTCAAATTATTCACTCGTGACCCATACATCCTTCGGAACATATTAAGGGGATTAATCAAAACTAAAATGACGAAAGTGTTTGCAGCAAATGCAGTCAGGGTAAGAATAAGTAATATACAGAGGATTTGAATGGTGTAACAGTGCTGCCCAGCTGTTTGATTATCAGTAAATAGTAAATACATATTCTATTGGAGCAGTTCAATAGGAAACTGAGAAATATCAATACATTTCATTTCATGCACTGAGTGCCACACATAATCAACGATCTTCACCTTTGCAATCAATTACATTCGTAAAACACAGAGGCAGCAACATGGAATGGGGAGATCAAACACATGAAACAATGATTGCAAATTGGAACCAGATTCTACAATTGCAGTCACTCAGTACAAATCTACCGTGACAGATACTCTTGTATTACACGGGCACTGGAGTCAGGTAGTCCACATTTGTTACTGACCTGCGTGGTCAGTATGATTTTACACGAACTGATGCTCCCACGAATACCTTTCCTCTGAGAAGTATTTTCACTGAGGTCTATTTGAACATTACATGATATTAACCTAAGGCAATAATTCGATAATTCAGAGAGCCTGTAAATTAATGTCAGATGTTTATTACCAGCTGAGGGCATTGAATAAAACTGAATAGTTAATTAAGCATATTTTAGTTAAGGAAAGCATATCACCGATCAGGTGTCTGTATATTTGTGAACTAGAACAGCGTATAACGTCATAAGTTCCACGATAAAACCAGACTACTGCTCACACAACATTGATGGTGATTGTCACTTACCAGTAACACCAATGATGGCAAGGATAGGATAATATATTTTCTCGATTTTGAACAATATTTCAAGCATTTTCTCTGCCAGGTGCTGTGTCTCTTTATGCTGCAGGTAATCTCACTCTATTAAACTTTGACGCGGTACAGTTACACAGCCTTTAATTTATACTCCACCGGGGTATTGAGATTGCCACACAGTTCAAACTGTTTTGTTTTTAATTGAGTAAACGCATTGTGGCATCGAGTTTAGTCCTTGTTCTGATAGGATACTCTTACTTCTGACGTTGAATTGGTAACCTCCAAATACTGGAAAATTCTGATCACATTATTCAGCTTCTGAAAATTAAAAGCTGCATCCTCCCAGGAATGAGATTGTGCTTTCAAACACCATCAGTCCCATCTGCAGAACTTACGTTTTTTTTTTCAACGATGTCCTTCACTGGGCAATGTCCATTAAGTAGTTACACTCGAAATGTTAGAGTGTCTCTCTCAGGGCTCTACGACTGCATTCTAGTGTTTGGCTGTCCGCTTGATAACTGTGGGCACTTAGTTAAGTGATTGCAGTCGGTTGTTTGTGACTATGCATTGCTGCATTCAACAAATGCAAAACCACAAGCTGAGACAGAATCTCAGTCCAATACACACCATCAAATTAATGCAATGCTTTAAACCAATCTAAAACGTCAGGTTATGCAGCTCCCCAACAGTTGCAGCTGCTTCTACTGATATGACCACCCCAACCGATTTGGCCCCTCTAATACAGAACCTCCAACCGGCAAATAAACACCAACAGATACAATCCTTCCAAATGACAGAGTATATTCAACGATATAGAATCTCCAACCACTACAGAGCCTACCGCCAATCCAGTCACTTCAAGCAAGAGAGCCCCTGACACAAATGCAGCCGCTCTAATTGATACAGCCAATCCAACGTTTACAGCCACTCCAGCTGAAGTAGTCACTTAAACCAATAAACCCCTCTAACTGATATGGTTCCATAAACTGCTGAAACCCAAACAACCGCTCCAACCGATGCAACCACTGAAATTGATACAGACCTTTCCTCTGATACGGTGCATCCAACTGATGCAGCCTCTTCAATCCATTGACAAATTCAAATTCATGCAACCCCTCTGACAAAAACATTATCTCCTACCAAAACACAAATTCAAAATAATATGCCACTGTAAACAAATACAGTCCTTAGATATGTATTTAAATAAATACGCAGCCCCCCACGAAGAAAATGACTCAAAGACATACAGCAGGTGAAGCTAATGCATCACTTCCAGTCAATATCATATCTCAAACAGCTATTTCACATTAATACAGTTCATCAAAATAATACAGCTTCTCAAACGAATAAAGTATGACAAATTAACTGAGCATATAATTGTAATGTGATTGAAATTCACGACAAAGATATAGGCCATTCAGCCCATTTCAGCTGCACCGACTTTGGCCCGTTTTTCTTAATCCTGCTTTCCAGCTCAAGGTATGTAGTCCTCTAGGTTATTGCACCTCAAGTGCATATCTAAGTTCTTTTTTAATCTAAAAAGGGTTCAGCCTCTAGCACCATCTCCGGCAAGGATATTCCGAGTCCCATCAGCCGGGGGTGTGAAAAGACTACTCTGGAACACCCCTCTATTCCCTTCATCAATTACATTAATCAGTGCCTCTTGTTATTGATCTCGTTAATAATGATAACTTTTCAAATTGTCGGCATTTGTTCACAGACGAAGATTTTGGGAAGGTTGTAGTTATCAGTTTCAGGCCCGCTGCTGGCTAGTCAGGCGTATCAAAGACCAGCAGATTCTCCCACTATGGATAGGCATGAAGGTGTAGTCGCTGCTCGGGACAATTGGATCTATCCTTCGGCTAATTTTCTCGTTCATGTTGGCTGTTCGCTCAGTGTCAAAGGTTTCTGTATCCCTCTTGTTGTAGCATCTCTGGGCATCTTGACCTATGGCCTGCACTTCACACTGGCGATGGTTGATGTGGCACACAGAGATGGACTTCTTCAGGGTGTCCTTGAAACGTTTGAATGGGGCCCCTCTGTTCTTTTTACCCGTGGTCATTTCTCCATGCAACACGATCTTGGGCAGGCGACTGTCATCCATCCGGGCAATGTGACCCACCCAACGCAGTTGGCTTTGGAGGAGGATGACCCAGATGCTGGTGATGTTGGCTGTTTGTGATGTGGTCTTGCCTGCGGATCTTGAGGATGCTGTGGAAGCAGCACTGATGGACGCGTTCCAGAAGGCGTACATAATGGTGGAAATGGGCCCATGAATCAGTGCCATACAGAAGTGTGGTGCGGACTATGGATTTGTACACTTTGAGTTTGGTCTGTGCTTTCAGGCCGTGGTTGCTCCACACACTTTTGCACAGTCTGCTGAATTTACTGTTTGATCTTGAGATTCTATTGTCCACATCAAACGAGATGACGCTCGCCAAATATATAAATTGCTTGACGGTATTCAGCTCAGTTCCCTCCATGATAACGCTTCGTGGTCTATATCTTCTTGCCGTGCAGACTGATGCAGAATTTCAGTTTTCTTTAAACTTATTTTTAGTCCGAAGAGTTTTGCCGACTCGGATAAAATGTATTATACATTGCAGGACTGACTGACTGTGGGCACGACGAGTACAGTAATCAGCGGAAAGAAGTTCATGGATGATTTTTTTCTTGTGCCTTTGTGTGAGCTTAAACACACCTAAAGTTGAAAAAGCTTCCTGCAGACTGGAAGCATATGTAAACTCCCTCCTTATGGTCTTCAATTGCCTGCAGCTGTTTTATGCTGAAAAAGATGTTGTATAGGTTTGGGGCCAGCGCACACCCCTGCTTCACACAATTAGAGATATAGAAGGTATTTGAGAGATCGCTGTTTTGCTTAACATTCATGCAACTGCATCATGATTTCCAGGAGGCTGGGTGGGCATCCAACTTTCTCAAGGATATTCCAAAGTCCTTCTCTGCTCACAGTGTTTAATGCCTTCGTCAGATATACAAAAGTGACGTACAGACATTTGTTTTGCTCACGACACGTTTATTGTAATTGTCTGAGTACAAATTCCATGTCTGTGGTGCCTCTGTTTGGTTTCAAACTACCCTGGCTCTCTGTAAGGTTTTATTCAACAATGGTAGGCACAAGCCTCTTCAGAAGTATTCTCGCCAGGATCTTCCAATCAATCGAATGGAGACGATTCCACAGTAGTTTGAGCTGTCTGATTTTTCTCCTTTGTTTTTATACAAGGTGATGATAATGGAATCGTGAAGACCCCGTGCAATCCTACCCTGTTCCCAGCGGCCCATGAATAAATCATGAAGCATGAAGTATAGGGCAGGACCACCATGATTCAAGGCTTTGGGTGGAATACGGGTCTTTGTTGTTCTTCGTCTGGTTGATGACAGTCACAGTTTCCTCCAGAGTTGTGCTCTCATCCAGTTCTTCTTCAATAGTCTGTTGTTGAATGTAATTAATGGGTTTCAAAGTGCTCCGACCAGCGATCGAGGATTGACTCCTTGTTGATGTGTAGGGTCGTGCCATCGGCGCTCCTCTGGGGGTTTTGGGATTGATATGATATTTTAATTCATTCATGGGATGTGGACGTCGCTGACCAGTCCAGCATTTATAGCCCATACCTAATTTCCCTTGAGAAGGCGGTGGTAAGCTGCCGTTTTGAACCGCTGCAGTCCATATGGGGTAGGTACACCCACAGTGCTGTTAGGAAGGGACTTCCAGCATGTTGACCTAGCGACAGTGAATGAACGGTGATATAGATCCAAGTCAGGATGATGTGTGACTTGGAGAGCTTGCAGGTGTTGGTGTTCCCATGCATTTGGTACCCTTGTCCTTACAGTTGTCAGAGGTCCCAGGTTTGGATGCTGCTGTCTAAGGAGCCTTGGTGCATTTCTGCAGTGCATCTTGCAGAGGGTAAACATTGCTGCCACTGTGCGTCGGTGTGGAGGGAGTGAATGTTTGTGGATGGGGTGCTAATCAAATGGACTGCTTTGTCCTGGATAGTGTCGAGCTTCTTTAGTGTTGTTGGAGCTGCACCCATCCAGGCAAGTAGAGAGTATTACCTCACACTGCTGACTTGTGCCTTATAGATGGTGGACAGGCTTTGGGGAGTCAGGAGGTGAGTTCATCGCTGCAGAATTCCTAGCCTCTGACCTGCTCCTGTAGCCACGGTATTTACTATCTACTCCAGTTCAGTTTCTGGTCAATGGTACCAAGTTGGGTGTTGCTGGTCCATAGACAGATTGTAGTGCTTCTTAGAAACATCTTATGTCGCCATTGTCAACACACAGTTGAGTTTTATTTTTAACTGCAAGTGCAATCAACCTGTCATTCTGAATGTTTCTCAGTTTAGAATGAAGTGTGCTGCATGCTTGACGGTGGGCTGTCTTTTTCTCTTGGCTGGACGTCAATTCCATCAATTAATTTAATCAAGGACTCTTGTTATTGATCTCGCTCATCAGGATATTAATTTATTCCTATTCGCTGTATCCAGGGAAATCACAGTGGCATACTGCTCCAACACATCTCCTGTCATTATAGTCTGTTTCAAAGAGAGCACATCTAGTCTATCTACATTTTCGTATTGGTTAATATTCTCTATACCTGACCGTTTCTTCTGTAAATTACCTTTTCTACAGACTCCAGTCTGATCACATTCTCCCTTCATTATGGTGACAAGAAAAGTATGCTTTTCTCTGGCTGTGTTTCAGAGTTTTCAGCACGGATTTGCTAGAAATGGAGAGCACCACAAAGTGTAAAAGTTGCGAATTCAGTGCGTGGAGATTCATTGCAGCGGGGAAAGTTAGTCGTTTTGCTTACAACACTGTAACGGTTCCTGCTCTAGATATATATTTCAGTTATTTTACGCACAACTTAAACTGCATCGAATAATTAGTTAAAACAACTTTTTCTGTTATTTTCTACTCACTATTGTATATATGCCTTGAGGAAATAATTATGAGATGAAAATATAGAAAGTCTGCATTTCTATAGCGCCTTTCACAATACATCAAAGGCCATAACAGTCAATGGACTACTCATTTGAAGTGAAGTCACTATGGCAATGTATGAAATGCAGCGCTGAATATGCACATTGCAAGTTCCGGCTTACGGCAATGTGATAATGACTGATAAAGCTGAAGAATGTTACAGTGACAGAAGGGTCGTAGGGTGGAGAAGGTTGCATTGATAGGTTTGGTAGTAGGGTTGGAGGTGGTTACGCGAATAAGGAGTGCTGAAGGGGCAGGAGGTAGTTACAGAGCCAGGAATGGTTGTGGGGCTGGAGGAAGTTACAGAAAGAGGGAGGGATGTAGTCTCTGAGCAAGTTATAGTGGTTGCAGCAGCTTTTTCAGGAGCGGAGAGTGCGGCGCGAACTATCAGCTGGGAGGTCAGTTTCAGTTTAAAGTTAAAGTTAATTCCCTTTTGTTTCGGAGGACCAGGAACTTCTGGGTAAGTCAAAACCTATATATTTGGGCAGTGGCTGAACCCGAGACACTACCCGTGTAGTGTCTCCCACCCACCCTCCTCCTCTAACCATAAAAAAAGGACTATGGTGTGTTGAAAAGGTAAGCTTTTTATTTTATTTCTTCAGTATCGTATGATTGGTAAAAAATTACTTTCTTCTTTTACTTTTTTGACTTATCTATTAATTGGTTATTTGAAAAAGACCACAGCAGAGAAGAATCAAAGTATTTAGCTCATAAATCTATATAAATTAATAAAGTAATTAACTAAGTAGAGATGGCTGGGCAGGTGATGTGCTGCAGCTGTATGATGTGGGAGCTGGCTGATCCCATTGTGAACGGCAGGGACCACATCTGCGGGAAGTGCACCCAACTCCAGCTCCTCGAGAACCGCGTTAGGGAACTGGAGCTGGAGCTGGATGAACTTCGGATCTTTCGGGAGGTGGAGGGGGTTATTGAGAGGAGAAATAGGGACGTAGTCACACCTCAGGTAAAAGAAGTAGGAAGATGGGTTACCGTCAGGGGAAGGAGAGGGAACCAGCAGGCAGTGCAGGGTACCCCTGTGGCCGTTTCCCTCAACAACAGGTATACCGTTTTGGATACTGTTGGGGGGGACGACTTACCAGGGGTAAGCAATGGGGTACAGGCCTCTGGCACAGAGTCTGTCCCTGTTGCTCAGAAGGGAAGGGGGAAGAGGAGCAGAGCATTAGTCATTGGGGACTCCGTAGTTAGGGGAACAGATAGGAGGTTCTGTGGGAACGAGAGACACTCACGGTTGGTGTGTTGCCTCCCAGGTGCCAGGGTTCGTGATGTCTCGGATCGTTTTTTTGGGATGCTTAAGGGAGAGGGGGTGCAGCCCCAAGTCGTGGTCCACATAGGCACCAACGACATAGGTAGGAATAGAGATGGGGATTTAAGGCAGAAATTCAGGGAGCTAGGGTGGAAGCTTAGAGCGAGAACAAACAGAGTTGTTATCTCTGGATTGTTGCCCGTGCCACGTGCTAGCGAAGCGAGGAATAGCGAGACAGAGGAGTTGAACACGTGGCTGCAGGGATGGTGTAGGAGGGAGGGTTTTGGTTTCCTGGATAATTGGGGCTCTTTCTGGGGCAGGTGGGACCTCTACAAGCAGGATGGTCTTAACCTGAACCAGAGGGGTACCAATATCCTGGGAGGGAGATTTGCTAGTGCTCTTCAGGGAATTTAAACTAATTCAGCAGGGGGATGGGAACCTAAATTGTAGTTCCAGTGTACAGGATGTTGAGACTAGTGAGGTCAGGGATAAGGTTACAAGGACACAAGAGGGCACTTGCAAGCAAGAACTTGGTTTAAAGTGTGTCTACTTCAACGCCAGGAGCATCCGGAATAAGGTGGGTGAGCTTGCAGCATTGGTTGGTAGACTGGGATCTCGATGTTGTGGCCATTTCACAGACATGGGTAGAGCAGGGACAGGAATGGATGTTGCAGGTTCCGGGATGTAGGTGTTTCAGTAAGAACAGAGAAGATGGTAAAAGAGTGGGGGGGGGGGGGGGGGGTGGGGAGGGGGGGGAGGGAGGGTGTGGCATTGTTAATCAAGGAGAGTATTACGGCGGCAGAAAGGACGTTTGAGGACTCGTTTACTGAGGTGGTATGGGCCGAGGTTAGAAACAGGAGAGGAGAGGTCAACCTGTTGGGAGTTTTCTATAGACCTCCGAATAGTTCCAGAGATGTAGAGGAAAGGATAGCGAAGATGGTTCTCGACAGGAGCGAGAGTAACAGGGTAGTTGTTATGGGGGACTTTAACTTTCCAAATATTGACTGGAAATACAATAGTTCGAGCACTTTAGATGGGACAGTTTTTGTCCAGTGTGTGCAGGAGGCTTTTCTGACACAGTATGTAGACAGGCCAACCAGGGGCAATGCCACATTGGATTTGGTACTGGGTAATGAACCCGGCCAGGTGTTAGATTTAGATTTAGGTGAGCACTTTGGTGATAGTGATCACAATTCGGTTAGGTTTACCTTAGCGATGGGCAGGGACAGGTATAGACCGCAGGGCAAGAATTATAGCTGGGGGAAAGGAAATTAGAATGCGTAGGATGGGGAAGGAAACTGCAGGGAATGGGCACACTCGAAATGTGGAGCTTATACAGGGAGCAGCTACTGCGTGTCCTTGATAAGTATGTACCTGTCAGGCAGGGAGAAAGTTGTCGAGCGAGGGAGCCATGGTTTACTAAAGAGGTTGAAGCACTTGTCAAGAGGAAGAAGAAGGCTTATGTTAGGATGAGACGTGAAGGCTCAGTTAGGTCGCTTGAGAGTTACAAGCTAGCCGGGAAGGATCTAAAGGGAGAGCTAAGAAGAGCGAGGAGAGGACACGAGAAGTTATTGGCGGATAGGATCAAGGAAAACCCTAAGACCTTCTTTAGGTATATCAAGAATAAAAGAATGACTAGAGTTAGATTAGGGCCAATCAAGGATAGTAGTGGGAAGTTGAGTGTGGAATCAGAGGAGATAGGGGAAGCGTTAAATGAATATTTTGCGTCAGTATTTACTGTAGAGAAAGAAAATGTTGTCGAGGAGAATACTGACATACAGACAACTAGGCTAGATGGGATTGAGGTTCACAAGGAGGAGGTGTTAGCAATTTTGGAAAGTGTGAAAATAGATAAGTCCCCTGGGCCAGATGGGAGTTATCCTAGGATTCTCTGGGAAGCCAGGGAGGAGATTGCAGAGCCTTTGACCTTGATCTTTATGTCGTCATTGTCTACAGGATTAGTGCCGGAAGACTGGAGGACAGCAAATGTTGTCCCCTTGTTCAAGAAGGGGAGTAGAAACAGCCCTGGTAATTATAGACCTGTGAGCCTTACTTCGGTTGTGGGTAAAATGTTGGAAAAGGTTATAAGAGATAGGATTTATAATCATCTTGAAAAGAATAAATTCATTAGAGATAGTCAGCACGGTTTTGTGAAGGGTAGGTCGTGCCTCACAAACCTTATTGAGATTTTTGAGAAGGTGACCAAACAGGTGGATGAAGGTAAAGCCGTGGATGTGGTGTATATGGATTTCAGTAAGGCGTTTGATAAGGTTCCCCATGGTAGGCTATTGCAGAAAATACGGAAGTATGGGATTGAAGGTGATTTAGTGCTTTGGATCAGAAATTGGCTAGCTGAAAGAAGACAGAGGGTGGTGGTTGATGGAAAATGTTCATCCTGGAGTTTAGTTACTAGTGGTGTACCGCAAGGATCTGTTTTGGGGCCACTGCTGTTTGTCATTTTTATAAATGACCTGCATGAGGGTGTAGAAGGGTGGTTTAGTAAATTTGCGGATGACTCGAAGGTCGGTGGAGTTGTGGATAGTGCCGAAGGATGTTGTAGGTTACAGAGGGACATAGATAGGCTGCAGAGCTGGGCTGAGAGATGGCAAATGGAGTTTAATGCGGAAAAGTGTGAGGTGATTCACTTTGGAAGGAGTAACAGGGATGCAGAGTACTGGGCTAATGGGAAGATTCTTGGCAGTGTAGATGAGTAGAGAAATCTTGGTGTCCAGGTACATAAATCCCTGAAAGATGCCACACAGGTTAATAGGGCTGTTAAAAAGGCATATGGTGTGTTAGCTTTTATTAGTAGGGGGATCGAGTTTAGGAGCCACGAGGTCATGCTGCAGCTGTGCAAAACTCTGGTGCGGCCGCACCTGGAGTATGGCGTGCAGTTCTGGTCACCGCATTATAGGAAGGTTGTGGAAGCTTTGGAAACGGTGCTGAGGAGATTTACTAGGATGTTGCCTGGTATGGAGGGAAGGTCTTACGAGGAAAGTCTGAGGGACTTGAGGTTGTTTTCTTTAGAGAGAAGGAGGAGGAGAGGTGACTTAATAGAGACATATAAGATAATCAGAGGGTTAGATAGGGTGGATAGTGAGAGTCTTTTTCCTCGGATGGTGATGGCAAACACGAGGGAACATAGCTTTAAGTTGAGGGGTGATAGATATAGGACAGATGTCAGAGATAGTTTCTTTACTCAGAGGGTAGTAGGGGCGTGGAACGCCCTGCCTGCAACAGTAGTAGACTCGCCAACTTTAAGGGCGTTTAAGTGGTCATTGGATAGACATATGGATGAAAATGGAATAGTGTAGGTCAGATGGTTTCACAGGTCGGCGCAACATCGAGGGCCGAAGGGCCTGTACTGCGCTGTAATGCTCTATGTTCCATACCGACCAACCACCTGTAACGTCACTGGCACTGTCTGGTGGAAACAGGTAGAATGGGCTCTCTGCTGCCCAATGAGATCTTCCGCTTCCGCTGCTCTTCTCACGCAGCTTTGTTTTCCGTGTGCACTCTCGTTCAATCCAATTTTAGCTGTGTTTTTGCACACAGTCAAAAATTGCAATGCACCATGTGACCACTCCACTCTCCTGCTGTGGCCGAAGGAGCAGGTGCAGCTGTGGCACAGTGTGCCTCTTAGCTTTTAAAGGCACATTGTTTTTAAACAGAGTCTTAAAGAAACATAGTTTTAATCAGAGAAGAAATACACAACAGTTCCGTGAGACAACAAAGAATTCGAACTCTTGCTGTTTGAGTACACGCGAACTTCATTTGAGTGGATCGCAGTCCACGTGGATTGTTGTCAGACTCACAATGGCTTATGACCAGTAATCACTTTGAACTCGCTTCCATACAAGTATAGATAAAAGTGTAGGATGCTGCATGTGATTCAGATGGCTTGTCTCTCAATTGTCGGATAGCATTGTTTTATGGGCTTTAATGAAGTGCTTGCTGTTGCGACGATTGATGGGTGACGTTTGACGTGTGATGCTTTCCTTTGCTGCAAGAGAACTGCACACAGCTAACTTGGTTCGCATCCACGAATAGCTGGTTGGGTTTCTCGGGTCGAAATAGGCAATGTTGCCAACTGGCTGACAGTTGTTCTTTGATCTGGTGTGCAGTCTGGTTGTGCAATTTGGTCCACTCACACTTGGCGATGCTTGCAATGTCTTTTACTATCTCTGGTCAAGTGAAACAAGATCGAAAAATGCAATTTTACTTTCGATGATCAGGCACCTATCTTTGTTTGAAGGTGAGTTTGCATTCTCTCAGACGTTGTAGGCAGGCATTTAGGGGTATTTCGAGTTCATGTTCAGTGCGACTGCAGATGACAGTGACATCACTGATATTTGGTGTGCCTTCAAATCTTTCCATGCAAACTGGATCGTGTGCTGAAATACATCAGTTGCTGAGTTGACTCCAAAGTTGAGCCTAATCGAAATAAGCCAATGTTAGTGGAGAGCACTGGAGTGCTGACTTGAGTTGCAATAGAGTGCTGCAGTGGAAGTTTGGTAAGTGAGGAAGTTCGGTACGG
This sequence comes from Heterodontus francisci, assembly GCF_036365525.1. Classification (NCBI taxonomy): domain Eukaryota; kingdom Metazoa; phylum Chordata; class Chondrichthyes; order Heterodontiformes; family Heterodontidae; genus Heterodontus; species Heterodontus francisci. The sequence continues at coordinate 15,608,696 of NC_090409.1, read as the reverse complement.
AGGGAGCGAGGAGCTCCTTTCATTTCCTACCTGTCCTCAGAGTGAAGGGAACCCAGAGCTTCCAACGAGCACAGCTGACAGAGAGAAGGCTCAGAGGGCAGAGCTCCGGACCGGTAAGTATAAAAAACTTACCACTGGTAAAAAAAAACTGAAAGTCACATCACAGGAAAGCTGTGAACTGATTGGCTGGTAGGGAATTTATTTTTACTGAATTTGAAAATAAAACATTGATAAAAATTGATTAAAACCCTAATCAACTAATTAATAAGTAAAGTAACTAAACCAGAGGGAGGAGATTACTGTATTTAGTCAGCATTTAATATTTATAGTAGGAATCGAGCACGAGGGACCATATAGTTATAACAATTTAGTAGGGATTTAATAAGTATTTATTTATTTTAAATTAAATTATTAATAAGTGCTAGAAATGTCAGTTAGAGGGGTGAAGTGCTTCACTTGTGAGATGTGGGAGGTGCGTGATGCTTCCAGCGTTCAGGACGACTACCTCTGCAGGGAGTGTACCCAGTTGCAACTCCTCACAGACCGCGTGGATCGGTTGGAGCGGCAACTGGATGCACTTAGGAGCATGCAAGTGGCAGAGAGCGTCATAAACAGAAGTGGTTACACCCAAGGTGCAGGCAGATAGATAGGTGACCGCAAGAAGGGGTAGGCAGTCAGTGAAGGAATCCCCTGCGGCTATCCCCCTCTCTAACAAAAGTATACCATTTTGGATACTGTTGGGGGGCGGGTGGCCTATCAGGGGAAAACAGCAGCAGCCAGAACAGTGGCACCATGGCTGGCACTGTTGTTCAGCAGGGAGGGACAAAGCGCAGAAGACCAATAATTATAGGGGAATCTGTAGTCAGGGGAACAGATAGGCGCTTCTGTGGACGTGAAAGAGACTCCAGGATGGTATGTTGCCTCCCTGTTGCAAGGGTTAAGGATGACACTGAAGGGGGAGGGTGAACAGCCAGATGTTGTGGTACACATCGGTACCAATGACATGGGCAGGAAGAGTGACGAGGTCCTGTAGGGGGAGTTTAGGGAGTTAGGTAGAAAGTTAAAAGACAGGACATCTCGGGTTGTAATCTCTGGATTACTCCCTGTGCCACCTTCCAGTGGCGCTAGAAATAGGAAGATAGTGCAGCTAAACCGGTGGCTGAACAGCTGGTGTAAGAGGGTGGGTTTCAGATATCTGGACCATTGGGATCTCTTCAGGGACAGATGGGACCTGTACAAGAAGGACGGGTTGCATCTAAACTGGAAAGGCACAAATATCCTGGCTGAGAGGTTTGCCACCGTCACTCGGGAAGGCTTAAACTGGTGTGGCAGGGGGGTGGGAACTAGAGCAGTAGGACAGCAAGTGAAATAAATGAGGGGGAACCAGTAAATAAGGCCAGTAAGACTAAAAGGAAGAGCAGGCAGGGAGATGTGGCAGAGCACAGCGGGACTGGCGGTCTGAAGTGCATTTGTTTCAATGCGAGAATTATAACAGGTAAGGCAGATGAACTTAGAACTTGGATTAGTACTTGGAACTATGATGCTGTTGCTATTACAGAGACTTGGTTGAGGGATGGACAGGATTGGCAGGTAAATGTTCTTGGATTTCAAAGCTTCAGGCGGGATAGAGGGGGATGTAAAAGGGGTGGGGTGCTGCATTACTTGTGAACGAGAACATCACAGCTGTACTGCGGGAGGACACCTCGGAGGGGTCGTGAAGCGAGGCAACATGGGTGGAGCTCAGGAATAGGAAGGGTGCAGTCACGATGTTGGGGGTTTACTGCAGGCCTCCCAAAAGCCAGCGGGAGGTAGAGGAGCAGATATGTAGACAGATTTTGGAAAGATGTAAAGGTAACAGGGTTGGAGTGGTGGGTGATTTTAACTTCGCATATATTGACTGGGACTCACTTAGTGCTCGGGGTTTAGAAGGGGCAGCATTTGTAAGGAGTATCCAGGAGGGCGTCTTGAAACAATATGTAGAGAGTCCAACTGGGGATGGGGCCGTACTGGACATGGTATTGGGAAATGAGCCCGGCCAGGTGGTCGAAATTGCAGTCGGGGAGCATTTCGGGATCAGTAACCATAATTCCATAAATTTTAAGGTACTTGTGGATAAAAAAAACAAAGAACAAAGAACAAAGAAAATTACAGCACAGGAAAAGGCCCTTCGGCCCTCCAAGCCTGCGCCGATCCAGATCCTCTATCTAAACATGTCGCCTATTTTCTAAGGGTCTGTATCTCTTTTCTTCCTGCCCATTCATGTATCTGTCTAGATACATCTTAAAAGACGCCATCGTGCCCCAATCTACCACCTCCACTGGCAATGCATGCCAGGCACCCACCACCCTCTGCGTAAAGAACTTTCCACGCATATTCCCCCTATCTAAGGATAAGAGTACTCCTCGGGTGAAGGTGCTAAATTGTGAGAAGCCTAATTATAAAAATATTAGGCAGGAACTGAAGAATTTAGTTTGGGGGCGGCTGTTTGAGGGTAAATTAACATCAGACATGTGGGTGTCCTTCAAGTGCCAGTTGATTAGAATCCAGGACCAGCATGTTCCTGTGAGGTAGAAGGATAAGTTTGGCAAGTTTCGGGAACCTTGGATAACGCGGGATATAGTGCGCCTTGTCAAAAAGAAAAAGGAAGCATTCATAAGGGCTGGAAGGCTAGGAACAGACGAATCCATTAAGGAATATAAAGACTGTAGAAATGTACTTAAGCAAGGAGTCAGGAGGGCTAAAAGGGGTCATGAAAAGTCATTGGCAAAGAGAATTAAGGATAATCCCAAGGCTTTTTATACATATATAAAGAGCAACAGGGTAACTAGGGGAAGCATTGGCCATCTCAAGGACAGAGAAGGGAATCTACGTGTGGAGCCAGAGGAAATGGGCAAGGTACCAAATGAATACTTTGCATCAGTATTCACCAAAGTGATGGACTTGGTGGATGATGAACCCACAGAAGTGTGTGTAGATAGTCTCAGTCATCTTGTCTGGCAAAGTATTAAGGTAGATAAGTCCCCTGGGCCTGTGGCGACATACCCCAGAATATTAAAGGAGGCAAGGGAAGAAATTGCTGGGGCCTTGACAGAAAACGATGCATCGACAAAAGCTACAGGTGAGGTCCCAGAGGACTGGAGAATCGTCAATGTTGTTCCTTTGTTTAAGAAGGGTAGCAAGGATAATCCAGGAAATTATAGGCCGGTGAGCCTTACATCAGTGGTAGGGAAATTATTAGAGAGGATTCTTCGGGACAGGATTTACTCCCATTTGGAAACAAACAAACTTATTATCGAGAGGCAGCATGGTTTTGGGAAGTGGAGGTCGTGTCTCACTAATTAGATTGAGTTTTTTGAGGAAGTGACGAAGATGATTGATGATGGATGAAGGAAGGGCAATGGATATTATCTATATGTACTTCAGTAAAGCCTTTGACACGGTCCCTCATGGCAGACTGGTGCAAAAGGTTAAGTGACACGCGATTAGAGGTGAGCTGGAAAGATGGATACAAAACAGGCTCTGTCCAGGAAGACAGAGGGTAGCAGTGGAAGGGTGCTTTTCTGAATGGTGGGATGTGAATAGTGGTTTTCCGCAGGGATCAGTGCTGGGACTTTTGCTGTTTGTAGTATATATAAATGATTTGGAGGAAAATGTAGCTGGTCTGATTAGTTAATTTGTGGATGACACAAAGGTTGGTGGAGCTGCGGATAATGATGAGGATTGTCAGAAGATACAGCAGGATATAGATCGGTTGGAGACTTGGGCGGAGAAATGGCAGATGTAGTTCAAGCCGGACAAATGTGACGTAATGCATTTTGGAAGATCTAATGCAGGTGGGAAGTATACAGTAAATGGCAGAACCCTTAGGAGTATTGACAGGTAGAGAGATCTGTGCGTACAGGTCCACAGGTCACTGAAAGTGGCAACGCAGGTGGATAAGATAGTCAGCAAGGCATACGGCATGCTTGCCTTCATTGGTCGGGGCATAGAGTATAAAAATTGGCAAGCCATGCTGCAGCTGTACAGAACTTTAGTTAAGCCACACTTCGAATATTGCGTGCAATTCTGGTCGCCAGACTACCAGAAGGACGTGGAGACTTTGGAGAGGGTACAGAAGAGGTTTACTAGGATGTCGCCTGCTCTGGAGGGCATTAGCCATGAGGAGAGGTTGGACAAACTCGGATTGTTTTCACTAGAACGACGGAGGTGGAGGAGTGACATGATAGAGGTTTGCAAAGTTATGAGTGGCATTTACAGTGTGGATAGTCAGAAGCTTTTTCCCAGGGTGGAAGGATCAGTTACGAGGGGACATAGGTTTAAGGTGCGAGGGGCAATGTTTAGAGGGGATGTACGAGGTATGTTCTTTATACAGAGGCTGGTGAGTGCCTGGAACTTGCTGACGGGGGAGATGGTGGAAGCAGGTACGATAATGGCGTTAAGAGGCATTTCGACAAATACATGAATAGGAAGGGAATAGAGGGATATTGTCCCAGGAAGTGCAGAAGGTTTTATTTTAGGCAGGCATCAAGATCGGCGCAGGCTTGGAGGGCTGAAATGCCTGTTCCTGTGCTGTACTGTTCTTTGTTCTTTGATTTATCTGCAAGCTCGATATTATAGTAGCCTGCATTAACGACAAGTTAAGCAGAACGTTTAGCTGCAGCATCTTATCATAAGTTATCGGAGTCAAATGTTTTTCTTGCTGCATTGCTTGGTTTGCTCATTGCACATCGATTCAGATTCTGATCTTGTTCACACTTAGGTTTTTTTGACAACATGGATTGTGAGATGGAAAGGGTAATTTCATCACTAGCAGTCCCAATAATTTCGAGGTCAAATAATCGTTGAAGTCCTCCTCTGCCTGCTTTCTGACATGGAATTTTATTCTTCTATGCTGACTCACAACTGGATGCACCATAGGATCTAAATGCAACTTGCATATAGCACTCTTCAGTTTGCCCATAGCCATGGAACAGTCAGGATACAGTTTAAGAATGTTGCAGGTACGGTCGGAACTGTGGCTGAATGCAATCATGCACAAATGTGTTCGTTTGTGGAAAGTCTTGAGCTTTCTCCAGCTATTGCATGGAATTGCATAAAATGCAACATTCGTTCTGGCGTCTCTGACTGTGTCTGAATTTTCAAAAGTCACCAAAACGTTCAGTATGTTGTTATTGCTGCCGTGAACAATTTTTAAATTCTGTGGTTTACAAACGAGGGTGCAGTAGTGAAGTTTGTTTAACGTCAATTCTCCCATGACGTTGACAGATGCTCCTATATCTATGAGAACATTTACTGTCCAGCAGCCATCGTCACTATCACTGGTGGCTCGTTGCTGTGCCCGGAAAGAACACATAACTATATTCCGGATCGTCTATTTCTACATTGGCCACATTCTGTCGCCTTTTTGGTGTGGTATGCTAAAGTGGCACTCTTTTGGAAATATTGTCCAGAACAGTTGATTTTGCTGATGAACAGCAATTGCTTGCAAAAGGTTGAGTTTTTCATAAGCTTTATACTGCTTGCCAGCAGCAGAACATATTGTCTGGTGTGATTAAGAATGGTCACATTGAAAGCATTGTTTGGACAAGTCATGGTCTTGTTAACGAAATTGCTGTAATTGATTTGTAGGTTGTTGCCTGGCACATGAGTAGTCAACATTGATCACAGGTGTTACGTTTGAAATGGCTGTTGGCAGCTTCTGCTTCAGCAACTCTGGACTCTGAAAGGAATGACGATTTAGCTAACTCCAGTATCTATCACTTTTTGGTCCTCCTCTGGTCTTTTTCTCCCTGTCTATTCGACTCGAGAGCAAACCTTCAGTTATTTGTGTTTTGAATTCTTGTCTGACATGTTCGACGTCACCAAAGTCACATTCATATGCTGTTAGTCTCAGTCTTCTGCAATATTGAACAATTGTTCCATTTGATTCTTGATTGTTTGTGTGTTTTCTCAGAGCCACAGCTGTCTTCTGCAGGTGTAAGTGTATCAAAAAATAGTTTCCAATTCTTCAACTTGTACCACCGACCGCTCCAGTCAAAGCCCACAATCAAAATATACGGTTCCGACTGTGGTGACACTGTTAATTCAATCCCGTCCCTCCATAGAACGCCTAACATATAATTTTAAACTTCTCAAATTAAAGAAAGAACAAGCCAACTTATACCATCTATGAATCTGCGGATGAGGCTAACCACAAGAGGTGTCTTTAAATCACCAAATTAACTGTTTAATCAGAAAAAAATCTAAATTCTTAAACATTACGAAGAAAAAGGCAACATTTAAAATAGAAAAAAAAGAGTCTTTGCAAATTTACTGTCCAGTGAGGCATGACGTCCTCACAGCTGCCTGATGGGGGAGAAAATGTTCTTCAACAGTCGAACAGTCCGTAATACAATTCCAGCAGTAAGTGATGCTTTCCTTCTCCTGCGAAGTTCAACAATAAACTATTTGCAAGCACTTATTAAAATTCTCAATTTGGCTTTAGATTTTTGAGAGAGAAAAGCATGTCACAGTCTAACCTCCCTTCCCTCAATTTAAATTATCAGAGATCTCGGTTTTGGCTTGGCCTTTTGAGAATTTTGAGAGATAATAGTAATTGAATGACTTTCTTTCGATTTAAATGGCTTGGAGCTCTTATTTGTCTCTCTGTGTTCTGTTTGAAAAGACTGTCTTCAGCTTCGAAGCCCGTTCAAATGTGAATTGTAACAAATATGTCGCTTGATTCTCAGTCCAAGTGTCTGTATCCAAGGCAACCAGAATGCATCCTTTGAATCGCAGTCTCTGAAAAGCTGTTGCCAGGTAACCAGGATGCATTCTCTGAAGCTGGTTGGTTCCCTCTCCATATGGTCGTATCCAAAAGCAACCAAAATGCATTTTCTCAAACAGCTGAGGCTTGCTTGTTCTTGAAGCAGTATGGCTTACTTTCCAGCCTTACAGACACACCACATATTCACCGCAGAACAAAGAACGGAGCATGACAGCCTCTATAGTGGAGACGCATGTCTTTTTTTCTGTGATCAGCCATGATTCCAAAGCCCAACATTTTGTCACTGAATCGTCACAGCTACTTCTGAAAACAGGGAACAGAGATAAGGGCTCAGAGTCACGTCAAAATGTTATAAGCATACATAGCCGTTGCCATCTTGATAATTGGTACAGTGATCAAAGATACAGGACAGCGTTTCATAGGCGCAATCACAGAGACGTTACCAAAAAGTAAAGATGGAGGGTAAAAGAAACAGAAACACATTCTGTGCCATGCTATAATGCTGCAATACATTATTCAGAGCGGCACAGTGGCGCACTGGTTAGCACCACAGCCTCACAGCTCCAGGGACTCGGGTTCGATTCCGGGTACTGCCTGTGTGGAGTTTGCAAGTTCTCCCTGTTTCTGCGTGGGTTTTCTCCGGGTGCTCCGGTTTCCTCCCACAAGCCAAAAGACTTGCAGGTTGATAGGTAAATTGGCCATTATAAATTGTCACTAGTATAGGTAGGTGGTAGGGAAATATAGGGACAGGTGGGGATGTTTGGTAGGAATATGGGATTAGTGTAGGATTAGTATAAATGGGTGGTTGATGTTCGGCACAGACTCGGTGGGCCGAAAGGCCTGTTTCAGTGCTGTATCTCTAATCTCCAATCTAAAGCCTTTTCCTCACAAACACTGACTCTGTCCGTATTTGACAATCGGCATTACCTGCAGGTCATGACTGAAAGCACAGTGAATTATCATTGGATATAAATTAAGTGCACGTCCTGTGCTTTTAGTTACTGCAAGATGTCACATTGTTGATGTGCTCTTGCAAATTCCCAGCCTCCTGCTTAACTAATTTGATCACTCACGCACATGTATGGTAAAATGGCCATAAAGTCACACGTAATTCTAGGCCTAGGAGGGGAAGAAAAATCATACAGTCATAGAGTTATACAGCACAGAAACAAGCCCTTTCGGCCCACCGTGTCTGTGCCGGCCATCCAGCAGCTAACTATTCTAACCCCCTTTTCCAGCACTTGGCCCGTTGTGTTGTATGCTATGGGGTTTCAAGTGCTTATCTAAATACTTCTTAAATGTTGTCGGGCATCCTGCCTCTAAAACCTCTTCAGGCAATGCGTTCCAGATTCCAGATTATGGGTGAAAAAAACAAACCCCTCTAAACCTCCTTTCCCTTGACGTAAATCTATGCCCCATGTATTGACCCCTCCACTAAGGGGGAAAAAAGTTGATTCCTATCTTACCTACCAATGTCCCTCATAATTTTGTATACCTCAATCACATGTCTCCTCAGCCTTCTCTGCTCTAAAAACACATAGCCTTTTCAGTCTCACTTCATAGCTGAAATGCTCCAGCCCGGGCAATATCCTGGTGAAACTCCTCTCACCATCTCCAGTGTAATCACATACTTCCTATAGTGTGGCGCCGAGAACTGTGCTCAAAATTATCCAGCTGTGGCCGAACTAGCGTTTTTTACAACTCCATAATATCCCCCCTGCTTTTATATTCTATGTCTCAGTGAATAACGTAAATTGTCGCATATGCTTTCCGAACCACCTTATCTACCTGTGCTGCTGCATTCAGTGATCTATGGATCTCTGCCCCACTGTACTTCCCAGGGTCCTATGATCCATTGTATATTCCCTTGCCTTGTTGGACTTCACAAAATGCATCACCTCACGCTTCTCAGATTAAATTTCATTTGCCATAGTCCCTCCCATATTACCAGACCATCTATATCTCCTGTAACTTAAGACTTTCCTTCTCACTATTTAAGAAACCACCAATTTTCGTGTCATCTTTGAACTTACTGATCATACCTCCTATATTCACGTCTAAGTCATTAATGTACGCTACAAACATCAAGGTCCCAGCACTGATCCTTGCGGTACACTACAGATCACAGAATTCCATTCGCAAAAACAACCCTTCACCATTACCTTCTGTCTCCTGCCACTAAACCAATTTTTGATCAAATTTGCAAAATTGCCTTGGCTCTTACCTTCTTAACCAATCTCCCATGCGGGACCTTACCAAAATCCTTACTGAATTCCAAATGGACTTCTTTTGGGCCTCCTTATCTCGAGAGACAATGGATACGCGCCTGGAGGTGGTCAGTGGTTTGTGAAGCAGCGCCTGGAGTGGCTATAAAGGCCAATTCTGGAGTGACAGGCTCTTCCACAGGTGCTGCAGAGAAATTTGTTTGTTGGGGCTGTTGCACAGTTGGCTCTCCCCTTGCGCCTCTGTCTTTTTTCCTGCCAACTACTAAGTCTCTTCGACTCGCCACAATTTAGCCCTGTCTTTATGGCTGCCCGCCAGCTCTGGCGAATGCTGGCAACTGACTCCCACGACTTGTGATCAATGTCACACGATTTCATGTCGCGTTTGCAGACGTCTTTATAACGGAGACATGGACGGCCGGTGGGTCTGATACCAGTGGCGAGCTCGCTGTACAATGTGTCTTTGGGGATCCTGCCATCTTCCATGCGGCTCACATGGCCAAGCCATCTCAAGCGCCGCTGACTCAGTAGTGTGTATAAGCTGGGGGTGTTGGCCGCTTCAAGGACTTCTGTGTTGGAGATATAGTCCTGCCACCTGATGCCAAGTATTCTCCGAAGGCAGCGAAGATGGAATGAATTGAGACGTCGCTCTTGGCTGGCATACGTTGTCCAGGCCTCGCTGCCGTAGAGCAAGGTACTGAGGACACAGGCCTGATACACTCGGACTTTTGTGTTCCGTGTCAGTGCGCCATTTTCCCACACTCTCTTGGCCAGTCTGAACATAGCAGTGGAAGCCTTACCCATGCGCTTGTTGATTTCTGCATCTAGAGACAGGTTACTGGTGATAGTTGAGCCTAGGTAGGTGAACTCTTGAACCACTTCCAGAGCGTGGTCGCCAATATTGATGGATGGAGCATTTCTGACATCCTGCCCCATGATGTTTGTTTTCTTGAGGCTGATGGTTAGGCCAAATTCATTGCAGGCAGACGCAAACCTGTCGATGAGACTCTGCAGGCATTCTTCAGTGTGAGATGTTAAAGCAGCATCGTCAGCAAAGAGGAGTTCTCTGATGAGGACTTTCCGTACTTTGGACTTCGCTCTTAGACGGGCAAGGTTGAACAACCTGCCCCCTGATCTTGTGTGGAGGAAAATTCCTTCTTCAGAGGATTTGAACGCATGTGAAAGCAGCAGGGAGAAGAAAATCCCAAAAAGTGTGGGTGCGAGAACACAGCCCTGTTTCACACCACTCAGGATAGGAAAGGGCTCTGATGAGGAGCCACCATGTTGAATTGTGCCTTTCATATTGTCATGGAATGAGGTGATGATACTTAGTAGCTTTGGTGGACATCCGATCTTTTCTAGTAGTCTGAAGAGACCACGTCTGCTGACGAGGTCAAAGGCTTTGGTGAGATCAATGAAAGCAATGTAGAGGGGCATCTGTTGTTCACGGCATTTCTCCTGTATCTGACGAAGGGAGAACAGCATGTCAATAGTCGATCTCTCTGCACGAAAGCCACACTGTGCCTCAGGGTAGACGCGCTCGGCCAGCTTCTGGAGCCTGTTCAGAGCGACTCGAGCAAAGACTTTCCCCACTATGCTGAGCAGGGAGATTCCACGGTAGTTGTTGCAGTCACCGCGGTCACCTTTGTTTTTATAGAGGGTGATGATGTTGGCATCGCGCATGTCCTGGGGTACTGCTCCCTCGTCCCAGCACAGGCATAGCAGTTCATGTAGTGCTGAGAGTATAGCAGGCTTGGCACTCTTGATTATTTCAGGGGTAATGCTGTCCTTCCCAGGGGCTTTTCCGCTGGCTAGGGAATCAATGGCATCACTGAGTTCCGATTTGGTTGGCTGTATGTCCAGCTCATCCATGACTGGTAGAGGCTGGGCTGCATTGAGGGCAGTCTCAGTGACAGCATTCTCCCTGGAGTACAGTTCTAGGTAGTGCTCAACCCAGCGGTCCATCTGTTTGCGTTGGTCAGTGATTATGTCCCCCGATTTAGATTTGAGGGGGGTGATCTTCTTGATGGTTGGCCCAAGAGCTCTCTTCATGCCATCATACATTCCTCTGATGTTTCCGGTGTCTGAGGCCAGCTGAATATGACTGCATAGGTGTTGCCAGTAGTCGTTTGCGCAACGCCTAGCTGTTCTTTGTGCAGTACTTCTGGCTGCTTTAAGTGCTGCGGATGTTAAATCGCTGGGGGCTTTCTTGTAGTTCAAAAGTGCAATGCGCTTAGTGGCTATGACAGGTTCCAGCTCTTCATTATGAGATTGAAACCAGTCTGCATTTCTCTTCGCACTTTTGCCGTAGGTGGTCAAAGCTGACTCATAGATGGCGTCTCTGATGTGGGCCCACTTGGTCTCAGCATCCCCTGTGGGAGTGTTTTGAAGGGCTGTTACAAGTGAATTTAGAAATTTTTGTAACAGCTGTGGGTGAGAAATTCTGCTCGTGTTGATGCGCGGGTGGCCCTTCTGCTTGGAATGATGCAACTTCTTTGGTCTGAGTCTAACCTTGCTGCACACCAGGGAGTGGTCGGTGTCGCAGTCCGCACTGTGGAAGCTGCGTGTGATTTGAACACTGTTTAAGGCGGCTCGCCTTGTGACAATGAGGTCTAGCTGGTGCCAACGACGTGATCTTGGGTGCCTCCATGAAACCTGGTGACAGGGTTTAGTGTGAAAGAACGAGTTGGTGATGCAGAGGTTATGATAGGTACACAACTCAAGCAAAATCCTTACTGAATTCCAAATGGACTACATCAACTGTTATACCCTCATCTACACATTGCGTCACCACCTCAAAAAATTCAATCAAGTTAGTCAGACACGATGTCTCCTGGCCAATCCATGCTGACTAACCCTGATTAATCCCTATCTCTCCAAGTGGAGATTAACCTGTCCCTCAGAATTTTTTCAAAATTTTCCCAACCACTGTTATTAACCCTACAGGCCTGTAATTACCTGGTTTATACCTGTTACTCTTCTTAAACAATGGTACAATATTCCCTGTCCTCCAATCCTCGTGTACAGCTCCTGTGCCCAGAAGGATTTATAAGTTTGTGTCAGAGCCCCTGCAATCTCCTCTCTTGCCTCACGTAACCGTCTGGGATACATCTCATCTGCGCCTGAAGATTTATCCACTCTTAAGCCCGCTAAAAAAGTTAATACTTCCTCCCTTTCAGTGCAAAAATGTTCACGTATATCACAATCCACCACCCTGATCTCTGCACTTACATCCTCCTTCTTCATAGTGAACACAGATGACAAGTAATCATTTAAAACCTCCCCTATATCCTCTGGCTCCACACACGAATTGCCACTTTGGTCCCTAATGGGCCCTACTCTTTCCCTGGTTACGCTCTTTCCTTTAGTCTACTTATAAAATCCCTTAGGATTTTCCCTTATCTTCCCTGCCAGTGTTTGTTTAATGTCCCCTCTTCACTCTCATTACTTTTTAAGCAACACCCTGCAATTGTCTATACGCCTCTTGTGCCTCCAATGTTTTCAGCACTCTGAATCTGCCACAAGTCTCCTTTTTTAAACTGATCAAATCCTTTTGTCCCTTGACATCCAGGGTTCCCTGGACTTCTTGGCCCTACCTTTCACCTAAATGGTTGCATGGTGTCTCTTAACTCCAGCTATTTCCTATTTGAATGACTCCCGCTGATCTGATGTTGACTTTCCTACAAGTCGCTACTCCCAATCCACTTGGATTGGGAGTAAAGCAATCCTGTTTTGCCAAATTAAAATCGGCCTGCCAGCAATTCAGTACTTGATTTTCGGTCCACATTTCTCCTTTTCCATAACGGCATTAAATTCTACAGAGTAATTGTCACTTACCCCGAAATGTTCCTCCACTAACACTTCTACCACTTGCATGGATTCATTCCCTGGGCTTAGGACCAATACTGCCCCTTCTCTTGCAGGACTATTTACATACTGGCACAAAAAGCTCTCCCGTATGCATATTAAGAATTCCGCTCCCTTTAAGCCTTTTGCACTAAGACTATCCCAGTTGATATTGGGGAAGATGAAACCCACTGCAATTATTACCCTATTATCTTTACACGTCTCTGAAATTTGCCTACATATCTTCTCCTCCATTCCCCCCCCCCCCCGACTGTGTGGAGGCCTCTAGTACACTCCCAGCCAAGTAATTGCTCCTCTTTTGTTTTTATGTTTTACCCATATGGCCTCATTTGAGGAACCTTCTAAGTTATCATCCATCCTTACTGCAGTAATTGACTCCTTGGTCTACAGTGCAGTGCCACCTCCTCATTTACCCACTCCCCTATCATGGCAGAATATTCTATACCCTGGAATATTGAGCTGCCAGTCCTACCCTTCCCTCAATTATGTCTCTATGATAGCAATAATATCATGATGCCATGTGCTAATCAATGCCCTTAATTCAACTGCCTTACGAATAAGACTCCTTGCCTTAAGATAGTTGCAACCCAGGGGACCCCTGCACTGCCTGTCTGCGACTGCTACTCCTCCTGGAGGTCACCCAACCCTTTTCTGCCTCTGCAGCCATTACCTGCGGTGTGACCACATTGCTAAACGTTCTATCCACGATGTCCGTAGCATCGCCGATGATCCACAGTGAGTCCATCCGCAGCTCCAGCTGTGCAATGCGGTCAGCTGGTAGCTGCATCTGGACACACTTCCTGCGCACATGGTCGCCAGGACACTGGAAGTGTCCCTGATTTCCCACATAGCACATGAGGAGCATGCCACGGGGCTGAGCTCTCCTGCCATGACATATAATTAGATTAAGCTCCTTAGTTACTCACTTCAATTTAGAGTACTAATTATGTTATGGACCTTATTCTGCTCCAAACACTACAATCTAAATTCCCTACCTTTATTTTTACCTCGGCCATTGAAAGCAGTCAAAAAGGGTAGAACTGCTCACCTTTCCCTACTTACCAATCAACTGCATCCCCTTGCAACGTGTCACTTTCAGAACTGTGAGGACAGTCGTGGGAATCTCTCGCTGTCCCTCTGTGAGTCAGTGACTGTATGCCTCTTTTAAACTGCTGGAACCCCTGCTCGTTCGTGCCTGTTTCCCCACAGGTCCGCTTGGTATTAGCCACGAGATTGGAGCTGAATCATTGAAACATACTCAATATCTGGTCAAGTGCTGAGTTAGCATTATAGCATTTTCAAATTAGTTTATGGGACGTGGGCGTCGCTGGTTAGGCCAGCATTTATTGCCCATCCCAATTGCCCTTGAACATGTGGGGCTGGTAAACCAAGAGTGCAGCGAGGAAGGGAGTTCCAGGATGCTGACCCAGCGATAGTGAAGAAACGGCACTGTGGTTCCAAGACAGGATTTCGTGTGACTTGGAGTGAACTTGCACTCGTGGTTTTCCCATGCACTTGCTGCCCTTATCCTACTAGATGGTAGAGGTTGTGGTTTTCGACGGTGATGTCAAAGGAGCCGTGGTGCGCTGCTGCAGTGCATCTTGTAGAAAATACACACTGTCCCTCACAGCATACTTCTGAGTGTGGTACTGAAGCACCAAGACTGACGCTCAATCCCCAGCCCAGTCCTGAGCTATTGTGATCCACTTGAATGTGGGACGAAGGCACAAAACACAGACAGTTAATCCTATGCCGAGCTATGTTTAGCCAATCTGATCCCAAACGTCTGAGCATGGTACTGAGGAACACACTGTCACACGCAGTACCATGCCTAATGCTGAGCGAGTGTGAAACTTAACGTCTAACGTGGCACTAAGTTTCACGCAATCAAACAGAATGCCCAGCATACGGTTGAGCCGTTTTATCCCACACCCCTGGGTGTGGTGCTAAGGACCACACACTCATACTAATGCACAGCCTGGAGCTGAGCTACGCTGATCTTTCAGTCACAGACAGTGGCACTGAGGACTACTCATTCTCAGTAAATCCCGAGCCTAGTGCTGAGCTTGTCTGATCCCGAGGATTGGAAAGAGGCCTTTACATTCACATGTAATGCTATGGCTTTTGCTGTGCAGTCTATTCCTCATCACATAGTACTCTTGGGCAGGACGACCAAATACCCTGCAGTTTCAGCACTCACAACTATCACTTCATGGCTGGTTACATATTTTCACGTCTCTCACAGGTTTTGCCTCTTCATATAGATACTATCTACCCAGGCTTTGTTTAGGAGCTGGTCTGGATTCACCTGCATTTTCATCTCCTTGACTTTGCCTTTCTTTCTAACTTGTGCCTAACCTACTTGTCTTGTTTCACCTCGGAAAGCAGAATTAACTTGCTCAACACCCAACCTTCTGACATGCCTGCGTCTCCCAAATTATGACGTAGCTATATTAGTGACGGGTTCCATGTGAGTTATAAGGCCATCAGTGCAGATATCCTATTGCTAGTTTATTGCAAGTCAACACTCCTCCTTGATTTTCACCTCAAGCAAACCACAGTCTGCTAGAAAACACTGTTGGGATTTTCACCTCATGCATATTTTGTGGCATGACCTTGAATGGATCACCCCTCCAGTATCCACAAGCTGCTCCAATGTGTCGCTTAGTATTCTCCCAAGTTACCATCTGTCGGGCATATCTGGTGTCTTGGTGTACTCTAGCAGGGATCACCCCAACCAAACAAAAAATAAAGACACATTTCTTTCTCGGATTCGTCCATACTTTGCATTGCATTCATCCATTCCTCGGAACATAGGAACATAGAACATAAGAGCAGGAGCAGGCCATTCAGCCGATTGAGAGTGCCCCGCCATTTAATATGACCATGGTTGATCATCCACTTCGATGCCTTTTCCCCCACACTTTCCTCATATCACCTTATGCCACTTGTATTTATAAATTTGTCCATCTCTGCTTTAAACATACTCAATAACTGATCTTGCACAGCTCTCTGTGGTCAAGAATTTCAAAGATTTATAACCCTCTGCTAAAAGAAATTTAACCTCATCTCTGTCCTAAGTGGCTTCCCCCTTATTTTGAAACAAAGCATCCAAGTTCCCTTTTACATCGCTTCCCCATCTCAGGATTCCTAAATTCCTTCCTACTTACTTTAACTGTGAAGAGGTAAAAACATCATCATTCCTTGATATGATTAGATTTCCCCCAACTTCTGGTGACATTTTTAAGTGCCCTACTGGGCACATTATTACTTGCTCCATATTACTACCACCTTTCTCAACACCGACCACAACTTTATGCTTTTTCCTTCTCCCATCATTTATCTAACACTTACCCTTCTTCGACTGCCCTTACCATTGCACAAATAATGCCGTGCTGACTCTGTAGGTTGTCTTGGTTCCTTTCGGTTATTCCACGCATGCTAAATGGCCATCACTGTACTCAATTTACTTCGCCTGTTCTGGCCGCATCCAAATTGTCACCTTTAAGTCACTACACTCCTGAGACAGTCAATTATTTTCTTACAGTTCATGTTCCACTGCTTCCCGCAGTTGTCCAAATTGGTGTTTCAAATCAACTGCCTATAACACTAGGCATCTGTAGATGTCTCCATCTTTTCTTTTCTTCTTCTCTCTCCTGCCCAGCCTCTGATCATTCTTTCACCAGTCTCATTATTTCAGCATCATATCCTGCAACCTTTCATCATTCTCCCATAACCTCTTCTCAGATCACTGATGTTCCTAAGTAACCGCTTGCGTTTTTTGCCTACATGCCACCAATTACAAACAGTGTGCCACTTTTTGCTTCCTTTTGAAAATGGAGGTTTCCTCCCACTCCCCAGCTTTATTTCGAGGGTTGGCCACACCCACGAAGAATTGCACTCTTCCGTCCTTCAAGGATAAATTCTTACCGATTCCTGGTCTACACTCTCGACCATTTTTCCGCGGCTCGGCCACGTCGGCAGTCTCTAAATCAGTAGGTCCGTGAACCGAGACCTCCCCTCGTGTACAACTAACTTATAAAGATGGACATGAACCCCACTGGGTGGGGTAATTGGTCAAGGCTCACAACTCAGTCCCCTCGGTATACTTTTAACAATTTATTGTGCTACTGTTAACTTACAATCATCAGTACCCTACTCCCTCAAGTTAAATCTATCCCGAGAAATTATGTTGCTTAATTTCCGAAATGCACTCAGCTTGTCGCTCATTCAGTGGAGTGTGTTGGCATCTGTGCAGGCATGACAGAGCCTTACATTCAGTTTGAGGGTGAGAAGTGTGGGTGTAAGACAAAGGTGTTAAAACTAAATAAAGGTAATTTACAAGCTTATGAAGTCAGATTTGGCCGAAGTGAACTGGGAAATTATGGTGAAATGTACGACAGCATGAGGCATTGGCAGACATTTTAGGAGATATCTCTCAGCAATTATACCTTCAACAGAGAATAATTCAATATCCGTGGCTAATTAAGGAAGGTAAAGATCGTATCAAATTAATAAAAAAACAAACATAAAATTCTGCGAAGGTTACTGGTCGATCAGAAGATTGGACAGATTTTGGACAACAGGAAAACAATGAAAAAGGGAAAAAAATCTATGCATAAAAAAAACCGAGTTGGAAGCATAAAAGTCAGAGAATACGAGCTTCTGCGAGTATTTTAAAAAGGAAGTAAGTCAATTGTGCGTTAGTCCTCTTGAAATTCTGTCTGGGTAATTAATAATGGACAACACGCAAATGATAGAAGCGTTGAACAGGTATTTTGTGCTTGTTTCACTATGCATGACTCAAAATTATACCATGGATATTTGAAAAACAACAGATGTAATGGAGGGACGAAATTAAGTCAATCACAGTTTACCAGGGAAAACAAGTACCAGGAACTCTATTAGTACGACAGGCTTACAAGTCCCTAGGATCTGACGGCATGCATCATGGGATCTTAATAGAAGTGAGCGCTGAGATAATAGATCCGATTGTTCAAAATTCCCTATATTCTGGAAAGCTCCATCGAGTATCAGTAACTAATGTGACATCACTGTTAAAGAAAAGAGGGAGACTGAAACCAGGAATCTATGGGCCAGTTAGCTTAACATCATAGGATAAATGCTATCGTCCATTGCTAAGAAGATTGTAGCAGGACAGTTAGATAATCATAATGAGATCTGGCAGAGTCGGCATTGTTCTTTTTCAAAACAAGATCCTGTTTGATCAATTTATTGGAGTTCTTTGCGGATATAACATGCAACATTGATAAAGGGATTTGGATTAACAAAAAAAACATTTGATATGGTGCTACATCAAAGGTTTTTACACACACAAATTAAGATTTCATATTGTGCAGATTACATTTTAGCATGGATAGAGGATTCATTGGGTATCAAGAAGCAGAGAGTAGGGAACGATGGGTCATTTTCGTATTGGGTTGATGAGACTATTGGAGCACCACAGTGATCAGTGCTGGGGCTTCAACAGTTTGCAATTGACATCAATGAATTGGATGAAGGGACAACATATATGGTAGCTAAATTTGAAAATTGCACAAAGAGAGGAAAGTAATTTATCGAGAGGGCATATCAAGTCTACAAGTGAATCTATGTGTGGAGCCAGAGGAAATGGGCGAGGTACTAAATGAGTACTTTGCATCAGTATTCACCAAGGATAAGGACTTGGTGGATGATGAGCCTAGGGAAGGGAGTGTAGATAGTCTCAGTCATCTCATTATCAAAAGGGAGGGGGTATTGGGTGTCTTGCAAAGCATTAAGATAGATAAGTCCCCAGGGCCTGATGGCATCTCCCCGAGAATACTGAGGGAGGCAAGGGAAGAAATTGCAGGGGCCTTGACAGAAATCTTTGCATCCTCATTGGCTGCAGGTGAGGTACCAGAGGACTGGAGAATAGCCAATAATGTTCCTTTGTGTAAGAAGGGTAGCAAAGATAATCCAGGAAATTATAGGCCGGTGAGCCTTATGTCAGTGGTAGGGAAGTTATTAGAGAGGATTCCTCGGGACACGATTTACTCCCATTTGGAAACAAATGGATTTATTAGCGAGTTGCAGCATGGTTTTGTGAAGGGGAGGTCGTGTCTCACTAATTTGATTGAGTTTTTTGAGGAAGTTTATATTTAGAGATACAGCACTGAAACAGGCCCTTCAGCCCACCGAGTCTGTGCCGACCATCAACCACCCATTTATACTAATCCTGCACTAATCCCATATTCCTACCACATCCCCACCTGTCCCTATATTTCCCTACCACCTACCTACACTAGGGGCAATTTATAATGGCCAATTAACCTATCAACCTGCAAGTCTTTGGCATGTGGGAGGAAACCGGAGCACCCGGAGGAAACCCACGCAGTCACAGGAAGAACTTGCAAACTCCACACAGGCAGTACCCAGAATTGAACTGGATCTGTGAGGCTGCGGTGCTAACCACTGCGCCACTGTGCCGCCCATTACTAAGAAGATTGTAGCAGGACTACAAGTGACAAAGATGATTGATGAAGGAAGGGCAGTGGATGTTATCTATATGGACTTCAGTAAAGCCTTTGACAAGGTCCCTCATGGCAGACTGATACAAAAGGTGAAGTCACATGGGATCAGAGGGGAGCTGGCAAGATGGAATCAGAACTGGCTCGGTCACAGAAGACAGAGGGAGCAGTGGAAGGGTGTTTTTCTGAATGGAGGGATGTGACGAGTGGTGTTCCACAGGGAACAGTGCTGGGACCTTTGCTATTTGTAGTATATATAAATGATTTGGAGGAAAATGCAGGTGGTCTGATTAGTAAGTTTGTGGACAACACCAAGATTAGTGGATTTGCGGATAGTGATGAGGATTGTCAGAGGCTACAGCAGGATATAGATCGGTTGGAGACTTGGGCGGAGAAATGGCAGATGGAGTTTAGTTCGGACAAATGTGAGGTAATGCATTTTGGAAGGTCTAATGCAGGTGGGAAGTATACAGTAAATGGCAGAACCCTTAGGAGTATTGACAGGCAGAGCGATCTTTGCGTACAGGTCCACAGGTCACTGAAAGTGGCAACGCAGGTGGATAAGGTAGTCAAGAAGGCATACGGCATGCTTGCCTTCATTGGTCGGGGCATAGAGTATAAAAATAGGCAAGTCATGCTGCAGCTGTACAGAACTTTAGTTAGGCCACACTTAGAATATTGCGTGCAATTCTGGTCGCCACACTGCCAGAAGGACGTGGAGGCTTTGGAGAGGGTACAGAAGAGATTTACCAGCATGCTGCCTGGTCTGGATGGCATCAGCTATGAGGAGAGGATGGAAAAACTCGGATTGTTTTCACTGGAACGACGGAGGTGGAGGGTCGACATGATAGAGGTTTACAAAGTTATAAGCGGCATGGATAGCGTGGATAGTCAGAAGCTTTTTTCCCAGGCTGGAAGAGTTAGTTACGAGGGGACATAGGTTTAAGGTGAGAGGGGCAAAGTTAAGAGGGGATGTGCGAGGCAAGTTCTTTGCACAGAGGGTGGTGAGTGCCTGGAACTTGTTGCCAGGGGAGGTGGTGGAAGCAGATACGATAGCGACATTTAAGAGGCATCTTGACAAATACATGAATAGGATGAGAATAGAGGGATACGGACCCCGGAAGTGCAGAAGGTGTTAGTTTAGGCAGGCATCAAGATCGGCGCAGCCTTGGAGGGCCGAATGACCTGTTCCTGTGCTGTACTGTTCTTTGTTCTTTGTTCTTTGTACAACGGGATTCAAATCAATTTCATAATTGGACAGATGAGCATAACATGGGAAAGTGCATACTTGTCCATTTTGGCGGGAAGAATATTAAAGGAGTATACTATTTGAATGGGGAGATACTGCAAAACTCTGCGGTGAGGAGGCATTTTGTTATCCTGGTACACGAATCACAGAAAGGTAGCATGCAGTTCAGCAAGTGATTAGGAAAGTAAGTATAATGTCGGTGTTTATTGAAAGGGGAATCAAGTGTAAAAGTAGCGATTTGTTGTTACAACTATGAGAGGCCTCACTGAGACCGCATCTGGAGCACAGTGTACAGTTTTGGTCTCTTTACTCAAAACAGCAAAGATGATGAAAGTGCAATGGGCGCAGTTCAGGGAGGGTTCACTCGACCTTTTCCTGAGATGGAGGGGTTATCTTCTAAGGAGGGGTTGAGCAGGTTGGATATATATCCAATGGAATTTGGAAGAATGAAAGGTGATATTGCAGGAACATATACGATCCTGAGGGAACTTGATAGGGTGGATGATAAAATAATCTTTCGCCCTGTGAAGGAGCCGAGAGCGGTGGGGGGGGGGGGGGGGTCTTAAAAATCATGGGGGTCTTCCATTTAAGGCTGAGATGTGCAAATGTTTGCATTTTCTCTCAGAGCGTCGTTACTCTGTGGTATTATATTTCTCAGATGACAGATAGTAGAGATAAATGAGTCAATTTTCGATAGCAGTATGTGACTAGGGAGTACATCAGGGATAAAATATTTACAATCTACATCGAATTCCTGGATGAAGGGACGAAATGAATGGAGGCTACGTGCAAAAATAGGTGGGAAAGCAAGTTGCGAAAAGGAAATCGCAGAATCACAGAATAATACAGTGCAGAAGAGGCCATTCGGCCCATCGAGTCTGCACCGACGGATTAAAGACAGATGACCTGTCTACCTAATCCAATTTGCCAGCACTTGGCCCATAGCCTTGAAGTTATGACGTGCCAACTGCTCATCCAGGTACTTTTTAAAGGATGTGAGGCATTCGCCTCTACCACCCACCCAGGCTGGGCATTCCAGACCGTCACCACCCGCTGGGTAAAAAAGTTCCTCCTCAAATCCCCCTTAAGCCTCCTGCTCCTCACCTTAACCTTGCTTCCCCTCGTAACTGACCTTTCAAGTAAGGGTAACACCTGCTCCCTATCCACCCTGGTTCCGTGCCCATCATAATCTTGTACACCTCGATCAGGTCACCACTCAGTCTTCTCTGCTCCAGCGAAAACAACCCAAGCATATCCAAGCTCTCTTCATATCTTAAATGTTCCATTCCAGGCAACATCCTGGTGAATCTCCTCTGCACCCCCTCCAGTGCAAGCATATCCTTCTTCTAATGTGGCGACCAGAATTGCACACAGTACTCGAGTTGTGGCCTTACCAAAGTTCTATACAAGTCCAACATGACCTCCTTGTTTTTGTAATCTGTGCCTCGATTGATAAAGGCAAGTGACCCATATGCCTTTTTGACCACCCTTTTAACCTGCCCTTCTGCCTTCAGAGATCTATGGACAAACACGTCAAGGTCCTTTTGTCCCTCAGAACTTCCAAGTCCCTGTTAAAATCGGTGCTGACTCGATGGGCCGAAGGGCCTCTTCTACACTGTATTATTCTGCGATTCTGTGATTCTGTCAGGCCATTCATTGAATACTTCTGCGTCACATTACTTCTTCCAAAGTGTATCACCTCACACTTTTCAGGGTTAAATTCCAGAAACAAAGTATCTAAAAATGGAAAGAGTTAGTTCTGTGCTGGGTGAGCCAAATTGTGTTATTCTTTAAGATGAGTTACTTGCTTGATCATTTCAGAGAAAATATTTTGTGAGGCAGCTTGCCGTGCAGCTGTATACACGTAAAACCTTGAGGTGGTCTGTTCCTTTGATGAACGAATTTAGATGCAGGGAGCTTTTAGGTAATGATTTACTGCATTATTCAGAATGGTTTTGAGGTGTTGTGTGGGTTTGAAATGCTTTCGCATTTTAGCAGTTGATTTAGATTGGAATTACTTTAGATTCTGTATTAGTTTGCCGCACTGTATTTAGTTTGAGATGTTGTATTAGTTTGAGGGGCTGCATTAGTGTGACACGATTATTTCGACGATCCGTATTAGTATGAGGGATTGTATTAGATTGAGGGTCTGTATCAGTTTGACAGAATGCATTGGTTTAAGGTTATGTATAGGTTTGAGGGTGTGTATTATTTTCAAAGTCGCATTAGCTGCATTAGTTTGTGCGGGTGCATTTTTTGAGTGGTTGCATTAGTTTGCGGTACTGTGTCAGCTTGTGGAACTGTACTAGTTTGTTGTTCTGTACTTGGTTGAGGAGATGTATTAGTTTTCGAAACGATATTACTTTGATGTGCAGTTGTCATATTAGCTTGAAAGGCGGTATGTGTTTGACGGATTTCTGTCCCTTTAGGGTCTAAGTGAGTTTGGGGTGATGTCTTATATTGTGGTGCTTATTAGGGTGAGGTGTTGTATTAGTCTGAGGGTTGGAATTTACTTTAGATTCTGTATTCGTGTGAGATATTGTATTAGTTTGAGGGGCTGTATTAGTTTGAGGGACTGTATTAGTTTGAGGGATTGTATCCGTTTCATGTTTTTATTAGAAATACAGATTGCATTAGATTGAGAGACGTATAATAATGACGGACTGCACACATTTAAGGGACTCTGTTGGCTTGATGGATTGCATTAGTTTAAGGGATTGTGTAAGATTCAGGAATTTTATTGGTTTGAGAGCTTATATTTGTTTGAAGGCCTTTCTTAGATTGCGTTGCATTCTTAATATGGTGGTCTACCTTGTTTTGAGGGAAGTTTTGCAGGAGGGGTTCTGTTGGTGCGAGAGGCTGTGTCCGTTAAAGGGAGTGTTTTGGTTGTAGGGAATGTGTCAGTTGAAGGTGCAGTAATAATGTGAGCTGCTATCTTAATCTGAGGTGTTGTATGAAGTTAACGTCTGCAATTCATTAACGCCAATCACCCACTTTAATAGTGAAAGATGTCAGCTACATTTCAGATGATAGCACTGAGAAAACAATCTAACGTTGGAAATTTAATGCTTGAACGATTACAGTATGATATCTTGAGTCGGGACTGATGGCCTTTGAAGAAATAACAACGTTGTTGGGTGAATACAGCGTCCATTGATCATTGTTTATTTCATGTAATCAGATTTGCCCAATCCTTGCTGTTTTCCAATTCAATCTCAGTACTAAATATATTCTATCACAACAGGGACTTAACTCAGCTGTCGTAACATGTCTTTTCAAAATTGGATGAAAAAAACAACAACAATGTTGCAACCTCAATATCCCAGTGGAGATCCCACACTGTATAAATGAAAAGCGCTGGGAATGTATCACATCAGAGTTTAATTTAGAGAGATTTCCTTGAGTACGAATGGACAGAACACATCGCACAGAAAATGTATACTTCAATTGACAGTTTCGCGAAAATATACTACATGATCCTTGCTATCATTGGTGTTCTTGGTAAGTAACCACAACCATTCAAGTCTGCACATGATAGCTGTGTGTGCGTGTGCGTGTGGCTCATAATTTTACATGTGTTCTACAAGTTACCCAGGTACAATCACCCAATTAGCGATACAATTTTATCAAGTCTAATGTATGGAGTTATCTCTGTGGGATTATGACATTGCCTCAATTGGAAATAAGACTCGGTTTGCAACACACAGGGTCACTGTATTATCAACCAGCTGTCTTTTTCTAACATTGTACTGTTGAAGCCGACCTCAGTGGGGGCAATTCTCTGACGGAATCTATTGCTTACTTTTTATTATTCGTTTCATGGGGCTTGGGCGTTGCTGGCAAGGCCAGATTTATTGATCATTCCTTATTACCGTGATGAGGTGCTGGTAAGCTTTTCCTTGCGGATATACTCACAATACTGTTTGGGAGGGAGTTCCAGAATTTTGATCCACCGACAAGGAACAGCGATATAGCTCCAAATGAGGATGGTTTGTGGCTTGGAACGGAATGTTCAGGCGTTGGTGTTCCCATGCTTTTGCTTTCGTTGTCCTTCTGGGTGCACCATGTTTTTAAGGTGCTGTCGAAGGAGTCATGGTACGCTGCTGCTGTGCATCTTATATATGTAACACACTGCTGCGCTGTTTATGGTGGTGGATGGAGTTTTGATCAACGGGGGGGGTACTTTGTTCTGGATATTGTAGAGCTTCCTGAATGCTGTTGGAGCCGCACTCATCCAGACAAACAGAGAGTATTTAATTACACTGCTTACTTGTGCCTTGTAGATGGTGGTAGGCTTTGGGAGTCTGGAGATCTGTTCCTCGCCTCACAAATCAGTCTCTGACCGGCTCTTGTCGCAACAGTATTTATGTGGCTGTTATAGATCAGTTTCTACTCATTGATAGCGCCGACGATGTTGATGGTGGGAGCCTCAGCGATGGCAAGGCCATTGCATGTCAGAGGGAAATAGTCATAGTTTTGTGCAGATGGTCATCGCCTGTCATTTGTGTGCTGCAAATGTTACTTGCCACCTATCAGCCCAAGTCTGGATGTTACCCAGGACTTGCTGCATTTGAACTGCTTGAGTATCTGAGGAGTCGCAAATGATTCTAAAATTGTGGAATCATCAGTGATCATCACACTTATGACTGAATGATGAAGGAAAAATAATTGATGATGCATATGAAGAGGTTTGGGCCTAGGACATGACCCTGAGGAACTCCTGCAACAATATCCTGGGTCCCAGATAGCTGACCTCCAAAACTTGCAATGATCTTACTTCGTGAATGGCAAGATTCCAACCAATCGGGATTTCCCCCATGATTTGCATTGACTTCCGTTTGCCTAGGGACGCTTGTTGTCACACTCAGCCAAATGTCTTCATATAGAGGGTAATCAGTCTCACCTTCTATTGATACAACGTTCAAAGACCTGGAGAGGGTGCCCTATGTTGGGGAGAGTGCTGAGTCGAGCGGTGGGGGCGCTCCTCGTTCCCGGGATGTTGTTCAAGTTCTGCGTTTTCTTACAGCAAGAGGAGTGGTCAAAGCTCCCGGACCTCGGCACAGTGGCGTAGTGCTTGGCACTGCAGCCTCACAGCTCCAGCGACCCGGGTTCGTTCTAAGTACTGCCTGTGTGGAGATTGTAAGTTCTCCCTATGAATGCCTAGGTTTTCTCCTCCAGCCAAACGCTTGCATCTTGCTAGGTAAATTGATCATTGTAAATTGCCCGAGTGTAGGTAGGTGGTAAAAGAATTTTGGGAAGGTGAGGATGTGGTGGAGGATATGGGATTAATGTTAGTATAAATAGGTGGTTGATGGTCGGCACAGACTCGTTGGGCTGTTGGGCCTGTTTCAGTGCTGAATGGCTCTTTTTCCCAGGAGTGGTCCTAATCTGTGGGTCTTGCATGCAGTGGTGTGGTCCGACTCTGCTTTTGGGCCCCGTATCTGGGGAGTGATCTGTGCTCGGGTGGTTTCTTTTCATTGTTTGCTATCCAGGCCCAAGTGAGGATCTCCTTTTCCAGGCAGTGATCCACGTCCAGTGATGATTCTATTTTCCCAGGGAGTGGTCTGTGTCAGGATATCTCTTACCTGGGACGTTGCTTACTGATAATTCTACAATGGTCGCTACCATTGACGAATGAGTAGGTACTGAAGCAGTCCTTGTTCACGTGCAGCACCACCTGGGCAACATTCAGGCTTGAGCTGGTAAGTGGAAAGTAAAATTCACTGCACATAAGTGCCCGGCAATGACCATCACAAACAAAATAGAATATCGAACTATCTCCCTTTGGCCTTCAACCGCATTTCCATCGCTGAATCGCCCGACATCAACATCATACGCGTTACCAATGACCGGTTACTGAACTAGAACAGCCAGATAAATATTGAGGCTTCAAGAGCAGTTCAGAGACTATAAGTTGTGCGGTCAGGAACCCACCTCCTGACTCCCAAAGCCTCTCCACTATCTACGAGGCACAAGTCAGGAGTATAATGAAATATTCTCCACTTGCCTTGATGAGTGCAGATTGTTTTCCCAGGGGGTGGTCTTGGTATATTGTTGTTCTCCGTTCGCAGTGAGTACTGCGATTCCAGGGTTGTCCATTGCCACCAAGTGCCTGACTCTAGCTCACAGCTGTGCCAAATCTGAAGTGCAATGAATTCAGAGGCTTCCGAACTGGGGAAATATTGAGTATGCGAGGATCTTCTAAAATCGAGAGTGGCATATATCCAAGCAAACTCTTATATCAAGAGGATCCTACCCAGGAGTGGTCTAGTCATCAGGTACAGTCAACATATTCTGCAGAATGCACTGAATTCCGTGGCAGGAACTCCATCCTCGAAGAGTGGTCCGAATCTAGGTTGTCTCTTTGCTTGTGAAGTGGCCCGAGTTCAGATGGTTTTCTCCTATCCCAGGGACTTATCGGACTCTGCTACTCCCCAACACCATGGGAGGATCGCCAATCGAGGTGCGTGGTCTGAGTCCAGGGCGAAGTTGCCCGAATTCCGGGTGTTTTCCTATGCCAGGAAGAGCTCCGATACAGGGAGTCTCCTGTCACATAGATTTTGACGAGTTCAGGCTTTCCTATCCCGGAGAGAGTATTAAGTCTGGGGGGATATTAGAGAGAATTAGAGATGCATGTGACAAAAGAACATCTGTAATTATGGGTGATTTTGATCTGCATATAGATTGGGAAAATCAAATTAGTCACAATGCAGTTGAGAGGAATTGTTGGAGTGTATACGGGAATTATTTGAGTGCATCAATCCGTTGAGGAGCCAACTAGTGAACAGGCCATCCTAGATTGGACATTATGTAATGAGAGAGGAATAATTGACAATCTAGTGTGTTGAGGGCGAGCGTCCACAATATGATCGAATTCTTCATCAAGATGGAGAGTGACGTAGTTCTTTCTGAGACAGGTTTCTGAATCTTTGTCAAGGAAACTACGAAGGTATGAGGCTCGAGTTGGCCATGACGGATTGGCGAACGTTAGTTAAAGGTATGACTGTGGCTAGGCAATGGCAAACATTTAAAGAGCGTATGGATGAACTGCAAACATTTTTTTATCCCTGTCTGGCGCAAAAGTAAAACGGCAAAGGTAGCCAAACCATGCCATTCAAGAAAATTAGAGATAGCATTAGATCCAAGGAAGAGGCATATACATTTGCCAGGAAAAACAACAGACCTGAGGATTGGGAGCAGTTTAGAATTCAGCAAAGGAGGACCGAGGTTTTGATTATGAAGCGGAAAATAGAGTACGAGAGTAAGCTTGCAGGGAACATAAAATATGACTGTAAAATTTTCCACAGGTATGTGAAGAGAAAAAGCCTGTTGAAGCCAAATATAGGTTCCTTATAGTCTGAAACAGGGGAATGTGTTATGGGGAATAATGAAATGGCTGACTAACTAAATGCATACATTACTTCTTTCTTCACAAAGGTGGACACAAACATCATACCAGAAATGTTGGTGAACACAGGACTCAGTGAGAGACAGGAACTGAAATAAGTCAGTATTAGTAGAGAAATGCTGTTGGGGAAATTGATGAGATTGAAGGGCGAGAAACTACAGGGCCTGATGGTATGCGTCCCAAAGTACTGAAGGACGTGGCCACAGAAATAATGCATGCATTCGGGGTCATCTTCCAAGATTCTACAGACCCTGGCACAGTTCCGACAGATTGGAGTGTAGCTAATGTAACCCCACTATTTAAAAAGGAATGTCGAAAGAAAGCAGGGAATTATAGACCAGTCAGCCTGACCTCAGTAGTGGGGAAAATGTTAGAGTCCATTGTCAAAGATTTGATAGCAGAGCACGGAGAGAACGATGGTAGAATCGGGCAGAGTCAGCATGGATTTACAAAAGGGAAGTCATGCTTGACAGATCTACCGGAATTCTTCGAGGATGCAACTGGTAGAGTTGATAAGGGGGAGTCAGTGGGTGTGGTTTATTTGGACTTTCAGGGTTTTTTTGACAAGGTCCCACACAAGAGATTAGCGTGTAAAATTAAAGCGCATGGGATTCGGGGTAGTGTATTGTGTTGTGATAGATAGAAATTTGGTTGGAGAACAGGAAATAAAGAATAGGAATAAATGGGTCTTTTTCTGAATGGCAGGCAGTGCCTAGTGGGGTACCGCATGGATCGGTGCTAGGACCCCAACTACTCACAATATACAATAATTGTTTAGATGAGGGAACAAAATGTAATATCTCCAAATTTAAGTAATAGTGTTATCCGATTTCGATATCTCTCCTATCCCAGCTCCGAGTTCAGGAAAAGCTCCGTATACCGGGAAGCAGAGAGAGTTTGTGGGTATTAGCTATCCCAGGTAAGCGGTCCGATTGTTTTTTGGGAGGGGGCAGTGTTTTGGTGTGTGCGGGTGGGTTCTCCTATCACATGGAGCTTGCTGGGTTCAGCAGGCATTCTATACTATGATGTGATCTGAGTAAGTGAGTCATCTCCTATCCTACAGGGTGGTCCAAGTCCAGGGGATGTCTTCAATCTCAGGGAGAGGCTTAATATGGAGGCGGCACGGTATTCTATCCTCGAGATTCATCCAGTAGATCAATCACTTGGAGTATTCTGAGTATGAGCAGTTTCCAGTTTTTGGGAGTGTTGCTAAACTAGGTGGTCCCGTATCTCAGCAACTGGTCCAAGCCTGGATAGGTTCTTCTATCCAAAAGACTACTGCTAGTCTGTAAAAAGTCACAAAATCTCCTCTCTCGGGGAGTTGTCGGATCTAGGGGTGGGAACGTCTTCTATCTTAGTTAATTATTTTACTACAGGGATGGATCTTCTATCCCGGGGAGTAGAGAGTGTCTGTGGATGTTACCTGCACCAGTGAATGGTACAAGACTGGGGGCGGGCGGGAGGGAGTGGGTCTCCTTTCCCACAAAATCACCGAGTTCTGAAATGTCTCCTTCCCAGGTAGTGTGCCATGTCTAGGGTGGTCTCCTCTCCTGGAATGTAGTCAGAGTTCAGGGCACCTCCTACCATGGCGAGTGTTGTGACCCTGGACTCTCCTATACCTTCGGAGTTCAGACGTCTTCCAGCCTGCACAGTGGTCTGGTTCTGTGGTAGAGTCTTCAACCTGGCGAATCGTCCGGGAATGGTGAGACTCCGACCCTGGTGTATGTGCAAATTGGAAGCTGTCACATTTCCCTGAAGTAGTCTCTGTCCTAAGTCTCCTATCTCATCAGTAGTCTGAGTCCAGAATGATCTCCAATACCAGACAGTAGCCTTTGTCTGGAATGACGTCTTCTATCCTGGGAAGTGGTCTGAGTCTTGGCACTTCTCCTATCCTGGATGTGGTTCGAGTCCGTGTGTATGGTCTCCTAGAATGGGAATGGTCTGAGTCGAGAGGCATGGTCTCCCTTCCAGGAGTGTGGTGCTAGCCAGGACTTGTCCGATTCCAGGCAATGGTGTGAATCCATGGTGATCTCCTTTTCCGATGAATGGTCTGTGTCCAGCGCGGTCTTCTATCTTGAACGTTGCCCTAGTTTATGTGGGTACCGTATACCGAGGAGTGGTTCAGGTCCTGGGTGTCTCCTATCCCTGGGAGTGGTCTCAGTCAGTCGTGTGTTTCCTATCCCTGGAAATGGTGCAAACCCTGAGTGGCTGATCCAATTATCAGTTCCAATAGTGGGGTAAGATCTGATGAGAAAACCCGTTGGCCAATAATAAACCTGGTCACCACGTGCATGAGTCACTGTCAGCCATTTTAAAGTAGTTAACATGCTGAACCATCTCCTGTCAGCATTCTGCTGCTCATACCGTCCTCCGGCTCTGCAAAACGTGGATGACGTATGGTTGGAGGTGCTTAGTTTTCTTTAATTCCTGATGTCCTTCCAAAGAACTCGTTCATGGAGCTAAAATATAAACTTAACTGCTCGGCTGAGAGACGGAGAATGTTTGATCCGTAATTTCCAGTCTTTTTTCCCTTCTCTCTTACAGGAGATTTAATGGCGATTGGGATCCTGTCCCAGGGAAAGTGCGGCCTCTCTACCTGCACAACTTGCTACCTGGTGGCTATGGCAATGGCTGATCTGCTGGTCATTATCACTGAAGTCATACTGAACTACATCAAATATTATTATTTTCCGGTATCTTTCTTGGACATCACTCCTGTGTGTAGTGTTATCCTTGTCCTGACTTGTGCAGCCAGAGACTGTTCTATCTGGTTCACCGTCACTTTCACCTTTGATCGATTTGTCGCCATTTGTTTCCAGAAGCTGAAAACAAAATATTGTACCAAGAAAACGGCAGTGGCGGTTCTCGCAACAACCTGCATTTTCCTCTGTTTAAAGAACCTCCCTTTCTACTTTGCTTATGAACCTGCAGAGATAAGAGACAATGTTCCGTGGTTCTGCTATACAAAGCCAAGCTATTATTCTGAGCCCGGATGGCTGGGATTTGCCAGGTTTGATACGGTTTTAACCTCATTACTCCCATTCGCTTTAATTCTGTTGCTCAACGCTTTGACAGTTAGATACATTTTAGTGGCCAGTCGTGTCCGTAAGGCTCTGAGGGGTCAGAGCAAGGGAGAGAATCGCAGTGACTCAGAGATGGAGAGCAGAAGGAAGTCTGTAATTTTGCTCTTTACCATATCTGGCAGCTTCATACTTCTGTGGTTCGTATTTGTTTTATATTACTTTAATGTCACACAGATTAGCGATTATGAATCTTGGTTTATGTTTGGACAAGTTGGATTTATGCTGTCAAATTTAAGTTGCTGTACAAACACATTTATTTATGGGGCGACGCAGTCCAAGTTCAGAGAGCAGTTCAAGAAGGCATTGAAATATCCGGTAACATCAATTATTCAATTAATTCATAAATAATATTACCGAGAGCATCCCAAAGATCCAATGGGTAATGGCAAGAGCTAACAAGCAGAGGCGTGAAAGCAAAGTGGGTGTAACAGTAAGTCAGAAACGCCAAAGTTCTTTGAGGAACAGGAAAAATGTGACGAACAGCTGGAAGACGACAATGACATTGGCAGGAGGCGTCATTTTCCAAACAGAAGTTGGGCAAGGGCAGGAGACGATAGTCGGCCTATATAATTAAAGAGGGGCCCGTCAAGTGGCTCTTTACAGCGCTCCCTGTACTACAGTAAAGAAGATACCATTCAGAGTTTCTTCTCCCACTGCACTGGTTCGCTTTTTAACTCTTCACATCTGATACGATAGAAAAAAGACACTTGTTCTCACAAAAGCAGAAATGCTGCACAGTGAGTCTGCTCGGAACCCTTGCTAGGACTTTCTTTTTTTCCCGCCTGACCAGGTTACTATTTTGCCGCTCTCTGGGTCACTGTTTATCGTCCTCGCAAGTCTCGCTGTGCTCTCGCTCTTCAGGTCGGCCTTTTATATGTCCTGCCTTTTTGAGTGTGCATCTCGGAGCCGCACTTTTAACAATCTCACCTCAGCTCGCTGTGCTCTTGAACTCCAGACTGCTCTTCTATCCTCTCCACCAGTATCACTGTACCCACCTTGCAATATTGGCAGAAGGGTACAGTGGGAGCCTGACTTCCACTGTAACCCATGCTCCACCTGCCGTGGAAGTGATTCATGGAACAATGTATAGGGAGTTTTGCTCTGTATCTAATGTGTGCTGTCCTTGCTCTGTTGCATTAAGGAATCTGATAGAGATTACCAGTCACTCTATAAGAACGGAAAATGATCTTTTATTAGAAGATGTAGAATGGTTGTCAAAACTGATCACGAAGATCTATGATATTAATCTGTTCGCCCCTCCCTCTCCCAGGCAGCGAAGAACGTGAGCTCCAGCAGCTCCTGGTGCACGCTAGACAGAAATAAGTTTAGCTTCCAAAATGCCTCTTCCAGCTATGGTGAAGTTGCACAGAACTTAGTTTATATAGAGGGCCTGGGGGAATCTAAAAAGTCACAAATCTAATCACAGGGATTAGGGGAAACACTGGAGAGTAACCAATCAGGCATGGCCTGAAATGAATCCCAGGCAGTCACAAATTTAAGCACTGTGTCTGGCAAGGTGGTGAAACGGGAATTAATATATGGTCATAACTTTTAACACATGGCCTGGGGGAAACATTGGAGAGCCATAAATAAAGGGGCTGTGGAGCTGGGAGAACACTGGACAGTGGAAGCTGGAATGTGAGTGGCTAGGTTGGAACCGAACATTGGAAAGTTTGCATACAGAGACTGGGCGAAAACCTGGACAGTCACATCTTTGAGCACAGGGCCTTGGATCGGGGAGCGTGTTGGGGGCAGTGTGTCTGTTACCTAAACTGTCAAAGAATAACAAAGAACAAAGAACAGTACAGCACAGGAACAGGCCATTCGGACCTCCAAACCTGCGCCGATCTTGATGCCTGCCTAAAATAAAACCTTCAGCATTTCTGGGGACCGTATCCCTCTATTCCCATCCTATTCATGTATTTGTCAAGATGCCTCTTAAACGTCGCTTTTGGACATGCTTCCACCACGTCTCCCGGCAACATGTTCCAGGCACTCACCACACTTTGTGTCAAGAACTTGCCTCGCACATCCCCTCTAAACATTTGCCCCTCTCACCTTAAACCTATGTCCCCTAGTAACTGACACATCCACACCAAGGGAAAAGTTTCTGATTATCCACTCTGACTATGCCACGCAAAACTTTGTAAACCTCTATCATGTCGCCCCTCCACCTCCGTCGTTCCAGTGAAAACAATCGGAGTTTATCCAACCTCTCCTCATAGCTAATGCCATCCAGACCAGGTAGCAACCTGGTAAACCTCTTCTGTACCCTCTCCAAAGCCTCCATGTCCTTCTGGTAGTGTGGCAACCAGAATTGCACTCAATATTCCAAGTGTGGTCTAACTAAAGTACTGTACAACTGCAGCATGACTTGCCAATTTTTATACTCTATGCCCCGACCGATGAAGGTAGGCATGCCGTATGCCTTCTTGACTACCTTATCCACCTGCGTTGCCACTTTCAGTGACCTGTGGACCTGTACACTCAGATCTCTCAGCCTGTCAATACTCCGAAGGGTTCTGCCATTTACTGTATACTTCCCACCTGCATTAGACCTTCCAAAATGCATTACCTCGCATTTGTCTGGATTAAACGCCATCTGCCATTTCTCTGCCCAAGTCTCCAAGTGATCTATATCCTGCTGTATCTTCTAACAATCCTCATCATTATCCGCAACTCCACCAACCCTTGTGTCACCCGCAAACTTACTAATCATAACCAGCTACATTTTGCTCCAAATCATTTTTAAATACTACAGAGCAAAGGTCCCAGCACTGATCCCTGCGGGACACCATTAGTCACATCCCTCCATTCAGAAAAGCAACCTTCCACTGCTACCCTCTGTCTTTCTGGACAGAGCCAGTTCAGTACACATCTTGCCAGCTCACCTCTGATCCCATGTGACTTCACCTCTTGTACCAGTCTGCCACGAGGGACCTTGTCAAAGGTTTTACTGAAGTCCACATAGATAACATCCACTGTCCTTCCTTCATCATTCATCTTCGTCACTTCCTCAAAAAACTCAATCAAATTAGTGAGACACGGCCTCCCCTTCAGAAAACCATGCTGTCTCTCGCTAATAAGTGCGTTGTTTTCTAAATGGGAATATATCCTGTCCCGAAGAATCCTCTCCAATAACTTCCCTACCACTGACATAAGGCTCACCGGCCTATAATTTCCTGGATTATCCTTGCAACCCTTCTTAAACAAAGCAGCAACATTGGCTATTCTCCAGTCCTCTGGGACCTCACCTGTAGCCAATGAGATGCAAAGATTTCTGTCAAGGCCCCAACAATTTCTTCCCTTGCCTCCCTCAGTAATCTGGAGTAGATCCCATCAGGCCCTGGGGACGTATCTACCGTAATGCTTTGCAAGACACCCAACACCTCCTCCTTTTTGATAATGAGATGACTGAGACTATCTACACTCCCTTCCCTAGGCTCATCATCCACCAAGTCGTTCTCTTTGGTGAATACTGATCTAAAGTACTCATTTAGTACCTCGCTCATTTCCTCTGGCTCCACGCAGATTCCCTTCTCTGTCGTTGAGTGGGCAAACCCTCTCCCTAGTACACTCTTGCTCTTTATATACATATAAAAAGCATTGGGATTTTACTTAATCCTGTTTGCCAATGACTTTTCATGGCCCCTTTTAGCCATCCTGACTCTTTGCTTAAGTTCCTTCCTACTGTCCTTCTATTCCTCAAGGGATTTGTCTGTTCTGCGCCTTCCAGCCCTTACGAATGCTTCCTTTTTCTTTTTGACTAGCCTCACAATATCCCGCGTTATCCAATGTTCCCGAAACTTGCCAGACCTATCCT
This sequence comes from Heterodontus francisci, assembly GCF_036365525.1. NCBI lineage: Eukaryota > Metazoa > Chordata > Chondrichthyes > Heterodontiformes > Heterodontidae > Heterodontus > Heterodontus francisci. The sequence continues at coordinate 15,573,769 of NC_090409.1, read as the reverse complement.
TCTTCCTCACAGGAACATGCCGGTCCTGGATTCTAATCAACTGACGTTTGAAAGACTCCCACATGTCAGATGTTGATGTACTCTCATACGGCCGCCCCCAATCTAAATTCTTCAGTTCCTGCCTTATATTGTTATTATTTGCCTTCCCCCGATTTAGCACCTTCACCCGAGGACTACTCTTATCCTTACCCACAAGTACCTTAAAACTTATGGAATTGAGGTCACTGTTCCCGAAATGCTCCCCGACTGAAACTACGACCACCTGGCCGGGCTCATTCCCCAATACCATGTCCAGTATGTCCCCATCCTTTTTGGACTCTCTACATATTGTTTCAAGATGCCCTCCTGGATGCTCCTTACAAATTCTGCCCCATCCAAGCCCCTAGCACTAAGTGAGTCCCAGTCAATATCGGGGAAGTTAAAATCACCCACCACTGCAACCCTGTTACCTTTACATCTTTGCATAATCTGTCTCCATTTCTGCTCCTCTACCTCCCGCTGGCTGTTGGGAGGCCTGTAGAAAACCCCCAACATCGCGACTGCACCCTTCCTATCCCATATTGCCTGGCTGCATGACCCCTCCGAGGTGTCCTCCCGCAGTACAGCTGTGATATTCTCCTTAACCAGTAATGCAACTCCCCCACCCCTTTTATATCCCTCTCTATCCCGCCTGAAGCTTCTAAATCCTGGAACATTTAGCTGCCAATCCTGCCCTTCCCTCAACCAAGTCTCTGTAATAGCAACGACATCATAGATTCAAGTACTAATCAAAGTTCTACGTTCATCTGCCTTACCTGTTATACTTCTTGCATTGAAACAAATGCACTTCAGACCACCAATCCCGCTGTGCTATGCAACATCTCCCTGCCTGCTCTTCCTCTTAGTCTTACTGGCCTTATTTACTAGTTCCCCTCATGTATTTCACTAGCTGTCCTACGGCTCTGGTTCCCATCCCCCTGCCACACTAGTTTAAACCCTCCCGAGTGATGCTAGCAAACCTCGCAGCCAGGATATTTGGGCCTCTTCAGTTTAGATGCAACCCGTCTTTCTTGTACAAGTCCCATCTGTCCCTGAAGAGATCCCAAATGTCCAGATATCTGAAATCCTCCCTTCTACACCCTCCCGCTATTCAGCCACGTGTTTAGCTGCACTAGCTTCCTATTTCCAGCCTCACTGGCACGTGGCACAGGGAGCAATACCGAGATTACAACCCCAGAGGTCCTGTATTTTAACTTTCTCCCTAACTCCCTAAACTCCTTGCTGCAGGAACTCGTCACACTTCCTGCCTATGTCGTTCTGTACCGATGTGTACCACAACCTCTGGCTTTTCACTCTCCCCCTTCAGAATGTCCCCTGTCCGTTCAGAGACATCCTTGACCCTGACACCAGGGAGGCAACATACCATCCTGGAGTCTCTTTCACGTCCACGGAAGCGCCTATTTGTGCCTTGACTATCGAGTCCCCTATAACTATTGCTCTTCTGCGCTTTGTCCCTCCCTGCTGAAAACAGTACCAGCCGTGGTGCCACTGCTCTTCCTGCTCCTGTTTTCCCCTGATGGGCCATCCCCCCCCCCCAACAGTATCTAAAAAGGTATACATGTTAGAGAGGGGGATAGCCACAGGGGATTCCTGCACTGACTGTCTGCCCCTTCTAGCGGTCACCCATCTATCTGCCTGCACCTTGGGTATAACCACCTCTCTGAAACTCCTGTCCATGATGCTTTCTGCCGCCTGCATGCTCCGAAGTGCATCCAGTTGCCGCTCCAACCGATCCATGCGGTCTGTGAGGAGCTGCAACTGGGTACACTTCCTGCAGATGTTGTCCTCCGGAATACTGGAAGCGTCACGGACCTCCCACATCTCACAGGTGAAGCACTTCACCCCTCTAACTGACATTTCTAGTACTAATTAATAAATTAATTTAAAATAAATAAATACTTATTATGTCCTTTCTGAATTGTTATAATTAACTACATGGTCCCTGGTGCTAGCTTCCTGCTATAAATATTAAATGCTAACTAAATACAGTAATATCCTCCCTCTGGTTTAGTTACTCTACTTATTAATTAGTTATTTAGGGTTTTAATCAATTTTTATCAATGTTTTACTTTCAAATTCAGTAAAACTTCCCTGCCAGCCAATCAGGTCACAACTTTCCTATGACGTCACTTTCATTTTTTTTACCAGAGGTAAGTTTTTTAATCTTACCTGTCTGCAACTCCACCCTCCGAGTCTTCTCCCAGTCAGCTGTTCTCTTTGGAAGCTCTCAACTCCACTCACTCTGAGGAAAGGTAGGGAATGAAAGGAGCTCCTCACTCCCTCCTCACCGAACTTCCTCAGTTACCAAACTTCCATTATAGTACTCTAATGCAAACCAAGTCAGCACTCCAGTGCAAACAAAGTCAGCATTGTTAAACATAATTAAATACAGTATCTGTGGTTAGGGACCGCTCAACATTTCAAGTTTACGCAGACAGCCAAGGGGAAAACCCCTCTGTACAGGGTTAATTCCAATGGAATGAACCTCTCACTACAGCTTGATATGGATTGTGCATTACCACAACACTAAGCCGTCTTTGGAGTGTTATTGTATGGTCCTCAGCACAATACTCGAGATTGAGAGGTGCGCATAGTGCAACACTCAGCTGGTGATTCAGTGAGTGTGTGTATATAAACAAAGTTCTGTGCAACTTCACCATAGCTGGAAGAAACATTTTGGAAGATAAACTCGCCAGAACAGTCGGGATGAAGGATCAGACTAACTCAACATTAGCTTGGAGACTGAGAGTGAATGTCTGAACCTCAATACCACACAGGTTAAAGGGATTAGATTGACTCTTCACTAGGCTGGGGATTGAATGTGATTGCGTTAGCATCACTACCATAGTCGGTGTCAAATGATTAGACTAACTCAGCATTTTATGGGACATTGAGTGTCAATGTCTGGTCTTCAGTACCAAACTCGGAGTGAGGGATCAGAATAGCTCAGCACTTGGCGTGTAGTTGAGTGTGTGTATGTGAGCCTTATACAGTGGGTTGGGATCATTCTGATTTAGCGCTAGATTGGGGATTGAGTGTGAGTGTGCAGTGCTCATCACCACTGTCAGTGTTGAGATGTCAGACCATCTCAATACTAAATTGTGGATTGAGTGTCTGTGTGCGGGCCTCAGTATCGCACCCAGGGTGTGAACCATCACATTAGCACAACACTCAGCTGGGAATCGAATGTTTCGATGATTCATCGACACATGTACCAGACAGAAGGAGGCCATTTAGTCTATGGAGTCTATCCCAGCTCTCCTTCGAGAAATCTAGTTCGTTTAATTTCCCCTCCAGCTGTGATTAAAACAAGTCTGTTTTAGTGGCCCTTTCCTGATGTGTGAATGGATCTCAGTTCGACTTCAGTTTCGATTAACACAGTCCTGCTTTCAATTTGCCCTTTCCTGGAGAATGCCTGGGACTCAGTACCGCTCCAGCTGGGATTAGCACAGGCCTGGTTTGAATTGGCCCTTTACTGAGGGGCTGGAATTTACACATCCCTGGTTCGAATTTTTCCCTTCTTTTTGTCTGATTTGGACTGAGTATTGTTCCAGCTAGGATTAACAGAGGCCTGGTTTGAATAAACCCATTCCTTATGTGTGAGCTGTACTGATTATCACATGTACTGGTTTGAATTGAACCTTTGATGATGTGTGAGTGGGACTCAGTATCAGTCCATAAAGAATTAAAAATGGCTGGAATAAACTGACCCTTTCCTGGTATGTGACCAGGGCTCAGCCTCTCTCCAGATGGGATTAGCAGAGACCTGGTTTGAATTGGGCCTTCCCTGTTGTGTGAGTGGGTCTCAGTTCCACTCCAGCTCGAATTAAAACAACTCTGTTTTTTATTGCCACTTTCCTGGAGTATGAGAGGGTCTCAGTTCCACTTCAGCTGGGATTAAACAGTCCTGTTTTCAATTTGCCCTACTGAAGACTCTGTACTGGTGCCGCTGGGACTAACACAGCCCTGGACGGAATTGTCCTTTTCCTAATTTGTGCATTGCACCCATTGCTATTCAGCATGGATTAAAGCAGTCCCATTTTTACTTTGCCCTTTCCGAGTGTGTGAGTAGGACTCAGTACTCCTCCAGCTGGTATTAACACAGGCCTGGTTTGACTGGCCCTTTCCAGTTTGAGAGTGAGACTCAGTACCACTGCTGTTGGGATTACCACAGGTTTGAATTGGTCCTTTCATTTTGTTTTCCTGTTTGTGCTTTGGGCCAGGCAGTTCTGTTTTTTTTGTGCACTAATTGCCTCTCCGCACTAATGCTTTGTCTTTCAGCATACCATTGACATACCATTTGCCTTTGTTCCGTAACCTTCTGGTCAGTTATTCTCTTTGACCTTGACCTACCAACACCTTTTCTTTTGTTATCTCTTGCCCCACCCCTGCTTTACTTGCTTAAACCCTTTTACATTTCTAATATTTACCAGTTCTGATGGTCACTGACCTGAAAAGTTAACTCTGATTCTCTCTCCACCGATGCTGCCACACCTGCTTAGTATTTCCAGCATTTCCTGTTTGCATTTAGAATGGCCATTTTCTTGCCTGCGAGTGGGACTCAATAACACTCCAGCTCGGATTAACACAGAAACAAAAAAAAAGAAATCCTGGAACCACTCAGCAGGTCTGGCAGCATCTGTGGAAAATAGAAGCAGCGTTAACGTTTCAGGTCAGTGACCCTTCTTCAGAACTAGCAAATATTCGAAATGTCAAAGGTTATAAGCAAGTGAGCCGGGGGTGGGGCAAGAGATAACAAAGGAGAAGGTATGGATTGAACAAGGCCACATAGCTGACCAAGAAGTCATGGAGCAAAGGCAAACAATATGGTGTGTTGCAAGACAAAGCATTAGTACAGATATGGTGATAACGAACTGAAGGTTGAGCACCAGCAACTACATGAAAAAGCAGTGAGTAAGCAAACTGAACAAACTACAATGAAATGAAATAAATCAATGAAAACAAATAGTAAAAAATGCAAAAATGAAAAAAAAGAAAACGTAACTAAAAATAAAAGTAAAATAGGGGGCCCGTCATGCTCTGAAATATTGAACTCAGTGTTCAGTCCGGCAGGCTGCAGAGTGCCTAATCGGAAAATGAGATGTTGTTCCTCAAGCTTACATTGATGTTCAGTGGAACACTGCAGCAAGCCCAGGATAGAGATGTGAGCATGAGAGCAGGGGGGAGTGTTGAAATGGCAAGCAAGCGGAAGCTCAGGGTCCTGTTTATTTCCAGCATCCGCAGTATTTTGCTTTTATTATCGGATTAACACAGGCCTGTTCTGAATTTGTCCTTTCCTGGTGTGTCTGCTGGACTCATTTTTACTCCAACTGTGATTATCAAGGTTTGGTTCGAACTTTACCTTTCTTTCCGTCCGATTTGGACACAGTAGCACTCCATTTGGGATTAACACAGGCCTACTTTGAATTAGCCCTATCCTTGTGTATGACTGGGACTCAGTCCAATTCCAACCAGGATTAACAAAGGCCTGGTTTGAATTGGCCCTTTCCTGATGGGTGAGTGTGTCTCAGCACCACTCCAGATTGAATTAAAAATGACTGGAAATAACTGACCTCTTCCTCGTGTGTGAGCTTGGATCAGGGATACTCCAACTGGGATTAACGCAGTTCTGGTTTGAATTGGCTGTTTCCTGGCGTGTGAGTGGGATTCAGCACCACTCCAGATGGGATTAACACAGGCCTGGTTTGAATTGGCCCTTAGCTGCTTTGTGAGTGGGACTGAGCACCACTACAGCTGAGATTAACACAGGCCTGGCGAGAATTGTCCCATTTATGTTTGGTGAGTTGGACTCAGTACCAGTTCATCTGGGATTAACACAGGTTTGCTTTCAGTTTGCCCTTTCCTGGTGCTTGAGAGAGACGCAGTGCCACTCCAGATGAGATTAACACAGGCCTGGTTTGAAATGTCCCTTTCCTGGTTTGTGAGATGGACTCAGTGCTACTTTAGATGGGATTAACATAGTCCTGTTTACATTTTGCCCTTTCCTAGTGTGTGAGTTGGTCCCTTCCTGGTTTGCCAGTTGGACTCAGTACCGCTCAACTGGGATTAACACAGTGCAGTTTTCAGTTTGCCCTATCCAAGTGTGTGAGTGACCCTCATTACCGCTGCAGCTGGTGTTAACATAGGGCTGGTTTTAATTCGCCCTTTCCTGACATGTGAGTGCTATTCATTACCACTCCAGCTGGAATCAACACAGGCCTCGTTTGATTTGACAATTTCCTGTTGTGTGAGTGGGACCCAGCAGGACCTTAACTGGGATCAACACAGGCATCGTTTGAATTGATCGTTTCCTGGTGTGCGAATGGGACTCAGGACAACTCCAGATGGGATTAGCACAGGCCTTGTTTGAATTGGCACTTTCCTGGTGTGAGAGTAGGACGCAGTAGCACTCCAACTGGGATCATTCAGGTCTGGTTTGAGTGGGCTTTTGCTGGTGTGTGAGTTGGACTCAGTACCACTGCAACTGGGATTAGCAAAGGCCTAGTTTGAATTGTCCCTTTCCTGGTGTGAGAATGGGACTCAGTATAACTCCAGATGAGATTAACACAGGCCTTGATTTAGTTTGCCATGTCCTGGTTTGTGTGTTAGAATCAGGACCAATCCACCTGAGATTAATGTTGGCCTGTTCTGAATTTGGCCTTACCAGATGTATTATTCGGACTCAGTACCACTCCAGCGAGGATAAAACAAGGTTGATTTGAATTGTCCCTTTCCTGGTGTGTAAGTGGTTCTCTGTACCACCCCAGCTGGGAATAACACAGGCCTGGTTTTAACTGGTCATACAGTCATAGAACCGTACAACATAGAAACAGGCCCTTCCGCTCACCGCATCCATGCCGACCATAATCCCCATCTATACTAATCCCACCTGCCTGCATTAATTCCATACCACTCTATGCCTTGTTCATTCAAGCACCTGTCCAGATGCCTCTTAAATGTTGCTAACGTTCCTGCCTCCATAACCTCTTCAGGCAGCTCATTCCAGATATCCGCTATTCATTGCATGTGAAATTTACCCCTTTGATCCCATTTAAACCTCCTCCCTCTCACCTTAAATCTATGCCCTCTAGTTTTAGTCACCCCGACCATGGGAAGCGGAATCAGGCTATCTGACCGATCTATGCCTCTCATAAATTTATATACCTCTATCATGTCATCTCTCAGCCTCCTTCGCTCCAGGGGAAACAGACACAGCCTATTTAATCTCTCTTCATAACACAAGCCCTCCAAACCAGGCAATATCTTTATGAATCTTTTCTGCACCCTCTCTAGCTTAATCACATCTTTCCTGTGTGGCGACCAGAATTGCACACAGTACTCCAAATGCTGCCGAACCAACGTTATGTACAACGGTAATATGACGTCCCAACTCTTGTACTCAATGCCTCGGCCGATGAAGGCAAGCGTACCAGGCGCCTTCTTCACCACCCTGTCTACCTATGTTTCCACTTTCAGTGGAATATGTACTTGCATGCCAATGTCTCTCTGCTCAACAACACTTCCCAGGGCCCTCCCATTCCCTGTATATGTCCTTCCCTGGTTTAACTTCCCAAAATGCATCACTTCATACTTGTCTGCGGTAAATTCCATGTGCCAATCCCTTGTCCACTTTCCCAGTTTATCCATCTTCTTCTTCTTTGGCCTTCTTGTCTCGAGAGACAATGGGTAAGCGCCTGGAGGTGGTCAGTGGTTTGTGAAGCAGCGCCTGGATTGGCTATAATGGCCAATTCTAGAGTGACAGAGTCTTCCACAGGTGCTGTAGATAAAATTGGTTGTCAGGGCTGTTTCGCAGTTTGTTCTCCCCTTGTGCTTCTATCTTTTTTCCTGCCAACTGCTAAGTCTCTTCAACTCGCCACACTTTAGCACCGCCTTTATGGCTGCCCGCCAGCTCTGGCGATCACTGGCGACTGGCTGCCATGACTTGTGATAAATTTCACTGGATTTCATGTCGCGTTTGCAGACGTCTTTAAAGCGGAGACATGGACGGCCAGCGTGTCTGATACGAGTGACGAGCTCGCTGTACAATGTGCCCTCAGGTGTCCTGCCCTCTTCCATGTGGCTCACATGGCCACGCCATCTCAAGCGCCGCTGACTCGGTAGGGTGTATATGCTGGGGATTTTGGCCGCCTCGAGGACTTCTGTGTTGGCGATACTGTCCTGCCACCTGATGCCAAGTATTCTCCGGAGGCCGCGAAGATGGCATGAATTGCGACGTCGCTCTTGGCTGACATTTCTTGTCCAGGCCTCGCTATCGTAGAGCAAGGTGCTGAGGACACAGGGTTGAGACACTAGGACTTTTGTGTTACGTGTCTGTGCACCATGTTCCCACACTCTCTTGGCCAGTGTGGACATAGCAGTGGAAGCCTTTGCCATGCGCTTGTTGATTTCTGCAACGAGAGACAGGTTATTGGTGATAGTTGAGCCCAGGTAGATGAACTCTTGAAACACTTCCAGAGCGTGGTCGCCGATATTGATGGATGGAGAATGCCTGACGTCCTGTCCCATGATGTTCGTTTTGTTGAGGCTGATGGTTAGGCCAAATTCTTTGTAGACAGCCGCAGACCTACCGATGACTCTCTGCAGACACTCTTAGTGTGAGATGTTAATGCAGCATCGTCAGCAAAGAGGAGTTCACTGATGAGGACGTTCCATACTTTGGTTTCGCTCTTAGACAGGCATGGTTGGACAACCTGCCACCTGATCTTCTGTGGAGGAAAATTCCTTCTTCTAAAGACTTGAACCCATGTGAGAGCAGCAGGGAGAAGACGATCCCAAACAGTGTTGGGACGAACACACAGCCCTGTTTATGCCACTCAGGATAGGAAAGGGGTCTGATGAGGTGCTGCTGTGCTGAATTGTGCTTTTCATATTGTCGTGGAATGAGGTGATGATACTTAGTAGCTTTGGTGGACATCCAATCTTTTCTAGCAGTCTGTAGAGTCCACGTCTGCTGACGAGGTCAAAGGTTTTGGTGAGATCAATTAAAGCAACGTAGAGGGGCATCTATTGTTCGCGGCATTTATCCTGTAGCTGACGAAGGGAGAACACATGTCAATGGTTGATAGTTTATCTATATCCTGTTGTATCCTTAGACAGCATTATTCACTGTCCCCTAGACCACTAATTTTGGTGTCACCTGCAAAATTACTAATCATGTCCCCTACATTGACATCCATGTCATTAATAGATATGAAAAACAACAGAGGGCCCAGCACCGATCCCTGCAGCATACCACTGGTCACCAGCTTCCAATTGGAAAAACACCCTCAACTACCACCCTTTGCCTCCTGTCACCAAGTCAATTTTGTATCCACTTCGCTCGGTCACCCTGGAACCCGTGTTCGAACCTTCTGGTTCAGCCTACCATGCGGGACCTTGCCAACGGACTTGCTAAAGTCCATGTAGAGAACGTCCATCGCCTTGCCCTCGTCAATACTCCAGGTCACCTCCTCGAAACAGTAAATCAAATTTGTGAGACATGATTTCCGACGCACAAAGTCATGCTGACTATCCCTAATCAGACCTTGCCTTTCCAGATGCATATAAATCCTGTCTCTCAGAATCGCTTCCAATAACTTTCCCACCACTGATGTAAGGCTCACCGACTTGTAGTTCCCTACCTTAACCCTGCCGCCCTTCTTAAATAAAGGCACAATATTAGCTATCCTCTAGTCTTCTGGCACCTCACCCGCAGCTAATGATGATACTAAAATCTCAGCCAGGGCCCCAGCAATCTCCTCCATCGCTTCCCATAACATCCGAGGATACACCTGGTAAGGCCCTGGGGATTTATCCACCTCAGTGCGCTTCAGAACCTCCAACACTTCCTCCTTTGTAATGTTGATAGGCTCCAGGATATCGCTGTTCCCTCCCTTGAACTCTTTAGCTTTCATGACCTTCTTCAGACGAGAAGTATTAATTTAAGACATCGCCCATTTCCCATGCCTCCACATATAGATTACCACACTGATCCTTAAGGGGACCTACTCGCTCCCTAGCTACCCTTTTACTCTTAATATACAGAAATAATCTTTTAGGATTTTTCTTTATCTTCTCTGCCAGGGAATGCTCATGGTTCCTTTTCGCCCTCCTAATTTCTTCTTCATTGTAGTCCTGCATCCCCTATACTCCTCGAGGGACTCGCTCTTTCCGAGCTGCCGAAACCTGACATATGCCTCCTTCTTTGTCCTGACCAGACCCTCAATATCCCTCGTCAACAAACGTTCCCTAAACTTGCCAGCCTTGTCCTTCCATCGAACAGGAACATGCCGGCCATGAACTCTTCCTATCTCACTTTTAAAAGCCTCCCTCTTGCCAGACGTTCCTTTACCGAAAAACAGCCTCTCCCTTTCAACTTTTGAGAGTTCCTGTCTGATGCCATCGAAAATAACCTTCCCCCAATTTAGCACTTCAACCTGAGAACCGGTCCTATCATTTACCATAACTGTCTTGAAGCTCATAGCGTTATGGTCACTGGTCCCAAAGTGCACCCCCTGACACATAAACCACCTGCCGATCCTCATTTACCAAGAAGAGGCCAAGTGTAGCCCCTTCTCTAGTACGGCCATCACATACTGCTTCAAAAAATTATCCTGGACACACTTAACAAATTCTTCCCCACCTGATCCCTTAACACTAATAGCCCCAGTCAATATTGGGGAAGTTAAAATCACCTACTATGACAACCCTCTAATTCCGACACTTATCTGTTATTTCCCTGCATATATGCTCCTCCCCCTCCCTCTGACTATTGGGGGGGCCTATAGTATAATCCCATCAATGTAATCACCCCTTTCTTATTTCCAAAGTCTACCCATATGGACTCGCTGGACGTTCCCTCCGGGATATGGCCCTTTCCTGGTATGTGTCAGTGTGGGTCATTACTATTCCAGCTGCGACTCACACAGTCCAGTTTGCAATTTGCCCTATCCTATTGTGTGAGTGGGACTCATTACCGCTCCAGCTCGGATTAACACAGGCCTGGTTTGAATTCCCTTCCCTAGTTTGTGTATTGGGCTCAGTACCACTCCAACTGGGATAATTACAAGCCTGGTTCGAACTTTCGCTTACGTGTTGCCTGATTTGAGCTCAGTACCACTCGCGTTTGGGATATCAGAGGCCTGGTTTGAATTGGTTAGTTCCTGCTTTGTGAGTGGGACACAGTACCACTCCAACTGGAATTAACACAGGCGTAATTTAAATTAGCCCTTTCCGGGTGTGTGAGCGTGTCTCATTACCATTCCGGCTGTCAGTAGCAAAGGCCTGGTTTGAATTGTCCCGTTCCTGGTGTGTGTATGGGGGGGACTCAGAACTACTCCAACTGGGATCAACACAGACCTGATCTCAATTGACTATATCCTGGTGAATGAGTTGGACTCTGTAGCATGACATCTGGAACTAACAGAAGCCTGGTTTGAACTGGTTTAGAGGTCTAGAGGTCCAGATGGAGTAGAATTTGTCAGGAGCATCCAGGTAGTTTTATTAGAGCAGTATGTAAATAGTCCAACTCGGGAAGTGGCCATACTGGACCTGGTGTTGGGGAATGAGCCCGGCCTGGTGGTTGAAGTTTCAGTAGGGGACTACTTTGGGAATAGTGATCACAATTCCGTAAGCTTTAAAATACTCGTGGACAAAGACGAGAGTGGTCCTAAAGGAAGAGTGCGAAATTGGGGAAGGCCAACTATACCAAAATTCGGCAGGAGCTGGGGAATGTAGATTGGGAGCAGCTGTTTGAAGGTAAATCCACATTTGATATGTGGGAGGCTTTTAAAGAGAGGTTGATTAGCGTGCAGGAGAGACATGTTCCTGTGAAAATGAGGGATAGAAATGGCAAGATTAGGGAACCATGGATGACAGGTGAAATTGTGAGACTAGCTAAGAGGAAAAAGGAAGCATACATAAGGTCCAGGAGCATGAAGAAAGACGAAGCTTTGAAAGAATATCAGGAATGTAGGACCAATCTGAAACGAGGAATTAAGAGGGCTAAAAGGGGTTATGAAATATCTTTAGCAAACAGGGGTAAGAAAAATCCCAAAGCCTTTTATTCATATATGAGGAGCAAGAAGGTAACTAGAGAAAGGATTGGCCCACTCAAGGACAAAGGAGGAAAGTTATGCGTGGAGTCAGAGAAAATGGGTGAGATTCTAAATGAGTGCTTTGCATCGGTATTCACCGAGGAGAGGGACATGAAGGATGTTGAGGTTAGGAACAGATGTTTGATTACTCTAGGTCAAGTCGGCATAAGGAGGGAGGAAGTGTTGGGTATTCTGAAAGGCATTAAGGTGGACAAGTCCCCAGGTCTGGATGGGATCTATCCCAGGTTACTGAGGGAAGCGAGAGAGGAAATAGCTGGGGCCTTAACAGATATCTTTGCAGCATTCTTAAACACGGGTGAGGTCCCGGAGGACTGGAGAATTGCTAATGTTGTCCCCTTGTTTAAGAAGGGTAGCAGGGATAATCCAGGTAAATATAGACCGGTGAGCCTGACGTCAGTGGTCGGGAAGCTGCTGGAGAAGTTACTGAGGGATAGGATCTATTCCCATCTGGAAGAAAATGGGCTTATCAGTGATACGCAACATGGTTTTGTGCAGGGAACGTCATGCCTTACCAACTTAATAAAATTCTTTGAGGAAGTAACAAAGTTGATTGATGAGGGAAGGGCTGTCGATGTCATATACATGGACTTCAGTAAGGCGTTTGATAACGTTCCCCATGGTAGGCTGATGGAGAAAGTGAAGGCGCATTGGGTCCAAGGTGTACCAGCTAGATGGATAAAGAACTGGCTGGGCAACAGGGGACAGAGAGTAGCAGTGGAAGGGAGTTTCTCAAACTGGAGACGTGTGACCAGTGGTGTTCCACAGGGATCCGTGCTGGGACCACTGTTGTTTGTGATATACATAAATGATTTGGAGGAAAGTATAGATGGTCTGATTAGCAAGTTTGCAGACGACACTAAGATTGGTGGAGTAGCAGATAGTGAAGGGGACTGTCAGAGAATACAGCAGAATATAGATAGATTGGAGAGTTGGGCAGAGAAATAGCAGATGGAGTTCAATCAGGGCAAATGCGAGGTGATGCATTTTGGAAGATCCAATTCAAGCGTGAACAATACAGAAATTGGAAACGTCCTGGGGAAAATTGATGTGCAGATAGATTTGGGTGTTCAGGTCCATTGTTCCCTCAAGGTGGCAACGCAAGTCAATAGAGTGGTCAAGAAGGCATACGGCATGCTTTCCTTCATCGGACGGGGTATTGAGTACAAGGGTTGGCAGGTTATGTTACAGTTGTATAGGACTTTGCTTCGGCCACATTTGGAATACTGCGTGCAGTTCTGGTCGCCACATTACCAAAAGGATGTGGATGCTTTGGAGAGGGTGCAGAGGAGGTTCACGAGGATGTTGCCTGGTATGGAGGGCGCTAGCTATGATGAGAGGTTGAGTGGATTATAATTATTTTCATTAGAAAGACAGAGGTTGAGGGGGGACCTGATTGAGGTGTACAAAATCATGAGATGTATAGAATGGTTGGATCGCAAGAAGATTTTTCCCAGAGTGGGGGATTGAATTACTGGTGGTCACGAGTTCAAAGTGAAAGGGGAAAGGTTCAGGGGGGATATGCGTGGAAAGTTCTTTATGCAGAGGGTGGTGGGTGCCTGGAACGCGTTGCGAGCGGAGGTGGTAGACGCGGGCATGATAGCGTCTTTTAAGATGTATCTAGACAGATACATGAACTAAAGAGATACAGACCCTTCGAAAATAGGCGTCATGTTTAGATAGAGGATCTGGATCGGCGCAGGCTTGGAGGGCCGAAGGGCTTGTTCCTGTGCTGTAATTTTTCTTTGTTCTTTGTTCTTTGGTTATTTCCTGGTGTGCGTGTGGAAATCTGTGCCATTCCAGCTTGCCTGGCACAGGCCTGATTTGAATTGGCCCTTTCTTGGTTTGTGTCTGATCTGCAGTAGGATCATTTGACGTGCTGTTTGGAATTGCCATTTTGAGTGATGTGAACTTTAACCCTTTTGTTTGATATGCGTATGACTATTTTTAGTGACAGGTTGTGTTTCCATTTTATGTGATATGCCGTGCGACCATTTAACGTGACATGCAGAGCAGTCATTTTAAGTGATGTGCACTGTAACCATTTTAGGTGACATACACTGTGCTTCAAAAAGTGACATGTATTGCTGCCATTTTAAGTGCCATGCAATAGCACCATTTTACGTGATAAGTACAACGGCATTTTAAGTAGTATGCGCTGCAGCCATTTTAAGTGACTTTCACTGCAACCGTGTTAATTGATCTGCTTTGCAACCATTTTAAATGGCATGCTTTGTGCCTATTTAATGATATGCTATGCGACCATTTTATGCGATGCGCATTGCACCTATTTTAATTGACACGCCGTGTGGTCATTTGAACTGCAGCTCTGTTAAGTAATATGCACTGCGGCCATTTTAGGTTATCTGCAGTGTGAGCATATTAAATTGCATGCTCTATGGTCATTTCTATTATTCATTCAGAGATGTGGGCGTCGCTAGCTCGGCCAGCATTTATTGCCCATCCCTAATTGCCCCTGAGAAGGTGATGGTGACCTCTCTTCTTGAACCGCTGCTGTCCATTGGGGTAGGTATACCCACAGTGCTGTTCAGAAGGGAGTTCCAGGATTTTGACCCAGCAATAGTGAAGGAACGGCAATACAGTTCTAAGTCAGGATTTTGTTTGACTTGGAGGAGAACTTGCAGGTGGTGGTGTTCCCATGCATTTTCTAACCTTGTTCATCTAGGTTGTAGAGGTCACGTGTTTGGAAAATGATGCATAAGTAGGCTTAATGCATTGCTGCAGTGCATCTTGTAGATGGTACACACTGCTGCCACTGTGCATCGGTGGTTGAGGGAGTGGATGTTTGTAGATGGGGTGCCAATCAAGCGGGCTGCTTTGTCCTGGATGGTGTCGAGCTTCTTGAGTGTTGTTGGAGCTGCACCCATCCATGCAAATGGACAGTATACCATCACATTCCTGACTTGTGCCTTGTAGATGGTGGATAGGCTTTGGGCAGTCAGGAGGTGAGTTACTCGCCTCAGGATTCCTCACCTCTGACCTGCTCTTGTAGCCACGGTATTTATATGGCTACTCCAGTTAAGTTTCTGGTCAATGGTAGCCCCTAGGATGTTGATAGTGGGGAATTCAGCGATGGTAATGCTATTGAATGTCAAGGGGAGATGGTTAGATTCACTCTCGTTGGAGATGGCCATTGTCTGGTACTTGTGTGACGCTAATGTTACTTGTCACTTATCAGCCCAAGCCTGGATGTTGTCCAAGCCTTGCTGCATTTCTACACAGACTGCTTCTGTATCTGAGGAGTCACGAATGGGGCTGAACATTGTGCAATCATCAGCGAACATCCCCACTTCTGACCTTATGATTGAAGGTTGGTCATTTAATTGATATGCACGGCCACCATTTTAAGTGTCATGCACTGCGTACACTTTGAGTATAGGCAATATGGCCATTTTAAGTCGCTTACAGAGTGGCCATCTTAAGTGACCTGCACTGCGACCAGTACAAGTGACATGCTGTGTGGCCATTTGAACTGGCATGCACGATAACCATTTTAAGTGATATGCTCTGCAGCCGCATGCTCCCCCCCCCCGCTCTGCCTCCTCAGTGACAGGCCTGTCCCCGCTCTGCGTTCTTAGTGACAAGCCCCGCCCCCGCTCTGCCTCCATCATGACATGTGCCGCCTCTGCTCTGTCTCCACAGCGACAGAGTCCATCCCGCTTTGTCTCCATTGTGACTGATCCCGCAGCCGCTCTGTATCTGTGGAGACAGGCCCTGCCCACGCACTGTCTCCATTGTGACAGTTTCCACCCCCTGGCTGCTAGAAATAATCAGTGATTCAGTTCGTCTCATTATTGAATGAATTTAACAATTGTAGTAAAGGGATATTTCAGCACATTCTTCAAATGCACTCTGAACTGAGTCTGGGTCACGGCGTATATCGCAGTGTTTGTGCAGCAACTCAGGAGTTGCAACATGGATCCCGATTCTCGCAGAAACAGAGGTAACCGGACCGACACAGACACCAACCACCCCATCCGGAACCATATTGAAAATATCATAAACACTGCCCATAATATGATAAAGTTCCCCGAGATAACTAACAGTAAAATGATGGATTTCCTCCGACTCTCCATCTCTGGGTCTCTGCGACTCTCCCCACTGCTGAGAGTTCGGAGTCTCGTGCGTACTCTGTTGCTCACTGAAATGTGACTGACGGTGAGAGCGTTAAGCAGCAGAATCACCACAAATGGGAGCCCCGGGGTTAGAATGTTGTGGAGGAGCTCGATTGTTCCCCAGACATGAGATTCCCGAATATCCAATGTCACAGAACAAACCCAGGGTTTGTTCCACAGCCGATATCGACCTGTTAACATAAAATACCAGGTGATGTTTTTTAAACAACTCAGCATAGTCACTGTCCCAAGAACCACAGCCGCTGTTTGCTCGCTGCAATATTTACTTTTCAGCTTTTGGCAACAAATGGACACAAATCGATCATAGGTGAAAGTGACAGTAAACCAGACAGAACAGTCTGTGGCTGTGTGAAGCAGGACGGCATGGATATTGCACAGGGGGATGGACCGCAGGAACCGAAACTGTTCCAGATAAACAATGGGAATCTGCCTCAATATCAGATCTAGGATAATGACCAGTAGATCCGCCGCAGACATGGCCACCAGGTAGCGAGCGACACATTTGGAGAGACCACACTTTCCCCGAGACAGGATCTCAATCGTCAGCACGTTAACTGTGAGGCAGGGAAAAAACAGAGAAATTACCCATCAGTCTGGGAGCAAAGTTACCAGCTTGTTTGAGGACATATTGAAATTTATAAATATGTCCCTGTATCCAGTGATGTATTGAAATGTTTGGGCTTGAAGAAACAAATGGGAAGTTCTGTGATATCGTGGAAGACAGGAGAGATTAATTCACAAAAGGATGATACTGAAGTTGTTAAGCTCAATGTTGATCATAATCCTCCCCCTCCCTCCTTTCCCCGTCTGGTTTAAAAACAGTTCCATCTCTATTCTATCCCAGTTCTGATGAATTGCTGCAGACCTGAAACATGAACTCTGTTTCTGTCTCTACAGATGCTGTCAGAACTGCTGAATATTTCCAGCTTTCTCTGTTTTGATTTCAGATTTCCAGCATCATCAGAACTTTGTTCTTCTATAGAAAGTTAAATGTTGGACTGACTGAGAAATTCCGTCTCAATGTTTGTTATGTGATCGGTGTATGTGTATAAGCGTCTATCAGACTCAGTGTTTGTGGTGTAATGTGTGTTTGTGTTTGTGTGTTTGTGTTTGTGTGTGTGTGTGTCTGTGTGTGTGTGTGTGTGTGTGTGTCAGTGCTGCGGTGTGATCCCTGTGTGGCTCTGAGTGTCTGCATATATCAACATTCGAACATTAGAAGTAGGAGCAGGTGTAGGCCGTTCAGCCCCTCAAGCTGCCCCACAATTCAATAAGATCATGGCTGATCTGTCCCAGGCCTCAACTCCTCTTTCGGGCCTGCTCCTTCTAATCCTCAACTCCCCATGATTTAAAAAATCAATCTACGTCCTCCTTAAATGTATTTACTGGACCGAGCCTCCACAACTTTCTGAGGCAGAGAACTCCACTGATTCTCCATCCTCTGAGAGAAGAAGTGCCTTTGCATGTCAGATTTAAATGTGTGCCGCCTTATTCTGTAACAGTGTCCCCTGGTTCGAGATTCCCCCACTAGTGGAAACATCTTCTCAACATCTACCCTATCAAGCCCCCTTAAAATCTTATATGTTTCGATAAGATCACTTCTCATTTTTCTAAACGCCATTAAATAACAGACTAACCTGTTTAGCCGTTCTTAATAAGACAGGCCCTTCATCCCAGGAATCAGCCTAATGAACCTTATCTGAACTGCCTCCAATGCTAGTATATCCTTCTTTAAATACGGGGACCAAAACTGTACACTGTACTCCAGGTATGGCCTCACCAACACCCTGTACAGTTGTACGATGACTTCCCTATTTTTAAACTCTAACTTCCTAGCAATAAAGGCAACAATTGCAATTGTCTCCCTAATTATTTGAAGCAACTGCATACTAACATTTTGTGTTCCATGCACATGAACATCCATATCCCTTTGCACTGCAGTATTTTCTCGTCTTTCACCATCTAAATAATAATCTGCCTTTTTATTATTTGTACCGAAGTGGATTACCTCACATTTTCCCATATTGACCACCATCTGCCAAGTTTTCGCCCACTCACTTAATCTATCTATATCCCTTTGCAGATTCGTTGTGTCCTCATCACAAAATGCCTTCCCACCGATTTTTGCATCGTCAGCAAATTTGGATACTCTATGCTCTGTCCCTTCCTCCAAGTCATTAATATAGATCGTAAATAGTTGAAGCCCCAGGACGGATCCTTGTGGCACCCCACCATTTACGGCTTTCCAACCTGATAAATACCCATTGATCCCGACTCCCTGTATTCTGCATGTTCGCCAGTCCTCAATCCATTCCAGCGCATTACTCCCAATACCCTGAGCTCTTATTTTGTGCAATAACCTTTCATGTGGCAACTTATCAAACGCCTTCTGAAAATTCAAATACACTACCTCTACTGATTCCCCTTTATCCACTCTGTTTGTTATATCCTCAACGAACCCTAACAAATCTTTCAATCATGATTTCCCTTTACTAAAACCATGTTGACTCTGTTTGATTGCATTCTGTTTATCCGAATGCCCTGCTATTTAGTTTAGTTTAGTTTAGAGACACAGCACTGAAACAGGCCCTTCGGCCCACCGAGTCTGTGCCGACCATCAATCACCCATTTATACTAATCCTACACTAATCCCATATTCCTATCACATCCCCACCTGTCCCTATATTTCCCGACCACCTACCTACACTAGGGGCAATTTATAATGGCCAATTTACCGACCAACCCGCAAGTCTTTTGGCTTGTGGGAGAAAACCGAAGCACCCGGGGAAAACCCACGCAGACACAGGGAGAACTTGCAAACTCCACGCAAGCAGTACCCAGAATTAAACCCGGGTCGCTGGAGCTGTGAGGCTGCAGTGCTAACCACTGCAGCACGGTGCCGCCCCAAGGATTTCTTCCTTAATAATGGACTCGAGCATTTTCCCAATGACTGATGTTAAGCTAACTGGTCTATAGTTTCCTGCTTCCTGTCTCCCTCCTTTCTTGAATAGGCATGTCACATTAATGGTTTTCCAATCCGTTGGTACCCTCCCTGAAACCAGTGAGTTTTGGTATATTATGACCAATGTCTCCACTATCTCTGCGGCCACTACTTTTAAAACCCTCGGATGCAGACCATCAGGCCCTGGAGACTTGTATGCCTTTAGTCCCATCAGATTGTCCAGCACTTTTTCCAGGGTGACAGAGATTGTCACAAGTTCCTTCCTCCCATTTACACATTGCTCATCTACTATTGTTGGGATGTTTATAGTGTCCTCCACCGTGAAGACTGATGAAAACGATTGGTTTAAATTATCTGCCATTTTCCTGTTCCCTGTTCTTAATTCCGCAGTCTCATCCTCTAAGGCTCCCAGACTTAATTTAGCTACTTTCTTCCTTTTTTATATACTCAGAGAAGCTCTTACTGTTTGCTTTTCTATTTCTTGTCATTATATTCTCATAATCAATTTTCTCCCTCTTCATTAGTTTTTTAGTCATCCACTGCTGGTTTCTGAAAGAAAATCCCAATCCTCTGGCCTACCACTCGTTTTCTCCTCATTGCATGCCTTTGCTTTTGATTTGATCCTCTCCTTAACTTCGTTTGATATACATGGGTGGTTAATCGTTCTCTGCGAGTCCTTCCTTCTGACTGGAATAAATGTTTGCTGAGTGTTATGAAATATCTGCTTCAAAGTCTGCCACTGCTCATCTACTGACTTCCCCTGTAATCTATCTTCCCAGCCTGCTTTAGGCAAGTCTTTCATCATACCTCTGTAATTAGAACATAGAACATTACAGCGCAGTGCAGGCCCTTCGGCCCTCGATGTTGCACCGACCTGTGAAACCATCTGACCTACACTATTCCATTTTCATCCATATGTCTATCCAATGACCACTTAAATGCCCTTAACGTTGGCGAGTCTACTACTGTTGCAGGCAGGGTGTTCCACGCCCCTACTACTCTCTGAGTAAAGAAACTACCTCTAACATCTGTCCTATATCTATCACCCCTCAACTTAAAACTATGTCCCCTCGTGTTTGCCATCACCATCCGAGGAAATTGAATCTCACTATCCACCCTATCTAACCCTCTGATTATCTTATATGTCTCTATTAAGTCACCTCTCCTCCTCCTTCACTCTAACGAAAACAACCTCAAGTCCCTCAGCCTTTCCTCGTAAGACCTTCCCTCCATAACAGGCAACATCCAAGTAAATCTCCTCTGCACCCTTTCCAAAGCTTCCACATCCTTCCCATAATGTGGTGACCAGAACTGCACGCAATACTCCAGGTGCGGTCTCACCAGAGTTTTGTACAGCTGCAGCATGACCTCGTGGCTCCGAAACTCGATCCCACTACTAATAAAAGCTAACACACCATATGCCTTCTTAACAGCTCTATTAACCTGGGTAGCAACTTTCAGGGATTTATGTACCTGGACACCAAGATCTCTCTGTTCATCTACACTACCAAGAATCTTCCCATTAGCCCAGTACTCTGCATTCCTGTTACCCCTTCCAAAGTGAATCACCTCACATTTTTCCGCATTAAACTCCATTTGCCATCTCTCAGCCCATCTCTGCAGCCTATCTATGTCCCTCTGTAACCTACAACATCCTTCGGCACTATCCACAACTCCACCGACCTTCGTGTCATCCGCAAATGTACTTACCCACCCTTCTACACCCTCATCCAGGTCATTTACAAAAATGACAAACAGCAGTGGCCCCAAAACAGATCCTTGCGGTACACCACTAGTAACTAAACTCCAGGATGAACATTTGCCATCAACCACCACCCTCTGTCTTCTTTCAGCTAGCCAGTTTCTGATCCAAAGCACCAAATCATGTTCAGTCCCTTACTTCCGTATTTTCTGCAACAGCCTACCGTGGGGAACCTTATTAAACGCCTTACTGAAATCCATATACACCACATCCACGGCTTTACCCTCATCCACCTGTTTGGTCACCTTCTCAAAAAACTCAATAAGGTTTGGGAGGCACTACCTACCCTTCACAAAACCGTGCTGACTATCGCTAATTAACTTATTCTTTTCAAGATGATTATAAATCCTATCTCTTATAACCTTTTCCAACATTTTACCCACAACCGAAGTAAGGCTCACAGGTCTATAATTACCAGGGCTGTCTCTACTCCTCTTCTTGAACAAGGGGACAACATTTGCTATCCTCCAGTCTTCCGGCATTATTCCTATCGACAATGACGACATAAAGATCAAGGACAATGGCTCTGCAATCTCCTCCCTGGCTTCCCAGAGAATCCTAGGATAAATCCCATCTGGCCCAGTGGACTTATCTATTTTCACACTTTACAAAATTGCTAACACCTCCTCCTTTAAGTTGAAGAAACTAGTTTGAGAGCCGAGTTGATCACCCTCAAACTGAATTTTAAATTCTGCCATGTTATGATCACTTCCCCCAAAAAGATACTTCACTACGAGATCGCTTATTATTCCTACCTCATTGCACAATACCAAATCTAAAATAGCCTATTCCCTGGTCGGTTCTGAAACGTATTGCTGTAAGTAACAACCCCTGAGGCACTCCACGAATTTGGCCCCATGCTACCCTTGCCAACTTGATTTGTCCAGCCTATATGCAGGCTGAAATCACCCATGAGAATTGCAGTGCCCTTCTTACACACATCCATTATTTCCTGATTAATATCTTCCCCTGCAGTGAGGCAACTCTTCAGGGGCCTATAGTCCACTCCCACCCATGATTTATTTTCCTTGCTATCCCTGATTTCCACCCAAGCTAATTCTACACCACGATGTATACCTATATCGTACTCACAACTGCACTGATCCCTTCCGTAAATAACAAAGCTAGCCCACCTCCTTTTCCTTTCTGTCTATTCTCTCCAGTGTATTGAATATCCTCGAACATTAAGATCTAGTCCTGGTCATCCTGTAACCATGTCTCTGTGATGGCTATTAAATCATATTCATTTATTTCTATCTGCCGTCAGTTCATCTATCTTGTTATGACTGCTCCGTGCATTCAGATAAAAAGCCTTAAGCTTTGAGTTTATACCATTTTTGCCTGCTTGTTCTAATTTCTGCTGGATCTTATGCTTGCATTCTGTGACCCTTCCTGCCACTCTCTGATTAATGTATGCTTCTGCATTATCCTGCACCTCTGCTCTCTCGTTACTTTTCGACTTCTTAAACTTCCCTTTAATTGAACCCTCCCCCCATCCCCACCTCACCTCCTCACCCCCACCCGCTCCCATTATTTAGCTTAAAGCCTTATCTACAACCCTAGTTATACGACTGGACAGTACACTGGTCCCAGCATGGTTCAAGTGAAGCCCATCCCAACAGAACAGCTCGCTCTTTCCCCAGCACTGGTGCCAGTGTATAATGAATCAGAACCCATTTGTGTGTGTACGTGTGTGTGTCTGTGTATCTCTGGTTGTATCTGGCTCAGTGTTTGGCGTGTGAAGTGTGTGTGTATGTGTGTGTGCGTGCGTGTGTGTGTGCGTATGTGTGCGTGTGCGTGTGTATGTTTGTGTGTCTGGCTCAGTGTCTGGGTTGTGATTGGTGTGTGTGTGTGCGAGTGTGTATGCGTGTGTGTGTGTGTGCCACGCGTGTGTGTGTGAGAGAGAGAGAGAGCGTGTGTGTGTGCGAGTCTGGCTCAGAATCTGGGTTGTGATGTGTGTACGCCAATGTGTGCATGTGAATGTGTGTGTGTGTGTGTGTGTGAGAGAGAGAGAGCGCCACATGTATGTGAGTGCGTGTGGCTGTGTGTGTGTGTGAATATGTGTGGGTCTACTTATCTGGTTCACTGCCTGGGGTGTGACGTGATGTGTGTGTGCGTGTGTGTGTGTGTTTGTGTGACTCAAAGCTCAGGGTGTAGTGAGTGCATGCGTGTGTCTGACTCTGTGCCTTGTGTGCGATGTGAGTGTGCATTTGTGTGTTTGCGTGTGTGTATCTGTTTGTGTATGGGTATGTGTCGGTGTGCGTGTCTATGTATCAGTATGTTTGTTTGCATCAGGCATGGGTTGCACTGTGTGTCTTTGTGAAATTGTGTGTGCGTGTGTTCGTGTTTGTTTGCGTGTGCATGTGCGTGGGTCTGTTTGTATCTGACTCAGTGACTGGTGCGTAAATAGAGTGTGTATGTTTGTGTGTGTGTGTATGTTTGTGTGTGTGTGTGTGTGTGTATGTGTGCATGCGCACATGTGTGGGCATCTGTGTTTTTGTCAGTGTGTCTGTTTATATCTGGCTCAGTGCCGTGCATATAATGGGTGTGTGAGTCTGTGTGGCGTGTGTGCATGTTTGCATTTGGTACCTGGTGTGTGAAGAGGTAATGTGTTTGCTGAAGTGTGTCTATATGGCTCAGGGCCTGGCTATGCTTCGTGTCTTCGTGTGTGTGTTTGTGTGCCTGTATGTCTGACTTAGTGCCTGGGGAATTATGTGTGGGTGTGTGTGTCTCAGTGCTTGTGCTGTGCTGTATGTGTGTGTATCTCAGAGACTCATAGACTGGGCTGTGCTGTGTTCGTGTGTGTGTGTGTGTGTGCGTGTGTGTGTGTGTACGTCTGTTTGTATCTGACTAAGTGCCTGGTATGTAATAGGGTGTGCGTGTATTTCTGTTTGTATCTGACACAGTTTGTATAGAGTGTTGAGTGCCTGTATCTGTGTGTGTGAGTGCCTCAGGGCCTGGGCTGTTTGTATGTATATGTGTGTGTGTGTGTGTGTCCGTGTGTGAGTTTGCCTCAGGATTTGCGTTGTTCTCCAGGTCTGAATGTGCGTGTGTGTGTTTTATGTCTCAGGGCCTGTTTTGGGCTGTATGTCTGGGTGTCTGTATGTCTGGGTGCCACCGTGCTTGTGTTTTGTCTGTGTGTGTGTGTCTCAGGGCCTGGACTGTGTTGTGTGTCTTTGTCTGTGTGTGTGTGTGTGAGTGCGTGTGTGTGTCTGTCTATCTGTGGGGGTGTCCTGCATGTGTTTCTATCCGTTTGTGTGCTTGTGTGTCTGTGTGCGCGCAACTCAGTCCTGCGTTCTGCTTTGTGTGTTCTTTTATCTGTGTGTGTATGTGTGTGAGTGTGAACGTTCATGTCCGTGTGTGTTTGTGCCTGCGTATGTGTTTATCTCACAGCCTGGCGTGTGCGCTGTGTGTGTGTTTCTGTGTCTGTATGCGTGTGTGTGTTTGCCTCGGACTTGGATTGGGCTGTGTGTGTCTGTGTGGGTGTGTATGTGTGTGTTTGTGCAATTCTATGTCCCAGACTTGCTTTGTGCTATGGTGTGTTTGTTTTTGTTTGTTTTGTGTCTCAGGGCCTGGCTTATGCTGTGTATCCATGTGCGTGTGTATATATGTCTATGTGTTTGACTGGTTCAGTGCTGTGGTGTGATCTGAGACCTCGTGTGTGTGTGTGTGTTTATCTGTCACTGTGTCGGTGTGTCTTTGTGTTTTTCTGTGTCATAGTCATGTGTTGTGCTTTGTGCGTGTGTGTTTCCCGCAGGGCAGTGTCGTTCTGTGTGCTTGTGTGTTTGTGCTATTGCCTCAGGGTCTGCGTTCTGCTGTGGTGCATGTTTGTGTATCAGGACCTCGAATGTGCTATGTGTCTATGTGGGCGTGTGTTATTCTCAGGGTCAGTGTTGTGCTATGTGTGTGTGCGTGTTTGTTTGTGTGTGTTTACCTCAGGCTTGTGCTGTGTACGTGTCTACCTGTTTCTATGTGTGTGCATCTCTCACTCAAGGCCTGGGTTATGCTGCGCTGTGTGTTTGTGGATCTGGACTTTATCTGTGCTGTGTGTCTTTGTGCATATGTTTGTGCGTGTATCTGTTTGCCTCACTTCCTGGGTTGTGCTGTGTGTGTTTGTGCGTGCGTGTGTGTGCATTTCTTTGCCTCAGACCTACGTTGTGTTGTGGTGTGTTTGAGCCTGTGTTTGTCTGCGTGTGTGTATGTTTGTGTTTGCATTTGTCTGGCTCTGTGCCTGGGTTAAAATGGATATGCTCCTGAGCGTCTATGCGTGTGATATGTCTGTGTATGTGCGCGAGTTTGTCTGCGTTCGTGTGTGTCTGAGTGCCTGGGTTGCAATCCCTGTGTGTGCGATTGTGTGTGCATGTGCGTGTGTGTGTATGTGTGTGAGTGAGTACATGTGTCTGTGTGTGTGCACATGTGTGTATGTGTGTGTGAGTATGTACGTTTGTGTGTGTGAGTCTGGCACAGTGCCGGGATATGACCTCTGTCAGTGCATTTGTGCGTGTGTGTGTGTGCGCTCCTCAGTGCCTGATTTGTAATATTTCTGTGTGCGTGTGTAATTCTGTGACTGCCTCAGTGCATGTGGTGCGATCTCTTGCATGTGTTTGTGCATCTCTGGCTCAGTAAATGTGTCTTAACTTTATGTGTGTGTGTATGTGTGTGTCTGTTATTGTGTCTGGAACAGTGCCTGGAGTGTGATGCATATCTGTGTTTGTGTGTGTGCCTGTGTGTGGATTTGCCTGAGGGTCTGTGTTGTGCTCTATGTGATTGTGTGTGCGTCTGTATGTTTCTGCATGTTTGTGTGTCCCAGGGATTGGGTTGTGCTTTGTGTGTTGTGAGTGTGTGTGTGTTTGTGTTCCTTTGAGTGTGTGTGTGCGTGTGAGTGTGTGTGTGCTTGTATGTGCCAGGGGTATGACCTGTGTTGGTGTGTGTATGTGTGCATGTATGTGTTTGTGTTCCTCAGTGCCTGCTTTGCAATCTTTGTGTGTCTGTTTCTGAGTCTGGTTCAGCACCTGTGGTGTGAACGCATGCGTGTGTGCGTGTATCAGGCTCATTAACTGTGGTTAAACTGTGTGTGTGTGTGTTTGTGTGTGCGTGTGGAATTTTCTGTGTGTCTGTGTGTTTTTCTTCCTGTTGTGGGTGTGAGTGTGTGTGCGCACATGTGTATGTGCATTTTTGTGTCTCGGGGCTTAGACTTTGCTCTGTGTGTGTGTGTGTTCCTGTGTGTGCGTTTCTTAGGGACTGGGTTGTGCTCCGTATGTGTGTGTGTGTGTGTGTGTGTTTGTATGTGTGTGTGTGTCTGTCTGTCTGTCATTCTATCTTTGTGTGCATGTCTATATGTCATGGCCTGGCTTGTTGTGTGTATCTATTTGTGCCTTTTCCATTCGTTCATGGGATCTGGGAGTCGCTGGCTGGGCCAGCATTTATTACCCGTCTCCAATTACCCTTGAGAAGGTAGAGGTGAGCTGCCTTTTTGAACCGCTGCAGTCCATGTGAGGTAGGTATACCCACAGTGCTGTTCGGAAAGGAGCTCCAGGATTTTGACCCAGTGACAGTGAAGGGACGGTGATATAGTTCCATGTCAGGATGGTCTGTGACTTGGAGGGGAACTTGCAGGTGGTGGTATTTCCCATGCATTTTCAGCCCTTGTTCTTTTATGTGGTAGAGGTCGCGGGTTTGGAAGGTGCTGTCGAAGGAACCTTGGTGCATTGCTGCAGTGCATCTAGTATATGTTACACAGTGCTGCCACTGTGTGTTGGCGATGGAGGGAGTGGATGCTTGTCGATGGGGTGCCAATCAAGCGGGCTGCTTTGTTCCGGATGGTGTCGAACTTCTTGAGTGTTGTTGGAGCTGCACACATCCAGGCAAGTGGACAGTTTTCCATCACAATCCTGATTTGTGCCTTTTAGATGGTGGACAGGCTTTGGGAAGTTAGAAGGTGAGTTACTCGCTTCAGAATTCCGAGGGCCTGACCTGCTCTGGTATCGATGGTATTTATATGGCCGGTCCAGATCAGTTTCTGGACAATGGTAACCGCAGGATGTTGAGAGTGGGCTTTTCAGCAATTGTGATGCCATTAAACGTCAAGGGGAGATGATTAGATTCTGTCTTGTTGGAGATGGTCATTGCCTGGTGCTTTTGTGGCACAAATGTTACTTGCCACTTATCAGCCCAAGCCTTGATATTGTTTAGGTCTTGCTGCATTTCTACACGGACTTGTCAGTATCTGAGGAGTCATGAATGGTGCTGAACATTGTGCAATCATCAGTGAACATCCCAACTGAAGCAGCTGAAGATGGTTGGGCCGAGGACACTACCCTGAGGAACTCCTGCAGTGATGTGCCGGAGCTGAGCTGATTGACCTACAACAACCACAACCATCTTCCTTTGCGCTAGGTTTAACGCCAACCAGCGGAAATTTTGCCCCGTGATTCCCATTGACTCCAGCTTTGCGAGTGCCCTTTGATGCCATTCGTGGTCAAATGCTGCCTTGATGTCAAGGGCAGTCACTCTCACCTCGCAACATGAGTTCAGCTGTTTTGTCCATGTTGGAACCAAGGCTGCAATGAGGTCAGGTGCTAATTGTCCCTCGCAGAAACGAAACTGTGCGTCACTGGGCAGATTACTGCTGAGCAAGTGCCGCTTGATAGCACTGCCAATGACACCTTCCATTACTTTACTGATGATCGATGTAGACTGATGGGGCAGTAATTGGCTGGGTTGGATTTGTCCTGCGTTTTGTGCACAGGACATACCTGGACAATTTTCTACATTGCCGGGTAGATCGATATGTAGAAAATAGGAGTACGAGTTGGCCATTTGGCCCTTTGAGCCTGCTCCACCATTCATTATGATCATGGTTGATCATCCAACTCAGTAGCTTGCTTCGGCTTTCGTCCCATACCATTGTTCCCTTGCCTCAACTTCTTTCTGTGGTAGCGAATTCCACAGACTCACCACTCTCTGGGTGAAGAAAATTCCTCCTCATCTCAATCCTGAAAACTTTATTCTGTATCCTTAGTCTATGACCCCAGGTTCTGGACCTCCTCACCATCGGGAACATCTTTCCTGCATCTACCTTATCAAGTCATAGAGAGATCCAGTACCAAAGCAGGCACTTCGGCCCACCGATTCTGTGCCGATCATCAACCACCCATTTATATTAATCCTACTTCCCTCTCATATCCACACCTTCTCTCAATTCTCCTCCCTACACTAGGGACAATTTATAATGGCCAATGTAACTATCAACCTGAATGAGGCAGGACACCTGAGCACCCAAAGGAAACCCACGCGATCCCAGGGAGAATTTGCAAACTGCACACAGGCAGTACCCAGAACAGAATCAATGGTCGCTAGAGCTGTGTTGCGAACCACTGCGCCACTGATGTTAGAGGTTTATATGTTTCTATGAGATTTCCCCCCTCACTCTTCTGAACTCCAGCGAATATAATCCTAACCGAAACAATCTCTCCTCATATGTCTGTCCTGCCATCCCAGGAAACAGTCCGGTACACATGTGCTGCACTCCCTGGAGACTAAAACTGCTCACAATGTCACGTGTTACTCTTCTAAACCCAAGAGGATACAAACCAAGCCTGTTCAATCTTTCCATATAATTCAACCTGCCCATTCCAGGTATTTGAGGAAGGCAGTGGCATAGTGTTATTATCACTGGACTAGTAACCCAGAGACCCAGGGTATTCCTCTGGGGACATGGGTTCGAATCCCACAACAGCAGAAGGTGGAACTTAATAAAAAATCGTGAATCAAAAACTAGTCTAATGATGGCCATGAAACCATTGTCGATTGTTGTAAAAACCCATCTGGTTCACTAATGTCCTTTAGGGAAGGAAATATGCTGTCCTTACCTGGTCTGGCCTACATGTGATTCCAGACCCACAGCAATGTGGTTAACTCTTACATGCCCTCTGAAATGGCCCAGCAAGCTATAGCCCGGTAGGCTATTGCAGAAAATACGGAAGTATGGGTGAGAGCTTTGTATCAGAAATTGGCTAGCTGAAAGAAGACAGAGGGTGGTGGTTGATGGCAAATGTTCATCCCGGAGTTTAGTTACTAGTGGTGTACCGCAAGGATCTGTTTTGGGGCCACTGCTGTTTGTCATTTTTATAAATGACCTGGAAGAGGGTGCAGAAGGGTGGGTTAGTAAATTTGCGGATGGCACTAAGGTCGGTGGAGTTGTGGATAGTGCCGAAGGATGTTGTAGGGTACAGAGGGACATAGATAGGCTGCAGAGCTGGGCTGAGAGATGGCAAATGGAGTTCAATGCGGAAAAGTGTGAGGTGATTCACTTTGGAAGGAGTAACAGGAATGCAGAGTACTGGACTAATGGGAAGATTCTAGGTAGTGTATATGCACAGAGAGATCTTGGTGTCCAGGTACATAAATCCCTGAAGGTTGTTACCCAGGTTAATAGGGCTGTTAAGAAGGCATATGGTGTGTTAGCTTTTATTGGTAGTGGGATCGAGTTTCGGAGCCACGAGGTCATGCTGCAGCTGTACAACACTCTGGTGAGACCGCACCTGGAGTATTGCGTGCAGTTCTGGTCACTGCATTATAGCAAGGATGTGGAAGCTTTGGAAAGGGTGCAGAGGAGATTTACTAGGATGTTGCCTGGTATGGAGGGAAGGTCTTACGAGGAAAGGCTGAGGGACTTGAGGTTGTTTTCGTTGGAGAGAAGGAGGAGGAGAGGTGTCTTAATAGAGACATATAAGATAATCGGAGGGTTAGATAGGGTGGATAGTGAGAGTCTTTTTCCTCGGATGGTGATGGCAAACACGAGGGGCCATAGCTTTAAGTTGAGGGGTGATAGATATAGGACAGATGTTAGAGGTAGTTTCTTTACTCAGAGAGTAGTAGGGGCGTGGAAAGCCCTGCCTACAAAGGTAGTAGACTCGCCAACTTTAAGGGCATTTAAATGGTCATTGGATAGAAATATGGATGAAAATGGAATAGTGTAGGTCAGATGGTTTCACAGGTCGGCGCAACATCGAGGGCCGAAGGGCCTGTAATGCGCAGTAATGTTCTAAAAAAAAGCCACTCAGTTGTAACTAACCACTGCGAAGTCTGTAAAAAGGAATGTAACCGGACAGGACACCCGGCATCGAACTGGGCACCAGAAACGACAACGGCAAACACAAACCTGTCGACCCTGCAAAGTCCTCCTCACTAACATCTGGGGGATTGTGCCAAAGTTGGGAGAGCTGTCCCACAGACTAGTCAAGCAACAGCCTGACATAGTCATACTCACGGAATCATACCTAACAGACAATGTCCCAGACACTGCCATCACCATCCCCACGTACATCCTGTCCCACCAGCAAGACAGACCCAGCAGAGGTGGTGGCACAGTGGTATACAGTAAGGAGGGAGTTGCCCTGTGAGTCCTCAATATCGACTCCGGACCTCATGAAGTCTCATGGCATCTGGTTAAATATGGGCAAGGTAACATCCTACTGATTACCACCTACCGCCCTCCCTCGGCTGATGACTCAGTACTCCTCCATGTTGAACACCACTTGAAGGAAGCAATGAGGGTGGCAAGGGCACAAAATGTACTCTGGGTGGGGGTCTCCAATGTCCAGCACCATGAGTGGCTCGGTAGCACCACTGCTGACCGAGCTGGCCGTGTCCTAAAGGAGATGGCTACTAGACTGGGTCAGCAGCAGGTGGTGGGTGACCTAACACGAGGGAAGAACATACTCGACCTCGTCCTCACCAATCTGCCTGCTGCGGATGCATCTTTCCATGACAGTATTGCTAGGAGTGACGACCGCACAGTCCTTGTAGAGAAGAAGTCCCGCCTTACATTGAGGATAGATTTCGAACGGATCTTGCAATACAAACCTGGGCCTCCATGAGGCGCTGTGGGCCATCAGCAGCAGGAAAATTGTACTCAAACACAAGCTGTAACCGCATGGCCCGGCATATCCCCCACTCCACCATTACCTTCAAGACACGAGACCATCCCTGGTTCAATGAAGAGTGCAGGAGGGCATGCCAGGAGCAGCACCAGGCATACCTCAAAATGAGAAGTCAACCTGGTGAAGCTACAACCCAGGACTACTTGCATGCCAAGCTGCATAAGCAGCATGCGATAGACAGAGCTAAGCGATCCCATAAACAACGGATCAGATCTGAGCTCTGCAGTCCTGCCACATCCAGCCGTGAATGGTGATGGACAATTAAACAACTAACTGGAGGAGGTGGCTCCACAAATATCCCCATCCTCAATGATGGGAGAGCCCAGCACATCAGTGTGAAAGATAAGGCTGCAGTATTTGCAACAATTTTCAAGCAGAAGTGTCCAGTTGATGATCCATCTCGGCCTCCTCCTGAAGTCCCCAGCATCACAGATGCAAAACTTCAGCCAATTCGATTCACTCCTCGTGATATCAAGAAACGACTGAAGGCACTGGATACTGCTAAAGCTATGGGCCCTCACAATATTACGGCAATAGTACTGAAGACCGAGTATGGCATCAAGGACCCCTAGCAAAACTGAGATCAATGGGAATCAGGGGGAAAACCCTCTGCTGGCTGGAGTCATACCGAGCGCAAAGGAAGATGGTTGTGGTTGTTGGAGGTCAATCATCTGAGTTCCAGGGCATCACTGCAGGAGTTGCTCAGGGTAGTGTCCTAGGCCCAAGCATCTTCAGCTGCTTCATCAATGACCTTCCTTCAATCATAAGGTCAGAAGTGGGGATGTTTGCTGATGATTGCGCAATGTTCAGCACCATTCGCAACTCCTCAGATACTGAAGCAGTCCGTGTAGAAATGCAGCAAGACCTGGACAATATCCAG
Organism: Heterodontus francisci; assembly: GCF_036365525.1. Taxonomy (NCBI): domain Eukaryota; kingdom Metazoa; phylum Chordata; class Chondrichthyes; order Heterodontiformes; family Heterodontidae; genus Heterodontus; species Heterodontus francisci. Next base: position 15,541,915 of record NC_090409.1, on the reverse strand, counting down.
GCTTGGGCTGAGAAGTGGCAAGTAACATTCGCGCCACACAAGTGCCAGACAATGACCACCTCCAACAAAAGAGTATATAACCATCTCCCCTTGACATTCAACGGCAGTACCATCGCTGAAGCCCCCACTGTCAACATCCTAGGGGCTACCATTGATCGTAAACTGAACTGGAGTAGCCAAATGAATACCGTGGCTGCAAGAGAAGGAAAATGAGGCGAGTAAATCACCTCCCGACTCCCCAAAGCCTGTCCACAATCTACAAGGCACAAGTCAGGAGTGTGATGGAATACTCACCACTTGCCTGGATGTTTGCAGCTCCAACAACACTCAAGAAGCTCGACACTATCCAGGACAAAGAAGCCCGCTTGATTGGCACCCCATCTACAAACATTCACTCCCTCCACCACCGACGCACAGTGACAGCAGTGTGCCCCATCTACAAGATGCATTTCAGCAATGCACTAAGGCTCCTTCGACAGCACCTTCCAAACCCGCGACCTCTACCAACTAGAAGGACAAGGGCAGCAAATACATGGGAACACCACCACCTGCAATTTCCCCTCCAAGTCACACACCACCATGACTTGGAACTATATTGCCATTCCGTCAAAATCCTGGAACTCCCTTCTGAACAGCACTGTGGGTGTACCTACCCCACATTGACTGCAGCGGTTCAAGAAGGCAGCTCACCACAAACTTCTCAAGGACAATTGGGGATGGGCAATAAATGCTGGCCTTGCCAGCGACGTCCACATCCCGTGAATGAATAAAAAATATTGTCGAGTAAAACCTTTCTGAACTGCTTCCAACGCATTTACATCTTTCCTTAAATAAAGTGTCCAATAGTGTACACAGCACTGCTGATGTGGCGCCACCAATGCCCTGTAAAGCTGAAGCATCATCTCCCTTGTTTTGGAAACAATTCCCCACGCGATAAATGATAACATTCCATTAGCTTTCCTACGGACTTGCTGCACCTACGCAAGAACCTTTTGCATTTCATGCACTAGGGCACTCAGATCCCTCTGCATCTCTGAGCTCTGAAATACCTCTTCATTTAGATAATATTTTTAAATCTGCCTGCCAAAATTGGCCATTCCACACTTTTCCACATTGTATTCCATTTGCCAGACTTTTCCCCATTCGCATAAGATATCTATATCCTTTGGTAACCTCCCGAAGTCCTCTTCACAGCTTATTTTCCTATCTATCATTGTGTCATTAGCAAATGTAGCAACCATACTTTTGATCCCTTCATCCAAGTCATTTATACAAATTGTAAAAGGTTGAGGCCCCAACACAGATCCCTGTGGCACACTACTCGTTTCATCTTGCCAAACAGAAAATGATCCATCTCTGCCGACACTCTATTTCCTGTTAGCTAACCAATCTTCTATCCATGCCGATATGTTACACCCTGCACCATGTGCTTTTATTTTCTACAATAACCTTTGATGTGGCACCTTATAGAATGCATTCTGGAAATCTAAGTACAGCACAACCACTGGTTCCCCTTTATACACAGCTCATGGTACTCTTTCAAAGAACTCCCGTAATTTTTTTAAACATAATTTACCTTTCATAAAGCCATGTTGACTCTATCTGATTACCTGGAATATTTCTATGTGCCCTGCTATAACGTCTTTAAGAATCGTTTCTAACATTTTCCACAAGGCAGATGTGAAGCTAACTGGCCTGTAATTTCTCTTTTTCCACCCTTCTTGAATAAAGGAGTTACATTTACAATAAATCGGTTACATGCAGAGTGAAGAAACTTGGAATGGGTTGAAATCCCTGTCTGTGGAAAAGTTGAGTAATGTAGCCAGACAGTCAGTGATTACTCTCCGTCCAGAAGTTAGGAAACGTTAAATCCTAAGACTTGTGGCCAACCATTTTTCATTTGAAGCTGAAGACTCAGACAGTGTTAGAATCACTAACAGATAGAGTAATGTTAGCTGAGGTAAAACTAGAACAGAAGAGACTAGAATTAGAATTCCTGAGAGAGCGAGAAAGAGCTGAGTGAGTGTCAAGAAAGGGAAAAGGTAAGAGTGTTCTAGAAGGAGAAGGAAGAAAGGGAGTTAAGGGAGCTCAAACAAATAGAGGAAGACCCAGTACACCCAGTGAAGGCACAGCCAGTGAGGGAGCTACCCCTAGCTCAGGACCGTATGCTGAACTCTTAAAGTTCTCCCAATTCATTCCAAAAATGAATGAGGAGGATGTGGCAGAATTGTTTGTCACTTTTGAAAAGATTGAAAAGCAGCTGAAATGGCCAGCAGAGAGCTGGACGCTGTAGAGAATTCCGAAGATTCGCAACCCTCTGAGTGAAGAAAGTTCTCCTCATCTCTGTCCTAAGTGGCTCTTCTCTTATTATGACATTGTGTTCACTGCTTCTAGACTTCCCAACCACGGGAAACATCTTAGCTGCATCTACAACGTTTATCCTTTCAAATATTTTGTAGGTTTTAATGAGATAATCTCTCATTCTTCGAAACTCTGGAGAATACAGACCAAGTTTCCCCAATATCTCTTCATCGGACAGTCCGCCATCCCGGGAACAAGTCTGATGAACTTTTGTTGCACTCCCTCCATGGCAATAATATCCTTCCTAAGGAAAAGGGACCGAAACTGCACACAGTACTCCAGGTGTGGTCTAACCAAGGTTCTATCTAATTGAAGCAAGACTTCACTACTCCTGTATTCAAATCCTCTTGTGATAAAGGCTAACATTCCATTAGCTTTCCTAATTGCTTGCTACACCTGCATGGTACCTCGCATTGACTTATTGAGAAGAACATCCTGGTCCCTTTGTAGAAAAAAAACAAGAAATGCCTGAACCACTCAGCAGGTCTGGCAGCATCTGTGGAAGGAGAAGCAGAGTTAACGTTTCAGGTCAGTGACCATTCTTCAGAACTGGCAAATATTAGAAATGTCAAAGGTTATATGCAAGTGAGGCGGGGGTGGGGCAAGAGATAACAAAGGAGAAGGTGTAGATTGGACAAGGCCACATAGCTGACCAAAACGTTATGGAGCAAAGACAAACAATATGTTAACGCTGTGTTGAAAGACAAAGCATTAGTACAAATAGGATGATAACGGACTGAAGGTTGAACAGCATCAGGTCCAAACATGAAAAAATAGTGGGTCAGCAAACTGAACAAACTAAGATTAAATAAAATAAACATGAAAAAAAATTGTAATAAATGTAAAAAAAAAAAAGAAAAAATAACTAAAAATAAAAGTGAAATCGGGGGTGGGTGGGGGGCGTCATGCTCTGAAATGATTGAACTCAGTGTTCAGTCCAGCAGGCTGCAGTGTGCCGAATAGGTAAATGAGCTTGTGTTGATGTTCACTGGAACATTGCAGCAATCCCAGGACAGAGAATGTGAACATGAGAGCAGGTGGAAGTGTTTAAATGGCAAGCAACCGGAAGATCGGGGTCCCACTTTGCGTTTGGTCTCCCCAGTGTGGAGGAGACCAGGTCCCTTTGTACATCTACACTTTCAAATCTCTTGCCATTTAAGAAATACTCTGTGCATCTGTTTCTACTACCAAAGTTGATAACCTCACATTTTTCCACATTATATTCCATATGTTCTTGCCAACTCAATAAGTCGGCCCAAATCCACGTGAAGCCCCTTTGCATCTTCTTCACAACACACATTACCACCTAGTTTTGGGTCGTCTGCAAACTTGGAAATATTACTTTGGTCCCCACATCCAAATCATTGATATATATTGTAATAGCTGGGGCCCAAGCACTGATCCCTGCGGTACTCCACGAGTCACAGATTGCCAACGTGAGAATGACCCGTTTATTCCTACTCTCTGCTTTCTGCCTGCTAACCAATCCTTAATCCATGCCAGTTTGTTACCTCCTAGCCAATGTGCTTCAAATTTGCTAACCAACTTCCTGTTATCAAAGGCCTTTTGAAAATCCAAATATACCACGTCCACCGAATGACCTTTTCCATTATGTAGTTTCCTTCTCAAAAAAACTCAAACTGGTTCATCAAAAATGATTTCCCATTTATAAAACCATGTTGACTCTGCCCAATAATATCCATTTATCACATTCTTTAGAACAGATTCCAGCATTTTCCCTATTCTTGCGTTAAGGCTAATCGGTCTGTAGTTCCCCGTTAATCACTCCCTCCCTTCTTAAATAGTGGGGTGGCATTTGCTACATTGAAATCTGCAGGAACCGGTCCTGAAACTATAGAATTTTGAAAGGTGATCATCCATGTATCTACTCTCTCCATCACGACATCTTTGAACACTCTGGGATGTAGAACATCAGGTCCCAGGGACTTATTAACCTTCAGCCCCATTAATGTCTCCAACACAAAATTCTTACGAACAGTCATTTCCTTCAATTCCTCATTCCCCCTGGTCACTTGGATCTCTAATTCTGGGAGATTTCTTGTATCTTCCTCAGTGAAGACAGACACAAAGTAATCATTTAGGTTCTCTGCCATTTCTTTATTCTCCATTATAAGTTCTCCTGACTGCTTGTAAGAGACTCACATTTATGTTAGCCAATCGTTTCCTTTTTACGTATCTACAGAAGATTTTACAGTCCTTTTTCTTTCTGTTTGCTTTTGACCAGTGGATATGAGCACTCAAGATATAGCCCACATATGAAAACCTCAGAGCGGTGATCCTTCTGAAGTAATTAAAAAACTCAGTCCCCCTTCACATTCAAATCCTCATAGAGGAATAAATGTTTCAAAGAGCCAGGCAGGTTGCAATGCTGGCTGCTGAAATTTCCCTTTTACACAAGGTCTTAACCCCAAAGAGAAACATTCCCCTCGTCACCCCAAAGACCCGAGAATAAAAGGTGGGAAAGTGATAGGAACCCAAACAACCATGGGCAAGGAGGAAAAGCTGGACACACAGGGGCCCATCCTCAGGCCAAATAGGATGGGACTAAGAGCAGGAGTAACGACGGAAGACCTATGTGGTTCCACTGTAATAAGGCAGATCACCGTCGAGCTGACTGCTGTAAATTACGGGGAATACCTGTAGGATTAATCAGGGTCCATCAGAAAAGTGCAGGAAAGCCAGCTCAGATGGAAAGCACAGCAGATTAGGCTGTGCTTTATCTGCAGATGTCAGACCCAAAAAACCTACCACATAGAGTGCGGGAAAACTTGGCAAAGTCCTTGAGAGTTATCAGTATGCTGTATCCCAGGAAATGTGGCTGCAAACTCCTCGAGTGAGGCAAGCAAGCACATAGTCATACTCAGGGATACAGCGGCCACCCAATCTCTTCTGCTGGGAAAAGGCATGACGTTTCTCCGAGAATGCAGTGAATGCTGGAGTATTAGCAAACAGTATCGGAAGACGGTATATGTCCATGCCTTTATAACAGGTGCACTTGGAGTGCGACCTATTTTCAGGACTGGTAACCATAGGGTTTGTCCCCAGTTTACGAGTGTTTGGGTTGACCTGCTCCTGGGTAATGATCTTACAGTCGAAATGGTAGCACCTTCCCCAATAGTTCTGGAGAGAAAAAAAGAGGACAGGGAGACAGAGCAGTTACAGGAGAAGGTCCCTGACATTCTCCCTGATTTTGTAGCGACTCGGTCTATGGCCAAACAATCCCCTGAACTGACACTGCAGACGGATGGCCCTACTGTCTGGTTGCCGAATACCATCTTTGGGAAGTTAGAGGACCCAAAGGATGTGTTAAACGGATATTCCTTAGTTCGGGCTCAACAACCAGACTCAGTGTTTTTTTTTTAAAGAGCACACACTGTCCAAACCAAAACTGAAGCAGAGGGAGTTGAAGTGTGCTACTATTTAAAGACTGAGGTGCTGATGAGGAAGTAGAGACATCCTCGTAGACCTGCGGATGAAGAATGGACAATGGTTCATCAGATAGTGGTGCCGCTGAGGTCCATTGAAGAAATATTAAAAGTGGCCGGCGAACATCCAATGGATGAACATGACAGCATTAGAAAAACCCAAGCCCGCATATGACAGCATTTTGACTGGCCACAACTCCACAAAGATGTGGTGGATTTCTGTAAAACTGGTCACAAGTGCCAGGATGTGGAAATTCCCAACTTGCTGTAAAACCTGCACCCATAATGCTCAGAGCAGCTTTTGGAGAACACTTCAACAGAATGCTGGTGGATTGTGTGCGACACCAGTCAAAAAAGGGAGTCGGGGCTACCAGTATCTTGTCACCATTATGGATGTGGTGACCCAATTCCCAGAGGCAATTACCCGAATAACTATCTCTGCCAATATAGTGGTGGAGGGACTAACCCAATTCTTTACCCAGTATTGGCTGCCTGCTGAGATCCAGATGGACCAGGGTACAAATTTTATGCCCAGTATTTTTGAAAAGATCATGGGTAATCTGAGCATAACCCCGCTAAAGTGCTCAGCCTACCATTCACACTCGCAAGATGGTTTGGAGTGGTACACCAGACCCTAAAAACAATGATCAGGCCATACCACTATGAGTAACCCCATGACTGGAACATGGGCTGGAATTTCTCCTGTTGGCTACCGGGGACTTATCCAATGATTCCACTGGCTTTAGTCTCTTTGAATTAGTTCATGGACACGAGGTGAGATGTCCTGTTACACTATTCAAGGAGAAGTTTTGGGGACAGAGGGGTGAGTCTTCCATGTTAGACTACATTTCCATGCTCGAGGAGCGGCTCATGAGAGACTGCAATTTAACCCAGGAACGCCTAAAAGCCTTCTGGCAGCAATGAAAAGGTAGGTAGACATTTCAGCCCACAGACCATGTATTGTTACTACTCCCAATGCAGTGTGAACCCCAGAAAGCCCGGTTCAGTGGCCCATATCGAGTGGCAAAAGGAATAGCCGGGTAAATAATTTAATTGACATCCCAAACCATAGGATAAAAGTAAAGGCTGTGGAGGGGACAGACAAGCACAACTCTATCAGATAGTTAGGAGAGAACGACTGAAATGGACAGTGTGGACAGGTTAGAGGAGGGCCAGGAGGAGTCCCAAGTGGAACCCTTACTCTCCGATTAGCCAACACTGAAATGTTAGACACATCAGTACTCAAACGCTCCTCCTTGAATGCAGGTCATAGAGGCAGCCTAAAAAGGCTGCTAACAGTATTTACAGAAACATGCAAGGGGAAAGAAAGTTCCCAAAAAGGCAAGTCAATGGTGAGAGGTATGCCTCACGTCGTCGAAGTGCCTCATGGGAGTGCAGTGAAAGCTCGATTGCCACCTGCGAGCAGTAATGTCCCGAAGGACATAGGGACGATTAGAAAAGAGATCCTGCCCATAATAAAGAGGAAAAGGAATGGAAGCACCCTAAAGCAAACAACACTTGTGTACCTCACCAGAAAGCTAAAAATAAGGTCAGTGTGGATCTCCTACTGAAGAAACCAATGATCAGGTCCCAAACCCAAAGCTAATCAAACCCAACAATTTTAAGCAGAACGCAGCAAGGTCAAAGGCCCAGAGATTTTTTCTTCTTTCAATATGCATAGAAACTCTTACTATCAGTGTTTATATTTGCCACCAGCTTTCTCTGATACTCTATTTTTCCATCCTTATTAAACTTTTAGTTGTTCTTTGATGCTTTGTTCATATTCTGTCCAATCCTCTGACCAGCCATCCATCTTTGCACCATTATATGCTTTTTCTTTAAGCTTAGTACTATCGTTAACTGTTTAGTTAACCACGGATGGTGGGTCCTGTAAGACTTTAGGTGTAATAATTTTCCCTGTACCTTTACTCTGGCAATAGTGATTGCTTTATGTTCCACTCACCCTTTTGACTCCTGATTTAGGTACCTTTGGAACGTTTTCTCTGTCTTCTACGTTGAAAACAGACACAAAATACCCGTTCAATGTGTCTGCCATGTCCTTGTTTCTCACTAATTCCCGAACCTCACTCTCTGGAGGACTAACACTAACTTTAGTTCCTCTTTTACAATTTCAATACCTGTGGAAACTATTACTCTGGTTTTATATTACTAACTGGCTTTCTCCCACACACTATGTTTCTGTCTTTATTTTGTTGCTTCATTCGTTGCTAGTTCTTAAAATCTGTCCAATCTTCGGACCTACCGCTAATCTTTGCAAATTTCAACAGTGTTTCTTTTAATTTAATAATGTACTAAACTTTTTGTATTTAGCCACGTATGATGCAACCTTCTCCAAGGGTCTTTCTTTCTCACTGAGATAAATCTTTGATGAGAGTTGTTAAGTATCTCCTTAAAGTCAGCCACTGTACCTCTACTCTCCTAATTTTCAACCTTGATCCCCAGTTAACCTTAGCTGGCTCTGTCTTTATAGTCTTATAAATGCCTTTAATTAGGTTTTTTAAAAACTAGTTTTAGACCCACAGCTTTCCCTTCAATCAGAACAGTGAAATGCTATCATGCTATAATCATTGTCTTCCAGAGGTTCCTTTACCATGATAAATGAGGTCTCTTTGCACATTACCAGTTCTAGAATAGCCTGCTCCCTGGTTGGTTCTAGAATGCACTGCTCTAAGGAATTATCCCGAATACACTCAATGAACGAATTTTACAGGCTACCTTTGCCAATAGATTTGCCCAATCTATATGCAGATTAACCTCACCCGTAACTATTGTGGTACCTTTCTTACACACCCCATTTGTGTCTTCCTGTATACTCTGCCCTGCAGAAACCAATGCAAGTCACTGAGCACAGGGATGTTGGGTGAACGAGATTTAGTGTGAGTTAGGATATGGAGAGCAAAGTTTTAGATAGACTATGATTTATGCCGGTTTGTGATGTGGAGGGTGTCCAGGAATGCATTGGAATAGTCCAGTCTGGATTTAGCAAAGGCACAGATCAGAGTTTATGCAGCAAATGGGGTCACATGGAGGGCGATATTCCGGAGGTGGGAGTTCGTAAGTACAGTAAAGCAGTTAATCACGGTTTACAGAATTAATAGATGGATACAGGGACTTACCAGGTACACCAACAATCGCGAGGATGGGATAATAAATGTGTTGCATCATCTTCAGTGCATAATAAATTCGATTCGCTAAAGTTTTCTTATCATCATCTGCAGTAAGACGGTCAAACCAATATGATAAACTTCTGCCCATTGTTGTAACATTCAAATCTATTGTTCTCAAATTCCAATCCATTGCTGTAGCATTCCAATCTATTGTTCTCAAATTCTGACCTATCCTCTCCATCTCTCTGGAGCCACTGATCGATATTAGAACCGGGGCTGATGCTTTCAATGACACTATGTGATAATGCGTTGAAAGCAGTCCTGCATTAACAGAAGAGGGAAACCCTCCAGTGACACAATTAGTGTCCATGGAGACTGACATTAATTACAGTCAATGAACAAACAGGTTCAGTTAACCCCTTTCAATCCAACACCTTTTGTACCACAATAAAGTAGGACATTTAGCCAGTCTGGGTGGGTTGTATGAGGGTTACTGAGGGAAGGAATGATGGAAATAGCTGTAGCATGGTCCATAATCCTTCAATCCTTCTTGGATATGGGAGTGATGACAGAGGACTGGAGAATTATAAATGTTACAACCTGTTTAACAAAGGAGAGATGGAAAAATATTGTTATTGTATACCAGTCAGACTAACATCGATGCTGGAAGCATTTCAACCATCAACCAGGACAAAGATACCTGTTGCTTTCAAAAAGAAGGATTTATAACTGTCAACTATCATTTACTTGCTAAAGTAAACTTGTATCTTACAAACTTGAAGGATTTATTTGATGAAATAATAGAGGGGATTGATGAGGTTGGCACAGCTGGTGATGTATATAAACTTTCAAAAGGCGTTTTAGCAAGTGTGGACTATTCATTGAATAGACTTCTTCGGAAACTAAAACCACTGAATCAAAGCGGAAGTGGTTGTGTGAACATTCAATTGGCAAAGGCACAGAAAATTGAGAGAAGTTGTGAGCCATTGTTTTTTAGTCCTGAGCGCAGCACACATTTAACAGCACCTCTCCCTCTCTGACACTGGACGTTCTGTATTCAGCAAAGCGTTCAGTTTTATCCCCTTATGCCCCCACCTCAATGAATTTCACGCTCGGCATGACCTTGAGCTTTTATTCCATCGCCATCACCTCTTGCTCACTTCTTGGACCAGAAGTCCTTCCCCGACCAGCACATCCATTCAGCCACCTCCAGTATTCTCCCTCCACTTGGACCCCTCCCTTTGGCCTCTTACCCACTCTTGATCTTTTCATTGAGAACAGTCAGCGACTAAATTTCTCTACTCCCGTCACCCTGGCTAACCTCTCTGTCTCTGAATTTACTGCACTCCTATATCAGGTCTAACCCCGTCATAGTGATCAAACCTGCTGACAAGGTGGGTGCTGCTGTTGTCTGGCATACCGAACCATACCTTGCAAAGGTTCATTGTCAACTCTCATACATTTCTTCCCACATCCCCACTGGAACATGACCCCACCACCGAACATCATGCTATTGTCCACAGACTGTTATTGTCCTCAGCTCCTCTGGAGATCTTCCCTCTATGGCGTCCAACCTTATAGTCCCACAACCGCAGACAGCCCGTTTCTATCTCCTTCCTAAAATCCACAAGCAGGACTGTCCTGGTAGGCCCATTGTTTCAGCCTGTTCCTCTCCCACTAAGCGTATTTCTTCCTATCTTGACCCCACCTTTTCTCCCCATGTCCAGTCTCTCCCCAGCTACATCGGTGGAGCACCACTACTCTCGGGAGCACCACTACTGACCGAGGTGGTCGAATCCTAAAGGACATATCTGCTAAGCTGGGGACGTGGCAGGTGCTGAGGGAACCAACAGGAGGGAAAAACATACGTGAACTCGTCCTCACCAATCTGCCTACCGCAGGTGCATCAGCCCGTGACAGTATTGGTAGGAGTGACCATCGCACGGTCCTTGTGGAGACGAAGACCCGCCTTCACATTGAGGATACCCTCCATTGTGTTGTGTGGCACTACCACCGTGCTAAATGGGATAGGTTTCAAACAGACCTAGCAATGCAAAACTGGGCATCCATGAAGCGCTGTGGGCCATCAGCAGCAGCAGAATTATACTCCACTACAATCTGTAAACTCATGGCCTGGCATATCCCCCACTCTACCAGTACCATCAAGCCAGGAGACCAACCCTGGTTCAATGAAGAGTGCAGGGCCGTAGGTCAGAAGCAGCACCAGTCATACCTCAATGAGGTGCAAACCTGGCGAAGATACAACACAGGACCATTTGCGTGACAAACTGCATGAGCAGAATGCGATAGGCAGAGCTAAGCGATCCCATAACCAACCAATCAGATCTAAGTTCTGCAGTGGTGCTACATCCAGCTGTGAACGGTGGTGGACAACTGGAAGAGGTGGCTCCACAAATATCCCCACCCTCATCGATGGGGAATCCCAGCACACCAGTGTGGAAGATAATGCTGAAGCATTTGCATCAATCTTGAGCCAGAAGTGCCGAGTTGTTGATTCATTTCGGCCTCCTCCTGAAATCCCCAGCATCACAGATGCTAGACTTCAGCCAATTCGATTCACTCCTTGTGATATCGAGAAGCGACTCTCATCAGGTCAGATGTGGGGATCTTCACTGATGATTGCACAATGTTCAGCACCATTCGCAACCACTCAGATACTGTAGCAGACCGTGTGGAAATGCAACAAGACTTGGACAATATCCAGGTTTTGGCTTAGAAGTGGCAAGCAACATTCGCAGCACACAAGTACCAGGCAGTGACCACCTCCAACAAGAGAGAACCTAACCATCTCCCCTCCACATTCAATGCCATTATCATCGCTGAATCCCCCTCTATCAACATTCTAGGGGCTAGCATCGACCAGAAACTGAACAGGATTATCCATAGAAATACTGTGGCGACAGGAGCAGGTCAGAGGCCAGGAATAATGCGGCGAGTAACTCACCTCATGTCTCCCCAAAGACTGTCCACCATCCAAAAGGCAGAAGTCAGCAGTGTGATGGAATACTCTCCACTTGCCTGGATGGGTGCAGCTCCAACAATACTCAAGAAGCTCGACGCCATCCAGGTCGTAACAGCTCTCTTGATTGGCACCCCATCTACAAACATTCACACGCTCCACCACTGACGCACAGCGGCAGCAGTGTGTACCATCTACAAGATGCACTGCAGCAATGCACAAAGGCTCCTTAGACAGCGCCTTCCAAACTCGCGACCTCTACCAACTACTAGGACAAAGGCAGCAAATGCATGGGAACACCACCAAGTGCAAGTTCCCCTCCAAGTCAAACATCATCCTGACTTGGAAGCATATCGCCATTCCTTCACTGTTGCTGGGTCGAAATCCTGTAACTCCCTTTTTAGCAGCACTGTGGGTATACCTACCCCACATGGAGAGCAGCGGTTCAAGAAGGCATCTCACCACGACATTCTCAAGGGCAATTAGGTATGGGAAAAAGTGCTGGCCTAGCCAGCAATGCCCATATCCGTGAATGAATAAAAAAAAAACTAATGTTGTCTTACAACATTACGACAGTTTTAATTTTTCTGGTCTCAACCGCCTTTCTTCACTATGGGCATCCAATCTCTGCACCTCCATCCCCCACCATGACGGATGATGGCTCTCCGCACCGCATCTTCCTTGAACAGAAACCCAACCGATCCCCATCCACCACCACCCTGCTCCGCCTGGCTGAACTTGTTCTCACAATGAACAACATCCCCTTCAACTCCACTCGCTCTCGTGAAGTAAAATGTATTGATATGGGTACTCGCATGGGTCCTAGTTGTGCCGGTCTTATTATCGCATATGAAAAACATTCCTCGTTCCAATCCTACCCAGGCCCCCGCACCAAGCTATTTTTTTTCCCTCCTGTACATTGATGACTATATTGGTGCCGCTTCCTGCTCTCACCACGAACAGGAAAACCTCATCACCTTTACTTCCAATTTCCACCCATTATTGCCCTTCACGATGTCTATCTCTGACACTTCCTTTCCTCAACTTTTCGTGTCTCCATCTCTGGGGATAGGCTACACACTCTTATGTATTATAAACCCACCGACTTCCACGGCTATCTTGACAACACTTCCTCACACTCTGCTTCCTCTAAAGATTCCATTTAATTCTCAGTTTCTCAATATGCATCTGCTCTGATGATGCAACCTTCCACAATAGAGCTTCTGATATGTATTTTTTTCTTCCCCAACCTAGGATTCCACCCCCCGCCACCAGTGGTTGACTGGGTTGTCAACTGTGTCAGGCCCATTTCCAGCACTTCTGCCCTCACCACTTCCCCTCCCTCCCAGAACCGTGACAGAGTTCCCCTTGTCCTCACTTCCCATCCCAAGAGCCTCCAATTCCAAAGATTCATCCTCCGCCTTTTGCACCATTCCAGTGTGATTCCACCACCAAACGCATCTTCCCCTCCCCTGTTAGCATTCTGAAGGGATCAGTCCCTCCACGACACACTGGTTCACTTCTCTATCACCTCTGACACATCTTTCACTTCCCACGGCATCCTTCAATCCAATCGCAGGAGGTGTAAAACTGTCCTTTTACCTCCTCTGTCCTCACTATCCAAGGCCCCGAACACTCCTTTCAGGTGAAGCAGCGATTTATTTGCACTTCTTTCAATGTAGTATACTGTATTCACTGCTCACAATGCAGTCTCCTCTACATTAGGGATAGTCAATAAATGCTCTCCGAGCCAGTGATACCCACGTCCCATGAACGAATAAAACAAATCACTGGTGCGACCCAATACTGATTGAGTGACCACTTTGAGGAACCTGTCCTCTCAGTCCACAAGAATAACACTGAGCTTCTGGTCACTTGCCATTTTAATTCACTGTCCTTCTCCCACTCCAACATTTCTGACCTCGACTGGCTGTGTGTTCCAGTGAAGCTCAATGCAAACTTGAAGAACAGAACCTCATCTTCCAATTAGGCACTTTGCAGCCTTTGGATCAACACAGAATTCAACAATTTCAGACCGTTAACTGGACTTAAACTTGTTTTTCATGCTTTTGCTTTAAGAAAGAGCAGTTCATTATTCAGCCATTAACACTCTCTCTGGACAAATGCATTGTCTCTTGCAGCAACTGTTACCACTCGTTTTGCCTTGTTCTTTGTCATTTAATCTCTCTGCCCTCGGCCCTGTCACAGACCTCACTTTTGTTGTTCTCCCCAGCCCCGCCCTTTCACATGCTTAAAACATATTACATGTCGTTCCATTGTCGGTTCTGATGAAAGGTCATCAACATGAAACGTTAACTCTGCTTCTCTCTCCACAGGTACCGCCAGACAAGCTGAGTATTTACAGCACGTTCTGTTGTTATGTTAGACTGGACAATTAGAAGTCAATGGGCATTAAGGGGAAAACCCTCCGTTGACTGGAGTCAGACCTAATGTAAAGAAAGATGTTTGTGGTTGTTGGTGGTCAATTATCTGAGCTCCAGGGCATCACTGCAGGAGTTCCTCAGTGTAGTGTCCAAGGCCCAACCACCGTCAGCTGCTTCATCAATAACTATCCCTCCATTATTAAGTCAGAAGTCGGGATGTTCGCTGGTGATGATACGATCCTCAGCACCTTTTGCAACTCTTCAGACATTGACGGCAGGCATATGCAACAAGACCTGGACAACATTCCGGCTTGAGAAGATAAGTGGCAAGTAACATTCGTGACACAAAAATGCCAGGCAATGACCATCTACAAAAAAAAGAAAATATAACCATCTCCCCTTGACATTTAATGGCATTGCCATCGCTGAATCCCCCACTATAAATATCCAGGATGCTACCATTGAACAGAAACTGAACAGGAGTAGCCACATAATAACATCGCTACAAGGTGAGGTCAGAGGTTGTGAATTCTGCAGTGAGTAACTGAGTTCCTGATTCCGTAAACGTGTTCCACCATCGACAAGGCACAAGTCAGGAGTGTGATGGAATACTCGCCACTTGACTGGATGAGTGCGGCTCCAACAAATCTCAGGAAGCTCGAAACCATCCAGGACAAAGCAGCCCGCTTGACTGGCACCCCTTCCATACAAATTCACTCCTTCCACCACCAACGCACAGTGGCAGCAGTGT
Source organism: Heterodontus francisci (assembly GCF_036365525.1). Classification (NCBI taxonomy): domain Eukaryota; kingdom Metazoa; phylum Chordata; class Chondrichthyes; order Heterodontiformes; family Heterodontidae; genus Heterodontus; species Heterodontus francisci. The sequence continues at coordinate 15,526,865 of NC_090409.1, read as the reverse complement.
GTACCATCTACTCGATGCACTGCAGCAACTCACCAACGCTCCTTAGACAGCACCTTCCAAACCTGCAACCTCTATCACCTAAAAGTACAAGAGCAGCAGATGCATGGGAGCACCACCAAATGCAAGTTCCCCTCCAATCAGCATACCAACCGGACTTGAAAATATATCACTGTTCCTTCACTGTCTCTGGATCAAAAACCTGGAACTCTCTTCCAAACAGCACTGTGGGTGCTCCCGATGGCTGCAGTGGTTCAAGAAGGCACATCAAAGGCAGTTAGGAATGGGCAGTAAATGGTGGCTTTGCAATCAGCGACCACATCCCATGAAATAATAAAAATAGATCTTAGTAATATATTCCAGCTGGATAACAGTGGAGAGGTGTTGGAGGCAGATGGCGTCACCAACATTGTCACAGGCAGCAGTAAGTATGTGAAGGACAAGGAGTAATAGTTTGCCTTTGTAACAGTCACACAGCATGTTATTTTTAACAATCCTAACATGTCCTGCCGTGGAATTATGCACATTTATCCACTGATGCTGCACACTCATTAAAATTACACGCTTTCATTTCCATTGCCTGTCCGCTCCATCCGACAACAACATATCAACTTGCGATTCTCCCAAAGTTATTCTGCCCGTTCCACCAGCCTGTCTATATATGAAGTCTATCACTAACATAAGTTTTGTGATAACTGCAAATTTTGGAATTGTTCCATTTACACTCAAGTCCAAGTCAGATATATATAATCACAAAAAATAGCAATACTAGTAACGATCCCTGGTGAAATTTTCTCCACCTCAAAAAAAAACAACCTTTCACCACCGGTCTCTGCTTCCTGTCTTGCAGCCAAATTGGTCCGTTTTATTCCATGGGCTCCAACTTTGCTGACAGACCGGTTAAGTGACACTTAATCAAATGCTGGAAGTCGATGTACAACACATCAACTATAAGACCTTCATCAACCCGTTCTGTTACTTCACTGAATATACTCAAATTAGAAAAATACTATTTGACTTTGACAAATCCGTGTTGGATTTCCTTAACTCGTACACATTTGTCGCAGTGATGTATTTTGTCCCAGATAATTCTCTTAAAAGTTTTCCCAGCACCGAGGTTTAACTGGCTGGCTTCTATTTGCTCGGCTTGTCCTTACACCCTTGTTTGGACAATGGTGTAACATTTGCAATTCTCCAGTCCTTTGGCACCATCTCTGTCTTTAATGAGAATTGTGGTCCAATTCCTTTACAATTTCCACCCTTATTTCCCTCAGCAGCTCGGATGCTTTTTGCCTTCACATCTTTAAGTATAGCCAGCCTTGATGCTACCTCCTGTCGAGAGAACATGCTTTTCTGAATGAGGATTTTTAATTTATCGGTTGGAAACCTACATTAAACTTCAAAAAAGGAAAGCCGGAATCTTACATTTAACTTGTAAAAAAGCTGTCAGCCAAGATGGGCACCACAATGTGCATTGAAATACCTCACATTCCAGGACATCACAGGGAAGACGCTTGTCTTCAAAGCTCCCACCCAGGACAACGACTTCGACATTTGAGCAGATTATCTGTGATCACCCTCATTAGCAGGAAGGTGGAAGCCAGATTGGAGCATTCACTAGTTGAGACGAACCCGCAGGGGTAAATATTGATATAATACAATTTGAGAGAAAGTTGGGATCCTTAGAATTTGGACCACATTAGAGAAATAAAGTACTGAGAGAATGATGTGACAGTAAACCCCCCCTCCCCTCCCCCTCCCCTCCCCCTCCCCTCTCCCCTCCCCTCCCAGCCTGTGTAAACTTGGAGTTAGTTTTATTTTGTTGTTGCACGCAGCAGGCAAGCTTTGTTAGCTAAGCCATGCAAGACCCTTTTATGGCTGTCTCCCTCGCTGCTGCGCTCCAGGCAACATTGCAAGTTTTGAAATCTGTCTGCGACAGTGGAACATCCAAGTCCACCATTGCTACAAACAGAGACCCAGGAGAAAGCCACACACGAGTACTCTCTCAAAGAAACCTGACAGACTAGCTGCACGTGCACTTCTGCTAGCCAGAGACTTCAGAACGACGAATTCAGCCAGAAGACAACCGAATTACCAGACTTCACAGACGGTATATTAGTTTTACTTGTTCTGGATTCTAATCCAACCCAAGCTATTCTTCATCACTTTGGGGCCTGTTATTGTGCGTGTGTGTGTGATTCCCGTGTCTGTGTGAGTGTGAACGTTGGAGCGTAATTTATTATTTTACTTGAATTGCAATATTTCTTTCAGTACAATAAATTAACCTCTTTCTTGTTAAACTCAAGAAAACTTTGGACAGGTCAAATGCTCCATCTGTTGAAGATCTGCGAAATGCAGCTGGGCAGTTATTGATCATTATCCGTTCAAAAGCTTGGAAACCTGAAATCCTAAAACATGTGCTAAGCACTTTGCACTAGAATCTGAAGACTCAATAACAAGTCGGAAACAGACAAAGTAACATTAGCTGAGCAACAACTATAACAGAGGAGACAAGAATTAGAATTCCAGAGGGAGAAAGAGCAGAGACACTTTCAGAAAAGCGCAAAAGACAGAGCTTTCCTGAAGGAAAAATAGACAGCGCATCAGAAAGGGAAAAAAGAAAGAGCTTTCCAGCAGAAGTAGGAAAGGGAGTTTCGGCAGCTCAAAATAGCAAGGGGAATACCCAAAGCAACCAGTAAAGACGCTGCCAGTGAAGAAACTAGCCGATCTCAGGGCAGAGTTCTCCTCTCTTAAAGTTCTCCCAGTTAATGGCATATGTCATCTCTTTTGAAAAACTTGCAAACGGCCAAAGTGGCCAGCAGAGATCTGGACCTTGCTATTGCAAAGCAAACTAACAGGAAAAGACCACGAGGTTTTTTCACTGTTGTCTGAAGAGAGTTTGTCAGATTATGAGATGACTAAAATTATATCCTGAACGCATACGAGCTGGTGGTATACCACAAAAAGTTCTGAACTCTCTGAAGGCTGCCTGAATAAACGTACCTCAGGTTTGAACTGGTTAAGCAACTCTCTTCGAGCTAATGAATGTGGACACTCAATATCAGCCCACATATGAAACCCTCAGAGATGTGATCCTTCTCGGGGAATTCAAAAACTCCCTTTCCCTTTCATTTAAAACCCACGTGGAGGAACAGAAGGTTCTAAAAGCCAGGGAGGCAGCAATCCTGGATGATGAATGTACGCTGGTACACAAGCCCTTGCCCCAAGGGAAACCCTTCACTAGTCATCTCCAAAAACCTGGAAAGGATGGAATGTGGGAGAGTTTTAGGAGGATGAATCGCCACGGGCAAAAAGACATAACAGGAAACACAGAGGGCCCAAAATCACGCGTCTTTCCGTTGCAACAAGGCAGGTCACCTTAGAACTGGCTACTGGAAGTTGCAATGAAAAGCTGTAAGATTAATGAGGGTGCACCAGACCAGTGCAGGAAATGGGGTCCTGATGGGAAGCACGGAAAATCAGGCTGTAGCCTTAACTGTGGCAGTAAGACACAGTATGCCCACCACTGAGAGTGCTGGACAATTTAATGAAATCCCTGAGAGTTACCAGGATTTTGTGACCCCCATACCCCTCGGATGAGGCAAGTAAGCTCAAAGCCATACTTGTGATACAACGATCATGCAATCCCTCCTGCTGGGAAAAGGTATGACATTTCCACCAGAGAGTGCACTGAATACTCATGTATCAGTAAACAGTATCGGGGGAAGGTAAATGCCCATGCCTCTATATTGGGTGCACCTGGCATGCAGCTTTGCTTCAGGACTGGTAACCGTGGGGATTGTCCCTAGTTTACCTGTGGACAGGATCGACCTGTGCCTGGGTAATGATCTGGTCAGGGTGAAGGTGGTAGCTTCTCCTCTGGTTTTAGAGTGACTGAAATAGGTCAGGCAGACAGACAAGTTACAGGAGAACGCCTCTGACATTTTTCCTGTCTTTGTGGTGTGCTAGTCCAGGGCCAAACAAGCTCCGTCAGAGGAGGCTGAACTGACACTGCAGCCGGATGACTCTGCTGTCCAGTTATCTGAAACGTTCTTTGGGAAGTTAGAGGTCAAAACGGATGTGTTCAACAGATCTTCTTTGGTCGAGGCTGAGCAAGCTGAGCTAATGTTAAAAAAAAGTTAGCACAGACTTAACTATAAAGTTAAACTGAAGCAGAGGGAGTTCCATAGTGTGACTATTTAAAGAATGAGGTGCTGATGAGGAAATGGAAACCTCCTTAGAGACCTGCAGATGAAGACTGGACACTGCTTCACCAGATAGTGGTTCTGCCAGGTACTGGAAGGAAATACTGAGAACAAGCAGGAATTCCAATGGCTGGACATGTCGACATCAGAAAATCACAAGTCTGCATACGACAGAATTTCGACAGGCCACAAAGCCACAAAGATGTGCTGGAGTTCTGCAAGACAGGTCACATGTGCCATGTTGTGGAGATCCCCCAACCTGCAATAAAAACCGCAACCCTAATTCCCATGCCAGATTCTGATGAATCCTGCAGCAGCATGTGGGTGGATTGTGTCGGATGCCTGCCGAAAACAAAATAAGATTATCAGTATCTTCCCACTTTTCTGGATGTGGTGACCCGATTCCCACAGGCCATCCCCCAAAATACAATCTCTGCCAAAGTAGTGGTAGAGGGGCTAACCCAATTTTTACCCAATATGTGTTGCCTGCTGTGATCCAGAAGGACCAGGACTTGAATTGTATTGTAATTGGGATGATGTCCAATTGAACAATGAATCAACATATCATACCTATGCATTAAGAATGATATCGAATTTAACAATTAACCGAATGTCATAGACCTTGTTTTAAGGATGAAATCCAATTTAACAAATAACCAGAATGTTGTACCCCGCGAATCAGTTATCATATCTAATTTAAAAACTAACTGGATTATACCCTGTATATTAGGGATGATGTCAATTTAAAAAGTAACCAGATTATATGCAGTGTATTCGTTATCATGCCTAATTTAACAATTAACAATATTACACCCTTGTATTAGTGATGACATCTAATTTAACAATTAACCGGAATATTATACACTGTGTATGACTCATGACATCTAATTGAAAAATTAACTGGAATATTATACCCTGTGTATTAGTGATGACAACTAATTTAACAATTAACCACAATATTATACCCTTTTGTATTAGTGATGACATTTAATTTCACAGTTAACCAGAAAATTATACCCTGTGTATTAATGATGTCATCTAATTTAACAATTAACCAGAATATTATACCTTGTGTATTAGTGATGACATCGAATTGAAAAATTATCAGAATATTATACCCTGTGTAATAGAGATGACATCTAATTTTACAATTAACCGGAATATTATACTCTGTGCATTTGTGATGACATCTAATATAACAATTAAGCAGAATGTCATACCCTGTGTATTACTGACGACATCTAATTTAACAATTAAGCTGAATATTATACCTAGTGTATTAGTGATGACATCTAATTTAACAACTAACTGCAACATTATACCCTGTGTATTTTTGATGGCATCGCATTTTACAATTAACTGCAATGTTATTCACTATGAATTAGTGATGTCATTTAATTTAACTAATAACTGGTATTTTATAGCCTGCGTATTAGTGATAACAGCTAATTTTACAATTAAACAGAATATTATATACTGTGCATAAGTGATGACATCTAATTTAACAATTAAGCAGAATATTATACCCTATGTATTAGTCATGACATCTAATTTAACACTGAAACGGAATATTAAACCCTGTGTATTAGTTATGACATGTAATTTCACAATTAACCAGAATATTATCCCCTGTGTATTAGTGATGACATCTAATTTAACAATTAACCAGAATATTATACCCGGTGTATAGTGATGCTATCTAATTTATCAATTAACCAGAATATTATACGCTGTCCATTAGTGATGACATCTAACTTAGCACTGAACTGGAATATTAATCCCTGTGCATTAGTGATGACATCTAATTTAACCATTAACTGGAACGTTTTAAACTGTATCACCGTTGTCATTCCTATTTTAACAATTTAACGCACTGACACGGAACACAAAATTCCGAGTGTATCAAGCCTGTGTCCTCAGTACCTTGCTCTATGGTAGCGAGGCCTGGACAACGTGTGTCAGCCAAGTGCGACATCTCAATTCATTCCATCTTCGCTGCCTCCGGAGAATACTTGGCATCAGGTGACAGGACCATATCTCCAACACAGAAGTCATGGAGGCGGCCAACATCACCAGCTTTTACACACTACTGAGTCATCAGCTCTTGAGATGGCTTGGCCATGTGAGCCACATGGAGGATGGCAGGATCCCCAAAGACACATTGTGCAGCGAGCACGCCACTGGTATCAGACCCACAAGCCGTCCATGTCTCTGCTTCAAAGCCGTCTGCAAACGTGACATGAAATCCTGTGACATTGACCACAAGTCGTGGCAGTCAGTTGCCAGCGTTCGCCAGAGCTGGGGGGCAGTCATAAAGGCGGGGCTAAAGTGTGGCCAGTCGAAGAGACTTAGCAGTTGGCAGGAAAAAAGACAAAAGTGCAAGGGGAGAGCCAACTGTGTAACAGCCCCGAAACCACAATTTTCTGCAGAACCTGTGGAAGAGCCTGTCACTCCTGAATTGGCCTTTACAGCCACTCCAGGCGCTGCTCCACAAACCACTGACCACCTCCAGGACTTACACATTGTCTCCCGAGATAAGGAGGCCAAAGAGAATAGCCCCTGTGTATTAGGGATAACATCTAATTTAACAATTTACCAGAAAGTTATAACCTTTGTATGAGTTATCATATGTAATTTAACGATTAATGACATTGTGTTTTCCATGTGTTTTCATTATCAAATTTATATCAAGAATTAACAGTAACCTTATCCCCTTTTTATTGACTAGCAACGCCAATATAAAAGAAAACAGCATCTTTACTCACTGTATGTTGGATCTTGAGCCCAATTTCACCATTAACTGTTATCTCTTACCTCATGCACTTGTTACAAAGATCAAATTGACAATTAACTAATTTTATTACTGGTCTATTAGTTGATCCGACGTGGTTGTTAGGTGTAAATATAGTCCCTTGTGTATTCCTCATCATGTATAAGGAACAATATATTTTACCTTACTCCTTGTGTGCTGCAAATTATTTTCAACATAATTAACACTAGCTCTGTTTACCATGCAAACGTTGAAGCCAACGCTAACAATTAATTAATTATATTAGGCAGGGTATTCATTATATTCATTGAACAATTATCTATAATGTTATGCCCCCATGGATAATTACCATAGCTTGTTATAAAACTAACTGCACTGTAATGTGCCAGGACACTGCTATCAAACACAATTTAATAAGTGATTGCAAATTTCTTTCCTACTGTAATAACTAACTGTAACCTGTATATTCAGTATCATAAATTTAACAGTTAACTGTATTTAGCACTGCCTGATATAATTAATTAATTGTTGATTTAGTCGTTAACGATTGCATGACGTACAGAGCTACAATTTATTGTTAAATTGAAAATAATATGCAATACATACAGGATGTTTCAATACGATCACCTCTCCGCCTTCTAAACTCCAACAGTTATAGGCCTAACCTGTTCAACCTTTCCTCATAAGGTAATCTCTTCATCTCTGGAATTAGTCGAGTGAACCTTCTTTGAACTGCTTCTAACGCAAGTATATCATTTTTTCTTATACAACGACCAATACTGTGCACAGTACACCAGGTATGATCTCAAAAAAGGTCCTGTACAGCAGCAGTAAAACGTCCCTACGTTTATACCCGATTCCCTTTGCAATAAATGACAAAATTCCATTTTCCTTCCTAATCACTTGCTGTACCTGTACAGTAACCTTTCAGGATTCATATGTCAGGACACCCTGATACTTCTGTCCCATTGCATTCTGCAATCTCTCTCCATTTAAATAGTGTACAACTTTTATATGTTGCCTGTCAAAGTTGGAAAATTCACATATTATAAGCCTTCAGCTATTTTTTTGCCCTCTCACCTGATCTGTCTAGAGCTCTTTGTAGACTCTTTACAGCCTCTTGACAACATACTTTCCTTCCTGTCTCGGTGTAATCGGCAAGGTGAGCTACCACACATTCAGTCCTTCCGTGTAAGTCATTGGTATAGATTATAAATAGTTGAGGTGCCAGCATAGATCCCTGCGGCAATCCAATCCGAAAAAGGTCCATTTATCCCTATTCTCTGCTTCCTGTCAGCTAACCAGTCCTTTATTCATACTGATATGTTACCACTACACCATGTTCTCGTATCTTGTGATGGAACCTTTGATGTGTCACGTTATCAAAGGCCTTTTGGAAATCCAAGTACACCACATGTTCTTTATCAACCCTTTGTCAGCCTTGCATGTTACTTCCTCGATAAACTCTAATAAATCAGTGAAGTGCGATTTCCCTTTCACAAAACCATGTTGACTTTGTCTGAAACCATTCTGATTTTCTATTTATCTTGCTAGAACCTCCAAAATAACGTATTCTAGGAATTTCCCTATGACAGATGATAAGATAACTGGACTATAGTTTTCTGCTTCCTGTCTCCTTCCTTTCTTGAATAAAGGAGTTACATTTACTCAACAGGTCTGTCAGCATCTGTGGAGAGAGAAGAAGAGGTAACGTTTCAGGTCTGTGACCTTTCATCAGAACTTCTGAAGGGTGGTGTGCGAGGAAGAACTTTTTTATGCAGGGAGTCGTGTAGTTGGAACTCGCTGCCTACACTTTAGCTAAAAGTGGAGAGTATTTAAAAAATCAAAAGGAAATTGGCTGTGCATTTGAGAAAAATAAATTGCAGGGCAATGGGAATAGAACGGAGGAATGGGACTGACTGGATTGGTCCACAGAGAGGTAGCTTGGTCTAGATGGGCCGAATAGCCTCATTCTGCGGCTTAAATGACTCGAACTGATCATAACCTTATTGAACTGTGCATTAGTTATCCTGTTACATCTGTGGTAAGTGTAATGATATTCCCCAATGTATTGGTTACCATGTTCATTTTAACAATTAAAGCATTATATTCTGCGTATTTGTGTTCTTGTGTTACCTAAGAATTATTTGCATCCAGATTGCCCTGTGTACTCATTGTCAAGCTCAATTCAACAATTAAAAATAATTTCATCCCCTGTGTATTGCTTACAAATCCCACTTTCCAATTTAGTTTCTGACATTATTCCGAGCTTCTCTTCGCCCTGTCCATTTTACCACTTAGCTGTAACAGTCACAGCTGCATTGGCTCGCAAGCTCAAGTTAAATCATGAATACTCGTTGTGTACCTCTGTTCGCTGGTGATAATAAGCACTATGACAATTATTTTCTTGTATTAGCCTCTCTATTCATGATCCAGTGTAAGAAGCAAGAGCAAAAATATGCCTTTGACGATTAGTTGTTGTGTCCAATTTCACAATTTGTCACCTTAAACACTGAGTATTTCAATTATCATATTTAATTGTAAAACTACTTGGAGCTTTGTACACTCTGCACTTATTGTCAAGACAAATTTAACAATTTAATAATTGTATGATAAAGTGTATTTACTATATTCCATTAAACAATTCCAGTGAACAATTAGTTGCAATTATTTTCCCCTCTTTTGGTCGAATTATAAAGAATATAACAATTAACTGTACATATATCCCCCTGGGTGTCGTTTGTGGATTACTATATCACAATCAACTGTCGATTTATGCCCCGTGTATTGGTTGTGGATCCCTATTTAACAACTAACAGTAGATGTATCCCCAAGTGCATCAGTTGTGGTCCTCTATTTAACAGTTAACTATATATTTTCCCCTGTTTATTAATTACAGTTCTCTATTTAACAATTAACTGCAAATTTATCCCCATGTGTATTGGTTGTGGACCTTTCTTTAACAATTATATGTAGATTTATCACCTGTGTACTGATTGTGGATATCTATTTAACAATTAACTGTAGATTTATCTCCCTGTGTATAGGTTGTGGATTTAACCTCGTCAGCAGACGTGGTCTCTTTAGACTACTAGCAAAGAGCGGATGTCCACCAAAGCAACTAAGCATCATCACCTCATTCTACAACAATCTGACAGGCACAATTCAGCATAGCGGTGCCTCATCAGACCCCTTTCCTATCCTATGTGGCGTGAAACAGGGCTGTGTTCTCGCACCTACACTGTTTGGGATCTTCCTCTCACTGCTGCTCTCACATGCGTTCAAGTCTTCAGAAGAAGGAATTTTCCTCCACACAAGATCAGATGGCAGGTTGTTCAACCTTGCCCGACTTAGAGCGAACATTAAAGTATGGAAAGTTCACATCAGGGAACCCCACTTTGTTGACCATGCTGCATTATCATCCCACACAGAACAGTGTCTGTAGGGACTCATCGACAGGATTGTGGCTGCGTGCAACGCATTTGGCCTCACCATCAGCCTCAGAAATCGAACATTATGGGACAGGACGTCAGAAATGCTCCATCCATCAATATCGGCGACCAGGCTCTGGAAGTGGTTAAAGAGATCACCTGCCTAGGCTTCACTGTTACCAGTATCCAGTCGATCGATGCAGAAATCAACAAGTGCACGTGAAAGGCTTCCACTGCTAAATGCAGACTGGCCAAGAGAGCGTGGGGAAATGGTACACTGACATGGAAGACAAAAGTCCCAGTGTTTCAAGCCTGTGTCCTCAGTACCTTGCTCTACAGCAGCGAGGCCTGGACAAGTTATGTCAAACAAGAGCGACATCTCGACTCATTCCATCTTCATTGTCTCTGTAGAATCCTTGGCATCAGGTGGCAAGACCATATCTCCAATGCAGAAGTCCGCGAGGCGGCCAACAACCCCAGAATATACATTCTACTGAGCCAGCAGCGCTTGGGATGGCTTGACCATGTGAGCTGCATGGAAAATGGCAGGATCCCCAAGGACGCCTTGTACAGCGAGCTCGTCGCTTGTATCAGGCCCACCGGCCGTCCATGTCTTTGCTTTAAAGACGCCTGCAAACGCGACATGAAGTCCTGTGACATCGATCACAAGTCGTGGGAGTCAGTTGCCACTGATTGCCAGAGCTTGCGGCAGCCAGAAAAGCAGGGATAAAGAGGGGCATGTCGAAGAGACGATGCCGTTGGAAGGAAAAAAAGGCAGAAGTGCAAGGAGAGAGCCAAATGTGTAACAGCCCCAACAACCAATTTTATTGGCAGCGCCTGTGGAAGAGACTGCCACTCCAGAACTGGCTTTAATAGCCAATCCAGGTGCTGCTCCACTCACCATTCATTGATCACCTCTGGGCGTTTACCGAATGTCTCTCGAGACAAGGAGGCCAAAGAATGAAATACTATCCCCTATGTATTGGCTGCGTATTGGTTGTGGATCTCGAATTAACAATTAACTAGATTTATCCCCGTGTATTGATTCTGATCGCTATTTAATATCAACTGTAGCTTTATCCCAGTGTGTATTGGTTGTGGATGTCTATTTAACTGCAGATTTATCTCCCCGTGTACTCTTTGTGGATCTCTATTTCACAATGAACTGCAGACTAACCGCCTGTGTATTGGTTGTGGATCTGTATTTAACTATGAAATGTTGATTTATCCCCCTGCGTACTGTTCGTGGATCATGTAACAAAAAACTGTCAATTTATGCCCTGTGCAATGGTTGTGGATCTCCATCTAACAATTAACTGCAGATATATTCCCTGTGTATTGATTGTCTATCTCTATTTAACAATTAACTGTAGATTTATCCTTTGCTTTGGTTGTAGATCACTATATAACAATTAAATGTAGGTTTATCCCCTGTGTATTGCTGGTGGATCTCTATTTAATAATTATCTATCGATTTATCCCCCAGTGTATTGGTTGTGGATCTCCTCTTCTTTGGTCTCCTTGTCTTGAGAGACAATGGGTACGCGCCTGAAGGTTGTCAGTGGTGTGTGAAGCAGTTGTAGATCTCTATTTAACAATTGACTGCAGATATGACCCCCTGTGTATTGGCTGTGGAACACTATTTTTAAAAAACGGCAGATTTATACCCTGTGTAATGGTTGTGGAGAACTATTTAACAATTTTCTGCAGATTTATCACCTCCGAATTTGTTGTGTATCTCTATTTTACAATTAACGGTCGATTTATTCCCTGTGTATTGATTGTCGATCTCCATTTAACAATTAACAGGACATTTATCAGATGTGTTCTGCTTGTGGATCTCGATTCAAAAATTAACAGTAGATGTTTCCCCATGTGCATTCGTCGTGGTCCTCTATTTAACAATTAACTGTATATTTATCACCACTGAATATTAATTTTAGTTCTCTATTTAACAATTAACTGTAGATTTAACCCCGTGTGTATTGGCTGTAGACCTTTGAAAACAATTATCTGTCGATTTATCACCTGTGTACTTGTTGTGGATCTCTATTTAACAATTAACTGTAGGTTTATCCCCCTGTGTATAGGTTGTGCATTTGACCTCGTTAGAAGTCGTGGTCTCTTCGGACTACTGGCAAAGATCAGATGTCAACCAAGGCTACGAAGTATCATCACCTCACCCCACGACACTCTGACAGGCACAATTCAGCATAGCGGCGCCTGATCAGACCCCTTTCCTATCCCGCGTGGCGTGAAACAGGGCTGTGTTTCCGCACCTGCAAACACTGTTTGGGATCTCCCTCTCACTGCTGCTCTCACATGAATTAGAATTAGAATTAGAATATTAGAATTAGAATATTACAGCGCAGTACAGGCCCTTCGGCCCTCGATGTTGCGCCGACCTGTGAAACCATCTGACCTACACTATTACATTTTCATCCATATGTCTATCCAATGACCACTTAAATGCCCTTAAAGTTGGCGAGTCTACTACCTTTGCAGGCAGGGCGTTGCACGCCCCTACTACTCTCTGAGTAAAGAAACTACCTCTCACATCTGTCCTATATATATCACCCCTCATCTTAAAGCTATGTCCCCTCGTGTTTGCCATCACCATCCGAGGAAAAGGACTCTCACTATCCACACTATCTAACCCTCTGATTATCTTATATGTCTCTATTAAGTCACCTCTCCTCCTCCTTCTCTCCAACGAAAACAACCTCAAGTCCCTCAGCCTTTCCTCGTAAGAACTTCCCTCCATACCAGGGAACATCCTAGTATATCTCCTCTGCACCCTTTCCATAGCTTCCACATCCTTCCTATAATGTGGTGACCAGAACTGCACGCAATACTCCAGGTGCGGTCTCACCAGAGTTTTGTACAGCTGCAGCATGACATCGTGGCTCCGAAACTCGATCCCCCTACTAATAAAAGCTAACACACCATATGCCTTCTTAACAGCCCTATTAACCTGGGTAGCAACCTTCAGGGATTTATGCACCTGGACACCAATATCTCTCTGTTCATCTACACTACCAAGAATCTTCCCATTAGCCCAGTACTCTGCATTCCTGTTACTCCTTCCAAAGTGAATCACCTCGCACTTTTCCGCATTAAACACCATTTGCCATCTCTCAGCCCAGCTCTGCAGCCTATCTATGTCCCTCTGTACCCTACAACATCCTTCGGCACTATCCATAACTCCACCGACCTTAGTGTCATCCGCACATTTACTAACCCACCCTTCTACACCCTCTTCCAGGTCATTTATAAAAATGACAAGCAGCAGTGGCCCCAAAACAGATCCTTGCGGTACACCACTAGTAGCTAAACTCCAGGATGAACATTTACCATCAACCACCACCCTCTGTTTTCTTTCAGCGAGCCAATTTCTGATCCAAAGCACTAATTCACCTTCAATCCCATACTTCTGTATTTTCTGCAATAGCCTACCGTGGGGAACTTTATCAAACGCCTTATTGATATCCATATAGACCACAGCCACGGCTTTACCCTCATCCACCTGTTTGGTCACCTTGTCAAAAAACTCAATAAGGTTTGTGAGGCACGACCTACCCTTCACAAAACCGTCCTGACTATCCCTAATGAAAATATTCTTATCAAAATGATTATAAATCCTATCTCTTATAACCTTTTCCAACATTATACCCACAACCGAAGTAAGGCTCACAGGTCTATAATTACCAGGGCTGTCTCTACTCCCCTTCTTGAACAAGGGGACAACATATGCTATCCTCCAGTCTTCCGGCACTATTCCTGTCGACAATGACGACATAAAAATCAAGGACAAAGGCTCTGCAATCTCCTCCCTGGCTTCCCAGAGAATCCTAGGATAAATCCCATCTGGCACAGGGGACTTATCTATTTTCACACTTTCCAAAATTGCTAACACCTCCTCCTTGTGAAACTCAATCCCATCTAGCCCAGTAGTCTGTATCTCAGTATTCTCCTCGACAACATTTTCTTTCTCCACTGTAAATACTGACGAGAAATATTCATTTAACACTTCCCCTATCTCCTCCGATTCCACACACAACTTCCCACTACTATCCTTGATTGGCCCTAACTTATCTCTAGTCATTCTTTTATTCCTGATATACCTAGAGAAAGCCTTAGGATTTTCTTTGTTCCTATCCGCCAATGACTCTCGTGTCCTCTCCTTGCCCTTCTTATCTCTCCTTTTAGATCCTTCCTGGCAAGCTTGTAACTCTCAAGCGCCCTAACTGAGCCTTCACGTCTCATCCTAACATAAGCCTTCTTCTTCCTCTTGACAAGCTGTTCAACTTCTTTAGTAAACCACGGCTCCCTCGCTCGACAACTTCCTCCCTGCCTGACAGGTGCATACTTATCAAGGACACGCAGTAGCTGCTCCTTGAATAAGCTCCACATTTCGATTGTGCCCATCCCCTGCAGTTTCCTTCCCCATCCTACGCATCCTAAATCTTACCTAATCGCATCATAATTTCCTTTCCCCCAGCTATAATTCTTGCCCTGCTGTATATGCCTGTCCCTGCCCATCGCTAAGGTAAACCTAACCGAATTGTGATCACTATCACCAAAGTGCTCACCAACTTCTGAATCTAATACCTGGCCGGGTTCGTTACCCAGTACCAAATCCAATGTGGCATCGCCCCTGGTTGGCCTGTCTTCATACTGTGTCAGAAAACCCTCCTGCACACACTGGACAAAAATAGACCAATCTAAAGTACTCGAACTATAGTATTTCCAGTCAATATTTGGAAAGTTAAAGTCCCCCATAACCACTACTCTGTTACTCTCGCTCCTGTCAAGAATCATCTTTGCTATCCTTTCCTCTACATCTCTGGAACTATTTGGAGGTCGATAGAAAACTCCCAACAGGGTGACCTCTCCTCTCCTGTCTCTAACCTCGGCCCGGACTACCTCAGTAGACGAGTCCTCAAACGTCCTTTCTGCCGCTGTAATACTTTCCTTGATTAACAATGCCACACCACCCCCCCCCTCTTTTACCATCTTCTCTGTTCTTAGTGAAACATCTAAATCCCGGAACCCGCAACATCCATTCCTGTCCCTGCTCTACCCATGTCTCTGAAATGGCCACAACATCGAGATCCCAGGTACCAACCCATGCTGCAAGCTCACCCACCTTATTCCGGATGCTCCTGGCGTTGAAGTAGACACATTTTAAGCCAAGCTCTTGCTTGCCAGTGCCCTCTTGTGTCCTTATAACCTTATCCCTGACCACACTACTCTCAACATCCTGCACACTGGAACTACAATTTAGGTTCCCATCCCCCTGCTGAATTAGTTTAAACCCCCCCGAAGAGCACTAGCAAATCTCCCCCCCAGGATATTGCTACCCCTCTGGTTCAGGTGAAGACCATCCTGTTTGTAGAGGTCCCACCTACCCCAGAAAGAGCCCCAATTATCCAGGAAACCAAAACCCTCCCTCCTCCATCATCCCTGCAACCACGTGTTCAACTCCTCTCTCTCCCTATTCCTCATTTCGCTAGCACGTGGCACGGGCAACAACCCAGAGATAACAACTCTGTTTGTTCTCGCTCGAAGCTTCCACCCAAGCTCCCTGAATTTCTGCCTTAAATCCCCATCTGTCTTCCTACCCTTGTCGTTGGTGCAGATGTGTACCACGACTTGGGGCTGCTCCCCCTCCCCCTTGAGGATCTCAAAAACACGATCCGAGACATCACGTACCCTGGCACCTGGGAGGCAACACACCAACCGTGAGTCTCTCTCGTTCCCACAAAACCTCCTATCTGTTCACCTAACTATGGAGTCCCCAATCACTAATGCTCTGCTCCTCTTACCCCTTCCCTTCTGAGCAACAGGGACAGACTCTGCGCCAGAGACCTGTATCCCATTGCCTACCCCTGGTAAGTCGTCTCCCCCAACAGTATCCAAAACGGTATACCTGTTGTTGAGGGAAACGGCCACAGGGGATCCCTGCACTGCCTGCTGATTCCCTCTCCTTCCCCTGACGGTAACCCATCTACCTTCTTCTTTTACCTGAGGTGTGACTGCCTCCCGATAACTCCTCTCAATAATCCCCTCCGCCTCCCGAATGATCCGAAGATGCTCCAGCTCCAGCTCCAGTTCCCTAACGCGGTCCTCGAGGAGCTGGAGCTGGGTGCACTTCCCGCAGATGCAGTCAGCAGGGACACCTTTGGCGACCGTTACCTCCCACATTCTGCAGAAGGAACATTCAACTGCCTTAACCTCCATTCCCACTATTCTAATTTCCCAAGTTTTTAACCAATCACACGATAAAACAAGAAGAGAAATAGAAAACGCCTTACCTTACCTACACACAACCGAGTCCTTTTTTTTTGGTAAGAGGAGGAGGGCGGGTGGGAGACACGACAAGAGTGGTGTCTCGGGTTCAGAAACAGCCCAAATATATAGGTTTCTACTTACCCAGCAGTCCCTGCTCCACCGAAACTCCCGATGAAATTGACTTCCCAGCTGTTCACTCCTCGCTCGCAATGCCTGTGCTCCTGGAAAAGCTGCACAACGAAAAGGTAAGAGAATTTCCACAGCCCAAATATATAGGTTTCTACTTACCCAGCAGTCCCTGCTCTACAGAAAGTCCCGATGAAATTGACTTCCCAGCTGTTCACTCCTCGCTCGCATTGCCTGTGCTCCTGGAAAAGCTGCACAATGAACTGTAGATTTATCTCCCTGTGTATTGTATGTGGATCTCTATTTAACAATTAACTGTAGATTTATCCCCCTGTGTATTGCATATGAGTCTAAATTTAACAAATAGCTGGAAATCAATTCCCATATATGTTGTATCTGGATGTCTATTTAGCAATTAACATCAGAGTTATCCCTTGTGTATTGCATGTGAACCTCCATTTAACAATTAAATGTCGATCTATCCCCTGTGTATTTATTGTGGATCTCTATTTAACAAATAACTGTAGATGTATCCCCTGTGTATTGCATGCGGATCTGCATTTAACAGTTAACTTCAGATTTATCCGCTGTGTATTGTATGTGGATCTCTATTTAACAATTACCTGTTGATTTATCCCCCTGTGTATTGTATGTGAATCACTGTTTAAGAATATCCTCGTTTATATTTTATGATGATCTTTATTTAACAATGAATTGCAGATTTATCCCCATGTGTATTGCATGAGGATCTCTATTTCACAGTTAACTGTTGATTTATCCCCCTGTGTATTGCATGTCGATCTCTACTTAACAATTAACTGTAGATTATCCCCATGTGTATTGTATGTGGATCTCCATTTAAAATTAACTGCAGATTTATCCCCGTGTCTATTGTATGTGGATCTCTATTGAACAATTAACTGTAGATTTATCCCCGTGTGTGTAGTATGTGGATCACGACTTAACAATTAACTGTAGATTTATCCCCATGTGTATTATATTTGGATCTCCATTAAACAATTAAATGTAGATTTATCCCCATGTGTATTGTATGTGGATCTTCATTTAACAATGAACTGTGGATGTATCCCCCTTTGTATTGTATGTGGATCTACATTTAACAATTAACTGTAGATTTATCCCCATGTGTATTGTATGTGGATCTCCATTAAACAATTAACTGTAGATTTATCCCCGTGTGTATTGTATGTGGATCTCCATTTAACAATTAACTGTAGATATATCCCCGTGTGTATTGTATGTGCATCTCCATTTAACAATTAACAGTCGATTTTTCCTCCTGTGTATAGTCTGGGGTTCTCTATTTAAGAATTAACAGTCGATTTATCCCCCTGAGAATTGTATGTGGATCCTCCATTTCACAATTAACCGCAGACTTATCCCCGTGTGTATTGCATGTGGATCTCTATTTAACAATTAACTGTAGATTTATCTACGTGTGTATTGTCTGTGCACCTCCATTTAACAATTAACTGCATATTTATCCCCGTGTGTATTGTATGTGGATCTCCATTTAACAATTAACTGTAGATTTATCCCCCTGTGTACTGTATGTGGATCTCTATTTAACAATTAACTGTAGATTTATCCGCGTGTGTATTGTATGTGGATCTCCATTTGACAATTAACTGCAGATTTATCCCCATGTGTATTGTATGTGGATCTCCATTAAACAATTAAATGTAGATTTATCCCCATGTGTATTGTATGTGAATCTCCATTTAACAATTAACTGTAGATTTATCCCCGTGTGTATTTTATGTGGATCTCCATTTAACAATTACCTTTAGATTTACCCCCCTGAGCATTGTATGCGGATCTCCATTTCACAATTAACTGCAGATTTTTCCCCGTGTTTATTGTATGTGGAACTCTATTTAACAATTAACTGTAGATTTATCACCATGTGTATTGTATGTGGATCTCCATTAAACAATTAACTGTAGATTTATCCCCGTATGTATTGTATGTGGATCTCCAGTTAACAATTAAATGTAGATTTATCCCCATGTGTATTGTATGTGGATCTCCATTTGGCAATTAACTGTAGAATTATCCCCGTGTGTATTGTATGTGCATCTCCATTTAACAATTAACTGTAGATTTTTCCCCCTGTGTATAGTCTGGGGTTCTCTATTTAACAATTAAAAGTAGATTTATCCCCCTGAGAATTGTATGTGGATCCTCCATTTCACAATTAACCGCAGACTTATCCCCGTGTGTATTGTCTGTGGATCTCTATTAAACAATTAACTGTAGATTTATCCCCCTGTGTATTGTATGTGGATCTCTATTTAACAATTAACTGTAGATTTATCACCCTGAGTATTATAAGTGCACCTCCATTTAACAATTAACTGCAGATTTATCCCCGTGTGTATTGTATGTGGATCTCCATTTAACAATTAACTGTAGATTTATCCCCGTATGTATTGTATGTGGATCTCCAGTTAACAATTAAATGTAGATTTATCCCCATGTGTATTGTATGTGGATCTCCATTTAGCAATTAACTGTAGAATTATCCCCGTGTGTATTGTATGTGCATCTCCATTTAACAATTAACTGTAGATTTTTCCCCCTGTGTATAGTCTGGGGTTCTCTATTTAACAATTAACTGCAGAGTTATCCCCCTGAGAATTGTATGTGGATCCTCCATTTCACAATTAACCACAGACTTATCCCCGTGTGTATTGCATGTGGATCTCTATTTAACAATTAACTGTAGATTTATCCCCGTGTGTATTGTCTGTGGATCTCTATTAAACAATTAACTGTAGATTTATCCCCCTGTGTATTGTATGTGGATCCCTATTTAACAATTAACTGTAGATTTATCCCCGTGTGTATTGTCTGTGGATCTCTATTAAACAATTAACTGTAGATTTATCCCCCTGTGTATTGTATGTGGATCTCTATTTAACAATTAACTGTAGATTTATCCCCCTGAGTATTATAAGTGCACCTCTATTTAACAATTAACTGCAGATTTATCCCCGTGTGTATTGTATGTGGATCTCCATTTAACAATTAACTGCAGATTTATCCCCCTGTGTACTGTATGTGGATCTCTATTTAACAATTAACTGTAGATTTATCCCCGTGTGTATTGTATGTGGATCTCCATTTAGCAATTAAATGTAGATTGATCCCTCTGTGTGTAGTCTGGGTTTCTCAATTTAACAATTAACTGTACATTTATCCCCCTGAGAATTGTATGTGGATCCTCCATTTCACAATTAACCGCAGACTTATCCCCGTGTGTATTGCATGTGGACCTCTATTTAACAATTAACTGTAGATTTATCCCCGTGTGTATTGTCTGTGGATCTCCATTTAACAATTGACTGTAGATTTATCCCCCTGTGTACTGTATGTGGATCTCTATTTAACAATTAACTGTAGATTTATCCGCGTGTGTATTGTGAGTGGATCTCCATTTAACAATTAAATGTAGATTTATCCCCGTGTGTATTGTATGTGGATCTCCATTTAACAATTAACTGTAGATTTATCCCCGTGTGTATTGTATGTGGATCTCCATTTAACAATTAACTTTAGATTTACCCCCCTGAGCATTGTATGCGGATCTCCATTTACAATTAACTGCAGATTTATCCCCGTGTTTATTGTATGTGGATCTCCAGTTAACAATTAACTGTAGATTTATCCCCGTATGTATTGTAGGTGGATCTCCAGTTAACAATTAAATGTAGAATTATCCCCGTGTGTATTGTATGTGCATCTCCATTTAACAATTAACTGTAGATTTTTCCCCCTGTGTATAGTCTGGGGTTCTCTATTTAACACTTAACTGTAGATTTATCCCCCTGGGAATTGTATGTGGATCCTCCATTTCACAATTAACCGCCGACTTATCCCCGTGTGTATTGCATGTGGATCTCTATTTAACAATTAACTGTAGATTTATCCCCGTATGTATTGTCTGTGGATCTCTATTAAACAATTAACTGTGGATTTATCCCCCTGTGTATTGTATGTGGAACTCTATTTAACAATTAACTGTAGATTTATCCCCCTGAGTATTATAAGTGCACCTCCATTTAACAATTAACTGCAGATTTATCCCCGTGTGTATTGTATGTGGATCTCCATTTAACAATTAACTGTAGATTTATCCCCCTGTGTATTGCATGTGGATCTCCATTAAACAATTAACTGTAGATTTATCCCCGTGTGTACTGCATGTGGATCTCCATTTGAAAATTAACTGCAGATTTATCCCCATGTGTATTGTATGTGGATCTCCATTTAGCAATTAACTGTAGAATTATCCCCGTGTGTATTGTATGTGCATCTCCATTTAACAATTAACTGTAGATTTTTCCCCCTGTGTACAGTCTGGGGTTCTCTATTTAACAATTAACTGTCGATTTATCCCCCTGAGAATTGTATGTGGATCCTCCATTTCACAATTAACCGCAGACTTATCCCCGTGTGTATTGCATGTGGATCTCTATTGAACAATTAACTGTAGATTTATCCCCGTGTGTATTGTCTGTGGATCTCTAATAAACAATTAATTGTAGATTTATCCCCCTGTGTATTGTATGTGGATCTCTATTTAACAATTAACTGTAGATTTATCTCCGTGTGTATTGTATGTGGATCTCCATTTAACAATTAACTGTAGATTTATCCCCCTGTGTACTGTATGTGGATCTCTATTTAACAATTAACTGTCGATTTATCCGCGTGTGTATTGTATGTGGATCTCCATTTAACAATTAAATGTAGATTTATCCCCCTGTGTATAGTCTGGGTTACTCTATTTAACAATTAACTGTAGATTTATCCGCCTGAGATTTGTATGTGGATCCTCCATTTCACAATTCACCGCAGACTTATCCCCGTGTGTATTGCATGTGGATCTCTATTTAACAATTAACTGTAGATTTATCCCCGTGTGTATTGTCTGTGGATCTCTATTAAACAATTAACTGTAGATGTATCCCCCTGTGTATTGTATGTGGATCTCTATTTAACAATTAACTGTATATCCCCCTGAGTATTATAAGTGCACCTCCATTTAACAATTAACTGCAGATTTATCCCCTTGTGTATTGTATGTGGATCTCCATTTAACAATTAACAGTAGATTTATCCCCGTGTGTATTGTATGTGGATCTCCATTTAACAATTAACTTTAGATTTATCCCCATGTGTATTGCATGTGGATCTCCATTAAACAATTAACTGTAGATTTATCCCCGTGTGTACTGTATGTGGATCTCCATTTGACAATTAACTGCAGATTTATCCCCATGTGTATTGTATGTGGATCTCCATTAAACTATTAAATGTAGATTTATCCCCATGTGTATTGTATGTGAATCTCCATTTAACAATTAACTGTAGATTTATCCCCGTGTGTATTTTATGTGGATCTCCATTTAACAATTACCTTTAGATTTACCCCCCTGAGCATTGTATGCGGATCTCCATTTCACAATTAACTGCAGATTTATCCCCGTGTTTATTGTATGTGGAACTCTATTTAACAATTAACTGTAGATTTATCACCATGTGTATTGTATGTGGATCTCCATTAAACAATTAACTGTAGATTTATCCCCGTATGTATTGTATGTGGATCTCCAGTTAACAATTAAATGTAGATTTATCCCCATGTGTATTGTATGTGGATCTCCATTTGGCAATTAACTGTAGAATTATCCCCGTGTGTATTGTATGTGCATCTCCATTTAACAATTAACTGTAGATTTTTCCCCCTGTGTATAGTCTGGGGTTCTCTATTTAACAATTAAAAGTAGATTTATCCCCCTGAGAATTGTATGTGGATCCTCCATTTCACAATTAACCGCAGACTTATCCCCGTGTGTATTGTCTGTGGATCTCTATTAAACAATTAACTGTAGATTTATCCCCCTGTGTATTGTATGTGGATCTCTATTTAACAATTAACTGTAGATTTATCCCCCTGAGTATTATAAGTGCACCTCCATTTAACAATTAACTGCAGATTTATCCCCGTGTGTATTGTATGTGGATCTCCATTTAACAATTAACTGTAGATTTATCCCCGTATGTATTGTATGTGGATCTCCAGTTAACAATTAAATGTAGATTTATCCCCATGTGTATTGTATGTGGATCTCCATTTAGCAATTAACTGTAGAATTATCCCCGTGTGTATTGTATGTGCATCTCCATTTAACAATTAACTGTAGATTTTTCCCCCTGTGTATAGTCTGGGGTTCTCTATTTAACAATTAACTGCAGAGTTATCCCCCTGAGAATTGTATGTGGATCCTCCATTTCACAATTAACCACAGACTTATCCCCGTGTGTATTGCATGTGGATCTCTATTTAACAATTAACTGTAGATTTATCCCCGTGTGTATTGTCTGTGGATCTCTATTAAACAATTAACTGTAGATTTATCCCCCTGTGTATTGTATGTGGATCCCTATTTAACAATTAACTGTAGATTTATCCCCGTGTGTATTGTCTGTGGATCTCTATTAAACAATTAACTGTAGATTTATCCCCCTGTGTATTGTATGTGGATCTCTATTTAACAATTAACTGTAGATTTATCCCCCTGAGTATTATAAGTGCACCTCCATTTAACAATTAACTGCAGATTTATCCCCGTGTGTATTGTATGTGGATCTCCATTTAACAATTAACTGCAGATTTATCCCCCTGTGTACTGTATGTGGATCTCTATTTAACAATTAACTGTAGATTTATCCCCGTGTGTATTGTATGTGGATCTCCATTTAGCAATTAAATGTAGATTGATCCCCCTGTGTGTAGTCTGGGTTTCTCTATTTAACAATTAACTGTAGATTTATCCCCCTGAGAATTGTATGTGGATCCTCCATTTCACAATTAACCGCAGACTTATCCCCGTGTGTATTGCATGTGGACCTCTATTTAACAATTAACTGTAGATTTATCCCCGTGTGTATTGTCTGTGGATCTCCATTTAACAATTGACTGTAGATTTATCCCCCTGTGTACTGTATGTGGATCTCTATTTAACAATTAACTGTAGATTTATCCGCGTGTGTATTGTGAGTGGATCTCCATTTAACAATTAAATGTAGATTTATCCCCGTGTGTATTGTATGTGGATCTCCATTTAACAATTAACTGTAGATTTATCCCCGTGTGTATTGTATGTGGATCTCCATTTAACAATTAACTTTAGATTTACCCCCCTGAGCATTGTATGCGGATCTCCATTTACAATTAACTGCAGATTTATCCCCGTGTTTATTGTATGTGGATCTCCAGTTAACAATTAACTGTAGATTTATCCCCGTATGTATTGTAGGTGGATCTCCAGTTAACAATTAAATGTAGAATTATCCCCGTGTGTATTGTATGTGCATCTCCATTTAACAATTAACTGTAGATTTTTCCCCCTGTGTATAGTCTGGGGTTCTCTATTTAACAATTAACTGTAGATTTATCCCCCTGAGAATTGTATGTGGATCCTCCATTTCACAATTAACCGCAGACTTATCCCCGTGTGTATTGTCTGTGGATCTCTATTAAACAATTAACTGTAGATTTATCCCCCTGTGTATTGTATGTGGATCTCTATTTAACAATTAACTGTAGATTTATCCGCGTGTGTATTGTATGTGCATCTCTATTTAACAATTAACCTTAGATTTATCCCATGTGTATATTATGTGGATCTCCATTAAACAATTAACTGTAGATTTATCCCCGTGTGTATTGTATGTGGATCTCCATTTAACAATTAACTGTAGATTTATCCCCATGTGTATTGTGTGTGGATCTCTACTTAACAATTAACTGTAGATTATCATAAAAGCAAAATACTGCGGATGCTGGAAATCTGAAACAAAAACAAGAAATGCTGGATTCACTCAGCAGGTCTGGCAGCATCTGTGGAAAGAGAAGCAGAGGAGACGTTTCGGGTCAGTGACCCTTCTTCGGAACTGACAAATATTAGAAAAGTCACAGATTATAAACAAGTGAGGTGGGGGTTGGGCAAGAGATAACAAAGGAGAAGGTGCAGATTGGACCAGGCCAAATAGCTGACCAAAAGGTCACGGAGCGAAGGCAAACAATATGTTAATGGTGTGTTGAAAGACAAAGCATTAGTACAGATTAGGTGTGAATATACTGAATAATGAACATCAGCAAGTGCAAACCTGAAGAAAAACAACCTGAAAAAAACAGTGGGTAAGTAAACTGAACAAACTAAGATGAAATGAAATAAATGCAAAAAAAGATTGTAAAAAATGTAAAAAGGAATGCAAAAAAAAAAAACTAAAAATGACGAAAAATGAAAGTAAAGTGGGGGGCTGTCATGCTCTGAAATTATTGAACTCAATGTTCTGTCCGGCAGGCTGTAGTGTGCCTAATCGGTAGATGAGATGCTGTTCCTCGAGCTTGCGTTGATGTTCACTGGAACACTGCAGCAATCCCAGGACAGAGATGTGAGCATGAGAGCAGGGGGGAGTGTTGAAATGGCAAGCAACCGGAAGCTCAGGGTCCTGCTTGCGGACTGAGCGGAGATGTTCCGCAAAGCGGTCACCCAGTCTGCGTTTGGTCTCCCCAATGTAGAGGAGACCACACTGTGAGCAGCGAATACAGTATACTACATTGAAAGAAGTACAAGTAAATCGCTGCTTCACCTGAAAGGAGTGTTTGGGGCCTGGGATAGTGAGGAGAGAGGAGGTAAATGGGCAGGTATTACACCTCCTGCGATTGCAAGGGAAGGTGCCCTGGGACGGGGACGATGTGGTGGGGGTAATGGAGGAGTGGACCAGGGTGTCGCGGAGGGAACGATCCCTTCGGAATGCTGACAGGGGAAGGGAGGGGAAGATGCGACTGGTAGTGGCATCACGCTGGAGGTGGCGAAAATGGCGGAGGATGATCCTTTGGATATGGAGGCTGGTGGGATGAAAAGTGAGGACAAGGGGAACCCTGTCACGGTTCTGGGAGGGAGGGGAAGGGGTGAGGGTAGAGGTGCGGGGAATGGGTCGGACACGGTTGAGGGCCCTGTCAACCACAGTGGGGGGAAATCCTCGGTTGAGGAAAAAGGAGGTCATATCAGAAGCACCGTCATGGAAGGTAGCATCATCAGAGCAGATGCGTCGGAGACGGAGAAACTGGGAGAATGGAATGGAGTCCTTACAGGAGGTAGGGTGTGAAGAAGTGTAGTCGAGGTAGCTGTGGGAGTCAGTGGGCTTATAATGGATATTGGTAGACAACCTATCCCCAGAGATGGAGACAGAGAAGTCGAGGAAGGGAAGGGAAGTGTCAGAGATGGACCATGTAAAGGCGAGAGAAGGGTGGAAATTGGAAGCAAAGTTGATAAAGTTTTCTAGTTCGGGGCGGAAGCAGGAAACGGCACCGATACAGTCATCAATGTACCGGAAAAAGAGTTGGGGGAGGGGGCCTGAGTAGGACTGTAGATTATCCCCGTGTGTATTGTATGTGGATCTCCATTTAACAATTAACTGCAGATTTATCCCCCTGTGTATTGTTTGTGGATCTCCATTAAACAATTAAATGTAGATTTATCCCCATGTGTATTGTATGTGGATCTCCATTTAACAATTAACTGTAGATTTATCCCCGTGTGTATTGTATGTGGATCTCCATTTAACAATTAACTTTAGATTTAACCCCCTGAGTCATTGTTTGCGGATCTCCATTTAACAATTAACTGCCGGTTTATCGCCGTGTTTATTGCATGTGGAACTCTAGTTAACAATTAACTGTAGATTTATCCCCCTGTGTATTGTATCTGGATCTCTATTTAGCAAGTAACTGTCGATTTATCCCCCTGTGTATTGTATGTGGATCTCCATTTAACAATTAACTGTAGATTTATCCCCATGTGTATTGTATGTGGATCTCCATTAAGCAATTAACTGTAGATTTATCCCCGTGTGTATTGTATGTGGATCTCCATTTAACAATTAACTGCAGATTTATCCCCATGTGTATTGTATGTGGATCTCCATTTCACAATTAAATGTTGATTTATCCCCATGTGTATTGTATGTGGATCTCCATTTAACAATTAACTTTAGATTTATCCCCCTGTGTGTTGTATGGGGATCTCTATTTAACAATTAACTGTAGATTTATCCCCCTGAGTATTGTATGCGGATCTCCATTTAACAATTAACTGCAGATTTATCCCCGTGTTTATTGTATGTGGAACTCTATTTAACAATTAACTGTAGATTTATCCCCCTGTGTATTGTATCTGGATCTCTATTTAACAATTAACTGTCGATTTATCCCCGTGTGTATTGTAATTGGATCTCTATTTAACAATTAACCAGAGATTTATCCCCCTGAGTATTGTATGTGGATCTCCATTTAACAATTAACTGCAGATTTATCCCCGTGTGCATTGTCTGTGGATCTCCGTTTAACATTTAACTGTTGATTTATCCCCCTGTGTATTGTATGTGGATCTCTATTTAACAATTAACTGTGGATTTATCCCCCTGAGTATTGTATGTGGATCTCCATTTAACAATTAACTGCAGATTTATGCCCGTGTGTATTGTATGTGGATCTCCATTTAACAATCTTTTAAGATGTATCTAGACAGATACATGAATGGGCATGAAGCAAAGAGATACAGACCCTGAGAAAATAGGCGACGTGTTTAGATGGAGGATTGGCGCAGGCTTGGAGGGCCTGTTCCTGTGCTGTAATTTTCTGTTTGTTCTAATCTCGAAGGAACGCACTGTTTTACCTGCCCTGGCAGTGATCTAAACTGCCGAAAATGTGGGGGTATGCCATTAGGTTAGGTAGAAGGAACTTTGTTTTCTCTTTATCTTGCTACTGTTTGATGCTGTCATTCTGTACAAAGTGGAGTCACACTGTCAAGGTAATGTTGAGTGAGCTCGGTTTTCTACCTGCCCTGGCAGAGCTCGATACTGGCACTGGGTATCTCGTTGAGGTAGGAACATAGGAACGGGAGAGGGCCATTCAACTTCTTGGATCTATTACACCATTCATTTAGATCATGGCTGATGTGTCTTCTAACTCCATTCACCTGTCTTGACTGTATTGTCCCCACTACCTTGTTTAGTGTCAATCTATCAACTGCATATTTAAATTATTCCTCGAGCCCATTTCTACTGTTTTTGTGGGAGACAGTTCCACACTTAAACCACAATTTGTGTTAAAAACTGTTTCCGAATTCCTCTCCTTCGTCGACTCGCTGGAATTTTCCAAATATTCCTTATCGTTGACTCGCTGCCCGGCCGATACAAGTTTCTATCTCACTCAGTTGGCATCACCCCTGCACCTTAGACATTCCAGAGAATACAAGCTACCAGCCTAGTTTCTGTAAACTGACCACACAATTTAACCCTTGATGCCCTCATAATATTCTGGGGAATTAGCATTGAACTCCTGAGATGGTCAAAATATAGGTTTTAAGGTGCCCAGATTTATACACAGTCCTCCAAGTGTGATCTAACCAGGGGTTTGTATTGCTGCAGGAAAATATCTTCACCTTTATAGTTTCTTGCCACATGTAAATGGACCTGGGCAGGGAGAATATAATTTCAAACAACTAACAGGAGGAGTTGGCTCCACAAATATCCCATCCTCAAGGATGGAGGAGCCAAGCACATCAGTACAAAAGATAAGGCTCAAGCATTTGCAACAATCTTCAGTCTGATATGCCTCGTGGCTGATCCATCTCGGCCTCCTCCTGAAATCTCCAGCATCACAGATGCCAGTCGTCAGCCAATTCGATTCATTCCATGTGACATCAGGAAACGACTGAAGGCATTGGATATTGCAACATTCCAGCACATGTACTGAAGACCTGTGCTCCAGAACTTGCACGTCGATAGCCAAGCTGTTCCAGTACAGCCACAGTACATTGGTATCTACCCAGCATTGTTGGAAATTGCCCAAGTATTGTCCTGTGCACAAAAAAAAGGACAAAGCCATCCTTGTCAATTACCTCTCAGTCCACTCTCGATCATCAAAAAAGTGATGGAAGGTGTCATCGACAGTGCCATCAAGCGGCACTTACTTAGCAATAACCTGCTCAGTGACCCTCCGTTTGGGTTCCACCAGAACCACACAGCTCCGGATCTCATTACAGCCTTGGTTCAAACATGGGCAAAAGAGCTGAACTCAAGAGGTGAGGTGAGAGTGACTGACCTTGACATCAAAGCTGCATTTGACCGAGTTGGCATCAAGGAGCCTTGCAAAACTGGAGTCAATGGGAAATAAGCAGCACACTCTCTGCTTGCTGGAATCATA
The DNA here is from genome assembly GCF_036365525.1 of Heterodontus francisci. NCBI lineage: Eukaryota > Metazoa > Chordata > Chondrichthyes > Heterodontiformes > Heterodontidae > Heterodontus > Heterodontus francisci. The sequence goes on along the minus strand of NC_090409.1, from coordinate 15,497,735 downwards.
TCTATCACAACGGAAGTTAGTTGTGGTTGTTGGAGGTCAATCATTTCAGTCACAGGAAATCACTGCAGGAGTTACTCAGGCTCGTGTCTTAGGCACACAACGATCTTCAGCTGTTTCATCAATGAACATTCCTCCATTATAGAGTCAGAAGTGGGTATATTCCTTGATCATTGCGGTATGTTCAACACCATTCATGACTCCTCAGTTACTGAAGCAGCTCATGTCCCGATGCACAAGAGCTGGGCAGCATCCAGGTTTTGGTTGATAAACAGCAAGTAACATTTGCGCCACACAAGTGCCAGGCAATGACTATTTCAAACAAGACAGAATCTCACCATCCGCTCTTGATGTTCAGTGGTACGATCACCGCTTAATCCCCCACTTTCAACATCCTGGGGGTCACCATTGCACAGAAAGGGAAATGGAGAAGCCATATAAATACTGTGACTGAAAGAGCAGGCCAGAGTCTGGGAATTCTGCGGCGAGTAATGCACCTCCTGACTTCCCAAAGCCAGTCCACCATCTAAAAGGCACAAGTCAGGAGTGTGATGGAATACTCTCCACTTGCCTGGGTGGGTCCAGTTGCAACAGTACTCAAAACGCTTGACACCATCCAGGACATAGAATCCCGCTTGATTGGAACCCCATCCACCACCTTCAACATTCATTCCCTTCACCACTGATGCACCGTGGCAGCAGTGTGTACCATCTAGAAGACAAAGAGAACAAAGAAAATTACAGCACAGGAGCAGGCCCTTCGGCCCTCCAAGCCTGCGCCGTTCCAGATCCTCTATCTAAACATGTCGCCTATTTTCTAAGGGTCTGTATCTCTTTGCTTCCTGCCCATTCATGTATCTGTCTAGATACATCATAAAAGACGCTATCGTGCCCGTGTCTACCACCTTCGCTGGCAACTTGTTCCAGGCACCCACCACCCTCTCACTTTGAACTCGTGACCCCCAGTAAATGAATCCCCCACTCTGGGAAAAAGCTTCTTGCTATCCACCCTGTCTATACCTCTCATGATTTTGTACACCTCAATCAGGTCCCTCCTCAACCTCCGTCTTTCTAATGAAAATAATCCTAATCTGCTCAACCTCTCTTCATAGCGAGCGCCCTCCATACCAGGCAACATCCTGGTGAACCTCCTCTGCACCCTCTCCAAAGCATCTACATCCTTTTGGTAATGTGGCGACCAGAACTGCACGCAGGATTCCAAATGTGGCCGAACCAAAGTCTTATACAACTGTGTCATGACCTGCCAACCCTTGTACTCAATACACCGTCCGATGAAGGAAAGCATGCCGTATGCCTTCTTGACCACTCTATTGACCTGCGTTGCCACCTTCAGGGAACAATGGACCTGAACACCCAAATCTCTCTGTACATCAATTTTCCCCAGGACTTTTCCATTTACTGTATAGTTCACTCTTGAATTGGATCTTCCAAAATGCATCACCTCGCATTTGCCCTGATTGAACTCCATCTGCCATTTTTCTGCCCAACTCTCCAATCTATCTATATTCTGCTGTATTCTCTGACAGTCCCCTTCACTATCTGCTATTCCACCAATCTTAGTGTCGTCTGCGATCGGACCACCTATACTTTCCTCCAAATCATTTATGTATATCACAAACAGTGGTCCCACAGGGATCCCTGTGGAACACCACTGGTCACACGTCTCCATTTTGAGAAACTCCCTTCCACTGCTACTCTCTGTCTCCTGTTGCCCAGCCAGTTATTTATCCATCTAGCCAGTACACCCTGGACCCCATGCGCCTTCACTCTCTCCATCAGCCTACCATGGGGAACCTTATCAAACGCCGTACTCAAGTCCATGTATATGACATCTGCAGCCCTTCCCTCGTCAATCAACTTTGTCACTTCCTCAAAGAATTATATTAAGTTGTTAAGACATGAACTTCCCTGCACAAAACCATGTTGCCTATCACTGATAAGCCCATTTTCTTCCAAATGGGAATAGATCCTATCCCTCAGTTTCTTCTCCAGCAGCTTCCCTACCACTGACGTCAGGCTCACCGGTCTATAATTACCTGGATTTTCCCTGCTACCCTTCTTAAACAAGGGGACAGCATTAGTATTTCTCCAGTCCTCCGGGACCTCACCCGTGTTTAAGGATGCTGCAAAGATATCTGTTAAGGCCCCAGCTATTTCCTCTCTCGCTTCACTCAGTAAACTGGAATAGATCCCATCCGGACCAGGGGACCTACTCACCTTCATGCCTTTTAGAATACCCAACACTTCCTCCCTCCTTATGCCAACTTGACCTAGAGTAATCAAACATTTGTTCCTAACCTCAACATCCGTCATGTCCCTCTCCTCGGTCAATACCGATGCAAAGTAGTCGTCTAGAATCTCACCCATTTTCTCTGACTCCACGCATAACTTTCCTCCTTTGTCCTTGGTTGGGCCAATCCTTTCTCCAGTTAACCTCTTGCTCCTTATATATGAATAAAAGGCTTTGGGATTTTCCTTAACCCTGTTTGCTAAACATATTTCATGACCACTTTTATTCCTCTTAATTCCTCGTTTCAGATTGGTCCTACATTCCCGATATTCTTTCAAAGCTTCGTCTTTCTTCATCCTCCTAGACCTTATGTATGCTTCCTTTTTCCTCTTAGCTAGTCTCACAATTTCACCTGTCATCCATGGTTCCCTAATCTTGCCATTTCTATCCCTCATTTTTACAGGAACATATCTCTCCTGCACGCTAATCAACCTCTCTTTAAAAGCCTCTCACATATCAAATGTGGAATTACCTTCAAACAGCTGCTCCCAATCTACATTCCCCAGCTCCTGCCGAATTTTGGTATAGTTGGCCTTCCCCCAATTTAGCACTCTTCCTTTGGAACCACTCTCGTCTTTGTCCATGAGTATTCTAAAACTTATGGAATTGTGATCACTATTCCCAAAGTAGTCCCCTACTGAAACTTCAACCACCTGGCCGGGCTCATTCCCCAACACCAGGTCCAGTATGGCCCCTTCCCGAGTTGGACTATTTACATACTGCTCTAGAATACCCTCCTGGATGCTCCTTACAAATTCTGCTCCATCTAGACCTCTAACTCTAAGTGAATCCCAGTCAATGTTGGGAAAATGAAAATCTCCTATCACCACCACCCTGTTGCTCCTACATCTTTCCATAATCTGTTTACATATTTGTACCTCTATCTCACGCTCGCTTTTGGGAGGCCTGTAGTACAGCCCCAACATTGTTACCGCACCCTTCCTATTTCTGAGTTCTGTCCATATTGCCTCACTGCTCGAGTCCTCCATAGTGCCCTCCTTCAGCACAGCTGTGATATCCTCTTTGACCAGTAATGCAACTCCTCCACCCCTTTTACCTCCCTCTCTATCCCTCCGGAAGCATCGATATCCTGGGATATTTAGTTGCCAATCATGCCCTTCCCTCAACCAAGTCTCAGTAATAGCAATAACATCATACTCCCAGGTACTAAGCCAAGCCCTAAGTTCATCTGCCTTACCTACTACACTTATTGCATGAAAACAAATGCACCTCAGACCACCAGTCCCTTTGCGTTCAACATCTGCTCCCTGTCTACTCTTTCCCTTAGTCACGCTGACTTCATTATCTAGTTCCTTACAGGCTTTAGTTACTACTTCCTTACTGTCCACTGACCTCCTCATCTGCTTCCCATCCCCCTGCCACATTAGTTTTAACCCTCCACAACAGCGTTAGCAAAAGCACCCCCAAGGACATTGGTTCCAGTCCGGCCCAGGTGTAGACCATCCAATTTGTAATAGTCCCACCTCCCCCAGAACCGGTCCCAATGTCCCAAAAATCTAAACCCCTCCCTCCTGCACCATCTCTCAAGCCACGCATTCATCCTGACTATTCTTTCATTTCTGCTCTGACTATCACGTGGCACTGGTAGCAATCCTGAGATTACTACCTCTGAGGTCCAACTTTTTAACTTGGCTCCTAACTCCCTAAATTCTGCTTGTCGGACCTCATCCCGTTTTTTACCTACATCATTGGCGCCTACGTGCACAACGACAACTGACTGTCCACCCTCCCCTTTCAGAATGTTCTGCAGCCGATCTGAGACATCCCTGACCCGTGCACCTGTGAGGCAACATACCATTCGGGAGTCTCGTTTTCGACCACAGAACAGCCTAGCTACTCCCCTTACAATCGAATCCCCGATGACTATAGCCCTTCCACTCTTTTTCCCGCCCTTCCGAACAGCAGAGCCAGCCATGGTGCCATGATCCTGGCTACTGCTGCCTTCCCTCAACAGTATCCAATACGGTATACCTGTTTTGGAGGGAGATGACCAAAGGGGACACCTGCGCTGCCTTCCTGCTCTTTCTCTGCCTTTTGGTCACCCGTCCCTTTTACCCTCAGCAATCCTAATCTGCGGTGTGACCAATTCGCTGAACATGCTTTCCACGACCTCCTCAGCATCGCGGATGCTCCAAAGTGAGTCCATCCGCAGCTCCAGAGCCGTCATGCGGTCTAACAAGTGTTGCAGCTGGACACACTTCCAGCACGTGAAGGAGTCAGGTACATCAGCCGTGTCCCTGAGCTCCCACATTGAGCAAGAGGAGCATAACATGGGTCTGAGATCTCCTGCCATTTTCAATCTTAAGCTTAAGTTAGTCTTAACTTAGAAAAACGAAAAAGGAACGAAACGTTTTTACCAATCACACGAAAAAATAAAATAGAAAAGCCTTACTTTATCTGCACACAACCGAGTCCTTTATTTTTGGTCCGAGGAGGGCGGGTGGGAGACACTACAGCTGTAGTGTCTCGGGTTCAGCTGCTGCCCAAATAAGTTGTGAACTCACTTACCCAGCTGCCACCTCGCTCTCCCTTTCGCCGCTGCAAAAAGAAACCGCCAAAACAACAACGTAATTTTATATAAGTTGTAAACTCACTTACCCAGCTGCCACCTCGCTCTCCCTGTCGCGCTTTTTGTGGGAAGGAGATACATGCTCAATTTTTCACCTTGTTGGGTAGATGAAGCTGCTTTTGAGCAGTTTGATGAAGGGTGCGGATAGTTCTGGAGGTTTGAAGGCAGGTTGAAAAAATGGTTACCAAAGCATATGAGATCCTGGGCTTAATAAATCGTAGCATCGAGCAAATAATAAGAACGTTATGCTAAACCTTTATGAAACACAGATTAGCTATCAGCTGGAATATTGCGCCCAGTTCGGTGCACCACACGTTAAGTAAAATGTAAAGGCATTAAAAAGGGTGCCGAAAACATTCACAGAAATGCTTCAAAGGATGTGAAACCTAGTTACAGAGATAGGATGGTGAAGGTGGGGCTGATCTTATTGGAGAATGTAAGATTACGAGAAGATTGGATATAGGTGCTAAAGATCATGAGGGTTCAGATAGAAAACATAAGACATATCTGTTCTGACTGGCACAAATATCCGCAACTCGACGGCAACAATTTTAGGTGATTGTCAAAAGAAGCAACGTTGGCATGGCGATTGACCTCCAACAGCAAAAACCATATTCCTTTGTACGAGATACGACTCCAACGAGCGGAGCTTTTCCCCCCCAATTGCAATGAACTCCAGTTTTGCTCGGCCATACTCAGTCAAATGGTGAATTGATGTCAAGGGCAGTCACTCTCACCTCACCTCTTGGGTTCAGTTCTTCTGTCCATAGTTGAATAAAGGCTGGATTGAGAACTACAGCTGAGTGGCCCTGGTAGAACACAAACTGAGTGCGAGCGAGTAGCTTATTGCTAAGCAATTGCTGCTTGATCTCACTGCTGACGACGCCTTCCATCACTTTAATGATGATTATGAGTAGACTGATGGGGCAGCAATTGGCTGAGTATGCTTTCTCCTACTTTTTGTGCACAGGACATACTTGGGCAATTTTCCACATTGCCAGGTAGGTGTCAGTGTTGTAGCTGTACTGGAACAGCTTAACTGGGGGCGCAGCAGGTTCTTGATATCACGTGCAGTTAATAGAATTGGCTGAAGACTGTCATCCTTGATGCTGGGGACTTCGGAAGGTGGCTGAGATGGATCATCAGCTCGACACTTCTGACTGAAGATTGTTGCAAATGTGATAGACAGAGCCTAGCAATCCAATAACCAGCGGATCAGATCTGAGTTCTGAAGTCTTGCCACGTCCTGTCCTGAATGGCGGTGTACAATAAAACAACTAAATGGAGGAGGTGACGCCTGCATTATTCATTAAACAATGGTTGGTCCCACAGCTTGATGGTGTTGGTACAATGTGGGATATGCCAGGTCATGGGACTAAAGAATGTGGTTGAGTACAATTCTGTTGCTGCTTCTGGCCCACCACACCAGGCTATTTTGGAGAGATCAGATGTGCGTATACATCATCAAACCCACCAGTGTGTTACTGTAACACAGCCATCAACTTAAAATATTGTTGGAAATGCTTCAGCCTTATATTTTGCACCGATGTGCTGGGCTCCCTCATCGTTGAGGGTGTGAATATTTCTGGTGCCACCTCCTCCACTTTGTTGTTTAATTTTCCACCACCATTAGCAACAGGACTTGGAAAGACTGCAGAGCTTAAATCTGATCCGTTCTTTACCGAATCGCTTAGCTCTGTCTATCCCATACTTTTTTACACTTTTTGGCATATAGGTAGTCCTGTGTTGCAGCTGCACCAGGTTGACACCTGATTTACTGGCATGCCTGATGCTGCTGCTATCATGCCCACCTGCACTCTTAATTGAACAATGGTTGGTCCCATGGCTTGATGGTGATGGTAAAGTGAGGGATATGCCGGGCCATAAGGCCGCAGATTGTGATTCAGTATAGTTCTGCTGCTGCTGATGGCCAACTCTGCATGGCTATTTTGGAGAGATCAGAGTGTGTATTTACACAGTACAAGCTGCCAGTGTGTTACTTTAACACAGTAATCAACTTAAAATGTTGTCTGTAAAATCAAACAAAAAACTTCCAAAATGTTCATATTGAAAGCAATGATTCCCGTTTTTCCACTATCCATTTGTCGTTAACCTCGTCGTCATTGTGATGTTCTCGGAACTGGGGTGAGGTTTAGCTGGGTTTGGTAGAGATATGTGAGCCACATACTATTGGCTGGTGAACATAATGGAGTTCTCCTTATTCTGTTTCCATTAACGTTCCATTTGCTTGCATGTATTTTCGACAACAGCCTCAAGTATGTACAATGCCACAATGCAATTTCAGCACACTGCACCTCCGATGTTGTCCACCTCAATTTTGTTAACCAGCCCTATATCTCAGATTTTCTCAGACACATTCTTGACACGCATGCAGCCAACATCCAAACACTTGCTGTTTATCAACATTCTCTGTTACTTGGTCAAGAATTCGATGAGATTCGTGAAGCAAGTCTGCTGGTTATGGTTAACTTATTCAAACCTCTCCATATACCTGTTGATGTATTCCCTGATTATTGTTCCTAAAACATGACCCACCTTTGGTGTAAAATTAAGTGGACTGTTGCTGCTAGAACTGTCCTGATACCCGTTCTTGAAAAAAGGGTGCCTCATTTGCCATTCTCCACTCCGCTGGTATCTCCCCTCGGGAAGATCAGTAGATTATGAGAAAACCTTATTCTGTCTCCATTCTCACTTCCTTTAAGATCCCTGGTTCAAACCATCAGAACCAGGTGACCTCTCTAAGCAAACCATAGCAAGACTCTTTAGTACTGCTTCACAATGAACCTCTACTCTTTGCATTGCTTCTGCTCACTCCGCTTCTACCAATATTTTGTTCAAATACTTCTTCACTGTTAAGCATTGATGTATGAAGGATTCCAGCCTTGTCCTGCAACTCTAAGCTTATATTCACCTCTCTGTCCCTAATAGGTCGCATTCCCTATCTTATTACCCACTTACATGCCAGCAGAAGAATTTTGGATTGCCTTTTATGATGACTGCCATTACATTCTTATATTCTCTCTTTGCCAGTTTACTTTCCTCTTCACCTCCAATCTTAACTTAATGTATTTTCCCTTGTTCTCACTTGAAGAATTCATATGACATGTATCCTCATGCACCGTCTTTTTTCATCATAATGGATATTTTCGTCGTGATCCAAGGATCGCTGTTCTGGTTCCCTGAGCTTTCGGTGACAGCAGGCTGTGTGATGCATAAACACTAGCATAGCCCAATTGGTATGACTGTGTTATTTGTGTAATGCCGGCCCTATGTAATTCTATAATATGCTCGACACATGCCTGGTATTGTGCGTTTTATATTGGCAGTGACTATTTCCCACATTTGGTATTATTCAATTTGCAGCAAATTAATAAATTGGATATTAATTTTTACTGTAAACGATGGTGCATGAAATTTGAGATGGCCACTTCATTTCGGGTAAGAATTGAAGGCAATCGCAGAAAGAGAGTGATGTAAAGTGTACGTTTCCAGATTGAAAGGATTTTGAAAGTGGTGTTCCTCAAGAATCTCTTCTGGCCGATCAACCTTTCACCATGTGCAAAACTTAATTGTATGAAGGTCTATATAGCTGTGCATTAAATTTTTCATGTGATCCTAAGTTTGTGGGGGCAGAAATTAGTGCAGATGGCTGCAGAAAGTGAAAGAGGGACATTGACACATGCAGTCTGCGGGCAAAATAAGAACAAATGTTGTTCAACTGGCAAGTGTGAGCTCACTCATTTTGTACTCAAGAAAGAGAAATCATTTTTTGCTAAATTTTGAGGAGCAAGAGGAAAATAGAGGAACAAATATTTTGAGATTCCAGATACTCAAGTACGACAAACGTAAACTGGTAGAAGCATACATCCTAAAAGATGAATGAACTGTTGAGCGCTATACAAAGGGGGCTGGTATACCAAGAATAATTTAATGATTGACTTTGTGTGAAGGAGCATATTGACAAGATCCCAATTGAAATACTGCATAGGAGGAAGATATTGCCTTTGGAGTCGATGCACTAAAAACATAAATTACCAGAATAATGGCAGTTCTTAGAAAAGTAAACATAGCTCACAGTTTGCTTCACAGTTCCATGCATTCACTTCATGCGAGGAAATTGAGAGCTGTTCACAATGAGGTTTCTGAAATGTTGACTAAGACGATTTATGGTTTACACCATGAGAATTTCTTGAAAACAGCAGTTATTTTCTGAAAATAATAGTTGTCATACGAACTGTTAGGACTCACCATTTCAGGAAATTTTCTATTTCCGTCTTCTGGAGGAAAACCATCCACTGGTTTACATGTGGGGTAGGATGAGTGTGTGGAAGGGATCTTGTGGCTTCGTGGTCAGCCTTAGCTTTGTCTGTGATACGTCAGTATATGCTATTGCTCTTGCACCTGATCAGTCTCTAGTTTATATTGCGGTAGCACAGTACATGCTAATGTTTGTTTCATGTGAAGGATATTGAGTGTGTGGAGGGTTGCATGTCGTTAACGATGGGTGATAGATTGATTTTTGAGTAGGGTTAGCCAGATATCACCGAAGAGTTGGCCACTGCCTGAGGCGATGGTATAGAATATAGAACATAGAACATTACAGCGCAGAACAGGCCCTTCGGCCCTCGATGTTGTGCCGACCTGTGAAACCATCTGACCTACACTATTCCATTTTCATCCATATGTCTATCCAATGACCACTTAAATGCCCTGAAAGTTGGCGAGTCTACTACTGTTGCAGGCAGGGCGTTCCACGCCCCTACTACTCTCTGAGTAAAGAAACTACCTCTGAGATCTGTCCTATATCTATCACCCCTCAACTTAAAGCTATGTCCCCTCGTGTTTTCCATCACCATCCGAGGAAAATGACTCTCACTCTCCACCCTACTAACCCTCTGATTATCTTATATGTCTCTATTAAGTCACCTCTCCTCCTCCTTCTCTCAAACGAAAACAACCTCAAGTCCCTCAGCCTTTCCTCGTAAGACCTTCCCTCCATACAAGGCAACATCCTACTAAATCTCCTCTGCACCCTTTCCAAAGCTTCCACATCCTTCCTATAATTAGAACGAACCAGCGCAGTACAGGCCCTTCAGCCCTCGATGTTGCGCCGACCTGTGAAACCATCTGACCTACACTTTTCCATTTTCATCCATATGTCTATCCAATGACTATTTAAATGCCCTTAAAGATGGCGAGTCTACTACTGTTGCAGGCAGTGCGTTCCTCGCCCCTACTACTCTCTGAGTAAAGAAACTACCTCTAACATCTGTCCTATATCTAGCACCCCTCAACTTAAAGCTATGTCCCCTCGTGTTTGCCATTACCATCCGAGGAAAAATACTCTCACTATGCACCCTATCTAACCCTCTGATTATCTTATATGTCTCTATTAAGACACCTCTCCTCCTCCTTCTCTCCAACGAAAACAACCTCACGTCCCTCAGCCTTTCCTCGTAAGACCTTCCCTCCATACCAGGCAACATCCTAGTAAATCTCCTCTGCACCCTTTCCATAGCTTCCACATCCTTCCAATAATGCGGTGACCAGAACTGCACGCAATACTCCAGGTGCGGTCTCACCAGAGTTTTGTACAGCTGCAGCATGACATCGTGGCTCCGAAACTCGACCCCCCTACTAATAAAAGCTAACACACCATATGCCCTCTTAACAGCCCTATTCACCTGGGTAGCAACCTTCAGGGATTTATGCACCTGGACACCAAGATCTCTCTGATCATCTACACTACCAAGAATCTTCCCATTATCCCAGTACTCTGCATTCCTGTTACTCCTTCCAAAATGAATCACCTCGCACTTTTCCGCATTAAACTCCATTTGCCATCTCTCAGCCCTGCTCTGCAGCCTATCTATGTCCCTCTGCACCCTACAACATCCTTCGGCACTATCCACAACTCCACCGACCTTAGTGTCATCCGCAAATTTACTAACCCACCCTTCTACAACCTCATCCAGGTCATTTATAAAAATGAAAAACAGCAGTGGCCCCAAAACAGATCCTTGCGGGACACCACTAGTAACTAAACTCCAGGATTAACATTTGCCATCAACCACCACCCTCTGTCTTCTTTCAGCTAGCCAATTTCTGATCCAAAGCTCTAAATCACCTTCAATGCCATACTTCCGTATTTTCTGCAATAGCCTACCATGGGGAACCTTATCAAACGCCTTACTGAAATCCATATACACCACATCCACTGCTTTACCCTCATCCACCTGTTTGGTCACCTTCTCGAAAAACTCAATAAGGTTTCTGAGGCACGACCTACCCGTCACAAAACCGTGCTGAATATCGCTAATAAATCCTGTCTCTTATAACCTTTTCCAACATTTTACCCACAACCGAAGTAAGTCTTTCAGGTCTATAATTACCAGGGCTGTCTCTACTCCCCTTCTTGAACAAGGGGACAACATTTGCTATCCTCCAGTCTTCCGGCACTATTTCTGTCGACAATGACGACATAAAGATCAAGGACAAAGGCTCTGCAATTTCCTCCCTAGCTTCCGAGAGAATCCTAGGATAAATCCCATCTGGCCCAGGGGACTTATCTATTTTCACACTATCCAAAATTGATAACACCTCCTCCTTGTGAACCTCAATCCCATCTAGCCGAGTAGCCTGAATCTCAGTATTCTCCTCGACAATATTTTCTTTCTCTATTGTAAATACTGACGCAAAATATTCATTTAACACTTCCCCTATCTCCTCTGATTCCACACACCACTTCCCACTACTATCCTTGATTGGCCCTAATCTAACTCTAGTCATTCTTTTATTCCTGAAATACCTATAGAAAGCCTTAGGGTTTTCCGTGATCCTATCCGCCAATCACTTCTCGTGTCCTCTCCTTGCTCTTCTTAGCTCTACCTTTAGATCCTTCCTGGCGAGCTTGTAACTCTCAAGCGCCCTAACTGAACCTTCACGTCTCATTCTTATATAAGCCTTCTTCTTCCTCTTGACAAGCGCTTCAACTTCTTTAGTAAACCACGGCTCCCTCGCTCGACAACTTCCTCCCTGCCTCACTGGTGCATACTTATCAAGGACACGCAGTCGCTGCTCTTTGAATAAGCTCCACATTTCGATTGTGCCCATCCCCTGCAGTTTCCTTCCCCATCCTACGCATCCTAAATCTTGCCTAATCACATCATAATTTCCTTTCCCCCAGCTATAATTCTTGCCCTGCGGTATATACCTGTCCCTGCCCATCGCTAAGGTAAACGTAACCGAATTGTGATCACTATCACCAAAGTGCTCAACTACATCTAAATCTAACACCTGGCCGGGTTCATTACCCAGTACCAAATCCAATGTGGCATCGCCCGTGGTTGGCCTGTCGACATACTCTGTCAGAAAACCCTCCTGCACACACTGGACAAAAACTGACACATCTAAAGTACTCGAACTATAGTATTTCCAGTCGATATGTGGACAGTTAAAGTCCCCCATAACAACTACCCTGTTACTCTCGCCCCTGTCGAGAATCATCTTCGCTATCCTTTCCTCTACATCTCTGGGACTATTTGGAGGTCTATAAAAGAATCCCAACAGGGTGACCTCACCTCTCCTGTTTCTAACCTCGGCCCATACTACCTCAGTGGACGAGTCCTCAAACGTCCTTTCTGTCGCTGTAATACTCTACTTGATTAACGATGCCACACACCCCCCCTCCTTTTTACCATCTTCTCTGTTCTTACTGAAACATCTAAATCCCGGAACCTGCAACATCCATTCCTGCCCCTGCTCTACCCATGTCTCCGAAATGGCCACTATATCGAGATCCCAGGTACCAACCCATGCTGCAAGCTCACCCACCTTATTCCGGATGCTCCTGGCGTTGAAGTAGACACACTTTAAACCAGTTTCTTGCTTGCCAGTGCCCTCTTGCGTCCTTGTAACCTTATCCCTGACCTCACTACTCTCAACATCCTGTACACTGGAACTACAATTTAGGTTCCCATCCCCCTGCTGAGTTAGTTTAAACCCCCCCCGAAGAGCACTAGCAAATCTCCCCCCCCCCCCAGGATATTGGTACCCCTCTGGTTCAGGTGAAGCCCATCCTGTTTGTGGAGGTCCCACCTACCGCAGAAAGAGCCCCAGTTATCCAGGAAACCAAAACCCTCCCTTCTGCACCATCCCTGCAGCCACGTGTTCAACTCCTCTCTCTCCCTATTCCTCGCTTCGCTAGCACGTGGCACAGGCAACAACCCAGAGATAACAACTCTGTTTGTTCTCGCTCTAAGCTTCCACCCTAGCTCCCTGAATTTCTGTCTTAAATCCCCATCTCTCTTCCTACGTATGTCGTTGGTGCCTATGTGGACCACGACTTGGGGCTGCTCCTCCTCCCCCTTAAGGATCCCAAAAATACGATCCGAGACATCACGAACCCTGGCACCTGGGAGGCAACATACCAACCGTGAGTCTCTCTCGTTCCCACAGAACCTCCTATCTGTTCCCCTAAATATGGAGTCCCCAATGACTAATGCTCTGCTCCTCTTCCCCTTTCCATTCTGAGCAACAGGGAAAGTCTCTGTGCCAGATACCTGTACCCCATTGCTTACCCCTGGTAAGTCGTCCCCCGCAACAGTATCCAAAACGGTATACCTGTTGTTGAGGGAAACGGCCACAGGGGACCCCTGCACTGCCTGCTGGTTCCCTCTCCTTCCCCTGACGGTATCCCATCTACCTACTTCTTTTACCTGAGGTGTGACTACCTCCCCATAACTCCTCTCAATAACCCCCTCCACCTCCCGAATGATCCGAAGTTCATCCAGCTCCAGCTCCAGTTCCCTAACGCGGTTCTGGAGGAGCTGGAGTTGGGTGCACTTCCCGCAGATGCAGTCTGCAGGGACACTCTTGGCGACCCTTACCTCCCACATTCTGCAGGAGGAATGCAGTGACCAGAACTGCACGCAATACTCCAGGTGCGGCTGCACCAGAGTTTTGTACAGCTGCAGCATGACCTCGTGGCTCCGAAACTCGATCCCCCTACTAATAAAAGCTAACACACCATATGCCTTCTTAACAGCCCTATTAACCTGGGTGGCAACTTTCAGGCATTTATTTACCTGGACACCAAGATCTCTGCTCATCTACACTACCAAGAATCTTCCCATTAGCCCAGTTCTCTGCATTCCTGTCACTCCTTCCAAAGTGAATCACCTCACACTTTTCCGCATTAAACTCCATTTGCCATCTCTCAGCCCAGCTCTGCAGCCTATCTATGTCCCTCTGTACCCTACAACATCCTTCAGCACTATCCACAACTCCACCGACCTTCGTGTCATCCGCAAATTTAATAACCCACCCTTCTACACCCTCTTCCAGGTCATTTATAAGAATGACAAACAGCAGTGGCCCCAAAACAGATCCTTGCGGTACACCACTAGTAACGAAACTCCAGGATGAACATTTGCCATCAGCCACCACCCTCTGTCTTCTTTCAGCTAGCCAATTTCTGATCCAAAGCACTAAATCACCTTCAATCCCATACTTCCGTATTTTCTGCAATAGCCTACCGTGGGGAACCTTATCAAACGCCTTACTGAAATCCACATACACCCCATCCACGGCTTTACCGTCATCCACCTGTTTGGTCACCTTCTCGAAAAACTCAATAAGGTTTGTGAGGCACGACCTACCCTTCACAAAACCGTGCTGACTATCGCTAATGAACTTATTCTTTTCAAGATGATTATAAATCCTATCTCTTATAACCTTTTCCAACATTTTACCCACAACCAAAGTAAGGCTCACAGTTCTCTAATTACCATAGTTGGTAGATCCCCACATTCTCCCTTGCACATCCAGTTTACCAATGAATGATGAATGAGATGAGCATAAAATCTGCAAAACATGAACATTTTTCTGAAGGGAGTTGGCGGCTTGTCCGAATGACTTTATATAATGTTAATGTGCTTGTCGTTTTCTAGTCTCCCGGGATTTTACTCTTGATTATAAATAACGGTATGTTCTTAATTTCTCCTACCAGACAGTCAGTTGGTGCCCTGTCTTGAGCGCCGAGTCACAATCACTTCTCAAACAGGATGAGAGTTCTGTTCACCGTGTGTACATTTTCTGCTTTACCGTCACTTATACATTTGTTGATGATTTACTATCCGATTATAGCAGCCTTTGGAATCCCTGGTAAGTGATGATATCCCGATATTATAGGTAGAAGGCAGGGTTTAACAGCATTGCCGCTCATAGCTCGAAAACTATCATTTTTTTATTTCTTCTCTTTTGTTTTTCCCAAGTAAAATAAAAAGCAGAAATTCAGTGAATAAAGCTCCCGTTCCACTGTATGCCTTGGCTTGTTTTCCTTGGTCTCAGGAGACAGGCTCTCCTCACCCTGTTGTAGGAATCTTTAAGATTTTACAGAGAGTTACTGTGCATTTGCTGTGTTGTACAATGCCCCAGTTTCTGCCCGTGACATTCCTGCTGGGGATAGAAGCACTGCCAACATTTCAGAACCCAGTTAAACTTCCACTCAATGCAAATCATCATTTAATTTATCTTCAGCTCCTAACAGTTCGAGGATACCTTTAGTGACATTTACCAGCCCCGTCCTCACATCCCGTCATCACTGCTTCCAACATCTGCCTATCCAACCTTCTTTTAATCGTGCATTTTTCATGATCCATATACTGTCCATGGTATTGAATTTCCCAGGCTCCAGACGCAGTCCTGAAATGTTTATTCTGTTTTCTGTTCCACGTGCCTTCTAATAAATCTTGTATATATTGTGCCTCGTTCTTGGCTTCTCTTCGATTGGAATCTATCTGCTTCTATTCACCAGCTCCCAGCTGTTCAGAATGTGAAACATTTCTCTCATATCCTTCCACAAACAGTGTCTGTTACATTCTGCTACCTCAGACTTACAGTTTTGTATAGCAGAGTCCAGAGGCTGAAACAACTTTATGTTCTCTTTTTTAAAACGGACTCAATTTACAACTTACATTGGGAACCTGAAATCTCACATTCAGTCATCTAAGTTCCCAATAATGTGTGCTACTTGACCGCTATAATTGATTTTAGAAGGTCATGCGACCGGATTAAAGCGCAGATATTTCGAACGTCTGATTACAAAACTCTCTCAAGTCTCCTTAAAGATGTTTCTTCGTAAGGCAGAGTGAAATAAATTGTCTGAATGTCCCGCCGACGGTCAGCTTTGGTTTAATACAGCCTAATGCTCCCACAAGAAGTCTCTCAAATGTAATAATAAGGCTCTGTCTGAATATATCAACTCCCAGGGTTAGTTGTAGCTTAGGATGCAACAGCAAGACTCACCTTCATTGCGCACAGAAAGAGAATGTTCCATTATTTTTTTATGATCTGGAATCCATTTCTAAATTTTAGGGAAGGAGATTAGATAATCACATTCAAGAGAGAATTGTCTATATACTTGAGAAGGAAAGAATGGAGTTTTATATGGAAGGAACAAGCGATTATGATGAAAAGGATAGCCGTTTCACAGACCTGGCACAGATATGATGGGCCAAATGGCCTCTTTCTGTGCTGTATGATCCAACGATTCTGAGATAAAGACTTGAGGTTTTCCAGTTTTCTAGGCGGTGTTTGGTACTCCCGGTAACATTTTATTACTTATTTTGTGACTGAGCGTTTCACTTCATCATTGCTGTTGTTTTGTGTTTGATAATTTTTTCTTTTAGTTTGGACACATGTGTTTTGCAGTTACCCACTCAATTTCATAATTCCAGTGAATTTCACATCTTCATCACTGTTGTGTGGTATGCTCATTGGCTTCATATCGCATTTGCACTGTCCAGATAAAACTCCCAATTGTTAACCTCATTGACTATCCTGTCAAATGGTGCAAATTTCATTGAGAATACCTGCAATGTTGATGCAATAAGTTGTTTCGCACAATATTCTGAAATTGGAACTCTGTGTCAGTCCTTTCCTTGTGTCCACAATTTTGCCATCATCATTTATTTGTTTTTAGTTTTAGAGATACAGCACTGAAACAGGCCCTTCAGCCCACCGAGACTGTGCCGACCATCAACCACCCATTTATACTAATCCTACACTAATTCCATATTCCTACCACATCTTTCCCTACCACCTACCTATACGAGGGGCAATTGCTAATGGCCAATTTACCTATCGACCTGCAAGTCTTTGGCATGTGGGAGGAAACTGGAGCACCCGGAGGAAACCCACACAGACACAGGGATAACTTGCAAACTCCACACAGGAAGGACCCAGAATTGAACCCGGGTCGCTGGAGCAGTGAAGCTGCGGTGCTAACGACTGCGCCACTGTGCCGCCCCAATTTATGATATGACACTTATATTTATTGCAAGCCCATTTTCAGTGTTACTGTAACGTCTAGAGGTACACATAATTCGTCATGTTATTCTGGCAGCCATAAACGTTCCCAGCAAGTCAGTGTAACCGGTTACTAATTGGACTGTAGTGTATTGCTATTTCGTTGCTGGATCTGGAAATTTGTTCTCAGTCCTTTTTTCGCTGATTTAATTTTTGCTGATTTCGGATCATTGTCAGAATTTCAGAAATATCTCCATTGTGTGATATGCTTATTGATATTAGACTTTTCTTTTAATTTACAACTAACAATAGTTATTCTCAACATTGGCCATCAGAGGGTGTTGCGGTTCTAAATGATAATGTGAATAGTGCAGGCACAACAAGATTTTGTTAGATTATGAAGTTGTTCTAGTTTATCTGTGGCGCCTGCAGTTACCTGTGGTTATCTTTAACCTTTCATGGGTTATGTGCGTCGCTGGCAAGGCCAGCATTTGCTGCCCATCCCTAATTGACCTTGAGACGGTAACGGTGAGATACCTGCTTGAATCATTGACTGCAGTCCATCTGGTGCGGGTATACCCATGGTATGGAGGCAGTTCCAGGATGATGTGTGGCTTGGACTGGACCTTGCAGAAATTAGTGTTCCCATGCTTCTGCTGCTCTTGTCCTTCCAGCTAGTAGAGGTCAAGTGTTTGGAAGGTGCTGTCAATGGAGGCTTGGTGAATTGCTGCAGTGCATCTTATAAATAGTACACTGTGTGGCCTCACTGCACCAGTGGTGGAGGGATTGAAGGTTTGATTTTGTGCATTGGACGTTGATCAAAGCGTTGCTTTGTCGTGGATGGTGTGGAATCTTTGGTGTGTTGTTCGAAATGAACTCGCCCAGGCATAGGAGAATCTAGGCGATTATTCCAACTCAGTCCAGACTTGAACGTTGTAGATAGTGATCTGGCTTTGGGGAGTCAGGAGGTGTGCTGCTTGCCACAAAATTCCCAGGCTCTGACCTATTCTTGTTGCCACAGTATTTACATGGTTGGACCAGTTCAGCTCTGCTGAGAGAATGTGATTAATCTCCTTCTGCCAACGTTCTCTAGTTGTCTTCTCCTCGCCTATCGATTTAACAAGTATTAACTGCGGAGCTTTAGAAAGCGAAAAGTTTTAAATTTGTATTTGATTATGTTACAAGGTAATCTGTGAAATGGAAGTAACTATCTGCTGCAGAGGCCGATATTCAAAATTGACATTTTTAGAGTGTGATTTACATGTGTTATATTGCACTGTACTTCTCACATTCTGTTTGGTCCTGGTTCCTGTTCACACTTTTGTATTGTCAAGAAGCTTTTGCAACCAATTACAGTTATCTTTCAGGAGCAGGAATGGTTACAGAGTTTATGGCCACAGAGTTTAATGAGTGTACGTTATAAAATATTGCGAATTTTCGAGGCCTTCTACGGGAACTGGACCCGAAGACTGAAGGGATAGAGGGTTGAGTAAAATAAACATAAAACCCAGTGGTAACGGGATACTTGCTTATCACTGGTAACTTTGATATTTGGTTACTGAAATGATTGAATGTTTCATTTTTTATTCTCCCTTTATTCATGAACACGTGAAAATAGAAGCTAATTTATTTCCTGATAAAATTTAAATTGTTAATTAAGTATCACCACTGTGTAAACAGTGACTCTGTCTGTGCAAGGCCGGGATTATAATCAATAAACCTTTGAAAATCGGTTCGAATTGTTGACTCAATTTGGGTTGATGAATGATGGTTGTGGTGCGGTGGTTTTACCTATATTAACAATGCTGACCATTTAAGCAAATGCATTACTAATAGATTTTGTTAATTATAAAATTTTGGGAACATTCGGAAATAGTATCCACTTATATTTGCTGACGTCGCTGGGACAAAGTCTATGGAAGGCCCTGCATGACAGCACTGAGGGGTACACTCACACTCACCGATACACATGTTCATGAAGCAGACTCACCTTCTCAAGGAGTGCTATACAGGATTTCCTATCTCATCGCCTAATCATGGACACTTCATCTTGTTAATTTTAGTACTTTTCCACTGTGCGTTAGTGTCCACGGTTCTATCTATCTTTCTATCTATCTATCTATCTATCTATCTATCTATCTATCTATCTATCTATCTATCTATCTATCTAACTATCTATCTATCTATCGATCTATCTATCTATCTATCTATCTATCGATCGATCTATCTATCTATCCATCTGTCTGTCTATCTTTATTTACATATTTATGAATATGGAAAAAAGCTGCGGATGAGATAGGCCATAAAGACTACTGACAGAGGTTTAGGAAACCTCCAGAGCGTGGCTGGCAGACTTATGTAGAATATGACTGGAGAAAGCAAGGTAATTTTGATTCTTGAATGCGTGCAACAACGATGGAAACCACGTATGAGAGCCATGGGGAGTTAATGCCCCTCGAAGTGTTTAAAGATGCACTCCCTCCATTGAGACGAACTCATATTAGAGAACCAAGAGATTACGAGGGGCAACCAGGCAGCATAAATTGCTGATGATTTTGAACTGGTGTATATGCCCAATCCCTTTGTCTGTCACCCCCATAAACCCATGAAGGATAGAAGGCAAGTAACCGGGGACAAGAAGGGACAGCTGCGAACGCCCTGGTATCCCCTCATCAGGCCTAAAATGATGCTGCCGAGGGTGGAAGTGAGATACGCAAGCCAATGTGTTCTCATTGTCAATGTCTTGGATGTCTTTGTGCAGATTGTTGGAAATTGTAAGCTAAACTCGTGGGACCTAGTGGGGGATATAAAATCAAAGCAGAAAAAGGGGCCCTGACTGAGAGTACAGCAGATCAGAATGTACATTTGATGACAGCTGTAAAGCCAAATGCAAAATACGATGTCAGTGTCGGTGTTGAGAATAAGGTACTTCTTTCTTTTGGGCCTCCTTATCTCGAGAGACAATGGATACGCGCCTGGAGGTGGTCAGTGGTTTGTGAAGCAGCGCCTGGAGTGGCTATAAAGGCCAATTTTGGAGTGACAGGCTCTTCCACAGGTGCTGCAGAGAAATTTGTTTGTTGGGGCTGTTGCACAGTTGGCTCTCCCCTTGCGCCTCTGTCTTTTTTCCTGCCAACTACTAAGTCTCTTCGACTCGCCACAATTTAGCCCTGTCTTTATGGCTGCCCGCCAGCTCTGGCGAATGCTGGCAACTGACTCCCACGACTTGTGATCAATGTCACACGATTTCATGTCGCGTTTGCAGACGTCTTTATAACGGAGACATGGACGGCCGGTGGGTCTGATACCAGTGGCGAGCTCGCTGTACAATGTGTCTTTGGGGATCCTGCCATCTTCCATGCGGCTCACATGGCCAAGCCATCTCAAGCGCCGCTGACTCAGTAGTGTGTACAAGCTGGGGATGTTGGCCGCTTCAAGGACTTCTGTGTCGGAGATATAGTCCTGCCACCTGATGCCAAGTATTCTCCGAAGGCAGCGAAGATGGAATGAATTGAGACGTCGCTCTTGGCTGGCATACGTTGTCCAGGCCTCGCTGCCGTAGAGCAAGGTACTGAGGACACAGGCCTGATACACTCGGACTTTTGTGTTCCGTGTCAGTGCGCCATTTTCCCACACTCTCTTGGCCAGTCTGAACATAGCAGTGGAAGCCTTACCCATGCGCTTGTTGATTTCTGCATCTAGAGACAGGTTACTGGTGATAGTTGAGCCTAGGTAGGTGAACTCTTGAACCACTTCCAGAGCGTGGTCGCCAATATTGATGGATGGAGCATTTCTGACATCCTGCCCCATGATGTTCGTTTTCTTGAGGCTGATGGTTAGGCCAAATTCATTGCAGGCAGACGCAAACCTGTCGATGAGACTCTGCAGGCATTCTTCAGTGTGAGATGTTAAAGCAGCATCGTCAGCAAAGAGGAGTTCTCTGATGAGGACTTTCCGTACTTTGGACTTCGCTCTTAGACGGGCAAGGTTGAACAACCTGCCCCCTGATCTTGTGTGGAGGAAAATTCCTTCTTCAGAGGATTTGGACCCCACCAGAAAGGCCGAGAGGGGGGTTTTGACGACTGGGCAACTCTCAACCTCCATAAATTTGCCCAGGCATGCGCCATGGAGAGGTCACTCCATAGTTGCCTCACAGCGACTGAAACAACACGGAAGGCAGCAGTTACGGGTTATAAGTCCAGATAAATTGGCGTAGAAACTGGGCGCCACGGGTTGCCTTTGTCGGTGGGAGAGGTCATTGCACCTCACTGGACAGCTACCGCCCGCCTCAAACCGGGCAGCCCCCGGTCAATAAGGTTCTGTCCCGCCACAGTCTGCCTGCTTCAATGGGTGCTTGGAGCTCAGGGTCATTGCCCGAAAGGTGGACTGATACACCGCACCAAACAATATGAAAAAAGGAAAGAAGGTACCAGCCCTTCGCTTTGCAAGCTGGAACGTCAGAACTATGTGTCATCTTTGAATAAGGTACAGTTACAGAGAAAACCTGTAGAAAGGAAAAGTAACTCTTTAGCCCTCAAGTGAGGCGAGCAAATTGATATTTATAGTTTAGGATACAGGAGCAACCGAAATTCGTTTGCTGGCGAAAGGCAGATAATTTCCAGCAGAGAGCGCACTGAATGCTAAAGTTTTATTGAATGTTATTGCCAGGGAGGACAAACCTGTACCTATGTATCAGGTGCAACTAGATTGTGCCCTAATGTCTGGAATGACAGCTGTAGGAATTGTCCACAGTTTGCCAGTTGGTGGAGTTGAGTTAATCCTGGGAAATGATTTGGTGGGGTTGTAGCTTGTAGCTTCACCGAGAATCAACGTGAATTTAAAGCGACAGAAATGTTACAGGGAACGATTCCAGGATTTTTTTTTACCTTTATGTGTAGTAATCAGATCAATAGCTAAACAAGTTCCATTGTCGGAGGTAAAATAGACACCACAGACGCATAGCCGAATACCTTAAAGTTTAGTTGGGGATTTAGATAATCCAAAGCAAATGTTTAATTAATCTTCCCTGATCACAGCTCAGCAAGATAAATAAAGTTAAATAAAGTGGCACAATGAGCTCTAAAAGAAACTGAGGCAAAAAGAGTTCAAGAAGGTTACTGTATCATTGATGGGGTTCTGATGATGACGTGCAGACTCCCTCACAGACCTGTGGTTGACGAATGGACGGCTGTTCAACAGATGGTGATACCGTCTAAGTATATCCAGTAATTATTAAGGTAAGAGCATGAAATTCCTATGGCGGAACATGTGGGGATCCATAAGGCCAAATCACATATGTCAATATTATTACTGGCCGTATCTTTTCAAGGACGTAAAACATGCTCTTTTGTGGGAAAACTGCATTGTGCCATAAAACCGGTACCCCTGGGTCCCTTATGAGTTGTTGAGGAATGATTTTGTCGGGAATTGGTAGACTGTGTTGGACTTTTACCGAAAACAAAAGCGGGAAACCAATATATACTCACTATCATGGATATGGTTACTCAGTTCCCAGAGGCCATTCTCTTGACAACCATTACTGCTAATGCAGTGGTACAGAAGTTAACCCGAATCTTCATTTTATATGGATTGCCAATTGAAATTCAGTCGGATCAAGGTTCCAATTTTCTGTCTGAAATTTTTCAGGAAGTTATGGATAATTTGGGTAGAAGACAGGCATAATCTTCAGCCTACTACCCACAGATACAGTGCGCTTTAGAAGAGCACCACCAGAAACTGAAATCAAGTATAGGGGCATACTGTCATGAGCACCCCATGGAAAAAGGCTAGACTTTATTTTCTTTTCCATTAGGTATCTACCTAATGAGTTTGCAGACTTTTATTCTTTTTGAATTAGTATACAGACATGGGATAAGTGGTACTCTAAAACTAATCAAAAAATGTATTTTAAAACATAGAGGTGAATCTTCAGTATTAGGTTATGCATCTGCGTTCCATAAACAGCTCGAAAGAGCTTGCAATGTGGCTCAGAAACAGCTTAAAGCTTACCAAGCAACGATGAAAAATAGGCAGTCACGCATGTTCTTCTTCTTTGTCCGACTTGCCTCAGGAGACAATGGGGTGATCAGTGGTTTGTGGAGCAGCGCCTGGAATGGCTATAAAGGCCAATACTAGAGTGACAGATTCTTCCACAGGTGCAGCAGATAAAACTGTTTGTCAGGGCTGTTTCGCAGTTTGCTCTCCCCTTGTGCTTCTGTTCTTTTTCCTGCCAACTGCTAAGTCTCTTCGACTCGCCACACTTTAGCCCCATCTTTATGGCTGCCCGCCAGCTCTGGCGATCATTGGCAACTAACTCCCACGACTTGTGGTCAATGTTACAGAACTTCATGTCGCTTTTGCAGACGTCTTTAAAGCGGAGACATGGACGGCCGGTGGGTGTGATACCAGTGGCGAGCTTGCTGTACAATGTGTCCTTGGGGATCCTGCCATCTTCCATGCGGCTCACATGGCCAAGCCATCTGAAGCGCCGCTGACACAGTAGGGTGTATAAGCTGGGGATGTTGGACGCCTCGAGGAGTTCTGTGTTGGCGATACGGTCCTGCCACCTGATGCCAAGGATTCCTCAGAGGCAGCGAAGATGGAATGAATTGAGTAGTCGCTCTTGGCTGACATACGTTGTGCAGGCCTCGCTGCCATAGAGCAAGGTACTGAGGACACAGGCTTGATACACGCGGACTTCTGTTTTCTGCGTCAGTGCTCCATTTTCCCACACTCTCTTGGCCAGTCTGGACATAGCAGTGGAAGCCTTTCCCATACACCTGTTGATTTCTGCATCGAGAGACAGGTTACTGGTGATAGTTGAGCCTAGGTAGGTGAACTCTTGAACCACTTCCAGAGCGTGGTCGCCGATATTGATGGATGGAACGTTTCTGACGTTCTGTCCCATGATGTTCGTTTTCTTGAGTCTGAAGCGTAGGCCAAATTCATCGCATGCAGCCGCAATCCTGGCGATGACATTCTGCAGACACTCTTCAGTGTGAGATGTTAATGCAGCATCATCAGCAAAGAGGAGTTCCCTGATGAGGACTTTCCGTACCTTGGTCTTAGCTCTTAGACGGGCAAGTTTGAACAACCTGCCACCTGAACTTGCGTGGAGGAAAATTCCTTCTTCTGAAGACTTGAACGCATCTGAGAGCAGCAGGGAGAAGTAAATCCCAAACAGTGTAGGTGCGAGAACACAGCCCTGTTTCACACCACTCAGGATAGGAAAGGGGTCTGATGATGCGCCGCTATGCTGAATTGTGCCTTACATATTGTCATGGAATGACGTGATGATACTTAGTAGCTTTGGTGGACATCCGATCTTTTCTTGCAGTCTGAAGAGGCCAAGTCTGCTGACGAGGTCAAAGGCTTTGGTGACATCAATGAAAGCAACGTAGAGGGGCATCTGCTGTTTGCAGCATTTCTCCTGTAGCTGACGAAGGGAGAACAGCATTTCAATGGTCGATCTCTCTGCTCGAAAGCGACACTGTGCCTCCGGGTAGACATGCTAGGTCAGCTTCTGGAGCCTGTTTAAAGCGACACGAGCGAAGACTTTCCCCACTATGCTGAGCAGGCAGATTCCACGGTAGTTGTTGCAATCACCATGGTCACCTTTGTTTTTATAGAGGGTGATGATATTGGCATCGTGCATGTCCTGTGGTATTGTTCCCTCATCCCAGCACAGGCAAAGCAGTTCGTAGAGTGCTGAGAATATAGCAGGCTTAGCACTCTTAATTATTTCATGGGTAATGCCGTCCTACCCAGGGGCTTTTCCGCTGACTAGAGAATCAATGGCATTACTGAGTTCCGATTTTGTTGGCTCTACGTCCAGTCCATCCATGACTGGCAGAGGCTGGGTTGCATTGAAGGCGGTCTCAGTGACTACATTCTCCCTGGAGTACAGTTCTAGGTGGTGCTCAACCCTGCGGTCCCTTTGTTTGCGCTGGTCAGTGATTGTGTCCCCTGATTTAGCTTTGAGGGGGGCGATCCTCTTGATGGTTGGCTTAAAAGCTCTCTTAATGCCATCATACATTCCTCTGATGTTTCCAGTGTCTGAGGCCAGCGGAATATGACTGCGTAGGTGTTGCCAGTAGTCATTTGCGCAGCACCTGGCTGTTCTTTCTGCAGCGCTTCTGACTGTTTTAAGTGCTACGGATTTTTAACTCGCTGGGGGCTTTCTTGTAGTTCAGCAGTGCAATGCGCTTAGCGGCTAAGACAGGTTCCAGCTCTTCAAAGTGAGATTGAAACCAGTCTGCATTCTGCTTCTCGTGTTCGCCATAGGTGATCATAGCTGACTCATAGATGGCTTCTCTGATGTGGGCCCAATTGGTCTCTGCATCCCCAGTGGGAGTGTTTTACAGGGCTTTTTCAAGTGAATTTAGAAATCTTTTTAACAGTTGTGGATATTAAATTCTGCTCGTGTTGATGTATGGGTGGCCCTTCTGCTTAGAGTAATGCATCTTCTTTGGTTTGACTCTAACTTTGCTGCACACCAGGGAGTGGTCGGTGTCGCAGTGTGCACTGTGGAAGCGGCGTTTGGTTTGAACGCTGTTTAAAGAGGCTCACCTTGTGACGATGAGGTCCAGCTGGTGCCAACGACGTGATCTTGGGTGCCTGCAAGAAATTTGGTGACAGGGTTTATTGTGAAAGAACGAGTTGATGATGCAGAGGTTATGATAGGTACACAACTCAAGCAGTTTCTGTCCATTCGCATTCATCCTTCCAATGCCATAGCGCTCAAGGCAGGAGGGCCATGAGTCATGGTCAGCCCCTGCCCTGGCATTAAAGTCCCCCAGCAGGAACAGATGTTCGGTATTGGCAATGCTACTAATACTATTATGGAGTTCCTCGTAGAACTGGTCTTTCGCTTCAGGTGGGGAGCTGTGTGTTGGAGCATAGATGCTGAGTAGGTGTACTGGAACAGAGACCGTGAGCAGTTGGATGGACAGTATGCGTTCTGAACCATTTGAAGGTCGCTCTATCATGCTGAGCAAAGAGTTTCTGATGGCGAAGCCCACTCCATCACGTCTTGGTTCTTCAGGGTCCCTACCCTGTCAGTAGAAAGAGTAGTCTTGCTGTCTTAGAGATCCACTCGCAGGGAGGCGTGTCTCCTGAAGTGCTGCAATTAAATTATTGTATTTGCAGATGCTTTGTCGTGAATCTAAGTTTGTTTGAGTTAAAGGAATGAAGATGGTAAACAGCACAGTTCTATTAACTACAAGTAAAGATTAAATGGAGAATGAGTGTGAAAATGTGTTTTAAAATGTTTTGAACTTCTGTTTTCATACATTGTAATGACAATTCTTCAAATAATTTGTTTTCATTTCCCCAAGGTTGGAATTGTTACGTAGGAGCTTCCATTGTCCTTTCTAAAGTATGTTTTAAGAAATTATCGTTGGATTGTGGACACTTGACTCATCTGGAAACTTGAGGAGGCTGAACGTTGTGGTTGTTCTTTTTTAAGGATGGTCAACAGACGGTTCCTGTTTTTAGCAAGTAAACAAGTACTGGAAAGCATCTTATTTCCAGTAAACACTGCAGGGTAGTGTTCTGACCTGAAAGGATGTTTGCAAAGGAATAACAAGTTAAGTTTTATAGATGTCATGCGTCTTACTCCTGAAGAGATTTACTTTCATTTTGAACTGCTAAAAAAATCCAGATGGTGTTTGGCCTGAACAAAACAGAGAGGAGGAGTTGCTCTGTGCCTGCCAGGAGAAGAAAGCTGATCTCTTTCCCTCTTTGAAGAATCCATGCACCTTTCATGAATTCCTGCATCAAGTCGTACTGCTGGCTCCTGTATATTACGAGATCCTGCATGATTGAAGAAACCGTGCATCTTTGGAGGAACTTTGCATTGAATGTATGATAACAGAAACATTTTTTTGCTACTGATGTAAGCCCTAGTGAAGCCTTCTGTGCTGAGTCTCTTTGAAAGTCTTTCCAAACGGATCATCAAGTTTGCCTGGGAAGAGCTGTTCTAAGAAGAACCCATCAGCTACCGTCAATTTACCTTTGGGATATCTCGCCGAAACTATGGACGTCCATACTTTCTTTTCAGTCTCAGTGTTTTTTCAATCCTTCTATGTCTTTGTAACAACAGTAAACAATAATCACCTCTTTATTTTTTCCATTTTAACGGTCTGCATGTGGGTGTCTGTGCGTGTGGGCTAGGATAAATAAGGGGCTTTAATATTTCGATTTGTGCCTATGTGGACTTCATTATTGGTTTAAACGTTGTTAAAATAAACCGATATCTGTTTTTTTTAATTAAAGAAAATTGGTCGGTGGGCGTTATTCTGGTGAAAAGTGGAGTAAATGATTGATTGCTTCAGTATGTGGTAAAATTTAAATATATCTTGTGACCTGTGGAGAAACGGGACTGCCTGAACAGTACACTCCTCCCGCCTTGGCTGAAACTGTACATCCATCCATCCATCTATCTATCGATCTATCTATCTATCTATCTATCTATCTATCTATCTATCTATCTATCTATCTATCTATCTATCCAGCTACCTATCTATTACAGTATCTGTATCAGTTTATTCCCAACTTCTATCTATATTTCTATCTCTATATATCTACCTGTCTATTTATCGATCGATATCTGTATTTACCTACCTATTGATCTCTCTATCCATCCATCTCCATGCATCTACCTATCCAACCAACTATTATATTTGTATATTTCTAAGCATCGATATACATATACTCACAAAGCCATTGAAGTTGTTGCCTCCCAAATCTGTTACAATCTTCACAAGAACTCCATGTTCTATCCCTCTAAACACATTTCTACTCCTGCACAGTACTGAAGTGGCACTTATGAAAGTCGCAAATGATAGTCTATGTGACCGTGACAAAGGTAGACTTTCCCTCTACGCCCTTCCAGACCTGTCTGCAACCTTTGACGCAGTTGACCATTCCATTCTCA
The DNA here is from genome assembly GCF_036365525.1 of Heterodontus francisci. Taxonomy (NCBI): domain Eukaryota; kingdom Metazoa; phylum Chordata; class Chondrichthyes; order Heterodontiformes; family Heterodontidae; genus Heterodontus; species Heterodontus francisci. Next base: position 15,469,574 of record NC_090409.1, on the reverse strand, counting down.
TCCAAATCCTCCCCACTGCCGTCTAGCTGGCTGGGTCTGCTCTCCCCGGTTCCCTTCTTATCTATATAATCATAGCCAAGGAGTCACTTGCAATTGCAACTTGCAATTGTCTCTGTTCAACCCTGCCACCATCACCCACCACCCCGCCTCACCCTTCCCACTCCCAAGTCTATCCCGCAAAATATCTATCCTTGGCCTTTGTTATTTATCAGCTAAATGCTGGCCTATCATTCGAAAGCACAGATTTGTTTTAATGTCTGCTTGTTACACTCACTTCTACCTCGCCACCGCTTCTCTCAAGTCCTCCACTGTTGCTGAATTATCAGGTTGAGCATCCGACATCTCGATGAGGAAAAATGTTCTCCAATTGGATACTGGAAAGACTGAAGCCACTGATTTCAGTTCCCAGTCCAACAACTTTCCATAGCGAACGATTCCATTCCCATCCTTGGCAAGAGTCTGAGTTTAAGTCAGTCTGTTTGCAATCTTGGTGTTACTTTTGACACTGAAATGCTTTTCCAACCTCTGGTTGTGCCTTCTCGAAAGCACCTATGTACACGTCGTCACGATTGTCTTATATTATGCCTGTATCAGTTCATCTGATGCTGAAAACCTCATTCCTGTCTTCGTGCCGTCGAGACTTGAACATTCCAACACAATCCTGGCTGGTCTCCCACATTATGCACTGTGTAGAGTTAAGGCAATTCAAAAGTCTGATTTCCGTGCCCTAACGGACTCCAAGTCCCATTTCCTTAATACCCATGTACCTGCTGACCTGCAGTGTCTCTGGGTCAAGCAGCGTCTTGATTGTAACGCTCATATATTTGTTCTCAAATCTCTCCATGATCTGGCCCCTGCCCATCTCTGTATTCGCCTACACCCACACAACCCTCCAAGATATCTGTGCTATTACAATGCTGACCTCTTGTGCATCACATATTTGAGTTGCTGTACCATTGATGGTCACACCTACTTTTGCCCATGCTCCGAGCTCTGGAAGATCTTGCATACACACCTCCGCCTCGACACCTCGCTTTCCACCTTTAAGAAACTCCTTAAAACCCACCTCATTGATCACTATTTGTCACCTGACCTATTATGTCCTGCTGTGGATCGCTTTCATGCTTTGTTTGATAATGCTTCAAAAAAGCGAATTTGAACGTTTTTATTTCATTAAAGGCACTAAACAAATATATGCTGTTGTGGTTATACACGTATCGATGAAGCTCTCTATCGAATCCATCTATCCAGGTATCTTTCATTGGTCGATGTATCTCAGTTTCTATCTGACATTGTTCCATCTATATCAGTATTTATTATCTGTCTCTCAAGCCATATCTCTCTCGGTTTATTTATTTATTGTTTGCTTTCTTTATTGCTTGCTTTATTGTGTTATTCTTTCTTTCTTGATTTCTTTCCTTCTATCTATCTAACTAACTCTATCTCAGTACTTACCTTTCTGCCAATATAGCGGCAGTCTGTCTATCTATCTATCTATCTATCTATCTATCTATCTATCTATCTATCTATCTATCTCCCTATCCATCTATTTGCAATGTATCCCTCCATCTATCCACCTATCTAGCTGCCTGTCAATCCATGTATCCCTCTCTCTGCCTATCTAACCTTTTATATGCCACCTATCTATCCATCGTTTTGCAAATCTATCATCTAGCAATTTTTCTTTCTAATTAGTTGCCTGTCGGTCTATCATTCTAACCATCTAGCTATAACACCTTCTACATATATATCTATCAGCCTAACCATCCATATATCATTCATATATTGATCTGTTCATCTATCTATCGATCTACCAAAAGACCAATCACTCTAAGTCTCTCATTCTTTCACTAACCAAGTCTCTGCAGCTCTCCCCATGTTTCTTTCTCTTTAGCTACCTTTCTGTCTATATGTCTATCTATCTCAGTATCTGCCTTTCCGTACAAATTAACTAATGATGCTCCTAACCCACATCAAGCCTACAAGGTACAATATGACATACTGTCCTTCCAAATATCCCATTCTCACTCTTCCCCACAGACTGGATATCTCCCGGATTATAATCGGGCATTTATTTTCTATTTATAATATGATGTTGTGGAGGCGGAGTGTGAACAGCTCTGAGTAGGTTTCTTGTAATAATCTCGGATGCATAAAATGCTACAGAACTGAAGGACGATATTTGTTCCATCGTGTCTGTGTCGGCTCTTTCAAGAAGCAAATCAGTTATTCCCCCATATCTCTCTGTAACCTTCGCCAGCAAATAAACTCATTTTGCATCTAGCTATTTTGCCAAAAAGTTTAAATCTACGCGTCAGATTATCAAAACTTAAGTCTTTGAAAACAGTCTTTCTTTATTTACTCTAAACTCTTCATTATTTAAAATATCACTAGTAAATCATCTCTCAGCCTTCTTTGCTCTAAGAGCACCCCCAGCTTTTCCAGTCCACCCAAGTGAGTCTAATCTCTCTTCACTGGAACAATATAGTTCTTGCAGCACTCAGGTTTTTTTTGGCAATGTTGTTCCTCTATCTCCTTCCCTTTATTTAATTGCCTATGAAATACACAACATCTCATAATAGTTGTTTTATTGTTTCTTAACTGGAACAAAACAGATCGTGTCTGTAAACTCTCAATGACATTTTCTCTTCTTGGCAGAGCAATATTTCATTAAACAAAACTAATCTGCATTTACTCCTCATTTATTTTCATCCCTTCCTATATTGTCTGAATAGCTTGTATACGGGATGTTAATCATCCCATTCTCCCCATTTTGGAGCCATGTTCAGACATCAACACACATCATATGCTGACATGGCTATTTGTGTCTGTATCTGAAGAAGCTAATTAACCACATTATCTGAATGTAGGAAAACAACTGCAACCCGAACCTGCACTTACTTGCATTTTCTTTGATTTCCACCTAATTTAGTGTTGTATCAAATGCCGTCTCACCCAGTCCTGTGTATACATTGATCCTACTTTTAAATGCTATATTTTTGGCCCGAAACCCCTGATGAATTGATTTCAACTTTCGTGCACTGCACCAGTCAACATGTCTGGGACGATATTGGCCCCACTTCTCTTCAGGTTCAACAGGCTGAAAACATCCATCTTGTCTCACAGCTGGTCCCAATGTCGCAGGATTCTGAAATCCTTCATGCTGCATCATGTCTCCAGCCACGCAGTCATTGCCACATTCTCCTATTTCTGCTCCATCCAGAGCTTGGCGCTGGGAGTAACCCAGTGATTACTGCTCTTGCAATCCTACTTCTTACTTCCCTCCCTCGCTCTGTAAACTCTGACTACAGGACCTCTACACTCTTCCTCACTTTGTCATTGGTTCTGATACAGAAAATAAAACACTTCGAGTTCTATCCCTTCCTCCCGCTGAATGTTTTGTACACTGTTCATGACATCTCTTACCCCGGAACCAGGGAGATGAGTAGCAAACGGGATTCAGTTCTTAGTCTTTACTGAGGATATATATATATATATATATATATATATTATTTGATCTTCAGTTTTCTATACTTTTCACTGCAACCTTGGTTTAAAATTTATCTGCAGAATTCAGAGGTAGCAAGGGTAAAGTGTTATGTTCCTCCATTATGGACTATGCGTTAAAGGTGTATGTATCACAATAAATAATGTGAAGCTGAGTAATTTGCTGTAAACTGCTCAGTGGCTCCCTTTTACTGTTGATTTCTATTTTGCAGCTAATCTGTTGACAATTATTATCCTGTTTCGGGGAAAATGTGGTCTCTCCAAATGTGTGACTCGCTACCTGAAGGTAATGGCAGCAGCGGATCTACAGCCCATTATCACTGATGTAGTACTTTATCGGATTAATGATTATTATTTAGCAACTAGCTTCCTGTTCATCACCCCTGTGTGCGCTTTCCAAAATGCATTAAGACATGCTGCCAAAGATATTTCGGTTTGGGTGACAGTCGCTTTCACTTTTGACCGCTTTGTAACCATTTGTTGCCAGAACCTGAGGACTAAATACTTCACTGAGAACACTGCCTCTGCGGTTATTGGAACAATATGTCTGTTGTTCTGTTTGAAAAACATCCCCTGGCACTTTACCATAAAGCCCTGCGTTACAATTAACAACATACCTTGGCACTGTAATACAAAACTAGATTACTATACTGTCATTGCATGTGTCGCATTTAGTTGGATTCACCGCTGCCTCAACCCCTTGCTCCCAATAGTTCTGATATTGCTGCTCAATATTTTGACCGTAGTACACATTTTGGGAGTAAGTAGAGTCCGCATAAGTCTGAGGGTCATCAAGAATAAAGTAAATCAAAATGATCCGGAGATGAAGAAGCGAAGGAAATGCATCATTTTACTCTTTGCTATATCAGGAAACTTCATAATGCTATGGATGTTATACGGGATCATTTTCTTATTAATCCAAATTACAAACAATTATTATTCAACAGGTTTGAGTGATCCGATGTTAATTGCAGATCAAACCAGTTACATGCTCCTGCTTTTGTGTTGCTGCACAAACACATGCATTTATGCTGTGACAGTGACTAAATTCAAAGAGGAGATGAAGAATGCATTGACATATACCCCAAAATTAATACTTAAATTGGTTAAACGAGGACAATGACGACAAAATATCTAGAAATTGAATTGTATTCCATCTCTGATCCCATAATTTTCTCCATGATTCATTACTACTGAGTGCTTCCAGGAACAGTAACTGACAATATCAGACAAAGAAAATATGTGCAAAATAAAGTGATGATTCTGAAATATTCCATTGTTTGCCAGTCTCTCACCCTCTGACTTCCACTGGGTACAGATTTAAAGGATCCTTTTTCAATATCAGTAAAGATATAATTATTTATTCACATCCCGGAGAGAGATCGGTTTCATTGGATGATCTGCTTTCCGACAAATGATGGCTTGCGCTCCCGTAAATCCGAAATTTCCCTTGAAGTATGAGGTTTATTCAGAATCCGTGGTATTGTCTTCACTGTATAAACATGTCCCATCAGCAATCTATTTCCACACTTCATTGTCTGAAAATACGCAATCAGCAGTCCACGCCCACACATCACTGCCTGCATATGTCCCAACAGCAATCTATTGCCACAGTTCACTGTCTCCACATGTCATAGCAGAAATTTGTTTCCAGACTTCACTGCCTAAGCATGATTGTTCAACAGCTCGTTCCCTGCCCACAATGTCTATCAATGGTTGTACAACATCCTGTTTTCAGCCCTAAGTGTCTGCGATGTCCAGTCAGCAGCCTGTTTCCAGCCCTCACTGTCTAACGATATCTCTTCAGCAGCCTGGTTCCAGCCCTCATTGTCTATCGATGCCACATCAGCATCCTGTTTCCTATACACACTGCCTCATAATGTACAGTTATTAGTCAGCTCACGGCCCTCGCAATCTAACGATGTCGATTCAGCAGCCTGTTCCCGGCCCTCACTGTCTGACGATGTCTGTTCAGTCGCCTATTCCCAGCGATGTATAGTGAGTAGCCTGTTTGCACATATCACTGCCGAGCGATCTCTGGTGAGCAGCCTACTATTGCGGCACAGTGGCGCAGTGGTTAGCACCGCAGCCTCACAGCTCCAGGGACCCGGGTTCGATTCCAGGTACTGCCTGTGTGGAGTTTGCAAGTTCTCCCTGTGTCTGCGTGGGTTTTCTCCGGGTGCTCCGGTTTCCTCCCACAAGCCAAAAGACTTGCAGGTTGATAGGTAAATTGGCCATTATAAATTGTCACTAGTATAGGTAGGTGGTAGGGAAATATAGGGACAGGTGGGGATGTTTGGTAGGAATATGGGATTAGTGTAGGATTAGTATAAATGGGTGGTTGATGTTCGGCACAGACTCGGTGGGCCGAAAGGCCTGTTTCAGTGCTGTATCTCTAATCTAATCTAATCTACTTCCAGCCCTTACTATATAACGATGTCGGTCTAGCCACCTATCCTCAGTCCTCACTGCCAAGCAATGTCTGGTGAGCAGCCTGTTTCCAGCTCTCACTGCCCAGAGATGTCCAGCATGCGGTATGTTTCTAGCCCTCACTGTCTAACGATGTCTGTTCAACTGTCAGTCTTAAGCACTCACTGTTAAACGACATATAGTCAGTAGTATTTTCCCATCCCTCAGTATTTCTCAATCACTTTTCAGCAGACGGTTTCCAACTCTCACTGCCCATCCATGTCATGAGAGCATTTTTTTTCTTTTAATTCTTTCATGGGAAGTGGTCTCTTGTAAGACCGGCATTTGTTGCTCATCTCGAATTGCCCTTAAGAAGGGTGTGGTGAAAGCTAAGTGGCTTATTAGGTCAGCCTCAGTGGACATGTATTAATGGGAGTATCTGGCATTGAATTATAGTATTAACTGTGTGTCACTAACTCGAATCAACAAGCTGGCTCTCTTTTTTGAAATCATTGTTCTGATGGATGATCCCTCAGCTCAATGAGCCTGTTCCTGTGTTTAACTGCTGCAATATGGGGCTGCTGGAAAAAAAATACTGTTGATTGAAAACGTTTAGTAATGAGTGCATCAATTGAAATGTATTGATATTGCTCTGTTTTCCATGGAACAGCTTCAACAGAGCATAGAACATAGAACATGACAGCACAGTACATGCCCTTCGGCCCTCGATGTTGCGCCGACCTGTGAAACCATCTGACCTACACTATTCCATTTTCATCCATATGTCTATCCAATGAGTCTACTACTGTTGCAGGCAGGGCGTTCCACGCCCCTACTACTCTCTGAGTAAAGAAACTATCTCTGACATCTGTCCTATATCTATCACCCCTCAATTTAAAGCTATGTCCCCTCGTGTTTGCCAGCACCATCCGAGGAAAAAGACTCTCACTATCCACCCTAAATAATCCTCTGATTATCTCATATTTCTCTATTACGTCACCTCTCCTCCTCCTTCACTCTAACGAAAACAACCTCAAGTCCCTCAGCCTTTCCTCGCAAGACCTTCCCTCCATACCAGGCAACATCCCAGTAAATCTCCTCTGCACCCTTTCCAAAGCTTCCACATCCTTCCTATAATGCGGTGACCAGAACTGCACGCAATACTCCAGGTGCGGCCGCACCTGAGTTTTGTACAGCTGCAGCATGACCTCGAGGCTCCGAAACTCGATCCCCCTACTAATAAAAGCTAACACACCATATGCCTTCTTAACAGCCCTATTAACCTGGGTAGCAACTTTCAGGGATTTATTTACCTGGACACCAAGATCTCTCTGTTCATCTACACTACCAAGAATCTTCCCATTAGCCCAGTACTCTGCATTCCTCTTCCTCCTTCCAAAGTGAATCACCTCACACTTTTCAGCATTAAACTCCATTTGCCATCTCTCAGCCCAGCTCTGCAGCCTATCTATGTCCCTCTGTAACCTATAACATCCTTCGGCACTATCCACAACTCCACCAACCTTCGTGTCATCTGCAAATTTACTAACCCACCCTTCTACACCCTCATCCAGGTCATTTATAAAAATGACAAACAGCAGTGGCCCCAAAACAGATCCTTGCGGTACACCACTAGTAACTAAACTCCAGGATGAACATTTGCCATCAACCACCACCCTCGGTCTTGTTTCAGCTGGCCAATTTCTGATCCAAAGCACTAAATCACCTTCAATCCCACACTTCCGTATTTTCTGCAATAGCCTACCGTGGGGAGCCTTATCAAACGCCTTACTGAAATCCATATACACCCCATCCACGGCTTTACCGTCATCCACCTGTTTGGTCACCTTCTCGAAAAACTCAATAAGGTTTGTGAGGCATGACCTACACTTCACAAAACCGTGCTGACTATCGCTAATGAACTTATTCTTTTCAAGATGATTATAAATCCTATCTCTTATAACTGACCCATACACATTAAATAGCCCAGTTACAGATACTGCCAGTGGTACATTTCCACTGGGGTCAGGTGTTCCTTTCCGATTAGCTTTCCATACTCATTACAATTCTACACTGACTCTCTCTTGGCATTTCATCGTGGGCAAAGATTTTGGGAAGGTGATAGTCATCGGTTGGTGGTTCGTAAGGACTATCCGTGAATGGAAGATTATTCCATAGCGGGTACAAGTGAATGTGTATTGCTGAAGGGAAGGGGGAAATTGGATATTTCCTTCTCTGCCGTTTCACTTTCATAATGAGGCTTCGATCAGTCTCAAAGGTGTCTGTAGCCCTCTTGATGTAGGATCGCCAGGTATCACGATATATGGCCTGTGATTGTTTCTTTTTATTCTTTCATGTGATGTGGGCGTCGTAGGCCAGGGCAGCATTTATTGCCCATCCCTAATTGCCCTTGAACTGAGTGGCTTGCTAGGCCATTTCGAGGGCATGTAAGAGTCAACCACATTGCTGTAGATCTGGAGTCATATGTAGGCCAGACCAGGTAAGGACAGCAGATTTCCTTCCCTAAAGGACATTAGTGAACCAGATGGGATTTTACAACAATCGACAATGATTTCATGGCCTTCATTACACTAGCTTTAAATTCCATATTTTATTAATTGAATTCAAATTCCACCTTCTGCTGTGTTGGGATTCGAGCCCATGTCCCCAGAGCAATCCGGGTTACTAGTCCAGTGACAATACCAGTATGCCACCGCCTCCTTCCCACTGGCAATGGTCGATGTGGTACACAGAGAGGGACATATTCAGGGAGCCCTTCAAACGTTTACATGGGTTATCTTTGTTCCTTTTACCCGTGGTTAGCTCTCCATGCAACACGATTTGGGCAGGCGACTGTTGCCCATCCAGGCAATGTGTCCACACAAAGCAGTTGTGGCTGCAGGAGGACGACCTCGATTCTGGTGATGTTGACAGTTTCTAGGAATACAGACATACAGGTTGGCGATATAGGACCCACGATTCGGGGCCATACAGAAGGGAGGTGATGACTATGTCTTTGCACAATTTGAGTTTGGTCTGTGTTCTGAGGTTATGGTTACTCCAAACACTTTGTTACAGTCCACCGAATGTTCTGTTTGCTTTTGAAAGCCTAATGTCCACTTCCTTGACCATGGAGGTATCAAACGAAGTGACGCTCCCCAAATAAGTAAATTGCTTTACGCCATTCAGCTTTGTACACTGACTAATGCTCACATTGATATCTTCAGCCTGTTAGTTGCATTTACTGAGATCTAATTCCACTATATCAGTCATATTTTCAAACCAGAAACAATCTCACACACATATTAACACAAATTCAATGGCTTTAGAACTTACCAGGAACGCTAATGATGACAAGGATCAAATAATATATTTTCTCGATACTGTAACATTTTATATACATTTTCAGTGTGAGGTGAGCTGTCCTTTCATGCTTGCAGACAACCTCTCTGTATTCAGCTCTGAAGCGTTACATTCCTAGATCCTGTGATTTATACCCTTTGGGATGGCCCCATGGATATTGAGGTTGCCACACTGCTCACGTTTTTGAAAGTGAGCATACATATTACGTCAACACGTTAAGTCAGTGTTGTGTTAAAATATAGTGATGTCTGAGATTGAATTGGAAGCTCCAAAGACTGGACAATTCTAATCCCATTAATTAACTAATGGAAATTAGTTGCGGCATTCACCCAGCAATGAGGTTGTGCTTTCAAACACCATCAATCGCAATTTTAGTTTTCAAGTTGTTTCAAAGTTATCTTTCACTCTTTTGTGACCATTCAGTAATTAAATTCCAAATGTGACAGTGCCTCTCTCAGAGATGTTCGACAGCACTCTGGGACGTGGCTGCCTTCTTTAACTGTGGACATTCAGTTTGGCGATTAACTTAGGTTATATGTGATTATTCATTGCAGAATTCAACTAATACAGCATCTGAAATGCAATAGCATTAACTGATACAGCATTGCAATCTATTGCACCACTGCAAAGTCATGCAAAACGTTAAACCAACAGAAAACCTCAAATAATACAGCTGCTACAACTGATGCACACTCTCCAAATAATATAGCCCCAAAACTGATGCAGACCCTGAAACCGATATATAACCTTCAACTCATACAGCGGCCTAATCTGATACAACAACATCCAATAAATGCAATCCATCCAACTGACACAGCTTCTCAGATAGATATAGAGCCTCCAACGAACACAGACCCTCCATGCGACACAGCTACGCCAACCAATGTTACATACAGAGTTGTATTTCCCCTTGAGGCAGTACAAAAAAAACACAGACATAACTCAGGATACTTGCCTTAACAAAATGATATCGCTGATCAGGTGACTGTATAATGGGGACCATTAGATCAGCAGGTAACATCGGTCACATAGCAAAATCATGAACGAGCTCACATACAGATTTATAGAACATAAATTGTATTAGTCAATTGCCAGGACCACCAATTATGGCAAGGATCAGGTAATATATATTCATAACACGATAAATTGTTGCATACATTTTCTGTGTGAAATGATCTGTCCCTTCGCAGGCAATGTCTCTGACAAACAGTCAAACTGATGCAGCCCTTCTGACCAAAGCAGTATCTCAAACTAATGCAATAACTCAAAATAATAGGTCATGTGATATAATGCAGTCCTCAGACTAGCCCTCAAATTAATACGCCCCTCAAACTAATAAAGCAACTAAAATTAATATCATAACTCAAACTAATAAAGCTACTCAAACTAATACAGACCCTCAAACTAATACAGCAACTCAAACTAATAAAGCAACTCAAACTGATAAAGCAACTCAAACTAATAAAGCAACTCAAACTGATAAAGCAGCTCAAACTAATAAAGCTCCTCACAATAATACAGCTCCTCAAACTAAAACAATTCCTCAAACTAATACAGTTCCTCAAACTAATACAGCTCCTCAAACTAATACAGTTCCTCAAACTAAGACAGCTACTCAAACTAATACAGCTCCTCGAACTAAGACAGCTACTCAAACGAAGCCAGCTCCTCAAACTAATACAGCTCCTCAAACTAATACAGCTCCTCAAACTAATACAGTTCCTCAAACTAATACAGCTCCTCAAACTAATACAGCTCCTCGAACTAAGACAGCTACTCAAACTAATACAGCTCCTCGAACTGAGACAGCTACTCAAACGAAGCCAGCTCCTCAAACTAATACAGCTCCTCAAACTAATACAGCTCCTCGAACTGAAACAGCTACTCAAACGAAGCCAGCTCCTCAAACTAATACAGCTCCTCAAACTAATAAAGCAACTCAAACTAATAAAGCAACTCACACTAATAAAGCAACTCACAATCATAAAGCAACTCACACTAATAAAGCAACCCAAACTAATACAGCTCCTCAAACTAATAAAGCAACTCCAAATAAAAGCAACTCAAACTAATAAAGCAAATCAAACTAATGAAGCAAGTCAAAATAATAAAGCAAGTCAAACTAAAAAAGCAAATCAAACTAAGAAAGCAACTCAAACTAAGAAAGCAAATCAAACTAATAAAGCAACTCAAACTAATAAGGCAACTCAAACTAATAAGGCAACTCAAAGTAATAAAGCAAATCAAACTAATAAAGCAATTCAAACTAATAAAGCAACTCAACCTAATAAGGCAACTCAAACTAATAAGGCAACTCAAAGTAATAAAGCAAATCAAACTAATAAAGCAACTCAAACTAATAAAGCAATTCAAACTAATAAAGCAACTCAACCTAATAAGGCAACTCAAACTAATAAGGCAACTCAAACTAATAAGGCAACTCAAAGTAATAAAGCAAATCAAACTAATACATCAACTCAAACTAATAAAGCAACTCAAACTAATATAGCCCCTCAAACAAGTAAATCAACTCAAACACAGTGGCGCAGTGGTTAGCACCGCAGCCTCACAGCTCCAACGACCCGGGTTCAATTCTGGGTACTGTCTGTGTGGAGTTTGCAAGTGCTCCCTGTGACCACGTGGGTTTCCGCCCGGCGCTCCAGTTTCCTCCCACAGCCAAAGGACTTGCAGATTGATCGGTAAATTGGACATTATAAATTGCCCCTAGTATTGGTAGGTGGTAGGGGAATATAGGGACAGGTGAGGATGTGGTAGGAATATGGGATTAGTGTAGGATTAGTATAAATGGGTGGTTAATGCTCAGCACAGACTCGGTGGGCCTGAAGTCCTGTTTCAGTGCTGTATCTCTAAATCTAAAATCTAAAAACTCAAACTAATAAAGCAACTCCAGCTGATAAAGCAACTCAAACTAATACAGCCCCTGCAAATAATAAAGCAACTCAAGCTAATAAAGCCCCTCAAACTAATAAAGCAACTCAAGCTAATAAAGCCCCTCAAACTATTAAAGCAACTCAAACGAATAACGCAACTCAAACTAATAAACAAATAATGCTAATAAACAACTCAAACTAATACAGCCCCTCAAACTAATACAGCCCCTCAAACTAATACAGTCCCTCAAACTAATAAAGCAAGTCAAATTAATGCAGCCCCTCTAACTAATAAAGCAACTCAAATTACTACCACCCTCAACCTAATACAGCCCCTCAAACTAATAAAGCAACTCGGACTAATACAGATCCTCAAACTAATAAAGCAACTCAGACTAATACCGGCCCTCCAATCAATAAAGCAACTCAAACTAATAAAGCAACACAAACTAATACAGCCCCTCAAATTATTGCAAGACCCTAAACTATTATAGCGCAGAAATATCGAATCATTGAAATCTAGGGCACAGGGGAAGGCCATTTAAACAATTGTGTGATTGCTGTTTGAAAGGTGTTATCTTGCCTAATCCCACTTTTCAGCCCTTGGTCCGGAGCCCTGCAGGTTACTGCACTTTAGGAGCATAATTGTATTTTTGCGATGACGGTTTCTGTATCTTTTCCCCAGTCCCACACCACACTGTTCTCAACTCCTCTCTAATCATTCAACCAAAAATATTAAGTCTATGTCAATTCCTTATTGATTTCGCTGATTAGGGAAATAAGGGTTCCTATTGACTCCTTCTGGCGCCCGAATAACTTTAAATACCTGGATTATATCCACTGTTCCAAAGACAGTACCCCCAGTCTATCGAAACATTCTTCATCACTATAATTCTCCAGTCGCGGAAAATCCTGTTCAAATCTCCGCTGTACCCTCTCTAGTGTCTTCTATGATGCGACCAGGTGAGGAAGGGGTCTCAGGCTCCCCTTTCACCCCTTCTATGGTTTGACGCAACAGTGTTTATTCTTTTGACACCGTGATTTAGCATATCAACTCAGTGAGAACTTGCTCGCTGTCCATTGAATATAATTACACACGAACAAATCAGACAAGAAAGATGCAAGTATATTCACCTTTTCTAACCCAGTTACAATTATTAAAAGACATGACACATCCACGCTCACATTCATATAAGCATCACACGGAAACATGTCGATACAGAGGGGACGAATCAGAGTTGAGAGGTTGGAGTAGAGTCATTAATAAAAGTTGAACTTAAATATGGAGGTATAGTCTCAGTACCCTTAGTTGAAATTGAAGACTTGAAGTCCTCGTTGAGCCATGTGCACCACTCAGGCTTATTTCTCTGGTTGCGGAAGGCCGAAGAGAGGCTTTAACCATACTCTTTAGCTGACTGTAAGGATCTGTAGTGTTGAGGGTAAGCTGCAGCGAAGGCACCCCTGGGAATTTTCTGAAGTGGGAGAGAGCGAGAGAGGTGCTTCCGTCCTTCGAGTTCTGTTCCTGTCTTTCTGAGGCACGATTCACGCACGCAGAGTTACATGTCATGTGACCCCACCCCCCCAACTTCGCCCCCCCCCCCCTCTTCATTTGAAAAAGAAGTTTGCGGAAGTTTTTTTTCAAAATTCAAAGTTCTGTCAAGCTGTGCAAACACTCGGTGGGGGGTGTGGGGCGTTGGGGGTGTGGGGCGGAGGTGGGAGCGAGAGGGGTGTAGCGCAGGGGGCATGGTGGGTTGGCTCTTTCACAGTCAATGGGTGTCGATGGGCTTTGATGACCAACATTGACGAAAACATTCCAGGTAATTTAATTAAAGAGCACCCGCATTGTTCTTGCTGGACAGGGCAATCACATTTGTCTCCAATCGCCCTTTGGCGTTTCATGTGCAAATTTCTGTGCGGCCATCTTGGCTGCTCTCTTCTGTTTTATTTTATGTTATTTGGAACAAGTTCAGTAAGAGTCTCAGGCAAAGTTCCAAGTGACAAAATTAATATTGTCCATTTCGCATGTGGGATTTCTGCCACACCTGCAATTTGGTGACCAAAACAGTATGCAGTACTCTAGCGGTGGTCTCGACTGTTCAGCACAAAATGGCCATAAATGGTGGGCAAAGTGTAAGCGAACAGATTGTAAACTTTGGGAACTGGGTGCGTAAAATTTCGGTGCAGTGGGGAAATCTGCTCTTTTGTTAAAAAAAAAAACTTTGTCATCATTTTTTGTGTTGCTTGATATTTTGTGTTGAACTTGAGGCAGTAATTTTGAGATGGAAAAACTTGCATTACTATAGCACGTTGCACAGTACACTGAGCGAAATGTAGTCACGTTATAACGTAGGAAGTAGGGTAGCCAATTTACACCCAGTAAATTCCCACCAAGAGAAATGTGATAATGATTGACAGATAAGGAGATTTGTTGGGTCTGGACGAGATTACAGAGGTAGGGAAGCTTGTAGGAGCTAGAGGAAGTAACAGAGAGGAGGGGTTCCCGTGACTGGAGGAGACGACAGTGATCAGGAGGGTTTTTTGGTCTGCACAAATTTGCGGAGATAGGGAAGGTTTTATTGGTTGGAGGAGGTTACAGAGATCAGGGAAGTTGTCGCGCTGGAGGAGGTTACAGAGATGAAGAGAGGTGTAAGGCTTGGATAAAATTACCGAGATAGGGAGTGCAGGTGAAGCCATTGAATTTTTTGAATAGGTGGGTTAGAATCTTAAAATCAAAATGTGTCAGCACAGTAGCCAATGTAGGTCGCTGAGTGATGGGGTGATGGGTGAACGAGACTTGGTGCAAGTTAAGATAGTGGACAGCTGAGTTTGGATGAGCTGAAGTTTATGTAGATTGGATGCTGGAGACGGACAGGGCAACATTGGAACTGTCGACTCTTGACTTGCCCAAAGGGAATATATAAAATGCAAGAGCAGTTGTTGCCCATGACAGAAGCAGCAAACAGAGGGATGGAGTAATATTTAGACTAAATTCTCTCACACACCTCTGTCCATCTCATCTATCGGGAGCCATTCTTCATTACCCAATGATACAAGAGGTCAAACAGTCAAGATTGCTGTCCAATCACCAGTGGCTTCCAGAAATGATAAGAAGAGTTCTGATTCCCCTGTCAGTGCTGGAAGTTTCATTCCTGATGGTGAATATCTCCGTTTCCTCTACTGTTGGCTTTGTAAGAAGACACAGGTTAGCGAAGCAGTAGGTTATTCGGCCCACCTAATCTGTTCTGATTTTCAAAAAAAACATGGTTCTTGTTCTACCTCACCTCCACCTTCCCACACCATCTAGATATCCATCCATTCCCTCAGAATCCAAAAACCGATCGACCTTATTCTTGAATATAATCAATGACTGAGCATCCACAGTTCTCCGTGGTAGAGAATTCTAAAGATTCACAGCACGCTGATTGATGAAACTCCTCCTCATCCCAGTCTGAAATGGCCGATCCATTGGTCTGACACAATTTCCAGCGGGGGAAAGAGCCTCCCAGCATCACCTTTTCTCTTTTTTCATTCAATCACAGGATGTGGGCATCGCTGGTAAGGCCAGCATTTGTTGCCCATTCCTAATTGCCCCGAGAAAGTGGCGCTGAGCTGCCTTCTTGAACCGCTGCAGTACATGTGGGGTAGGTATACCCACAGTGCTGTTAGGAAGGGAATTCCAGGATTTTGACCCAGCGGCAGTGAAGGAACAGCGATATAGTTCCAAGTCAGGATGGTGTGTCACTTGGAGGGGAACTTGCAGGTGGTGGTGTTCCCACGCATTTTCTGCCTTTGTCCTTCTAGTTTGTAGTGGTCGCAGGTTTGGAAGGTGCTGTCTAAGGAACCTTGGTGCGTTGCTGCAGTGCATCTTGTAGATGGTACACACAGCTGCCACTGTGCGTCAGTGGTGGTGGGAGTGAATGTTTGTATATGGTGTACCAATCAAATGGGCTGCTTTGTCCTGGATGGTGTCGAGCATCTTGAGTGTTGTTGGAGCTGCACCCATCCAGGCAAGTGGGGAGTATTCCATCACACTCCTGACTTGTGCCTTGTAGATGGTGGACAGGCTTTGGGGAGTCAGGAGGTGAGTTACTCGCCGCAGGATTCCTCGCCTCTGACCTGCTCTTGTAGCCATGGTATTTATATGGCTACTGCAGTTCAACTTGTAGACAATGGGAGCCCCTAAGATGTTGATAGTGGTGGATTCAGTGATGGTAATGCCATTGAATGTCAAGGGGAGATGGTTAGATTCTCTCTTGTTGGAGATGCTCATTGCCTGACAGTTGTGTGAAGCGAATGTTTCTTGCCACTTATCAGCCCAAGCCAGGATGTTGTCCAGGTCTTGTTGCATTTCTACATGGACTGCCTCACTATTTGAGGAGTCACGAATGGTGCTGAACATTGTGCAATCATCAGCGAACATCCCCACTTCTGACCTTATGAATTAAGAAATTGATGAAGCAACTGAAGATGGTTGTGATATTTTCGGTCCATTCATCTATAGCATTAATAATGATTGTAAACATTTGAGGCTCCATCAATTATCCCTTAGCAACCGACTCATTACAGTTTGTGATGTTAGAGGATAGCTTCGGCTTTTGCACTTCCCCACAAGTGAAAACATGCTCGGTTGGAATTTGTTGTCCCAACGATGCAGAAAATCTGGCCACCCTGAGAGGGACCCACGCCAATATGTCACTGCAATTCTATGGAGGATGTCAATTAGTATTCTCATAGCGGCCATCCCCAATAACATGGCAGGGGCGGCATTGGTGACACATTCCATGGTGACAACTGATGCAGGAGGAAGCACTGGCACCATTTGGAGAAGGCTGCCAATCCTGCAAACATTTCAACAAAATGCAAGGTTCACCTCCTCCCCATTCCCTGTACAAATACTATCGAGTTCACCCCTTCCTCCCTTCCCTATACAAATACTACAGAGCTGAGCCCTTCAACACCTCGGTGGGCCCAGCCTTCCCTGGATGGGAAAAGGATGGCAATCGAGCACTACATGTTGTGCTGGAGTTCGGGAACTGTTAGTACGATCGCAGTACGTTATATCTAAATTAAAGCAAAGACCGAATTAGCATATGGAAAGCAGGGTCCTATCACAGAGCTGTGGAGGAGCTGCCAGGGCAACCCCGGCGATGCGTTCCCTGGTGGCAGCTGCCACTCCAATTATCTGCTTCGCCCAGACGTAAATGCTGACGACAAGCAAGGTACAAATTCCAGCTGTCTGTCCACATATGCTGCAGCAGAAGCTTCCATAATTTCAAAGACTTCTATTCGATCAATACTCAACCTTTTCTTTTCAAGGGAGGGGGGAATTAGATAGTGTATGTTCACAGGTAGGGGGAATGAGACAGAGTCTGCTCACAGGGAGGGGGAATTAGGCAGGGTCTGTTCACGGGGAGGGGGAATTAGACAGAGTCTGTTCACAGGGAGGGAGAATTAGACAGCGTCTGCTCACATGGAGGGGGGAACTAGATAGTGTCTGCTCACAGGGAGGGGGAATTAGACAGAGTCTGTTCACAGGGAGGGGGGGAATTAGACAGTGTCTGTTCACACGGAGGGGTAGTTAGACAGGGTCTGCTCTCAGGGAGGGGGAATTGGACAGGTCTGTTCACAGGGAGGGGGTTTTAAAAAGGGTCTGTTCACGGGGAGGGGGAATTAGACAGGTCTGTTCACAGGGAGGGGTGAATTAGACAGGTTCTGTTCACACAGAGGGGGAATTAGACAGGGTCTGCTCTCAGGGAGGGAGAATTAGACAGGGTCCGTTCACAGGGAGGGGAATTAGACAGGGTCTGTTCTCAGGGAGGGAGAATTAGACAGGGTCCGTTAACAGGGATGGGGAATTAGACAGGGTCTGTCACAGGGAGGGGTAATTAGACAGGTCTGTTCACAGGGAGGGGGTTTTAAACAGGGTCGGTTCACAGGCAGGGGGAATTAGACAGGATCTGTTTACAGTGAGGGGGAATTAGACAGGGTCTGTTCACAGGGAGGGGGAACAGACGCTTGACTGGTCAGACATATGCATAAGGGAGAAAAGGCCATGCCCTGACACATTCACCCTAAAATGGACTTTTGATTACCAGACGTTGAAGGTGGAGGAGCTCACATTCCAGATTGACTACTAAGATGGCTGAATACACCAACAGATTTGGTCTAATCAGTTTGTCTCCTGACTACCCAGTCTTAAATGGGTCTTAAATTGTAGAAACACGTTTTGAACTTAGTGCCTACAGAAAGCTGTTTGCTCCTGGACTGAGAAGATCCCTCCTGGCTGGCTCGTGCCAGCCTCTCTGTCTGCCTGTTCTCAACTCTTTCTCTTGGATCTCCAAATCAAATGAGGGCACATGAACTCCAATAGAGAAAAGTATCCTAAAGAGAATAAATTTTAAGAAGAATATTTGGCCCCCATGAAAAACAAGATCTATCGACAACCAAGGACTGCACCGTGAGCTCGACGACCCGTAGCCATTACTCACTTCAAATATTACCTCAGCCTTTACCACCTTATTTCTTTTTGTTCTGCTCTTTCCTGTCCCTATCTGCATGTTTGTACTGCATGTGCATGCCAGCTTGAGCGCGTTGTATATCCGTAGGCGTTATACAAATTAGAGTTTTAGTTAAGGTTAATGAAATGTCACTTTGCTTCGTTAAAACTAAGGAAGCCTGTTTGTGTTGGTTTTGTTGTCTTATAATTGGAAAACAGTGAATAAGGAATAAACAAGGGGAAGGTAAAAACACAGTGTGCTTAAAATTAATTCCTTTTACAGTAGACCAGGTGAAGGCTGAAAGGGAACCCTAGACCTCTTTCTCACCTGGTCATAACACCAGGCATATCACTGCCCTCAACTTTACTGGAACTATTAATGCAGAGAAGCACTGCCCGATATTAGCTGAACTTTTAAATGCATATCTTGCATCTGTCTTTACCAAGGAAGATGCAACCCAGGCACTGTTGACAAAACGAGGGATGCCAGACACTAGAGGGGATTAAAATTGGTAAAGAAGATGTATTAGAAGGCTGTCTGAACTTAAAGTGGGTAAAGCAGCAGGGATGGCATCCAAGGAAACTGAGCGAAGTGCGGTTGGAAATCGCACAGGCACTGGACATAAATTTTCAATCTGCCTTCGACTCAGCGGTAGTGTCGGAGAACTGAAGAATTGCAAACCTTGTTCAAAAAATGATGTAAACATAAGCCCAGCAACTACAAGCCAGTCAGTTGAACTCGGTGGTCGGAAAACATCTAGAAAAAAATATTCTG
Source organism: Heterodontus francisci (assembly GCF_036365525.1). Classification (NCBI taxonomy): domain Eukaryota; kingdom Metazoa; phylum Chordata; class Chondrichthyes; order Heterodontiformes; family Heterodontidae; genus Heterodontus; species Heterodontus francisci. The sequence continues at coordinate 15,450,133 of NC_090409.1, read as the reverse complement.
GACAAAATCAGTAGTAACATGGACAAATGTGAGTTCATTAAGGAAATCCAGCATGGATTTCTTAAAGGATAATCGTGGTTAACTTACTTTCTGGAGTTTTTTTTGAGCAGGTAACAGAGAGGGTTGATGAGGCAATGCTATTGATGTGATGTGCATAGACTTTAAAAAGGCGTTTGATACAGTGCCACACAACAGACGTGTGAGTGAACCTGTATATGATGGAATAAAAGGGATGGTAGCAACATAGATAGTTAAACATAGATAGTTAATTGGATACGTGACAGCAAACAAAGAATAGCGGTTAATGAAATAAAAACAAGAAATGCTGGAACCACTCAGCAGGTCTGGCAGCATCTGTGGAAAGAGAAGCAGAGTTAACGTTTCGGGTCAGTGACCCTTCATCGGAACTGTTAGTGGTTAATGGATGTTTTTTCAGGCTGGACGAAGGATTTGGAGCTCCCCAGGGACCAGTGTTGGCATCCTATTTTCCTGATATATATTAATGATCCAGACATTGGTGTACAGGGCTCAATTTCAAATTTTGCAGACGATACGAAACTTTGAAGCATTGCGAACAGTCAGGAGGATAATGCACAGCTACGAAAGAACATGGACAAGTTGGTGGAATGGACAGTCAGGTGGAAAAGGAAATTCAATGCAGAAAAATGTGAGGTGATTCATTTTGGTTGAAAGAGCATGGAGAGGCAATAGACAGGAAACGGCATAATTCTAAAGGGGGTGCAGGAGCAGAGGAACCAAGGCACATAAGTGCATAAATCATTAAAAGTGGCAGAAAGTTTGAGAGAGTAGTTAATAAAGCATACAGTATCCTGAGCTTTACTAATAGGGGCATAAAGTACAAGAGCAAGAAAGTTATGTTGAACGTGTATAAAACATTACTTCAGCCTGAGTTGGAGCATTGCATTCAATTGTGAGCGGTGTGCTTGAGGAAAGACGTGACAGCACGGAAGAGAGTGCAGAATAGGTTCACCAGCATGTTTCCAGGGATGAGGAATTTCAGTTATTAAGGTGGAGTGGAGAAGTTAGGACTATTTTCCTTGGAAAAGAGAAGGCTGAGAGGTAATTTGATAGAGGTATTCCAAGTTATGAGGTGTTTGGAAAGAGTTGATAGAGAGAAAATGTTCCCACTCATGAAAGGATCGGGAACGAGATGCCATAGATTTCAAATATTTGGCAAGAGAACCAAAAGTGACATGAGGAAAATGTATTCACATGCGAGTGGTTAAGGTCTGGTGTGGTGGAGGTAGGTTGAACTGAAGCATTCAAAAGGGAACTAGACAGTTCTCTGAAAAGGAAGAAAATGAAGGGGAATGGGGAGAAGGCAGGGAATGGATCTGAGGGAATTTCTCTTCCAGAGAGTCAGTGCAGACACGATGGGACAAATGGCCTCCTTCTGCGCTGTAACAATTCTGTGATTCTGTGATATTGCAGCATATCCGCCTCTCAGATATGACAACTGTTGCATTAGCACTGCAACTATCAATCAAGATTTCACAAATTCTCTGACTGCACATCCAGGCATATCACTGACTTCACTTTTACTGTAACTGCCCATCCAGATATAACACTAACCTGAATTCTTCTGTAACCACACATGCAGATGTTCCAGTGACATCACCTGTAGCTAACCAAACAGATATATTACTGACATCAGCTTTATTGCACGAAACCATCTGGATATATCACTGACCTTACTTGGGCTCTAACTACCCATCCAAATACATCACTGAACTCATTTCCCTCTAGCTACATCCAGATGTATCACTCCAATCACCGGAACTGGAACTAAAAAATACACATAATCACTGTCCCAACTTGCACATAACCACGCTCAGAGACGTAACACATACTTCATTTGTACTACAGCTACCAATCCAGATATTTCACTAATTTCACTTGTACTCCAAAGAAACAACCAGGTACATAAACTAACTCTATTATTGTGTATCTACACATCCAGATATATAACCCAACTCCTTTTCCGCATTACTACCCTCCACAAATATCACGGACATGATTTGTAGCCTGAAGCAACCCATCCCTATCCACCATTGCCTTGAATTACCTTCCCAATTATATATATGCCCTCACCTTTACCCTTAATATCCATACAGATATTTCACTGTCCTTACTTTTACTCTATCTTACCATCCAGTTAAATTACTGACATCACTTTTACTGTAACTACCCCTCTGAAAAAAGGTCACTTCAGTTTATGTGGCACCTTTTATGCAATTAATATACCCAAAACACTTCACGGGATCACTGAAAAGACAAACCATGGCACAGCCACCTAAGGATATATTAGTCTAGATGATCACAACCTTGCTCAAATGTGCATGTCTTAAGGAATTCCATAAAGGAGGAAAGTCATTTTGAGAGTTGTAGATGTATAAGGGAGGAATTCCAGATCTTTGCGCCGAAACTGCTAGAGGTGTGTCCACCAAATATGGAGCCATTAAAATCAGAGATTCTCAGTGACCGTAACTAAATGAATGTACATCACTCGTCGGCTAGTGGGGCTGGCACAGATTACAGAGATCGGGCGGGATGAGGCATTGGAAGGATTTGAAAAGGTGAAGGAACATTTTAATATCAAGATACTGGTTGCCTGGATACAAATGTAGGTCAGCCAGCATAGTGGTGACTGGTGAAAGGGCCTCGCTGTGAGTTACAAAGTAGCAGCAGTATTGTTCATGACCTCAGGTTTATGGAGGTTGAATGCTGGAACTCAGCCAATCTAGATGTATTGAAGGAATGGATGACGTTTTCAGCATCAGAATTTGTAAAGGTGGACATGCAGTACAAATCATGCACCATCCTGGGATTTATTAATAGAGTAATAGGGTATAAGAACAAGGAATGTATGTTGAACACTAGTTCGGCCTCAGCTGGAATATTACATCTAGTTTTGTGCGCTATACTTTAAGAAAGATGTGAAGGCGTAGGAGCGAGTGCAGATAAGATCCACGGGAATGGTGCCAGGGTTGTGGAACTTCAGTTATGGAGATACATTGGAGAAGTTAGAATTGTTTTCCTTTGAGAAGATAAGTCTGGCAGGTGATTTTATAGAGGTATTCAACATCATGAGTGGTCCAGACAGAGTAGATAGGGAGAAAATGTTCGAACTCACGAAAAGATCGAGAACGAGAGGACACAGATTTAAAATATTCGGTATGGGAAGCAAAAGTGATGTGTGGAAAAATATTTTCATGCAGCGAGTGGTTAAGTTCTGCAAGGCACTGCCTCAGTATGTGGTGAAGGCACGTTAAAAGAAGCATTCAAAAGGACATTGGACAGTTATATGGAAAGGAAGCTCAACCAGGCTTATGGGGAGAAGGCAGGGGAATGGAACTGAGGAAATTGTTCTTTCAGAGAGCTAGTGCACCCACGATGGGCTGAATGGCCTCCTTCTGCACTCTAATGATTCTGTGATTTGGTGCTGTGTTTGCAAGCACATCTCGGGGTCAACCCTCACAGCACGTTTATATACTAAGTTAGTGTCAGGCAGAGAGCAGGGCGAAGGATGGAATCAATGGCAAGAGATCGCAGTTTGGAACAAAGAGTCAAGGCTGTGCCTTCAGTCTTCCCAATACGTAATTCGATGAACGCTTTGCTCAGCCAGAAGGCCTTCTGAGCAACTGCTAATCTGAAGTGCCAGATCTGTCAGCTGCTGAAGGGAAGCGTACCCCACTCCTTCACATCAGCTTCCTTCTTCTCACCCATGTCCCTCAACTAGGCTTGTCCAGGTGGAAACCAACACTCAATCTCCCATCTGACTTGTAGACAGGAATTAAGAAAAGTGCAGCAGCAGCTGGGGAATGGAATGGGGACAGTCTCAATAATGTGCCTCAAAAGAATATAATATTAATTATCAATTCACAAAATATGATTGCCAGCACCTGCAGCATTTTGTTTTCATATATACTCGTTTATTTCTTTATAAGCAGATGTCAGGAGCTGAACATAAAACCAGTGGTGCTGGAGGAAGGACTGTGATTGTTCTTTACCTTCTCCTCCTGTGCAGAAAGAGCTGTGATTCTTCTCCTGAACGCTTTACACCTTCTGAAGGTCACCTCCTGCCCTTGACAATTCTGGGGATAAATATAACATTGATGGATTGGAAACACCGGGAGCCGCATCTGGGCTTCTCTCAGCATTGAATAATTGATAAAACCGGATATTTCACAGCGATCATCAACTGCTCTCTGAACTTGGACTGAGTCACAACATAAATAAATGCATTTGTGCAGCTATTTAAATTCTGCAGCATGATTCCGACATTTCGAAATATCAATAACGAATTATTGTAAAAATCGGGAGTTGTTCCTGCAATTCTGTAGCTAAAAAATTCTGCAACATGTGTTAACCACAGAAGTATGAAGCTGCCAGATATGGTGAAGAGTAAAATCATGGACTTCCTTCTGCTCTCCATCTCTGGGTCACTGCGATTCTCTCCCTTGTTGTGAACCCTCAGGCCTTTACGGACTCGACTGGCCACTAAAATGTGTCCGACTGTTAGGGAGTTGAGCAGCAGAATTAAAGCGAATGGAAGCAATGGGATTAAAACCTTATCAAACCAGTGGAATCCTACCCATCCGGGATCAGTGTAAATTATTGACTTTGGATAGCAGATCAACGGTACATTAGAGACTATCAATGCAGGTTTATATATAAAGCAGAACGGAATATTTTTTAAACAGAGCAGAATGCAGGACATTGCTATTATCACAGCTGCAGTTTTCTTGGTGCAATATTTAGTTTTCAGATTTTGGCAACAAATGGCCACAAATCGATCAAAGGAGAAAGTGACGGTGAACCAGACAGAACAGTCTCTTGCTGCACGAAGCAGGGCAATGATAACACTACAGACAGGGATGATGTCCAGGAAAGATCCCGGGAAATAAAAATGACTAATTTGCCTCAGTATGACGTCAGTAATAATGAGCAGTAAATCCGCTGTTGCCATGGCCACCAGGTAGCGAGTGGTGCAAGTGGAGAGACCGCACTTTCCCCTGGACAGGATCACAATCGCCATTAAATTAACTGTGAGAGAGAAAAGGATAACAGAATGGAAATTACTGATCAAACATTCTCCATGTCAGAGCTCAGTCAATAAGGATTACATTTTAGCACCAAAAACTGGTCAGTTGGAATTGGGTCAGAGGTTACCGAATGTCAACAACGACCTCACCCGCCTCGGACCATCCAGTTTCAGAGGAATCCGGGCGGGGGTCTTCAGCCAAACTCACCCAAGAGACGGGTGGCATTCCTCATTAGAACCCACAAATTGAATTGGTGATCAAACAGTCCTCCTCCAGCCTTGGTGATGTGGGGATATAATAGGATGTCATCGGGATCAGATCCTCCCATCTAGTCAATAATCAGATACTCACTGCTCTACTGCCCAGGATTGGAACCCCCTCCAATTTGTCCTGGATTTGACACAGCAGAAATCTGAATCATCTCGCAGTTGGTGAATGGAACACTGCAAGATCTGACACATCTTCCACATCCATAGGATTGGGAACAGAAACACCTGCCTTCTGGGGTTGTGATCGGACATCTAACTACCTACCCCTTCCGTCCACCCACACGCATTCCACTCCGATTCTCCGTCCTCATCTCCTGCCCTGCCGCTCACCAGACCCGGAACTTGCTGCAGGAATGAGACTCCTGCACAGCATTGGGGATCAGACACACCCAGGCCATATCCAGCCCCACTCCCCCTCTCCCTCTGCCTCCTGAACCCTCATCTCTTCACACTCGCTGTCAAACCCCTTCCTCGTCCTCGTTCTCAGACCATGCAGCAGGAAGGGAGACCCCCTTCCTGGGTTTGGGAATCAGGAACGCTTTCATTCTCCTCTCCTTCCTCCCCCTTATCGGAAATGGTGAGCAAGCGCACTACCCCTCCCATTATGTTCCTCCTGCTCCCTTCCTTGGACTTGGACCACACTCCTGGATATGAGGCCCATCCATGGAATTGGGGATCGACATCCCAGCTGTGGTAGATGTCTAGCCCTCTGGAGTTGTGAATGGACACCTCTGATAACCCGTAGTCATGTTTGTTCGCCCTGATGCAGAGACACCCATGACCAACGGGAATCCAAGCCTGTCAGTCAGCCTAAAGTCAGGGCGGGGAACATTTCAAGGATAAAAGGCACATTATGTGGAGTTAATGCTCAGACACTACTCTCCCACCTGTGCTGCACGTCTTTTAACTTACAGCCCTAAGCATTTGAGCAAAGGGTACATGATGAGGATGTTGTAAATCTGCTAAAAACAGTAAATCTGAAAACACCCAGTAGGTAAGGCAGCCTCTGTGGAGGGAGAAAAAGAGTTAATGTTACAGCTCAATAAACTTTCATTTGAACTGGAAGATATTCGAGATTAACAATCCAGAAGGAATTATAGACAAAAGTGGGGTATAGGAGAGGAAAATAAAAACAGCACCAAAGCTCTGTGACGGATGGCGGTTAGAAGTGATTCAATGACAAAAAATATCATTGTGAAAGGACAATGGAACAATGAAAGACACAAAGGATGGCTCCAGTGGCGGTGTAAATGTTTAGAACAGAATTACAGAGCGAGAGGAACGCATGGAAAATGAGGCCAAGAGGAGAAGAAGCCAGTTATTAGAGAATGTGGTGGAAAACGCTGGATAGAGCCATGGGGTGAACAGCAACCAATAGGCCGTGAACTGATCGGGTGTCCCCAATCCAATCACCAGGTCAAGCCCCTCCACTAACAGAAAATTGTGCTTTTGCCATCATCCATTAGCAGCACAGATCATCGGAGAGTATACGACCGTGGTTAGGTGGTTATGACCTGAAACGCTTCATGTCAATGTTGTGTCTGACACGCAATGATGTACCCACATGAAAATTACAGAGCTGTATCTGTGGAAGAGTGCCAGAGATCATCGTGGGCAGGGGAGGGCAATTCCATTCACCGGGTGTCTAATGACAGCTCGGATTTTCTGGGCTTTGGAATGTTAATTGGCATCTGGAGCGCAGCTCCGAGCTCCAACGGAAGGAAGACAAATCACAAAGATGGAGGGCCTTTGATTCTGTCAATGAAAAATAGGTATTCGACCGACCAGGCCATGCTTCTGCGAGTGCTGCAAATTTATCTTCCTAAGTTTGTCCAGCATAATTTTACTTTCAATGATTGTTCTGCAATTACTATCTCAGTATATTGTTGCCTTAATTGGTGAAGTCTCGTCCGGTGCCACATTAAATTTGTGTATTGAACTACATGAGACAGTAGAACCACACTTTTTAAACAAGACAAATCCAAAATACGAGTACTGCTAATGCAGAGGAAGACTGTTGTAAACTACCCGAATATAATATAAAAAAAATTATTAATAAACTTACACAATGGCAAATTAATTTCAATAAAGCTAAGTTTGAGGTGCTGCATTTTAGTAAGAAAACGGTAACTCCCAGATATTCCTCGGAAAATAGGCATTAATATGGTAGACTTTCATCAGGATTCACAGACACAGGTTCGCACATCATTTAGATTTATTTTACAGAGGATTTGAATGCCAAAAACAAAGCACTGATATTAAATAAATATTGCCCTTTGTTCCGACAACACTAAGCGTACTGTATTGTTCGTGTGTCCATTTAATGGAAAGGAATATTGCCACACAGGTGCAATTACTTTAACGAGGAGAATACCAGAACTGAGAGAAGTGAACTATTTATTTTATCATTAGTATCATACAAATATTTTTATTGACTGCCTCACGTTCTTATGTCTATATTATAAAAGTCTGCTATGCATGTTCCTGAGCTGTAATTGCCCTTCCTCACGGAGACCCTCCTTACTGATCTAAGGCAGAAATGTTGCAGGTTATATGTGTCGAGACTCTGTATCATAGGTAAGAACTGATCTGCCAAACTTCAACCTGATACTGAAGGAACACAGTCACAGAATGACAGGCGGATGTCATTTGACTTGTCTCTGTGCCGGCTCCGCAAAAACGTACTTTACCTAGTATAATTTCCCCAGCTTCTCCCCATCGCTCTGAACATTCATTCTTTTCAGATAATAATTCCATTCCTCTTGAATGCACCCCTTTAAAATACCTCCAATGCACTCTCAGATAGGGCATTTCAGATGTGAATCATTCGCTGCATGAAAAAGAAGACTTACGTTATGTCACCATTGTTTCCTTCGCCAATTACCTTAAATAGGTGTCCTCTAGTTCTCGATCCTTCCACCAATGGGAAAAGCTTTTCCCCGTTCTTCTTTTTCCAGACTATTCATGATTTTGAGCACCTTTATCAAATCCCCTCTCAACCTTCTCTTCTGCAGGGATAATAGTCGCAACATATCTATGTAACTGAAATTCCTCATCTTTACAAGCATCCTTGTGAATCTTTCCTGCACCCTGTCTAATGTCTTCATAACTTTCCTAAAGTGGCACATAGAAAGGGACACAATACTCTAGATGAGATCGAAATCGTGTTGTACATAAATTTAAGGGAACTTCATTAATCACGGCCCAACATTCATCCTGAGTAGCAACAAGATAATAAATTACAGCACCAACGATCCACAGTTTATTTCATGACCGTGCTGGAGGAAGGAAATACTCAGCATCATAAAGTGTTAACAGTGCCTCTATGTATGGTAAGGATCAGTCATTCTGGAGGATTTCTGTTCAATAAGAACCAAAGCAAAATCATTGCATTTCACTTTACAGCTTATTACCCAATAACTTCAGCCAACATCAAAACTGTTTCCCTTTCCACTACGTACCATTAATAAAACAGGAATGTAGTTTCCTCACGCAGGGAGATTATTCACCTGAAACACACAGTGCAATTCTACAGTGACATATTTCCAGCAATACATGGCCGCTGGGGTAATGTGTTCCATTCAATTTAGTGTCACACGCTCAGTAGAATTCGACAGTGATAGAAAATCCCAGTAAAACATGTTCGCTGGAACCATGTGTTGCATTCCAGTTACTGACCCAAACTGAGTATAATTCTATAATGACTGATACTCACAGTCATCCATGGTCACTATTGTCATCTGTTCAATTAAACACACTAAGTACTATTGCACAATGTCAATCTCAGAAATGGCTTTCTTCAGATAAATGCCTGCACTGAAGTTCGAATCCACAGTGCAGAATACTCCAGCAGAGAATGACTTGAGATTTCCGAGAGCCCATGAGCTACAAACAGGTTTGTTTACAATTGAGGCAATGGAATGAAACCACAGAGGTAATTCAGAAGATTCACTTCAACAAAATGATGTCACTGACCGGCCATGAGTAATAACGGTCACCCCTTAAATCAATATGTACTATTATCAGTCACAATATAAAAGCAGTAATGAAGTCTGGCCCAGATTTGCACCACTACAATGGTTACAGACATCTTACCAGGAACACCAATAACGGCAAGGATCAAGTAGTATATTTTCAGGATATTTTCAATTGAAATATGCATTTTCTGTTCTGTCGTGTTGCAAGTAATCTCGTTGAATGAAACGCTATGATCATGCATTCCCAGAGCCTTTAATTTATACCCTGCAGGAATATATACAGGGAATTGATGTTGCAACATTTTGCTTTTTAAAAAAATTTTGAATAACCAAATTAAGACAGTTGTGTTCATCCCCTGTTATGAGAGAGTATATTTAGCGCTGAGATAGAATTTGAAAACTCCAAAGACCGGTCAAGTCTGATCATATTAATTAACGAATGATAATTGGGAGCCGTATTAACTCAGCAGTCATGATTTTCCTTTCAACACCATCAGTCTCTTCTCAAAATCTAATATTGTTTTCTTCATTCACACACATTCACACATTAGGGTAGGCGGTGGCGTAGTGGTATTATCACTGGACTAATAACCCAGAGACCCAGAGTACTTTGAACCCAGAGACCCAGAGCTTTTTGAATTTAATTAATAAAATCTGGAATTAAAAGCCAGTGAAACCAGCCGACGATCGTAGTAAAAACCCATCTGGTTCACTAATGTCCTTTAGGGAAGGAAATCTGCTGTCCTTTCCTGGTCTGGCCGAGATGTGTCTCCAGACACACAGCAATGTGGTTAACTATTACATGCCCTCTGAAATGGACTAGCAAGCCACTCAGTTGTACCTAACCACTACAAAGTTAATAAAAAGGAATGAAACCGGACGGACCACCCGGTATCGACCTGGGCACCGGAAACAACAACGGCAAAACCAGCCCTGTCGACCCAAAGTCCTCCTTACGAACATCTGGGGGCTTGTGACAAAGTAGGGAGCGCTGTCCCACAGACTAGTCAAGCAACAGCCTGACATAGTCATACTCACGGAAATATACCTTACAGACAATGTCCCAGACACTGCAATCACAATCCCTGGGTATGTCCTGTCCCACCGGCAGAACAGACCCAGCAGAGGTGGTGGCACAGTGGTAAACAGTAGGGAGGGAGTTGCCCCGGGAGTTCTCAACATCGACTCCGGACCCCATGAAGTCTCATGGCATCAGGTTAAACGTGGGCAAGGTAACCTCCTACTGATTACCACCTAGCGCCCTCCCTCAGCTGATGACTCAGTACTTCAACATGTTGAACACCACTTGGAGGAACCACTGAGGGTGGCAAGGACACAAAATGTATTCTGGTTGGGGGACTTCAATGTCCATCACCAAGAGTGGCTCAGTAGCACACTACTGACTGAGCTGGCCGAGTTCTAAAGGACAGAGCTGCTAGACTGGGTCTTCAGCAGGTGGTGGGGGAACCAACACGAGGGAAAAACATACTTGACCTCGTCCTCACCAATATGCCTGCTGCAGATGCTTCTGTCCATGACTGTATTGGTAGGAGTGACCACCACACAGTCCTTGTGGAGACGAAGTCCCGCCTTTACTTTGAGGATACCGTCCATCGTGTTTTGTGGCACAATCATCGTGCGAAATGGGGTAGATTTCGAACAGATCTAGCAATGCAAGACTGGGCATCCATGAGGCGCTGTGGGCCATCAGCAGCAGCAGAATTGTACTCAACCACAATCTGTAACCTCATGGCCCGCCATATCTCCCACTCTACCATTACCATCGAGCCAGGAGACCAACCCTGGTTCAATGAAGAGTGCAGAAGGGCATGCCAGGAGCAGCACCAGGCACACATCAAAATGAGGTGTCAACCTGGTGAAGATACAACCCAGGACTAGATGCGTGCCAAAGTGCATAAGCAGCATGTGATAGGCAGAGCGAAGCGATCCCATAACCAACGGATCAGATCGAAGATGCCACATGCAGCCGTGAATGGTGGTGGACAATTAAACAATTAACTGGAGGAGGTGGCTCCACAAGTATCCCCATCCTCAATGATGGAGGAGCCTAGCACATCCGTGCAAAAGATAAGGCGAAAGCATTTGCAACAATCTTCAGCCAGAAGTGCCGGGTTGATGATCCATCTTGGCCTCCTCCTGAAGTCCCCAGCATCACAGATGTCAGACTTCAGCCAATTCGATTCACTCCACGTGATGCCAAGAAAGGGCTGAAGGCATTGGATACTGCAAACGCTGTGGGCCCTGACAATATTCCGGTAATAGTACTGAAGACCTGTGCTCCAGAACTTGCGCGCCCCTAGCCAAGCTATTCCAGTAAAGTTACAATATTGGCATCTACACCGCAATGTGGAACTTTGCCCAGGTATGTCCTATACATAAAAAAGCAGGACAAATCCAATCCGGCCTATTACCGTCCCATCAGCCTACTCTCAATCATCAGTAAAGTGATGGAGAGTGCCGTCAATAGTGCCATCAAGCAGCACTTGCTTAGCAATAATCTGCTCAGTGACGCTCAGTTTGGTTTCCGCCAGGGTCAGTCAGCTCCGAACCTCATTACAGCCTTGGTTCAAACATGGACAAAAGGGCTGAACTCAAGAGGTGAGGTGAGAGTGACTGCCCTTGACATCAAGGCAACATTTAACCGAGTATGGCATCAAGGAGCCCCAGCAAAACTGAGGTCAATGGGTATCAGGGGGAAAACCCTCCGCTGGCTGGAGTCATACCTAGCGGAAAGGAAGATGGTTGTGGATGTTGGAGGTCAATAATCTGAGCTCCAGGACATCACTGCAGGAGTTCCTCAGGTTACTGTCCTAGGACCAACCATCTTCAGCTGCTACATCAATGACCTTCCTTCAATCATAAGGTCAGAAGTGGGGATGATTGCACAATGTTCAGCACCATTCGTGACTCCTCAGATACTGAAGCAGTCCGTGTAGAAATGCAGTAAGATCTGGGTGATATTCAGACTTGGGCTGATAAGTGGCAAGTAGCATTTGCGCCACACAAGTGCAATGACCATCTCCAACAAGAGAGTATCTATCCATCTCCCCTTGACATTCAACAGCATTACCATCGTTGAATCCCCCACTATCAACATACCAGGGGTTACCATTGACCAGAAACTGAACTGGAGTAGCCATATATATACCGTGGCTATAGGAGCAGGTCAGAGGCTAGGAATCCTGCGGTGAGTAACTCACCTCCTGACTCCCCAAAGCATGTCCACGATCTACAAGGCACAAGTCAGGAGTGTGATGGAATACTCTTCACTTGTCTGAATGGGTGCAGCTCCAACAACAGTCAAGAAGCCCGACACCATCCAGGAAAAGCAGTCCTCTTGATTGGCACCCCATCTACAAACATTCACTCCCTCCACCACCGACGCACAGTGGCAGCAGTGTGTACCATATACTAGATGCTCTGCAGCAATACACCAAGGCTTCTTAAGCAGCACCTTCCAAACTCGCAACCTCTACCAACAGATGTGCTGGGCTCCCCCATCATTGAGGATGGAGATATTTGTGAAGCCACCTGCTCCAGTTAGTTGTTTAATTGTCCACCACCATTCACGGCTGGATGTGGCAGGATTGCAGAGCTTAGATCTGGCCTGTTGGTTATGGAATCGCTTAGCTCTGCCTATCACATGCTGCATACACAGTTTGGCACGCAGATAGTCCTGTTTTGTAGCTTCACCAGGTTGGCACCTCATTTTGATGTGTGCCTGGTGCTGCTCCTGGCATGCCCTCCTGCACTCTTCATTGAACCAGGATTGGTCTCCTGGTTCGATGGTAATGGTAGAGTGGGGAATATGGCGAGCCATGAGGTTACAGATTTTGGTTGAGAACAATTCTGCTGCTGCTGATGGCCCACAGCGCCTCATGGATGTCCAGTTTTGCATTGCTAGATCTGTTCGAAATCTATCCCATTTCGCACGGTGATACTGCCACACAACACGACAGACGGTATCAGCAATGTGAAGGCGGGACTTCGTCTCCACAAGGACTGTGCGGCGGTCACTCCTACCAATATATTCATGGACAGAAGCATCTGCAGCAGGCATATTGGTGAGGACGAGGTCAAGTATGTTTTTCCCTCGTGTTTGTTCCCCCACCACCTGCCGCAGACACAGTCCAGCAGCGATGTCCTTCAGGACTCGGCCAGCTCGGTCAGTAGTGGTGCTACCGAGCCACTCTTGGTGATGGACATTAAAGCCCCTACCCAGAGTACATTTTGTGCCCTTGCCACCCTCAGTGCTTCCTCCAAGTGGTGTTCAACATGTTGAAGTACTGAGTCATCAGCTGAGGGAGGGCAGTAGGTGATAATCAGTAGGAGGTTACCTTGCCCATGTTTAACCTGATGCCATGAGACTTCATGGGGTCCGGAGTCGATGTTGAGGACTCCCGGGGCAACTCCCTCCCTACTGTATACCACTGTGCCACCACCTCTGCTGGGTCTGTCCTGCTGGTGGGGCAGGACATACCCAGGGATAGTGATTGCTGTGTCGGTGATAGGAGAGTGAGATAGGAGACGATGGTGTAACCCTGTGTCAGAGACAGCCATTGTTGGTCTAACGCTCTGTGTGTGAAAGAAACGAGTGGAGAAACCTTCGACGTAAGAGAGAAGTGGTGTGTAACATATTCTGTCAGAGTCTATGACTGAAACATATGTGCGTGTGATAGAGTCTGGCAGAGAGATGATCTGCATGTGAGGGAACTGGTGTTGTAGCACTGCATGTGGGATAGACTGGTAGCGAAACCTTCTATGTGTGGTAGGACTGGTGTTGTAACAGTTATTCTTTGAGAGAGAGTGCTGGCCAAGCCATGTGAGTGGGAGAGTGTGGCAGTGTAACTCTTGGTGTGTGTGAGAGACTGCTGGCGTGAAACGCTTTGTTTCAGAGAGAGTGGTGGTGTAGCCCACTGTCTGTGAGCGAGACTGGTGGTGCAACTTTCTGAGTGTCAGTGGGAGACTAATGGTTCCAACTCTGTGTGTTTGAGCGTTTGGTGGTGTCACCCTCTCTGTGTGCAAGAGACCGGTGCAGTAACCCTTTTGTCTGTGTGAGAGAGTGAGACTGCTGGCGTACCCCTCGGTGGCTGTGTAGAGACGAGTGGTGTAAACATATGTAAGATAGACTGATCGTATATATCAATGTGTCATTGAAAGACATGGTGCATCCCTTTCATTGGGAGAGTTATTGATGATGGACAGTAATGCATGTGAGAGAGACGAATGGCATAACCCTGTGCGTGAGAGATTGGAGGGGTAACTGTCTGTGTGTGAGAAAGTCTGGTGTTGCAACCCTCTATTTGTGTGAGGCAGACTGGTGGTGTAACAAACTGACTGTGAGAGAGACAGCTAATATAAACCTTTATGTGTGAGAGACAAGTAATGTGAAATACTGTGTGCATGATAGATTGTTAGAGTAATCCTGTGTGTTTGAGACAGATGGTGCAACCCTCTGTGTGCGAAGGGGAGAGATTTTTATTTTTTTGTATTTAGTGATGCAGCATTGAAACAGGCCCTTCGGCCCACCGAGTCTTTGCCGACCAACAACCACCCATTTATGCTAACCCTACAGCAATCACATATTCCCTACCGACACTAGGGGCAATTTATAACAGCCAATTTACCTATCACCTGCACGTCTTTGGATGTGGGAGGAAACCAGAGCACCTGGATAAAACCCACGCAGACACAGGGAGAACTTGCAAACTCCGCACAGGCAGTACCCAGAATCGAACCTGGGTCCCTGGAGCTGTGAGGCTGCGGTGCTAACCACTGCACCACTGTGCCACCCTTAATGGTAAATGGTAATAGATAATGGTAAAGCCCCACTCCGTTTGTGAGAAAGACTTATTTTCTGTGTCTGAGAGAGCGAGTGCTGGTGTAAACTTAAGTGTGTGAGAGAGACTGGTGTTACAACTCTATGTGTGAGAGACTGGAGTTATAACTGTCTGAGTGTGAGAGGCTGGTGGCATTTTGTGACACAGATTTGTGTTGTAACAGAATTGCGTGCAATTGACATAGAACAAAAGAACAAAGATAATTACAGCACAGGAACAGGCCCTTCGGCCCACCAAGCCTGCGCCGATCCAGATCCTCTCTCTAAACATGTCGCCTATTTTCTAAGGTTCTGTATCTCTTTTCTTCCTGCCCATTCATGTATCTGTCTAGATACATCTTAAAATACGCCATCGTGGCCGCATCTACCACCTCCGCTGGCAACGCATTCCAGGCACCCACCACCCTCTGCATAAAGAACTTTCCACGCATATCCCCCCTAAACTTTTCCCCTTTCACTTTGAACTCGTGTCCTCTAGTAATTGAATCCCCGACTCTCGGAAAAAGCCTCTTGCCTGTCTATACCTCTCATGATTTTGTACACCTCAATCAGGTCCCCCCTCAACCTCCGTCTTTCTAATGAAAATAATCCTAATCTACTCAACCTCTCTTCATAGCTAGCGCCCTCCATACCAGGCAACATCCTGGTGAATCTCCTCTGCACCCTCTCCAAAGCATCCACATCCTTTTGGTAATGTGGCGACCAGAACTGCACGCAGTATTCCAAATGTGGCCGAACCAAAGTCCTATACAACTGTAACATGACCTGCCAACTCTTGTACTCAATACCCCGTCCGATGAAGGAAAGCATGCCGTATGCCTTCTTGACCACTCTATTTACCTGCGTTGCCACCTTCAGGGAACAGTGGACCTGAACACCCAAATCTCTTTGGACATCAATTTTCCCCAGGACTTTTCCATTTACTGTATAGTTCACTCTTGAATTGGATCTTCCAAAATGCATCACCTCGCATTTGCCCTGATTGAACTCCATCTGCCATTTCTCTGCCCAACTCTCCAATCTATCTATATTCTGCTGTATTCTCTGACAGTCCCCTTCACTATCTGCTACTCCACCAATCTTAGTGTCGTCTGCAAACTTGCTAATCAGTCCACCTGTACTTTCCTCCAAATCATTAATGTATATCAGAAACAACAGTGGTCCCAGCACGGATCCCTGTGGAACACCACTGGTCACACGTCTCCATTTTGAGAAACTCCCTTCTACTGCTACTCTCTGTCTCCTGTTGCCCAGCCAGTTCTTTATCCATCTAGCTAGTACACCTTGGAGCCCATGCGCCTTCACTTTCTCCATCAGCCTGCCATGGGGAACCTTATCAAACGCCTTACTGAAGTCCATGTATATGACATCGACAGCCCTTCCCTCATCAATCAACTTTGTCACTTCCTCAAAGAATTCTATTAAGTTGGTAAGACATGACCTTCCCTGCACAAAACCATGTTGCCTATCACTGATAAGTCCACTTTCTTCCAAATGGGAATAGATCCTATCCCTCAGTAACTTCTCCAGCAGCTTCCCTACCACTGACGTCAGGCTCACCGGTCTATAATTACCTGGATTATCACTGCTACCCTTCTTAAACAAGGGGACAACATTAGCACTTCTCCAGTCCTCCGGGACCTCACCCGTGTTTAAGGATGCTGCAAAGATATCTGTTAAGGCCCCAGCTATTTCCTCTCTCGCTTCCCTCAGTAACCTGGGATAGATCCCATCCGGACCTGGGGACGTGTCCACCTTAATGCCCTTTAGAATACCCAACACTTCCTCCCTCCTTATGCCGACTTGACCTAGTGTAATCAAACACCTGTTCCTCACCTCAACATCCGTCATGTCCCTCTCCTCGGTGAATACCGATGCAAAGTACTCGTTTGGAATCTCACCCATTTTCTCTGAGTCCAAGCATAACATTCCTCCTTTGTCCTTCAGTGGGGCAATCCTTTCTCTAGTTACCCTCTTTCTCCTTATATATGAGTAAAAGGCTTTGGGATTTTCTTTAACCCTGTTTGCTAAAGATATTTCATGACCCCTTTTAGCCCTCTTAATTCCTCGTTTCAGATTGGTCCTATATTCCCGATATTCTTTCAAAGCTTCGTCTTTCATCAGCCGCCTAGACCTTATGTATGCTTCCTTTTTCCTCTTAGCTAGTCTCACAATTTCACCTGTCATCCATGGTTCCCTAATCTTGCCATTTCTATCCTTCATTTTCACAGGAACATGTCTCTCCTGCACGCTAATCAACCTCTCTTTAAAAGCCTCCCACATATCACATGTGGATTTACCTTCAAACAGCTGCTCCCAATCTACATTCCCCAGCTCCTGCCGAATTTTGGTTTAGTTGGCCTTCCCCCAATTTAGCACTCTTCCTTTTGGACCACTCTCGTCTTTGAGCTTTGAGATTTTTCCTTTGTCCCTGTCAGGCAGTTTGAATTTACAAAGGCATATTTCTTTTGTGGCCATTTTGGAACATTGTTCATTTTTTTAAAGGACCTTTATTAAAAGGCAAAGTCATTTCTGTGACTTCAGATTTTCTTTATAATGTTTGTATCATTTCATTTCTTTCCTTCATGATAAACGTGTGAGTGCGTGAGTGTGACAGATGGTGTAATCCTCAGTGTGTGAAAGACGTTATTGGTATAAAACTTTGTCTGAGACAGTCAGTCTCTGTAACATTTGGGAGAGGGTGGTGGTGTAACACTGTATCTGGGAGTAGAGGGAGAGAGGTGGTGAAACCCTTTTTGTCTGTTAGAGACTGGTGGTGCAAAACTCAAAGTGTGTGTGAGAGAGACACTGGCTTTGTGACCCGCTGTGTGAGAAAGAGACCGGTAGAGTCAACATCTGTGTGTGAGGAAACTGGCTAAGTAATGCTGTGTGCGTGTGAGAGACCGATAGCATAATCCTGTGTCTGTGAAAGAAAGATACCTTTGGTTTATCTCTGTGTCTGTGAGAGACCTGTGATGCATCACTCTGTATGTGTGAGTGAGACAGGATCTGCATCTGTCTGTAAGTGAGAGAAGACTGGTGGTGTAACTATCTATTAAGGTGACAGACTGGTGGTAGAACCAGTTGTGTCTGAGACAGGCTGGTGACATAACAATCTGTCCGTGAGAGTGACTGGGGTTTAACACCATGTATGCAAGGAAAACTGGCGATGCAGCCCTTTGTGTACAAAGGAGTGGTGGTTTACTCCTCCAGTGTGTGAGATACCGGTACTGTAACTTTCTGGGTGTGAGAGAGGCTGGTGGTGTAACTCAGTGTTTGTGAGAGAGATCGGTGGTTTAAAACTCTGCGTGTGAGTGACTGACTGGTTGTGAAACTGAGTGTGTGTGTGTGTGCGCCTGTGTATGTGTTTATGTGTGAGAGTGTGAAGGTCTGGTGCTGTAACTGAAAAGAATTCCCGTGTTGCAAAGCTCTGTTAGTGAGAGACACTGATTGTGATATCCGCAGTGTGTGGGAAAGATTGGTTGCATAAAGGTGTGTGAGGATAAATGGTGGTTTAACCCTCTGCTTATGAGAGTGACCGGAGGTGTGACGCTGTGTGTGTGAGAGAGACAGGTGGTGTAAACATCTCCATGTGAGAAAGAATGTTGGCGTGACCCTCTGTCTGTGAGAGGAACTCATAGTGTAACCTTTTGTGTGTGAGAGACTGATGGTGTATACTTCTTTATGTGAGACAGACATGCGGTGTAACCTTCTGTGTGAGAGAGACACTAGTGCTTTAACACTTTGTTTGGGAGAGGGAAGGAGAGAGGTGTTGAAACCCTCTTTGTCTGTGAGAGACTGGTGGTACAAAACTCAGTGTGTGTGGGAGACAGAAACTGGTATTGTAATCCATTGTCTGAGAGAGACTGGTGCTTTAACCCACAGTGTGAGAGACTGCTGATGTCAACGTCTGACTGTGAGAGTCTATCATATTATACCCACATATTTCTAATTCTGCTTTCAATTCATCAATCTATTTCTGAATGCTGCATAAATTAATTAATAGAAACTTTCATTCATTCGTTTTAACCAGTCTTCTCTGCTCTGACCTTATTTATTGCTGCACTCTTCGGTTTGTACACTCTGCCCGTTCCTGCCATACTCCGCTTATCTGTCTTGCTACTCGACACCATTGCCTTGACCTAGCCCCTTAACTTTATAAGTTTCCCTCAGCTGAACCCACCGCGCCACATTTAGTTAGAAATTATTAAAAAGTTTAATGACTTTTAAAGAGGGGAATGAATATTCATAACGTATTATAAACGACTATACATGGTTATGGAGGGTTATTAAGGAATACAATGTGTTAGGAACAGTTATAAAGGTTGATCAAATATTATAAAGAATTAAAACAATTTAAAGTTTTAAGGGATCATCCATTATTATAAATATATATAATAATATATGAGGGATATATATTCTCCTGTCTTCCAATTACTAGAAAACCGGCCACTGACTATTTATCTGGGCAACAAAGCACTGGGGCTGAAACACTAATTTAAACAAAAAACCATCTGCGGTCATTTGTTTAGATAGTTTAGTTTAGAGATACAGCACTGAAACAGGCCCTTCGGCCCACCGAGTCTGTGCCGACCATGAACCACCCATTTATACTAATGCTACACTAATCCCATATTCCTACCACATCCCCACCTGTCCCTATATTTCCCTACCACCTACCTACACTAGGGGCAATTGCTAATGGCCAATTTAACTATCAACCTGCAAGTCTTTGGCATGTGGGAGGAAACCGGAGCACCCGGAGGAAACCCACGCAAACAGAGGGAGAACTTGCAAACTCCACACAGGCAGTACCGAGAATTGAACCCGGGTCGCTGGAGCTGTGAGGCTGCAGTGCTAACCACTGCGCCACTGTGCCGCCCTTTGGGAGGTGATCAGTGGAACCTGGCCTCTCCATTTATCACCTGTTCAAAGCGTTGCATTCCCCCAACTCACACACAGTAATTTCAGAATGACAAGGAAAGGAAGGGCAGCAAGATAACCCGAAATCAGAGTCAGTACTATGGCAGTGAAAGCAACGGCCAATAAATAAATCCCACACACACGAAGTACAGTATCAGACAGTGACGGAGATAGGAAATGACACTGCAACAATCGCACATTAAAGCATACTACAGACTCAAATAGTGACCAGAACTGTCATAGACACTGAATAAAGCTCACACTCACACACAGTACCGTGTCAGACAATGTCGGATGCAGTAGCTGACCCCATAAACAGTCCCACAGTCACACACAGCACAGTGATAAAGAGTGAGAGGGACAGCAGCTGATAGTGAATAAAACCCACACTCCCACCCAGTACAGAGTCATATTATTACTGGGCCCATAACTGGCAGTGAATATATTTCATACTCACACACAATGCAGTCAGACAGCGACAGTAACTGACATTTAATAAATCCGACACTCACATGTGAGCAGGACAGAAAGTGACCCTGAACAAACCTCAAATTCATGCACAGTAGAGGATCATAAGTGACAGTCAATAGCAGGCCTTTCACGCACACTCACTGGCAACACATAAACACACACGCCTACAAAACAGAAACACACACATACACGTAATTGCACACACACGTGCACGCAAACACACACACGTGTACGCAAAGATATACACACGTCCGCGCACACACACACACACTCAGAAGTATCAGACAGTGATGGTGCTAGTATATGACACTGAATCAATCACACACTCAGACACAATAAACACTCAGACAGCGGCTGGTACTGCAATGCAAAGTGAATACAGATCACACTCTCGCAGGGTCCAAAGTCAGCCAGTGAAAGGTACAGTAAGTGACAGTGAACAAAATCCCATACTCACGTGCAGTATAGAGATAGACAGTCACTGGGGCAGCAACTGTCACTGAATGAATTCTATATGAACACATAGTACAAAGGCAGACAGTGACAGCGATAGCCACTGGTGCTGAATAATTCCCGCATTGACAGACAGTGCAGTCAGACAGCGACAAGAACAGTTACTAACTTTGAATGAATCCAACACGAACCCATACTGTATCAGACAATGATCAGGACGAAAATTGACAATGAATGAATCTTGCATTCAAATATAGTCGAGTGTCAGAAGTGACATTGGTCCCTTTTGTTACATAAGACATTGTGATGACAATGTTTTGATCAGAGCACAAACACGCAGACAGTCACACAAAAAGACAAACACACACACACACATGCACATACACGCAGTGGGTGGCACAGTGGCGCAGTGGTTAGCACCGCAGCCTCACAGCTCCAGCGACCCAGGTTTGGTTCTGGTTATTGCCTGTCCGAGTTTTCACGTTCTCCCTATGAACGCGTGGGTTTCGTTCGGGTGCTATGGTTTCCTCCCACAGCCAAAGACTTGCAGGTTGATAGGTAAGTTGGCCACTGTAAATTGTCCCTAGTGTAGGTAGGTGGTCGGAGAATGGTGGGAATGTGATAGGGAATATGGGATTAAGGTAGGACTGGTATAAATGGGTGGTTGTTGGTCGGCAAAGCCTCAGTGGGCCGAAGGGCCTGTTTCAGTGATGTATCTCTCTATGACGTGCACACACACACACACACACACACACACACACACACACACACACACACACACACACACACACACACACACACACACACACACACACACACACACACACAGTGATATCAGACAGTGACGGAGCCAGTAAATGCCAATGGACCAATCACACATTGAATTGCAACAAAGTATCAGACAAAGTCTCAATATGTAGATACGCCGACCAGAGGGGAGACTATGTTGGACTTGGTGCTTGGCAACGAACCAGGCCAGGTGGCAGATCTCTCGGTGGGAGAGCAATTCGGTGATAGTGATCACAACTCCCTGACCTTTACTATAGTCATGGAGAGGGACAGGAGCAGACAGGATGGGAAAATATTTAATTGGGGGAGGGGGAATTACAATGCTGTTAGGCAGGATCTGGGGAGCATAAATTGGGAACAGATGTTCTCAGGGAAATGCACGACAACAATGTGGAGGTTGTTTAGGGAGCACATGCTGCGACTGCTGGATAGGTTTGTCCCGATGAGGCAGGGAAGGGTTGGTAGGGTGAAGGAACCTTGGATGACAAGAGATGTGGAACAGCTAGTCAAGAGGAAGAAGGAAGCTTACTTAAGGTTGAGGAAGCAAGGATCAGACAGGGCACTCGAGAGTTACAAGGTAGCCTGGAAGAAACTGAAGAACGGACTTAGGAGAGCTGGAAGGGGACATGAAAAAGTCTTGGTGGGAAGGATTAAGGAAAATCCCAAGGCGTTCTACACTTATGTGAGGAACACGAGGATGGCCAGAGTGAGGGCAGGGCCGATCAGGGATATTGCAAGGAACTTACGCCTGGAGTCGGAGGAGGTAGGAGAGGTCCTAAATGAATACTTTGCTTCAGTATTCACTAGTGAGAGGAACCTGGTCGTTTGTGAGGACAGCGTGGAACAGGCTGATATGCTTGAACAGGTTGAGTTTAAGAGGGAGGATGTTCTGAAAATTTTGAATGATATGAGGACAGATAGGTCCCCGGGGCCAGATGGGATATACCCAAGGATATTACGGGAAGCGAGGGAAGAGATTGCTGCGCCTTCGGCGATGATCTTTGCGTCTTCACTGTCCACTGGAGTAGTACCGGATGATTGGAGGGTGGCAAATGTTGTTCCCTTGTTCAAGAAAGGGAATAGGGATAACCCTGGGAATTATAGACCAGTCAGTCTTAAGTCGGTAGTGGGCAAATTATTGGAGAGAATTCTGAAAGACAGGATTTATGATTATTTGGAAAAGCATGGTTTGATTAGAGCCAGTCAGCATGGCTTTGTGAAGGGCAAGTCAAGCCTCACAAGCCTTATTCAATTCTTTGAAGATGTGACAAAACACATTGATGAAGGAAGAGCAGTGGATGTGATGTATATGGATTTTAGCAAGGCGTTTGATAAGGTTCCCCATGGTAGGCTCATTCAGAAAGTAAAGAGGCATGGGATACAGGGAAAGGTGGCTGTCTGGATACAAAATTGGCTGGCCCATAGATGTCAGAGGGTGGTAGTAGACAGAAAGTATTCAGCATGGAGCTCGGTGACCAGTGGTGTTCCACAAGGATCGGTTCTGGGACCTCTGCTCTTTGTGATTTTTATAAATGACTTGGATGAGGAAGTGAAATGTTGGGTTAGCAAGTTAGCCGATGACACCAAGGTTGCTGGAGTTGTGGATAGTGTGGAAGGCTGTTATAGGTTGCAACAGGACATTGGCAGGATGCAGAGCTGGGCTGAGAAGTGGCAGATGGGGTTCAACCTGGAAAAGTGTGAAGTGATTCATTTTGGAAGGTCGAATTTGAATGCGGAATACAGGCTTAAAGACAGGATTCATGGTCGTGTGGAGGAACAGAGGGATCTTGGGGTCCATGTCCATAGATCGCTCAAAGTTGCCACCCAAGTTGATAGGGTTGTTAAGATGGCGCATGGTGTGTTGGCTTTCATTAATGGGGGATTGAGTTTAAGAGCCGCGAGGTTATGCTGCAGCTCTATAAGGCCCTGGTTAGACCTCACTTGGTATATTGTGTTCAGTTCTGGTCGCCTCATTTTGGGAAGGATGTGGAAGCTTTAGAGAGGGTGCAGAGGAGATTTACCAGGATGCTGCCTGGACTGGAAGGCATGTCCTACGAAGAAAGATTGAGGGAGCTAGGGCTTTTCTCATTGGAGCGAAGAAGGATGAGAGGTGACTTGATAACGGGGTACAAGATGATGAGAGGTATTGATCGAGTGGATAGCCAGAGACTTTTTCCCAGGGTGGAAAGGGCTATCACCATGGAGCACAATTTTAAGGTGATTGGAGGAAGGCTTTGGGGACATGTCAGAGATCGGTTCTTTACACAGAGAGTGGTGGGTGCGTGGAATGCGCTGCCAGCGGTGATAGTAGAAGCAGATACATTAGGGACATTGAAGCGACTCTTGGATAGGTACATGGATGATAGTAGAATGAAGGGTAGGTAGTTATTCGATCTTAGAGTAGGTTAAAGGTTCGGAACAACATCGTGGGCCGAAGGGCCTGTATTGAGCTGTACTGTTCTATGTTCTATGTTCCATGTTCTAAAGGCCAGTGCAACTAAACAAACTGAATAAAGCACATGTTGCGGCGTCAGAAAGAGACAGGCACAGGAACTAACAGTGAGTAAAATCCTACAGTCTCGAGACTGTCACTGGGACAGCAACTGACACTCACACACAACACGAATTCAGGCAGTGGCAGGGACAGGAACTGGCCACTGAATAATTCTCACACACAGGGCAGAAATAAAGTGTGACAGGGACACTAAATGATACTGAAAAAAAAAACACACTCACACACAGTACAGAGTCAGACAGCGACTGGGATACAATCAAGAAATGCTGGAAACACTCAGAAGGTCTGGCAGAATCTGTGGGGAAATAAGCAGAGTTAACATTTCAGATCAGTGACAGCAAAGCAGCTGATAGTGTAGGCATTCCACACTCGCACACATTGCAGACAGAAGAGGTGACGGGGCAGTTACTGATACCGAATAAATCCCACACAGAGAACAACACACACTATCAGTTACTGAGTAGGTTAGAAAGTAACATTGAATATGTCCAGCATTCACAAGGTGGTGTCAGCTGGTAACAGCGTCAGTTAGTGACATGGGCCCCTTTGTTCCACAAGACACACAGGTGGCAAGCTACACAATGAAAATCACACAAAAAGGGACTCGCAGGCACACAACACGCACAAACACACTATAGTATCAGATAGTGCCAGATACCGTAAGGCACACTGGATCAAACACAACCATATGCACAATACAGTGTGTAACCGTGACAGGGACAGTAACTGACACTAAATTACTCGGACACCTACACGCAGTACCGATTCAGAAAGTAAGAGTAACTGACATTTGTTCTGTTTCCTATTCAAATTCAGAGACCGATAGTTACTTCATAAACCCTATGCTCACACACAGTAGGAAATCAGATGTTGACATGGGCACAAACTGACAGCGAATAAATCAAAATCTGGTCCATAGTACAGAGTGAGACAGTGTCTGGGACCATAACTGACACTTAAATACTCACACTCTTACATAGAGTGTCATGACAGACAGTAATTCTGACCATAACTGACACAGATTAAATTCCGCACTCAAAATCATTGCAGAATCAGGCAGTATAAGAAACAGTAACTGACACCGAATGCATCCCACATACAGAGAGTACAGTGTCAGGCAGTGACAGAGTGATTAACTAACACAGGTCAAATCCCAAACTCACACACGGTGCAGTGTGAGAGAGTGACTATGACAGTGACTACCACTGAGATACTTCCACTTCTACACACAGTAGTGTCAGACCGTGACAGTAAACTGACATTGAATATATCCCACACTTCCAAAACTGTAGATTCAAACAGTGACACGGACAGCACCTGACACTGAATAAAGTTACTCTGACAACCAGTACAGTATCAGTAAGTGGCATGGACAGTAGCTGTTACTGAATGCATCCATACTAATACACAGTACAGAGTCGGACAATGACAGTGACAGTAACTGACACTGAATATATCCCACACTAACACACAGGGGAAACAATTACCCCTTGTCAAAGTTATCTAAGTCTATCATAATTTTTACACTTCCATTAAATCTTCCCATCTCTGCTCAATCTCCTTCGTCCTAATAAGAACAAACCCAGCTTTTCCAATGTAAACTTGTAACTAAAATCCTCCCTCCCTTGGACCATTCTGGTAAATCTCTTCTGCACCATCTCAAGGACACTTACATCTTTCCTGAATTCTGATGACTAAACTGGACCCAATACTCCAGTTGCTGTTTTTGTGTGAGGGGCTCTATTAATTTAAGGTGCCGTACTAGTTTAAGGACTGTATTAGTTTCAGGTGACCTATATTTTGAGTTCTGGTGTTCCATTAAGGTGCTGTTTCAGTTGAAGGGTCAGCGTCAGTTCTCACGCCTGTATCAGTTAGAGGGACTGTTTCAGATGAAGATACTATTTTGGATGGAGAGTTTGTATCAGTTGTAGGGCCTATATCAGTTGAAGGGTTGGTATTAGTTGGAGGGTCTTTTCGGTTTGAGGAGCAGTATTGGACTGAGAGTCCGAATTAGTTGGAGAGATTGAATCTGTTGGTTGGTGGAGCCTGTATCGGTTGGAGGGTCTGTATTACTTCAGTTGTTCTGATGTGTTCAAGCATTGTACTAGTTTGATGGTTCTGTATTACAGCGCAATGTCCGTTCGTTTGTGGCACTGAATTTGTTGCTGATGCTGTATTAGTTGAATGCTGAAATGCATAATCCCAAATAACCCGTTTTAACGCCGTAACTGATTGTCCACAGTTAAATCGAGAGCCACATCTGAGAGTGCAATAGATTAACCCCAAGAGAGACATTCTATCATTTAAAATGCAATTATTCAATGGTCACAGTCGAGTGAAGGACATCAATGAAACAATACGGGATAGAGAGATGGCACTGATGATGTTTTAAAGGATAAAGTCATTGCTGGGAGAAAAGAGGTTTGAGTTTCCTATTGATTATTAAATGTGGCCAAAGTGTGATGTTATTGTCGTTTTCTAATTCAATCGCACAACGTAATATATTCTGTCAGTCCATGAACTGAACTCGATGTCGCAATCTATTTGTTTTTTTTTATACATAGATAAAGAGCAAGAGGGTAACCAGGGAAAGGGTTGGCCAACTCAAGGACAGAGATGGGAATCTATGTGTGGAGCCAGAGGAAATGGGCGATGTGCGAAATGAGTACTTTGCATCAGTATTCACCAAAGAGAAGGACTTGGTGGATGATGAGCCTAGGGAAGGGAGTGGAGATAGTCTCAGTCATCTCATTATCAAAAAGGAGGAAGTGTTGGGGGTCTTGCAAAGCATTAAGGTAGATAAGTCCCCAGGGCCTGATGGGATCTACCCGAGAATACTGAGGGAGGCAAGGGAAGAAATTGCTGGGGACTTGACAGAAATCTTTGCATCCTCATTGGCTACAGGTGAGGTGCCAGAGGACTGGAGAATAGCCAATATTGTGCCTTTGTTTAAAAAGGGTGGCAAGGATAATCCAGGAAATTATAGGCCGGTGAGCCTTACGTCAGTGGTAGGGAAACAATTAGAGAGGAGTATTCGGGACAGGATTTACTCCCATTTGGAAACAAACGAACTTATTCGCGAGAGACAGCATGGTTTTGTGAAGGGGAGGTCGTGCCTTACTAACTTGATTGAGTTTTTTGAGGAAGTGACGAAGATGATTGATGAAGGAAGGGCAGTGAATATTATCTATATGGACTTTAGTAAAGCCTTTGACAAGTTCCCGCATGGCATACTGGTACAAAAGGCGAAGTCACACGGGATCAGGTGTTTGATGACAAGATGGATAAAGAACTGGCTTGGTCATAGAGGACAGAGGGTATCAGTGGATGGGTGTTTTTCTGAATGGAGGAATGTGACTAATGGTGTTCCACAGGGATCAGTGCTGGGACCTTTGCTGTTTGTAGTATATATAAATGATTTGGAGGAAAATGTAGCTGGTCTGATTAGTAAATTTGCGGATGACACAACGGTTGGTGGAGTTGCGGATAATGATGAGGATTGTCAGAGGATACAGCAGGATATAGATCGGTTGGAGACTTGGGCAGCGAAATGGCAGATGGAGTTTAATCTGGAAAAATGTGAGGTCATGCATTTTGGGAAGTCTAATACATGTGGGAGGTATACAGTAAATGGCAGAACCCTTAGGAGTATTGACAGGCAGAGCGATCTGGTCGTACAGGTCCACAGGTCACTGAAAGTGGCAACGCAGGTGGATAAGGTAGTCAAGAAGGCATACGGCATGCTTGCCTTGATCGGTCGGGGCATCGAGTATAAAAATTGGCAAGTCATGTTGCAGCTGTACAGAATCTTAGTTAGGCCACACTTAGAATATTGCATGCAATTCTGGTCGCCACACTACCGGAAGGACGTGGAGGCTTTGGAGAGGGTACAGAGGAGGTTTACCAGGATGTTACCTGGTCCGGAGGGCATTAGCTATGAGGAGAGTTTGGAAAAACTCGGATTGTTTTCACTGGAACGACGGAGGTGGAGGGGCGACATGATAGAGGTTTACAAAGTTATGAGTGGCATGGACAGAGCAGATAGTCAGAAGCTTTTTTCCAGTGTGTAAGTGTCAGTTACTAGGGGACATAGGTTTAAGGTGCGAGGGGCAACGTTTAGAGGGGATGTGCGAGGCAAGTTTTTTACACAGAGGGTGGTGAGTGCCAGGAACTTGCTGCCAGGGTGGAAGTAGATACGAAAGCGACGTTTAAGATATATCTTGACAAATACATGAATAGGAAGGGAATAGAGGGATATGGTTCCCGGAAGTGCAGACGGTGTTAGTTTAGGCAGGCATCAAGATCGGCGCAGGCTTGGAGGGCCGAATGGCCTGTTCCTGTGCTGTACTGTTCTTTGTTCACATTTAAGTGCAACTGTGAACAAAGTTGCAACTTCAATATACCAGTGGTGATCCCACAGTGTATAAATTAAAGACTCCGGGAAGTTATTTCTTCAGAGTTCAGTGACATTGCGTGTATCACAAAAGGAGAGATCTTTTCACAAAGAAAATGCATCAACCAATTGACAGCATTGTGAAAATATATTTCACAATCCTTGCCATCAATGGGGTTCCTGGTAAGTGACTGTAACCTGCTATCTAAATCTATGTGGGAGCTGGACCCTGTTTTCGCTCTATGATGGTGACAAAACACGGTGATCTAGCGGTCACCATTATACAGACACATGTTTCAAGACATAATTCCCTTACATCAAATGTTTTGAATACTGTCTGTTTTTTATTATCATTATTATTCTATGCCCTTTTATGTCAACTGTCAGTCTCCTTTCAAACTCTCTCGTTGCTTCTTTTAAATGCTTTTTCAATTCCACACTGAATCTGAAATATTCAGCCTGGTTCTCAGTTATATTATCCACCAGACATCTGTCATAAGCATATTTCTTCATTTGCATCGTTATCGTCAGCGAGGGAGTTCTGGATTTCTTTGCCCCAACTTTCCCCTGCATTAGAATTTACCTGGACGGTGTCTGGGCTATCTCTTCTTTAAAGTAGCCAATTGTTCATTTGCTGTTTTTTTTCCTGTCAAACTTTGCTACCAATTTGTCTGGGTCAGATCTGTTCTTATGCCATTGATGTTGGCTTCCCCCCAGTGAATGATTCTTATTCTGGATTGTTGCTTGTGCATTTCCATAGCTAACATAAACCTTATGATTCAATGATCAGTGTTCCTTAATTACTACTGTACTAAAACTTGATTCGGATTGCCCTCATTTCCGCCCAGAATCAGGTAACTCATTGGATGTGAAACATAGTGCTTTGGAAAATTTTCCTCAGCACATTCTAGGAATCCTTGCCTCTTTCTTCCCTTTAAACGACAACTATTCCAAATCTACATTCGGATATGTAAATCCCCCATTATAATTCCTTGAAAATTCTTGCACCTCTCTGAAATGACCTGGCGATCTTTCCTCTACATCCTTGCCACCAGCTGGTATCTCATAGACTAAACCGAACAAATAAATTGCACCTGTTTTGTTCCTTCACTCGAGCTTTTTATATTCTGTTCATAAAGCTTCTGGGACGTCCTCCCGTTCCAGCACTGCAATGTTCCCTTAATTAATACTGCCATCCATTCCCTTCCCTTCCTTTCCTATCTTTCCTGGACACCTTGTATCCATGAATATTTAATACCCATTCCTGCCCTTCTTTAAGACAGGTTACCGTTATAACTACAGCTTCATATTTCCACACAGCACCCTGCACCTCTCACACATCCATCATATTCACCACACTCTGTCTATTCACATCCATGCAAAGTAACCCTTATTTACACGTTATTATTTTCTTCCTTACCCTCAACCCTGCCGGACGGACAAATAAGTCAGGGCAGCTAGTGCAGGAGTCCCAGAGGTCATGACACTTTCTATCCCGTATTCAGTTCTGAATTCGGATGAAAGAGAGGGTTCCTCTGGAGAATGCACTGAGAGTTATGACCGGAATATCATGTCTGACTCAGCTGTGCTTGGATGGAGAAAAAGGGACAAGAGGACAATAGTGGCAGGAGATTCTATGGTTAGAAGAACAGATAGACATTTCTGTGTTCGCAGATATGATTCCAGGATAGTATGTTGCTTTCCTGGTGCAAAGGTCTTGGATATCACTGAGCAGCTACAAAGTATTTGGGACGATGAGGGTGCACAGCCACAGGTCGTTTTCAACGTTGGTACCAATTACATAGGTAGAAAGAGGGATGATGTCCTGAAAATGAATTTACGGAGCTAGGCAGCAGATTAAAAAGTAGGACCTCAAAGGTTGAAATCTCTATTTGGTTCTTTCGGTGCCACGGGCTAGTGATTATATTAATAGGAGGTTAGAGCAGATGAATGCGTGGCTGGGGAGATGGTGCAGGATGAAGGGCTTTAGATTCTTGGATCACTGCATCTGTTTATGACTAATGTGGGACATGTATAAGATGGACGGGTTGCACCTGAACCAGAATGGAACCAACATTCTTGCTGGGACGTTTTCTAGTTCTGTTGCTGGGGTGGGGGCGGGGGGAGCGGTGTGTGCTGGTGGTTAAACTAATTTTGCAGAGGGATAGAATACAGAATGGAAACACAGTAGGGGGTGATAGAAAAATCAAATATAAATGTGAAGGTAAGTGAGTCCGGAGGACAGGGTAAAAGTACACCTGTTAAAGCTTAGGAAAATAATGCAAGGCTGGATTGTATCTATTTTAATGCAAGGAGTCTTACGAGTAAATGCAGTTGAATTGAGGGCGTTGATTAATATATGGAAATGTGATATTATTGCTATCACTGAGGCATGGTTGAGAGAAGGACAGGACTGGCTGCTAAAAGTCCCAAGATGTAGAATCTTCAGAAATGAAAGGGGAGGGGATAACAGAGGAGGTGGCATTGCACTGTTGATTAAAGAAACAACTACTGCAGTAATGAGGGGTAATATCCTACAAGACTCCTCGAATGAGGCCTTGTTGGTCGTACTCAAAAAACAAAATGGTGGCGATTACTTGGCTGGGAGTGTGCTACAGGCCTCCAAACAGTCAGACAGTGGTAGAGGAGCAGATATGTAGGCAAATCCCAGAGAGGTGCAAATATAATAGGGTAATAATAGTGGGGTATTTCACCTTCCCCTATATTAGAGGGAATAGTATTAGTGAAAAAGCTTAAAGGGGGCAGAAGTCTTCAAGTGCATTCAAGAGAGTTTTTTGAGCCAGCACGCAGAGGGTCCAACAAGAGCAGGCGCAATAGTGGACCTAATACGAGGGAATGAAGCCGGACAAGTGGTAGAAGTGGCAGTATGGTGCATTTCAGGGATAGTGACCATAACTCTGTATGATTTAAGGTTGTTATGGAAAAGGACAGAGGGACCGGAAATAAGAGCACTGAATTGGGGGAAGGCAGATTTCAATATGGTGGAACAGGATCTGGCCACGTGAACTTGAGAGCAGATTCTTCCAGGAAAGTGTACATCAGAACAGTGGGAGTCAGTTATAAGGGAAGTTATGAGGGTTCAGAGGCAACATATTCCTGTAAAGGTGAGAGTAGGACCAACAGGTCAAGGAAACCCTGGATGTCAAGTGAGAGAGACGATTGGATAAGCGAAAAAAGAAGGTGTATGGCAGATTCAGCGCTCTGAAAACAGGGGAGGCCTGAGAAGAGGAAAGAAAGTGCAGTGGAGTACTGAAAAAAAGTAATTAGGAGAGCGAAGGGGAGCATGAAAAATCACTGGCAGGCAAGATTATGAAAAATCCCAAGGCGTTTTATAAGTATGTTAGAGGATAAACAGAGAAAAAGTAGGGCCCATTAGGGAGCATTGAAGCAAACTGTGTGTGGAGCCGAAGGGCATAGGTGAGGTTTTGAATGATTACTTTTCATCTATGTTCACTATAGAGAAGGACGATACAGGTGCAGTGATCAGGGAGGGGGATTGTGAACTTGCAGCTGGGAAGTCAATTTCAGTGCAATTTAAAAGTTAATTCCCTTTTGTTTTTGGAGGACCAGGGTACTGCTGGGTAAGTAAAATGTAGTGTCTCCCACACACCCTCCTCCTCTGACCAAAAAAAAGGACTCTGGTGTGTTGATAAGGTAAGCTTTTTATTTAAAAAGTTCTGTCCGTTGGATTGCCAACCCAACAAGTTTTGACATTTTTTTTTGGTTTTTCAGTAGATTTGTTGGGAATTTAGAATAGAGAGAATGGAAGTTAAGGCAGTTGTATGTTCCTCCTGCAGAATGTGGGAGGTAAGCGTCTCCAAGAGTGTCCCTGGTGACTGCATCTGCGGGAAGTGCACCCAGCTCCAGCTCCTCGAGAACCGCGTAAGGGAACTGGAGCTGGAGTTGGATGAACTTCGGATCATTCGGGAGGCGGAGGGGGTTATTGAGAGGAGTTATGGGGAGGTAGTCACACCTCAGGTAAAAGAAGTAGGTAGATGGGTTACCGTCAGCGGAAGGAGAGGGAACCAGCAGGCAGCAGGGATACCCTGTGGCCGTTTCCATCAACAACAGGTATACCGTTTTGGATACTGTTGCGGGGGACAACATACCAGGGATAAGCAATGGGTTACAGGTATCTGCCACAGATTCTGTCCCTGTTGCTCAGAAGGGAAGTGGGAAGAGGAGCAGAGCATTAGTCATTGGGGACTCCATAGTTAGGGGAACAGAAGGAGGTTCTGTGGGAACGAGAGAGACTCACGTTTGGTGTGTTGCCTCCCAGGTGCCAGGGTTCGTGATGTCTCGGATCGTGATTTTGGGATTCTTAGGGGGGAGGGGGAGCAGCCCCAAATCGTGGTCCACATAGGCACCAACGACTTCGGTAGGAAGAAAGATGGGGATTTAAGACAGAAATTCAGGGAGCGAGGGTGGAAGCTCAGAGCGAGAACAAACAGAGTTGTTATCTCTGGGGTGTTGCGCGTGCCACGTGCTAGCGAGGCGAGGAATAGGGAGAGAGAGGAGTTCAACATGTGGCTGCAGGGATGGTGCAGGAGGGAGGGTTTTGGTTTCCTGGATAATTGGGGCTCTTTCTGGGATAGGTGGGACCTCCACAAACAGGATGGTCATCACCTGAACCAGAGGGGGACCAATATCCTGGGGGTGAGATTTGCTAGTGCTTTTCGGCGGGATTTAAACTAATTCAGCAGGGGAATGGGAACCTAAATTGGAGTTCCAGTGCACAGGATGTTGAGAGTAGTGAGGTCAGTGATAAGGTTACAAGGACGCAAGAGGGCACTGGCAAGCAAGAATCTGGTTTAAAGTGTGTCTACTTCAACGCCAGGAGCATCCGGAATAAGGTGGGTGAGCTTGCAGCATGGATTGGGACCTGGGATCTCAATGCAATGGCCATTGCGGAGACATGCTGGAGCGGGGCAGGCATGGATGTTGCAGGGTCCGGGATTTAGATGATTCAGTAAGAACAGAGAGGATGGTAAAAGAGGGGGTGGTGGTGACATTGCTAATCAAGGAGAGTATTACAGCGACAGAAAGGACGTTTGAGGACTCATCTACTGAGGTAGTATGGGCCGAGGTTAGAAACAGGAGAGGTGAGGTCACCCTGTTGGGAGTCTTTTATAGACCTCCGAATAGTTCAAGAGATGTAGAGGAAAGGATAGCGAAGATGATTCTCGACAGGGGCGAGAGTAAGAGGGTAGTTGTTATGGGGGGCTTTAACTTTCCAAATATCTACTGGAAATACTATAGTTCGAGTACTTTAGATGGGTCAGTTTTTGTCCAGTGTGTGCAGGAGGGTTTTCTGACACAGTATGTAGACAGGCCAACCAGGGGCGATGCCACATTGGATTTGGTACAGGGTAATGAACCCGGCCAGGTGTTTGGTTTAGATGTAGGTGAGCACTTTGGTGATAGTGATCACAATTCGATTAGGTTTACCTTAGCGATGGGCAGGGACAGGTATATACCGCAGGGCAAGAATTATAGCTGGGGGAAAGGAAATTATGATGCGATTAGGCAAGATTTAGGATGCGTAGGATGGGGAAGGAAACAGCAGGGGATGGGAACAATCGAAATGTGGAGCTTATTCAAGGAGCAGCTGCTGCGTGTCCTTGATAAGTATGTACCTGTGAGGCAGGGAGGAAGTTGTCGAGCGAGGGAGCCGTGGTTTACTAAAGAGGTTCAAGCGCTTGTCAAGAGGAAGAAGAAGGCTTATGTTAGGATGAGACGTGAAGGCTCAGTTAGGGCGCTTGAGAGTGACAAGCTAGCCAGGAAGGATCTAAAGGGAGAGCTAAGAAGAGCAAGGAGAGGACACGAGAAGTCATTGGCGGAAAGGATCAGGGAAAACCCTAAGGCATTCTAGAGGTATATCAGGAATAGAAGAATGACAAGAGTTAGATTAGGGCCAATCAAGGATCGTACTGGGAAGTTATGTGTGGAATCAGAGGAGATAGGGGAAGCGTTAAATGAATATTTTTCGTCAGTATTTACAGTACAGAAAGAAAATGTTGTCGAGGGGAATACTGAGATTCAGGCTATTCGGCTACATGGGATTGAGGTTCACAAGGAGGAGGTGTTAGCAATTTTGGAAAGTGTGAAAATAGATAAGTCCCCTGGGCCAGATGGGATTTATCTGAGGATTCTCTGGGAAGCTAGGGAGGAGATTGCAGAGCCTTTGTCCTTGATCTTTATGTCGTCATTGTCGACAGGAATAGTGCCAGAAGACTGGAGGATAGCAAATGTTGTCCCCTTGTTCAAGAAGGGGAGAAGAGAAAGCCCTGGTATTTATAGACCTGTGAGCCTTACTTCGTTTGCGGGTAAAATGTTGGAAAAGGTTATAAGAGACAGGATCTATAATCATCTTGAAAAGAATAAGTTCATTAGAGATAGGCAGCACTGTTTTGTGACGGGTAGGTAGTGCCTCACAAACCTTATTGAGTTTTTCGAGAAGGTGACCAAACAGGTGGATGAGGGTAAAGCCGTGGATGTGGTGTATATGGATTTCAGTAAGGCGTTTGATAAGGTTCCCCACGGTAGGCTATTGCAGAAAATACGGAAGTATGGGGTTGAAGGTGATTTAGAGCTTTGGATCAGAAATTGGCTAGCTGAAAGAAGACAGAGGGTGGTGGTTGATGGCAAATGTTCATCCTGGAGTTTAGTTACTAGTGGTGTACCGCAAGGCTCTGTTTTGGGGCCACTGCTGTTTGTCATTTTTATAAATGACCTGGAAGAGGGTGTAGAAGGGTGGGTTAGTAAATTTGCAGATGACAAGAAGGTCGGTGGAGTTGTGGATAGTGCCAAAGGATGTTGTAGGGTACAGAGGGACATAGATAGGCTGCAGAGCTGGGCTGCGAGATGGCAAATGCAGTTTAATGCGGAAAAGTGCGAGGTGATTCACTTTGGAAGGAGTAACAGGAATGCAGAGTACCGGGCTAATGGGAAGATTCTTGGTAGTGTAGATGAACAGAGAGATCTTGGTGTCCAGGTGCATAAATCCCTGAAGGTTGCTACCCAGGTTAATTGGGCTGTTAAGAAGGCATATGGTGTGTTAGCTTTTATTCGTAGGGGGATCGAGTTTCGGAGCCACGATGTCATGCTGCAGCTGTACAAAACTCTTGTGAGACAGCACCTGGAGTATTGCGTGCAGTTCTGGTCACCGCATTATAGGAAGGATGTGGAAGCTATGGAAAGGGTGCAGAGGAGATTTACTAGGATGTTGCCTGGTATGGAGGGAAGGTCATACGAGGAAAGGCTGAGGGACTTGAGGTTGTTTTCGTTGGAGAGAAGGAGGAGGAGAGGTGACTTAATAGAGACATATAAGATAATCAGAGGGTTAGATAGGGTGGATCGTGAGCGTCTTTTTCCTCGGATGGTCATGGCAAACACGAGGGGACATAGCTTCAAGTTGAGCGGTGATAGATATAGGACAGATGTGAGAGGTAGTTTCTTTACTCAGAGAGCAGTAGGGGCGTGCAACGCCCTGCCTGCAGCAGTAGTAGATTCGCCAACTTTAAGAGCATTTAGGTGGTCATTGGATAGACATATGGATGAAAATGGAATAGTGTAGGTCAGATGGTTTCACAGGTCGCCGCAACGTCGAGGGCCGAAGGGCCTGTACTGCGCTGTAATGTTCTAATTCTAATTCTAAAAAAAAAATTCTCATTCAACTATCACTCCTCAGCTCGCTGAACTGCATTGGCTCCCTGTCAAATAACCTCTTGATTTTAAAATTCTCATCATTTTTCTTTCAAATCTGTCCATGTCCTCTCTTCCCAATATCCCTGTAAATTCCTCCACAGCCAGATCCCTCCAAGATATCAGCATTTCACTAAGTCTGGCGTCTTCTGAATCCAACATTTTAATCATTCCACCTTTGCTGGTTGCACTTTCATTTGCCTCCGGCACAAGCTCTGGATTACATTCCCAATAACTCTTCACTTGTCTACTTAACTATCATCATTTAAGACACTCCTTAAAAATCGTCCTCATTGACCACGCATTTTTTTTCATCTGACCTGCTATGCCATTATGTGGCTCTGTGTTATACTTCATTTTGTCATGCCCTGGTGAAGCGGCTGTGCACATGTCGCTATAAAAGTATATTGTTCTCTGTGGGAAGGATGCAGTGTTGGCGGGGCATCTGTGTGATTGAGACGTGAAACTAAAAATCCATCTGTCCTCGCAAGTGGATGCAAAATATCCCTCGTCCATGATGGAAGAAGAATAGTGGATGTGTTCTCCCCGATGTCATGGGGCATAATATTTCTCCCTCAAATATCATGATAAAAAAATTCAGATTATGCCTGTTCTGTTCTCACACTGCTGTTTTCAGGACCTTGCTGTAGAAACAGTGTTTCCGTACATTAGCACACTCTCGCAGTTCCATTATTGTCAGTGAAGTACATTGCTTAGCAGTGCTGTGATGAAAAGCTCTGTATAAAAACAAGTATTTTCATTTTCTTCCAGCCAGATAGTCTGTCAGCCATTCATACACTGGACATTGAATCATATAAATAAAAAATATGGAAAATAGGAGCAGGAGTAGGCTATTCATCCCTTTGAGGCAGTACCGCCCTTCAATGCGATCATGGATGATTGTCAATACTCAGTATCCTGATTCCGATTTCTACCCATATCTTTTTATTCCTTTAGCTCTAAGAACTACACCTAACACTTTCTTTAATATATTTTGTGATTGACCTCAGCTGCTTTCTGTGGTAGAGAACTCCACAGGTTCACCACACCCTTGGTGAAGAAATCCCTCCTCATCTCAGTCCTAAATGGCCTACCCATCATCCTTAGATTGTGACCCCTGTTTCTGGACTGCCTCGCCATCGGGAGCAATCTTCCTGCATCTGGTCTGTCGAGTCCTGATGGAATTTTGTAGGTTTCGAAGAGAACCTCTCTCATTCTTCTAAACTCTATCGAATACAAGCCTAATCAACCAAATCTCTCTTCATGCATCAGTCCTGCCATCCCAGGAAACAGTCTGGTGAACCTTCGCTGTACTACTTCCATAGCAAGAACATTCTTCCTCAGATAAGGAGACCAAAACTGCACACAATACTCCAGATGTGGTCTCACCAAGGCCATGTATAATTACAGCAATACATCCTTGCTCCTGTACTCGAATCCTGCTCTCTAAAAAGGCCAACATGCCACTTGCCTTCTTAACTGCCTGCTGCATCTGCATGCTTACTGTCAGCGACTGGTGCCCAAGGACATCCAGGTCTCGCCTCACCTCCACCTTTTCCAATCTAACTCCGTTCAGATAATAATCTGCGCTTCTGATTTTAACACCAAAGTGGATAACCTCACATGTATCCACATTATCTGGCATCTGCCATGTATTTTCCCACTCACTGAACCTGTCAAAATCACCTTGGAGCTCCCCTGCATCCTCCTCACAGATCACACTCCTACCCAACTTTGTATCATCTGTAAACTTGGATATATTGCATTTAATTCCCTAATCTATAACATTAATATATATTGTGACTAGCTGCGGTCCGAGCTCGGATCCCTGCAGTACGCCACTAGTCACTGCCTGCCACTCGGAAAAAAGACCTGTTTATTGCTACTCTTTGTTTGCTGTCTGCCAAACAATTCTCGATCCATGTCAGTACATTACCCCCAACCCCACGTGCTTTAATTTTGCACGCTATTCTGTGACCTGGGACTTTTATACGATGCTGCAGAGTGGCTGGTCAAAGTTAACGCGCCCTTGGAGGCGTCCCTTCACTTTGGGAGAGGAGTACATTAGGGATGGCCCGTAGCCAGCCAATTGTATATCATCTGCATGGAGCCATTCCTGTGCCGGATTCACAGGAGGTTGGTGGGTCTGGTACCATGTGGACGGGGCATACGGGTCTCTTTATCGGCTTACGCTGATGGCCTTCTCCTCACGGTCAAGGATCTCATTTACTTGCGGAGGGGGCACAAGTGCCAGCAGACGTTTTCTGCCCTGTTCTCCGCGAGGATCAATTGGGAAAAATGTTCCAGAGCCCTGGTGGGTCAGTGGCAGTTGAAATCCCTGCTGGAGGTGTCAACATCTTTTGCAAGGTGCACAACGGAACTTCTCTACCTGGGATATAAAAGCAAAATACTGCAGATGCTGGAAATCTGAACTAAAAACAAGAAATGCTGGAACCACTCAGCAGGTCTGGCAGCATCTGTGGAAAGTGAAGCAGAGTTAACGTTTGGGGTCAGTGACCCTTCTTCAGAACTGACAAATATTAAAAATGTCACAGGTTATAAGCAACTGAGGTGGGGGAGGGGCAAGAGATAACAAAGGAGAAGGTGTCGATTGGACAAGGCCACATAGCTGACCAAAAGATCATGGAGCAAAGGCAAACAATATGTTAATGGTGTGTTGAAAAACAAAGCATTAGTACAGAAAAGGTGTTAACGGACTGAATATTGCGAGTCTACTTTAGCCCCACTGAGGAAGCCTTCGCCGTCAAAGTGCCAAGTGTTGGAGGTGAAAGTCACCACTCGTTTGTGGCGTTGGACAGGACTGCTCCGAATGCTTTCCTGTAGGGTCGAGCGCTGGTCATATACAAAGTGGTGGTCTCGATGCTGTAGTACCGGTTGGTCACTTGGCTCCCGTCCCCTGCATTTGCCAGCAAAATCCAGAAAAATATCATAGATTTCTTCTGGGCCAAGAAGAAATACTGGGTCTGTGCTGCAGTCATGAGTCTTCTGATTGAGGAGGGCGGCCAGTTTCTGGTGTGCGTCTGATCCCAGGCTGTGAATTTCTGCCTTTGGACACTGCAGAGATACCTGTACATCGGCCGTCCTCCCAGATGGTGTGCACTGGTGATGTATGTTTTTTCGCTGGGGCACTGCCTTCAATAGATCATGCAGTTCCCAACGGAGAGGTGGCCGTGCATCTCTGAGGCAGTTGACTGAATTTTACCAGAAGCTATTCAGGGTTTGGAACATTGTCGCCTCCAGTCAAGAGGCGCCCCCACCGGCAGTCCCCTGCTTGGCCAGAACTGCTCATTGAACCCAAGCCCAGAAACCCTCCTCAGTAGCCGGATACGCACAACCTGAGCAGCCTCTCAGTGATGCACACTGTGGCATTCCATATCGCGTGGAGGACCTTCCTGTACGGGCTGTTCCAGCACCCTCTCCATTTCTTGCCTTTATCTTGCAATCTGGGAACGCACTGGTGGTCCATGTTACCATCTGCCGCCAAGGGGGGATCCTGGTGGAGGTATGTCTGCGCAGGGTCCTCCCACTTTACATCGTGGACCTCGGATGGAGGGTGCTGCACAGGGAAGTCCCGTGCAATAGACTTTTATGTAGATTCACCGACTCTCAGGCCACCTGAAATTTCTGTGGCCTGGAGGAGTCTGCGTTCTATGTATATCTGGAGTGTGTACGGTTGCAGCCCCTCTTTGACAGCCTAGAAGGGCTGCTCATCAGGTTTTGGCTGCACGTCAGCCCCATGCTTCTGATCTCTGGGCACCTGTTGTGGAAGGTGGGGCCTGGAGGCGGATCTCCTCGTCAGTCTGCTCCTGGGACTGGCCATGGTGGAAATTCACAGTCTGCGAGCCATGGTGAGGGTCCTTTCACCCTGATTGCCTGCCCCTCTTCTGAGGTTACCTTCACGCACAGGTGTCCTTGGAGAAGGAGCATGCGGTGTCCACCGGTACACGCGAGGCCTTCCGTGACTGCTGGCCGCCGCAGGGGCTGGAGTGCATCACAGATGCACACGATGCCATTATAAATTGAGTTTTTGTTTTATTTGTTCGATGTTAATAATGTTATTTTATAAAAATGTATATAAAGGGTCACTGTGCAATAAAGGCCAACTCCACAAAAATACATAATAGGGGCTGCATTATAAAGAGCACCTTAAAAAAAGGGTTTAGGATGCAAAATCATGCTCACGCTATACTTCCATCATCAAATATTCCCAGGTAAGATAGTGGGCGATGTAAGATAGATCAAAACTCCCTCTCTGCTGCCCCATCAAGTCCTTCCAAGATTGTTACAGAACGCGGTTGGATACTGAATAATACTGCCACTACTCCGTGAAGATCAAACCCTCCCTGCACAGTTGCAGCACGCGATTAGGAACGGAGTAAAGCACCCTCGGTATTGCGCGCATCAAACACTCCCAGAGAAGGTACAGCACGTGTTAGACGCCGAGTAAAGCTCGATATATACTATCCCCGTCATACACCTCGGGGAATCCACCACACTGTTTGGTTGCTGCTGGTTGGAGCTGCTCTGTACCAGTTGGAAACAACAAGTTAATGCAAAGTGTGTTTGGGAGCCTTTGCATCTGCTGCAGGGAGGGGCTGACAGCGACTGAGACTGGGAGGAAGGTTTTCCATTTATTTTATCACTGAGAGAAGGCAACAAGAAGACAGAAGAAATGAAGGAACTTTTGTGAAGTTGGTTGGAGCTTTGCATCCAATTTTCATGATTCTTGAGGGAGGAAGAACAGACAGAATACCCATTGTTTAGTTTAGTTTAGAGATACAGCACTGAAACAGGCCCTTCGGCCCACCGAGTCTGTGCCGACCACCAACCACCCATTTATACTAATCCTACACTAATCCCATATTCCTACCACATCCCCTACCACCTACCTATACTCGGGGCAATTTATAATGGCCAATTTACCTATCAACCTGCAAGTCTTTTGGCTTGTGGGAGGAAACCGGAGCACCTGAAGAAAACCCACGCAGACGCAGGGCGAACTTGCAAACTGCACACAGTACCCAGCATTGAACCCGGGTCGCTGGAGCAGTGAGGCTGCGGTGCTAACCACTGCGCCACTGTGCCGCCCATTGTGGGGCTGCCTGTTTCAGTAGAGGGTTCCCGTGCGGTTTATTAAAATTAATTGCGAGCTCCCTCTCAAATTTAACTATCTAGCCTGGCACAGCTGGAGCTGCTGGGGTGAAGAGTGTTTTCTTTGCTCTCTCATAACTTCAGCTTGCGCAACTACAGCTGTCCGGCTAAAGACATCTACACCCCCATAGCTGGAAGACCAGTGAAAAGACTGTACTATATTGTTCTAGCTGCAAAGACTGTTTCCTCCTGGCCTTCGTCTCCCTCAGCATCTTTCCATACCACGCCGCTTGCCATAAGCCTACA
Source organism: Heterodontus francisci (assembly GCF_036365525.1). NCBI lineage: Eukaryota > Metazoa > Chordata > Chondrichthyes > Heterodontiformes > Heterodontidae > Heterodontus > Heterodontus francisci. Next base: position 15,408,274 of record NC_090409.1, on the reverse strand, counting down.
ACGATATGCATTTCCACTTCATTATATTAAATCATTCTTTTTCATTTACTTTTTCAACAAATAGTGCGTGCGTTTTCCCCATTGCGTCTCAGAACACTCCGATGGCGGGGCCTTCCTGTGCAGCTGCAGCCACTCCTATACAAAGAACAAAGAACCAAGAACAAAGAAAATTACAGCACAGGAACAGGCCCTTCGGCCCTCCAAGCCTGCGACGATCCAGATCCTCTATCTAAGCATGTCGCCTATTTTCTAAGGGTGTGTATCTCTTTTCTTCCTGCCCATTCATGTATCTGTCTAGATACATCTTAAAAGACGCCATCGTGCCCGCATCTAACACCTCCGCTGGCAACGCATTCCAGGCACCCACTATCCTCTGCATAAAGAACTTTCCACGCATATCCCCCCTAAACTTTTCCCCTTTCACTTTGAACTCGTATCCTCTCGTAATTGAATCCCCCACTCTGGGAAAAAGCCTCTTGCTATCCACCCTGTCTATACCTCTCATGATTTTGTACACCTCAATCAGGTCCACCCTCAACCTCCGTCTTTCTAATGAAAATAATCCTAATCTACTCAACCTCTCTTCATAGCTATCGCCCTCCATACCAGGCAACATCCTGGTGAACATCCTCTGCACCCTCTCCAAAGCATCCGAATCCTTTTGGTAATGTGGCGACCAGAACTGCACGCAGTATTCCAAATGTGGCCGAACCAAAGTCCTCTACAACTGTAACATGACCTGCCAACTCTTGTACTCAATACCCCGTCCGATGAAGGAAAGCATACCGTACGCCTTCTTGACCACTCTATTTACCTCTTAACATTCAGGCATCTAAAAGCAAAGCATGGGGTGAAGAGTTATGCCAACCAACTATGGCTGCTAAGTCTTCAGCAAAATAAATAACCTAAGTTGTTTCCCCATCCCCGGATATTGTCACAGCCTCAGCATCTATAGCTGTTTTTTTTCCTGATGACCGAGTGGGCTTTCTCCCTGGTCGTGAGCAATGAACGCACGGTGGACAGCACTTTCCGATCAGTGGACACTCTGGGAATCATGGTGCAGTGGATTCTATTATCCAACGTCTACCTTTCATTCCCAGTGATCGCCTCCTCCCCGACCTGCACCATACCGGAAGGGAGAGATCATGGATCAGTCCAGTGTAGCTCGGGGTCGGAATAACAGCCTCCGACATGTCTACTTCTTCCGCTGACACTTATTTATGCATTTGGTGTGGTATGAAGCCTGGGAGGGCAACTCAATGTAAATTTCCGGGGGTGGAGTTTCATTTCTTATGGGCCTCGGATTAGGCGTGTTGCAACTCCTGTAACGTGGTGGGGAATCTTCGTAAGGGTTGTCCCAAACTCTGGGCAGCAGGCTCCACCTCAATGGCCAAAATGGCGCCAGCGTTCCTCACCGCACCCCCCCACACGACCTCACCCCTCCCCCACCCAGCTGCAATAGCCACGGCTCAGTTGGTTCCAGTCGCCACTATTTTCATAACTTCCACATGGGTGGGGGCCAGTCTGCCCAGAAGGAAGGCGTGTGGAATCAGAGGAGATAGGGGAAGCGTTAAATTAATATTTTTCGTCAGTATTTACAGTAGAGAAAGAAAATGTTGTCGAGGAGAATACTGAGATTCAGGCTGCTAGGCTAGATGGGATTGAGGTTCACAAGGAGGAGGTGTTAGCAATTTTGGAAACTGTGAAAATTGATAAGTCCCCTGGGCCAGATGGGATTTATCCTAGGATTCTCTGGGAAGCCTGGGAGGAGATTGCAGAGCCTTTGTCCTTGATCTTTATGTCGACATTGTCGACAGGAATAGTGCCGGAAGACTGGAGGATAGCAAATGTTGTCCCCTTGTTCAAGAAGGGGAGTAGAGACAGCCCTGGAAATTATAGTCCTGTGAGCCTTACTTCGGTTGTGGGTAAAATGTTGGAAAAGGTTATAAGAGACAGGATTTATAATCAACTTGAAAAGAATAAGTTCATTAGCCATAGTCAGCACGGTTTTGTGAAGGGTAGGTCGTGCCTCACAAACCTTATTGAGTTTTTCGAGAAGGTGACCAAACAGGTGGATGAGGGTAAAGCAGTGGATGTGGTGTATATGGATTTCAGTAAGGCGTTTGATAAGTTTTCCCACGGTAGGCTATTGCAGAAAATACAGAAGTATGGGGTTGAAGGTGATTTAGAGCTTTGGATCAGAAATTGGCGAGCTGAAAGAAGACAGAGGGTGGTGGTTGATGGCAAATGTTCATCCTGGAGTTTAGTTACTAGTGGTGTACCGCACCGATCTGTTTTGGGGCCACGGCTGTTTGTCATTTTTATAAATGACCTGGAAGAGGGTGTAGAAGGGTGGGTTAGTAAATTTTCGGATGAGACGAAGGTCGGTGGAGTTGTGGATAGTGCCGAAGGATGTTGTAGGGTACAGAGGGTCATAGATATGCTGCAGAGCTGGGCTGAGAGATGGCAAATGGCGTTTAATGCGGAAAAGTGTGAGGTGATTCACTTTGGAAGGAGTAACAGGAATGCAGAGTACTGGGCTAATGGGAAGATTCTTGGTAGTGTAGATGAACAGAGAGATCTTGGTGTCCAGGTACATAAATCCCTGAAAGTTGCTACCCACGTTAATAGGGCTGTTAAGAAGGCATAAGATGTGTTCGCTTTTATTAGTAGGAGGATCGAGTTTCGGAGCCACGAGGTCATGCTGCAGCTGTACAAAACTCTGGTGAGACCGCACCTGGAGTATTGCGTGCAGTTCTGGTCACCGCATTATAGGAAGGATGTGGAAGCTTTGGAAAGGGTGCAGAGGAGATTTACCAGGATGTTGCCTGTTATGGAGGGAAGGTCTTCCGAGGAAAGGCTGAGGGACTTGAGGTTGTTTTCGTTGGAGAGAAGGAGGAGGAGAGGTGACTTAATAGATACATATAAGATAATCAGAGGGTTGGATAGGGTGGATAGTGAGAATCTTTTTCCTCAGATGGTGGTGGCAAACACGAGGGGACATAGCTTTAAGTTGAGGGGTGATAGATATAGGACAGATGTTAGAGGTAGTTTCTTTACTCAGAGAGCAGTAGGGGCGTGGAACGCCCTGCCTGCTGCAGTAGTGGACTCGCCAACTTTAAGGGCATTTAAGTGGTCATTGGATAGACATATGGATGAAAGTGGAATAGTGTCGGTCAGACGGTTTCACAGGTCGGCGCAACATCGAGGGCCGAAGGGCCTGTACTGCGAAAAACATTCATTTAACGCTTCCCCGATCTCCTTTGATTCCACACACAACGTCCCACTACTATCCTTGATTGGCCCTAATCTAACTCTCGTCATTCTTTTATTCCTGATATACCTTTAGAAAGCCTGAGGGTTTTCCTTGATCCTATCCGCCAATGACTTCTCGTGTCATCTCCTCGCTCTTCTTAGCTCTCCCTTTAGATCCTTCCTGGCTAGCTTGTAACTCTCAATCGCCCTAACTGAGCCTTCACGTCTCATCCTAACATAAGCCTTCTTCTTCCTCATGACAAGCGCTTCAACTTCTTTAGTAAACCACGGCTCCCTCGCTCGACAACTTCCTCCCTGCCTGACAGGTACATACTTATCAAGGACACGCAGTAGCTGCTCCTTGAATAAGCTCCACATTTCGATTGTGCCCATACCCTGCAGTTTCCTTCCCCATCCTACGCATCCTAAATCTTGCCTAATCGCATCATAATTTCCTTTCCCCCAGCTATAATACTTGCCCTGCGGTATATACCTGTCCCTGCCCATCGCTAAGGTAAACCTAACCGAATTGTGATCACTGTCACCAAAGTGCTCACCAACATCTAAATCTAACACCTGGCCGGGTTCATTACCCAGTACCAAATCCAATGTGGCATCGCCCCTGGTTGGCCTGTCTACATACTGTGTCAGAAAACCCTCCTGCACACACTGGACAAAAACTTTGATGTTTTGTGTTAATTTGAGATTCATGGTTGCTTTACAATACTTTTTGGAGGTGATGCATATTGGGAGGGCTAACAAGGCCAGGGGATATACAATGGGTGGTCGGACCCTATGACGTCCAGAGGGTCAAAGGGACCTTGGTGTACTTGTCTATAGATCACTGAAGGCAGCATCACAGGTAGACAAGGTGCTTAGGAAGGCATATGGGATACTTGCCTTTATTAGCTGAGGCGTCAAATATTGGAGCAGGGAGGTTATGAGGGAGCTGTATAAAACACTAGTTAGCCCTTAGCTTGTGTTCCGTGTGCAGTGCTGTTCACCACACTGTTGGAAGGATGTGATTGCACTGGAGAGGATGCAAAAGAGATTCACCAGGATGTTGCTTGGCCTGGAGCATTTCAGCTATGAAAAGAGACTGGATAGGCAAGTGTTGTGTTTCTTAGAGCACGGAAGGCTGAGGGAGGACCTGATTGAGGTATACAAATTTATGAAGCGCACAGATAGTTTAGATAGGAAGAAACTTTTTTTCCCCCTGAGCGGTGGTGTCAATAACCGGCCTGCATATATTTCAGGTAAGGGACTGGAGGTTTAGAGCGGATTTGAGGTGAAAACAAAAATCGCCCAGAGGGTGGTTGCAATCTGGAACACATTGGCTGAAGGGGTGGTCGTGGCAGGAACGCTCCGGACATTTAAAAAGTTTTTAGATGAGCACGTGAAGCGACATACCTCTCAAGGCTAACGGCTAAGTGCTGGAAAATGGGATTAAAATAAATAGGCTCTTGACAGCCAGTACGGACACTGTGGGTCAGAGGTCCTGCTTCTGTGCTGTAGAACTCGGCGACTCGATGACTGCATTAGTCCGACTTCTGAATCAGTTATAGAGTCATGGAGTCATCTGACAGTGCATATTGAGACCATTCGGCCCATCGAGTCCATGGCTGTTCACCATGGAGCTTTCTAGTCAGTTCCACGCTCTCGCTCAATCCCCACAATCTATTTTTTCTGAAGTGGTCATCCAACTTCATCTTTCAGGCTTTAATTCTCTCCGCTTCTACCACCCTTGTGGGCCGTGAGTCTCACGTCATTACCACCGGCTGCATAAAAAAAGTGTATTTCCTTATATTCCCACTGCATCGCTTGACCGATACTTTCAATCTGTGCCACCTCCTCCTTGGGTTAATTGAAACAGGTTCTCCATGTTTAAGTTATCTAAGTCTATCACAATCTTGTACACTTCCATCAAATCTCCCATCAAACTTTATTGTTCCAACGAGACCAAACCCAGTTTTTCCAACCTAACAATGTAGCTAACATCCCCAATCCCTGAAACAATTATGGTCAATCTCGTCTGCACCCTCTCAAGAACTCTTACATCATTCCTGAAGTGCATTACAGGGAACTGGACCCAATACCCTAGTTGTTGTTTTCGTGTGAGAAGCAGTATTAATAGTGTTAATTTCAGGTGAGGCTTTAGTTTCAAGTCTGTATTAGTTTCAGGTGACCAATGATTTTGATTTCGTCTGTCACATTAAGCTGTTGTTTAATTTGAAGGGTTTATGTCAGCCTGAATGTCTGCATCGGTTGCAGGGACTGTTTGGGATGGAGGTTTTGCTTCAGGTGAAGGATTGCTATGACTTGGAACGCCAGTATCAGTTAGAGAGTTTGTATAAGTTGGAGGACTACTATCGGTTTGAGGGGCAGTATCAGTTGGAGAGATTGTATCTGTTGCGGGCAGGGGCTTGATTGGTTGGAGGGTCTACATTAGTTGAGTTGTTCTACTGGTTCATGAGATCATAAGAACTAGGAGCAGGAGTGGGCCGTTCGGCCCCTCGAGCCTGCTCCGCCATTCAATAAGATCATGGCTGATCATTTCAGATCCACTTACCCACGCTCTCACCGGATCCCTTAATTCCTTTATTGTTCAGAACGAACAATTAGCTTAAATTTGGCTTAGTTAAGCTTGGTTTCAAGCATTGCACTAGTTTGTGGTTCTGTATTACATGGCGATGGTGGTTTTGAATTAGTTTCTGGTGCTGATTTAAATTGAATCCAGCCGTGCATAGTCAGGTAACTGAATGTGCACAGTTAAAGAGGACCGCCAGGTGTCAGAGTGCAGTAGATTAATCCGAAGAGAGACATTCTAAGATTTGGAATTTAATTATTATATTGTAACAGTTGACTGAAGGACATCAGTGAAACAATGGGAGATCTAGAGATCGAATTGAAGATGTTTGTTGTTTGAAAGAATAACCTAATTGCTGGGAGAATGCAGGTTTATTTTTTATTGATTATTTAATATGAACAAAAAAAATTGTCCAGTCTTTGGCTTTTTCTAATTCAATCTCAGAACCAAATATATTCCATCAGTACTTGGACTGAACTGGAATGGATGTCTGGTATGGTGGGAAGAGGTGAACTTTTAACTCCGTACAAATTCAAAAGGTAAATATTTTGAAGGAAAATGCAAATAGTAAATGCCATTGTTATTGGGGTGTGGGAAAGCGACGTTTGAGAGCTATTTGATAAATTTTGGAGGGTGTAAGCTTTAAAAAATAAATCAGCCGGCAGGCGCTGGCTGCCATTTAAAATGCTGCCAGCGCCTGCCCACAGGCAGATGACAGCATTTTCGGTGATGGACAGTCCGCCTACTCCACGTGACTGGGCGCGGGTGGCAGGCCGTCAAGGCTATTTAAATGAGGCAGCACGTGGAATATTGCGGCGGCTGATTGGCTTGCTGTCCACCAGGTTTTCATCATGCCAGAGATCGGCAGAGCGCTCTGAAAATCCACTCCAATTCGTGCACTTCTCTCAGGACTGGTATCACCCTGGTTAAAATAATTGAACTGTATCCAGCGTATCGATATTCTTTTTGAAATATGGTGAGCAGGACTGGGCTCAGTATGCTACGTGATGTAATAATATAGTTCTATATTATTTTTAGATCAGCTCTTTTGCTTTTAAGACATCCATCCATTGAGAATTGAACTGCAATCCATTATTTGCAATTTTATAGCTTTTTGCCCAGTTCAAAATGATTTGAGTAGCTCTACGGCTGAATTCCCTTTCTCCTCCATCCATCCGACATTTATTTTCCAGGGCGAAAGCTTATTCGCCTGACCAAATTTCAGCAACTCACACTTAGCTCCACTGAACGTTTTCTTTTGCTATTTAAATGCCCCTTGCACAACTTTATTAATTAACAGAATGCACGCAGGTATTTTAATGCTCTCTTTGTCAAGATTAACTGTCCTCTCAATTTAGATTTGACTGCAAATTTTGAGATGTTGCTTCCACCTCCCTTGTCCATATGGATTATATAGATTTTGTACAACAGCTTTCCCAGCGCTGATTCATGTGGAACACCACTTTCCACCTGCCGTTAATCTGAGTAAATACCGGTAATCCCGATTTCTTGTCTTCCATTTTCATCAGCCAGCTTGCTCTCCATTCTACTGCTTGTGCCTTAACTCTACTAACTCCAAGATTTTTCATGAATCTGCAATGAGGTCCCTTGGCGAGGGCTGTGGGAAAACCGCAGTATATTACATCCACTGAATTAATTATTCCAACACTTTATGATTATTATTTAAATAATTCAATGCTATTGGTCAGTTATGACCTTTGTTTTGGAAGGTGCGTTGAGTACTCTATTGTATTATGACTTTATCGTTGTTTTTCATTTTTTTTGCATAAGAATTTCAGGAGCTTTCCGAGCATTGACGTAATTCTAACTGCTCTGTTCTTGGACTTGTTGTATCCATACATATTTTTGAATACCAAAGCTCATTAGTTGTCCGTCTGTTCTCTAGCATCATTCCCTTTTTGCTGATTATTAATGAGCAGATATTTGTGTTTCTTTTATCTCTTCCCTATCTTTTCTTTCACTACGTGCGGATGCAATGCATCTGAACAAGAGTTTTCACCCTCTTTTTTATTACTTCATATTTCGCAGCTTTCTTCTTAAATGTTTCGAAGATTTATTTATTATCTATGCTGTACCAGTTTAGATCCGCCCCTCAGAGATCTCTCTCTCCATTCTTCAGACACTAAATTGTCATCCACTGGTTCAGTCTGTCCGACTGTCCACAGCACATGTGATATCCTTTTGAAATTGGAAGGTGATCCAGAATTTAATTTACATATCTGCCCATATCAGTCTGTCCCCTCTTGCTCCAGGTGCAATAAACCCAACCCTTCGTTAAACTCACAGAGAATGCAATCTTGCCGTACAGATAATTTGAGGCTTCTTTCATTTGATCATGTTCTGCTGATACGATCTGAGGGTGCTATTTGGAATTCTTCCGTTTGTTTCATTCACTCATCATTACTAGTGGAATTCCTCTCTCTTGCTCAACGGCTTTTTTCTGGGAATGAAAACACACACAGTCTCCTGATACTCACACCTGTGCAGGAACCCTGTTGAAAATTATGGGTGTGTTATCCTCGGTTGTAAACACGGGGGTATTCCACACTCACATGGTCACTATGGGGGCCTGTATGTGTCCTAACCATGCTATCTTTGCGTCGGCTATGTGGACTATTATTTGTTCAAGTTTTACTCATTATCCTTATTTACATGTATCATTTTTTTCTGGTACTTTGATGACTGTTCCTTGAACCTGAAGACTTCCATAATATTTTTCTCTCATGTCCAACTCTCCATGGTCTATTACTGACACCGTCGTTCCATTCATTGATTTTTCTATCTCCATTCCAAGGGCTTGGCTGTCCATCGATATCTACTCTGTTCTCACCGAATCTAACACCTACCTTTATTGCGCTTCCAACTTCCTGGAAAGATTCTGTCCCAAACTCCCACCTTCTCAGCTTCTATCCCATCTGTTATAAGTATGCAAAATTCCACACCAATGATTCTGAAATATCTTCATTTTTCCTCAGCTGAGGATTCCCCTGGACTATGGCTAATAGGATACTCGACCATATTAATCCTATTACTCTCATTATTGACTTCACCCCTTCTCGTCCCTTCCAGAAACACGAGACGTTTGCCTTTGTCCCGACTGTCCACCCATACCCCATCACCCTCTAAATTTAACGCATCGCCCTTCCCATTCTGCCACATCCAACTAAATCCACGAGAGACCAATGTTTCTCTCTGCTTCAACTGCCCGCCCCTAGGTCAAACTGGTGCACTCCTCAATCACTCCAACATGAGCTCTTCTTCGCCAGGCACCTTGTTGTGAAAGTACAGGCCATGTTATCAACTGCTCGCTTTTCTCCTTCTTTCCTATTGAACACAGCCCTGAAGACTTCTGCCTGGTTAAACAGCGATTAGCATGTACTAATTTCACTTTCAACACTTTATTTATTGATCACGATGGTGTCTCCTGAACATTGCGAGATGACCAAGCGCCATCATTCCTTTGCACATTGAATTACTCCTGCTCTTCATTTTGTCGGTCGTCCCCCTTTCCTCTACGTTTCTCTGCTGTGATCATTGTATTTAAACTGTTAAATTCTAATTATCTTTGGGTTCTGCTGAAAACCTATCAGCTTGAAACGTTCACTCTGTTCATCTCTCCACAGATGGAATCTGACCTGCTGAAGGTTTTTAACATTCTCCAACAGTGCAGCAGTTTCATGTTTTGGTTGTTAATACAATCCGTAGGCATGGATATTGCCCCGGGGCGGGGGTGCCGCGGGGGTGGGAGAGGGGAGGGGGTCGGTGACATAGCTCATGATACGAGTTTCAGGGTTTTCACTTCACAGTCTGCTTGCTTTATCTGGGCAGTGATCCCGCCTTTATGCCAGATTAACCAGCAGGCTTTCCTTGCGATCAGGCAAGGAGCACTCTGACGTAGGCTGCAGGACCAGTGTGGTCCAAATCAGGAGGGAGATGACTGATATAGGCGATTTCCAATCCCAACTTCCACAGGGGAAAAAGTGGCAGCAAATCAGACCACAGCGGTGTTGATCCCAACACCTGGATAGAGGTATCCCATCCTGTAATGTGGTCCGAGTCCAATGAGGGGAATGGGTAGAGGAAGTATCTGCATCATTAGCCCAGTGGAGGGGTCTCATATGATGGAACATGGGACGAATCAGAAAGTGAGCGTCAAGGGATGGAGAGTGTCTGATCAACGACCCCAGGGAGCCCTTTCTGCCCTGGAGCTTTGTCTGAAGCGGGTGTGCAGGAGAGAAATGGAAGGGAAGTGTTTGATCCTCAACCCAGGGGAGGTTTCTCATACGCTGTAACGTGGTCCGATTCTGGCGAGGACCAGGGGAGTGTTTGGTCCTCACATTGGAAGGGTTCTCCGATAATGGAGTGTTTTCTGAGAACGGAAATGCAGAGAAATCCGTTAAACCCTAACTTAAGTGGGTCGGACGTGCTTGAGGATCGGGTTGAGATTTTAAAAATTGTAATCCTTGACCCAACCTCAAGCCCCGCATCCTATGATACACCCACCTCCTCTCACACTCGCCCCATTTTTTGGTGCGAAGTTCCTGCCACTATTGTCGGGGTCAGACATGGAGTAAGTGTGATCAGTTAATTTGCTCGTATCATCTCATTTCTTTCCCTTACAGTTAATTTACTGGGAATTATGATCCTGTCCAGGAGAAAGTGCGACCTCTCCACCTGCGTCACTCATTACCTGATGGCCATGGCAATGGCAGATCTACTGATTCTTATCAATGACATCATACTGTGGTGGATATGTTATTATTATTTCCCCAGATCATTCCTCTACATCACCCCTGTGTGTAGTGTTATTGCTGTCCTGAGAATTGCAGCCAGAGAGTGTTCTGTCTGTTTCACGGTCACTTTTTCCTTTGATCGATTTGTAGCCATTTGTCTCCAGAAGCTGAAAACAAAATATTGCACCGAGAAAACTGCAGCAGTGGTTCTGGCAACAACCTGCAGTACACGAGGTTTACGTAACGTCCCCTTCTACTTTATATATGAACCTGGAGAGATAATCGACAATGTACCATGGGATTGTTATACAAATCCAAACTATTATAATGAGCCAGGATGGGTGGCATTTGATTGGTTTCATGCAGTTTCAACACCGTTGCTCCCATTTGCTTTAATTGTGCTGCTCAATGCTCTGACGGTCAGGCACATTTTAGTGACCAGTCGACTACGTAAGCGTCTGTGGGATCAGATCAATAGAGAGCATCGCAGTGACCCAGAGATGGAGAGGAGAAGAATGTCTGTGATTTTACTCTTCACCATATCCGGCAGCTTCATATTTCTGTGGTTAGTGCATGTTATAGAATTCTTATATTATAACATTGCAGGAACAAATACCAGGAATTACAACAATTCTGAGTTCATATTTGGACGAGTTGGATTGATGCTGATGAATTTAAGTTGCTGCACAAATACCTTCATTTATGGGGCAACTCAGTCAAAGTTCAGAGAGCAGGTTAATAATGCAGTGAAATATCCGTTTACATCAATTGCCCAATTAATGTATACACGCAACAACTGATAGTGGCCCAGGTGTACTTCGCAATGTTCCCACTCTATGACTGCAATATTTATCCGCAACTGGAAAGAGGTGACCTTCAGCTGGACGAGTGCAAATACCATGGGTGTCTTGATTTGTGGGTGGTCATACGCGCCAAAAAGCAGAAGCACCGCAGCCGGAAGATGAAGGGCGGCACAGTGGTGCAGTGGTTAGCACCGCAGCCTCACAGCTCCAGTTACCCGGGTTCAATTCTGGGTACTGCCTGTGTGGAGTTTGCAAGTTCTCCCTGTGTCTGCGTGGGTTTCCTCCGGGTGCTCCGGTTTCCTCCCACATGCCAAAGACTTGCAGGTTGATAGGTAAATTGGCCATTATAAATTGCCCCTAGTATAGGTAGGGAAAAATAGGGAACAGGTGGGTATGTGGTAGGAATATGGGATTAGTGTAGGATTAGTATAAATGGGTGGTTGATGGTCGGCACAGACTCGGTGGGCCGAAGGGCCTGTTTCAGTGCTGTATCTCTAAACTAAACAAAAAACTAAACTAAACCTTAGAGGAACCGATCCAAAAAGGCAGTGGGGAGACACAGCGCCCCTTGCCGGCCAGAGGGGAAACAGCAGCCATAACCTCGCCTCCATCTGCACGATTTATTCTCAGCTCCTCACTCAAATTCAGAAAACCAGCGTCTCTTGCTAGAAAATAAAAATGCTGCAGCTGTTTGAAATCTAAGGTTAATTCACTTTTGTTATTTGTTTTATTTGGGCGACACTTTATTGATTATTCCTCCAAAACACTCCTCCAAACGATCACAGCTATCTGTCTCTCCTTCTCTCTCACATCCTGTTTCAGTGCTGTATCTCTAATCTAATCTAATCTAATCCACACACCCCCTGTGCCAAATGGTAGTGTTGGGGGATTTGCACCTGGACAAACACAGCCGGTAGTTCTGGTGAGGAGACGGAAATATGATCGAGCGAGTGGGGCCAGGCTAGGCACCATAATGAATAGACCTAGTAGCAAGGAGGTGGCATGGTGGCAATGTCACAGGACTAGTAATCCAGAGACCAGTTTAATGCGCTGCGACATGGATTCCAATATGCCCGCGGCAGATGGCTACATTTGAATTTATCGAGAAAATCTGAAATTAAATGTCAGTCTAATGGTGACCATTAAATCATTGACGTTTGTTGTAGAAAGCGACCTGACTCCCGAATTCCCTTGAGGTAATCTACAAATCTTACCTGCTTCAGACAAGCCAGTGATGCCCACATCGCACATGTGAAAAAAAAGACTTGGCCACTCAGCTGGGTGGTAGTTGGGATGCATAGTGCAGCGGTTCTTCCTGTCCCATGATAGTTAATACTGTTAACAGTGCTCCCTCCTCAGGTTCTTCCATTCTCTCTTTGAACTCTGCCGTTATCAACACACCCAGCAAAAAAAACTTGGTACCTCCCGCCTTGTTGTCCCATCCAAAGTCCTTGAACGTGTTGCCATCTCTCAAATCCGTGCTCACATTTCCCGAAATACCATGTTTCAAAATTTATAGTATGGTTCTCACCCCTAGCATAACATCAAAACATCTTTTATTAAAGTCATAAATGACGCCCTATGTCACTGACTGTGACAAATTTCAACTAAACCCACTTGTCATACTCAAACTCTCTGCGGCCTGTGATACTGTTGACAACACCATCGTTTCCACAGTCTCTCCACTACCATCCAAATTCGTTTTTATCGCATCATAGCTAGGATGTCACTTATTGCTGCTTCTCTTCCTGCTGCTGTCCTGATATTACTGCTCTCCCTGATGATCCATCCTGGGTTCGATCCTTCATCTTGGCTACAGACTGATACTAAACCAGAATGTTCAAACTTAAATTTGTTCCTACGACGAACGTCTGACAACATATCCAAACCACAAATAATACCACCTACTTCAACCTCTCTAACGTGGCCCCAATTCACCACCGACGCAGCACATTTACTGGTCAAACCATCATACCGCCATTGTTCCCTATTGCCTTGACTATTCCAACATATTTTTGGCCAGCATCAGACATTCTATCATCTGGAAACATGAGGACATTCAAAACCCCGCAGCCTGCGTCCTCACTTACACCAATTCAAAGAGAGATGCAGCACTGAAACAAGTGCTTCAGCCCACCGAGTCTCTGCCGACCATCAACCACGCATTTATACTAACCCTACGTTAATACCATATTTCCTACCACATCCCCGCCTTCCTTCAATTCTCCTATCACCTACCTACAGAAGGGGCGATTTACAGAAGGGGCGCTGGACTGCTAACCACCGCGCCACTGTGCCACTTTTGTCCTGGTAAACCATCTTGCCTTTTATTTGCTGAACGACCCAGGCTTCCAAGCAAGCAAAACTTCAATTTAAAGTTTGCACGTTCCGGTATGGCCTCATTACGATCCCTGTAATCTCTCCAGCAGTATAGCATTCCTTATCTTTGTGACCCCCTCCTGCCTCTGCGACCCTTAAAATCTCTTCAACCTGCTTCAGACCCTACAACGCTTCCATTCTCTGCAACATCCACCAGTGCCTAAATCACTTCCATTCTCTGAAACCTCCTCCAGTCCGTACCACCCTCCAGGGTCTCTGTGCTACACAAATCCTGGTCTCTTGAGTATCCCTGCTGGTAATCACTGCCTCATTGATGGCTGTGCCTTAAACTGTTTTTACTTCTATCTGCACATAGTTGCTTGCACTGTAGTTTGACATATATAACACGAAATATATGGACTTCTCTTGACGATCATATAATACATGACTGATCACTGTCTAGCTCTATAGTTAGAAACCTCACATGGTAGATTCACGTCAGAATTTGTCTTAAAATGAACGATTAAGGAATTGCCTGTACAATTTCCACGGTTAAGGAAGACTGAAGTATCCCAGCTCGCAGTGGAGTAGCCATGAGAGAGATCCTCTCACATTTGCAATACAAATTACTGAATGAGCACAGTTAAAGTGGAGAGCCACCTCCTAAAAGCGGAGAATGTAGCCCGAAGAGAGACAATCCAATATTGGGAATTTACTCACTGAATGATTGTTTTGCAAGCGGATCACAAAAGGTGTTGCAGAGGAGCACAGAGTTGGCACTCCGACTAGTGTAGGATAATTCCTGAATGGAGATGGCTAAAGAGGGAACACACATCCAATAGTGCTGGAGGCAGCCCCGGCTGTGGCGCTCCAGCATTTGTAATTTAATTACTGAATGGACTGGTAAAGTGGGCAGAAACATAATAGAGTGCAGTACAGCAGTCCTGAGAGAGACAGTCTAACATTTACAGTTCAATTGCTGAATAGCAACAGTTGAAGAAGACAGCAAATTTCCAAAGTAATAAAGAACCGAACTTTGCTAGTCAAAGAACAAAGAGAACAAACAAAGAACAGTACAGCACAGGAACAGGCCACTCGGCCCTCCAGGCCTGCGCCAATCTTGATTCCTTTATAAACTAAAACCTTCTGTTCTTCCGGGTTGGTATCCCTCTATTCCCATCATATTCATGTATTTGTCAAGATGCCTCTGAAACGTCGCTATCATACCTGGAATATTTCAACGTCTTACTGATTGTACACAAATAAGGAGGACAGACAAATCACAGAGTGCAGTCGAACACCCCTGATAGATGCTCAAGCATTTGGAATTTAATTACTAAATCTCCACGTTTAAGGAGATGAGTCACACCACAGAGTGCAGTGGACCTACCCTGAGAGAGGCGCTCTCACATTTCTAACTTAATACATGTATGGTTAAAATTTGTAGCCACAGCGCATAGAGAAATAGGACAGCCCTGTGAGGAAAATTTTAGCGTTTCGAATGTGTTTACTGAATGGAGACAGATAAAGTGGGAAGCCAACTCTCTATGCAGAAATCCACGCTGTGTCTCTGCCGTGAGGGTCTCTCTAAGTATGGAAATAATTTGTGATTTGGGCTGTGGAGCTTCTGTGTATATAGACGCACATGCTGACGCCTCCCCTGAGGCTCTGTAATTACAGACCGCACTGTGAATCCGATCTGGAGGTTCTGTAATTACAGATAGACGCTTTGACAGCCACGATGGAGTCCAAGCAAATACAGACTACTAAACAACTCCCCCTGCGAAGACTCTGTACAGATGGCCCCAGTCTGGGCAAATCGTTGTGTCGTCTCTGTCAGATAAGTCCGATTCCGTGAATGTCCAGTGGAGTCCCCATGAGTAGAGACCCATGCTGTGAAAAAAAGAAATCGTTGCAATCGAAAGAAGGTCAGAAGTACTCGATGACTCCCTCTACTCTGTCTACCCCTCTTCATTTGCAGTAACTACTGCCATCGCCGGTGACTCAATCTTCGTCTCTCTGTAAGTAGCATTACACTCTGTCAATAGATCCCCAGATAGATCTAAGTAACTCCGCAATTGAAAGATCAGAGTAAAGCTCTGCAGTCCTGCTATATCCAGCCAAGAATGATGGACAATTGAATAGCTAATCAGAGTTGAAATCTCGACAAACATTCCAAACCACAATGATGAGGCAGCCCAATACATCAGAGGAAAATACAAGGCTGAAGTATTTCAACCACCCTCAGCCAGAATTACAGAGCAGGGGATCCATCCCGGCGTCCTCCTGAATTCCTCAGCGTCATAGATGCCAATAATCAGCCAATTCAAGTCACTCTCCGGGATATCAAGAAACCATGAACGCACTGGATATAGCAAAATCTAGGGACCTGCCAACATAACGGCAATAATACTGAAGATGTGTGCTCCAGAAATAGCTGTTCCACAGTCAATCTCCTTCGGTGAACTTACAAAACTGACATATACCCTACAAAGTAAAATGTTGATCATGTTTGCCCTGCCGAAAAAAGATTGGATACATTCAATCTTCATAGTTTCAAAACGCTCAGTTTGGATTCCGCCAGGGCCACTCAGCTCTTAACCTCTTTAAAGCCTTGGTTCAAACATGGACGAAGCAGCTGAACTCAAGACGTGAGGTGAGAGTAACTGCCCTTGACATCAAGGTAGCATTTGACCGTGTATAGCATCAAGGAGCCCTGGGAAAAACTGAAGTCAATGGGAATCAGGGGAAAACTATCCTCTTGTTAGAGTGATACGTAGCGCAAAGGAAGATGGTTGTGGTCGTTGGACATCAATCATCTGAGCTCCAGGACATCACTGCAGGATTTCCACAGTGTAGTGTCCTAGGCCCAACCATCTTCGGCTGCTTCTTCAGTGTCCATCTGTCAATCAAAAGGTCAGAAGTGAGGATTTTCGCTAAGCATTTCACAATGTTCAGCACCATTCGTGACTCCTCAGATACTGAAGCAGTCCGTGTAGAAATGCAACCAGACCTGGACAAAATCCAGACTTGGGCTGATAAGTGCCAGGTAACATTCACGCCCCACAAGTGCCAAAAAATGACCATCTACAACAAGAGGGAATCTAACCATCTCTCATTGACATTCAAAGGCATTACTATCACTGAATCCCCCTCTAACAACATCCTAGCGGTTGCCATTGACCAGAAACTGAATGGGAGTAGCCATATACATACGACAGCTACAAGAAAGTACAGGAATACTGAGGTGAGTAATTCACCACCTGTCTCCCCAAAGCCTGTCCACCATCTACAAAGCACAAGTCAGGCGTGTGACAGAATACTAACTACTTGCCTGGGTGGCTGCAGCTCCAACAACACTCAAGAAGCTCCACACCATTCAGGACAAAGCATCCCGCTTGATAGACACCCCATCTACCCATCTACAAACAGTCCTTCCCTCCACCACCGACGCACAGTGGCAGCAGTGTGAACCATCTACAAGGTTCACTGCAGTAACGCACCAAGGCTCCTTATATAGCACCTTCCAAACACGCGACCACTACCAACTAGAAGGACAACGGCAGCCAACGCATGGGAACACCACCACCTGCAAGTTCCTCTCCAAGCCACACACCATCCTGACTTGGAACTATATCGCAGTTCCTCCACTGTTGCTGGGTCACAATCCTGGAACTCCCTTCCTAACAGCACTGTGGGTGTACCTACCCCACATAGACTGCAAAGGTTCAAGAAGGCAGCTTACCACCACCTTTTCAATGGAAATTAGGGATGGGCAATTAATACTGGCCTAGCGAGCGATGCTTACATCCCATGAATGAATTTTTAAAAAGCAATTCAACTAAATACCTCTGCATCAGTCGAGTCTCGATCATTAGGAAGGAAATGCAAGGTGTTATCGACAGCGCTATCAAACAGAACCTATACAGCAATAATCTTTTATCAATACTCAGTTTTGACTCTACCAGGGCCACTCCGCTCCAGACCTCTTTACCGTCTGAGTCCAATATGGACGAAAACTCTGTATTGTAGAGCGGAGCTGAGACTGACTGCCTTTGACATCAATGCATCATTTGACCGAGTGTGGAATCAAAGTGCACAAGTAAACGTAAACGGGAATCTTGGGGATAACTCTTCACTGGTTGGAGTCATACCTATCACAAAGAAAGATGGTTGTTGGAGGTCAAACATGTCAGTTCCATGACATCACCACACGAGTTCGTCCATAAAGTAGCCTGTGCCAAACCATCTTCAGCTGACTCATCAATAACCTTCTGTCCATCATAAGGTCTGTAGTGGGGATGTTCGCTGATGAATACACAGTGATCAGTAACATTTGTGACAGCTCAGAAAATGAAGCAGCTCTTATCGATATACAGCAACATTTGGGCAACATTCAAGCTTGGAATGATAAGTAGCAAGCTACATTAGCTCCAAAAACGTGCCAGGTAATGACCATCTCCAACTAGAGGGAATCTAACCATCTCCCCTTGACATTGAACGGCATTGCTATCGCGAAATCGCTCACCATCCTGGGGGTTAGCATTTACCAGAAACTTGACTGGACCACCCATACAAGTACTATGGATACAAGAAGAGGTGAAAGCCTGGGAATTCTGAGGGAATCGCGAGTGAAAATTGTGGAAACCTTGTCAATAATTTTCCAATCTTTCGTAGACTTAGGGGTGGTGCCAGAGGACTGGAGAATTGCAAATGATACACTTGCATCCTTGTTCATTAAAGGGTGTAAAGATCAGAGCAGCAATTATAGGCAGGTCAAATTAACTTTGGTCATGTGAAACCTTCCGTGAATGATATTTCGGGGGAAAATTAAGAGTCATTTGGGAATATTCAGGTTAATAAAGAGAAATTGGCATTGGTTTGTTTCGGGCAAATCATGCTTAACTACCTTGCTGTAATGTTGAAGAGGTAACAGAGGTAGTTGATAAGGTTAATTTTGTGATGTGGTGTACATGGACTTCAAAAAGGCATATGATAAGCAACCGATAAACTGCCACACAACCAACCTATGAGTAAAGTTATAACTCATGCAATAAAAGGAACAGTAGCAACATGGGTACAAAACTGTCAGAATGACGGGAAATACAGTGCAGCAGTTTTCTTTCGATCTGGAGAAATGTTTGTAATCACGTTCCTCAGGATCCTGAATCTTGGTGTACAGGGCATAATTTCCAATTGTGTGTAAGATATGAAACTTGGAAGCACTCTGAACTGTTGGTAGAATAGTGCAAAACTTCAAAATAACCAGACAGGTTGGTGGAATGGGCAGAGAGTGTTAGAGGAAATGTAATGCACAGAAGTGTTCATTTTGGTCGGAAAAACGTGGAAAGCTAATTTAACATAAAGGGTACAATTCCAAAAGGTGTGCATGAGCAGAGGGAACTGCGGGCATATGTGCACTTATCACTGAAGGTGGAAGAACTGGTCAAGAGAGTTGTAAATACATCATGCTGCATCATAGACTTCATTACTCGGCGTATAGAGTACAAACTAAAGAAGTTATGCTAAACTTGTATAGAACAAAAAATATAAAAACAAGCAGAAGAACTTCTACGGGTAAATAAAAAGAAAAAAAAAACGAGTAGTTAACGTGAGCGTGCGACACTTGAAGGATGCGACTGGAGAATTGATAACATGATGCCCCTGTTCAAGAAGGGAGGGGGGCAAAAAGCAGGAAACTATAGGCCAGTCAGCCTAACATCCGTTGTTGCGAAAATGCTAGAGTCAATTATTAAGGAAGAAATAGTAGGATGTTTAGAAAATTTTAACGCAATCAAAAACAGTCAACGAGGTTTTGTGAAAGGGAAATCATGTTTGACAAATTTGCTAGAGTTATTGGATGTTATATCAAGCAGAGTTGATGAAGGAGAATGGGTAGATGTAGCGTATTTGGATTTCCCGAAGGCATTAGATAATGTGCCACGTAAAAGATTACTGTGCAAGATAGGACCTGATGGTTTGGGGGGTAATGTATTCGTATGGATTGAGGATTGGTTAACTGATGGAAGAAATATAATCGGGATTAATGGGTCTTTTCCAGGTTGGAAAGACATAATTAGTGGAGTATAACAGTGAGCGGTCCTAGGGCCTCAATTATTTACTATCTATATTAATGAATTGGACGAGGGGGCAGAGTGTAACATATCCAAATTTGCTGATGGTACAAAAATAGGCGGGAGGGCATGTTGTGATGAGGACATAATGCATCTGAAAGGGGATATAGATAGGTTGAGTGAGTGGGGAAAGAATTTGGCACATGGAGTTTAATCTAGGAATGTGTGAGGTGATGCACTTTGGTAGGCAGAATCAGATGGCAGACTGTTATTAAATGGAGACATACTTCAGAAAACTGCAGCACAGAGGGATATGGGTGTTCTTGTGCATGAAACGCAAAAAGGTAGCATGCAGGTGCTGCAAGTAATTGAGAAGAAAAATGGAATGTTGGGATGAAGGGGTTGACTTATCAAGAACGGCTAAACAAGTTAGGCCTTTATTCATTAGAATTTAGAAGAATGAGGAGTGCTTTTCTTGAAAGATTCAAGATTTTGAGAAGGTTTGACAGGGCAGATGTTGAGAAAATGTTTACACTAATAGGGGAATCTCGAACTCGGTGACATAGTTATGGAATAAAGGGGCACGCATTTAAAACTGAGATGCGAAGTAATTTCTTCTCTTACAGGGTAGCGAATGTCTGGAATTCTCTACCCCAGAGAGTTATGGGGGCTAGATCAGTGAAAGTATTGAAAGAGGAGGTGGATAGATTTTTGAAATGTTGGGAAGTTGTCGGCTTTGAGGAGCTGGCACGAACGAGGGGTTGAGGTCTGCTGCAGATCAGCCATGATCTTATGGAATGGCGCAACAGTCATGGGGGGCTGAATGGCCTACTCCACCTCCTATTGCTTATGTTCTTATGTTCGTAATAACACTGTGCCACCTAAACCACAGTGCTGTCTTCGGTCTGGGCGCTGCACTTTAGGAAAGATGTGAAGGCGTTAGAGAGAGTGCAGGAAGGTTTCATGGGAGTTGGTCCATGGATGAGGAACAAACGTTACGTAGATAGTTTGAAGAAATTGGGATTTCTTTCCTTGGAGAAGACATGGTTGAGAGGAGACTCGATAGAGGTATTTAAAATCATGTGGATTCTATACCGAGTTAATGGGGGAAATCTGTTGCCCATTTTCGGACGACTCCAAACCAAGAGGACACTGATTTAAGGTAATTGGTGAATTAAACAATCACGATATGATGAAAAGTTTTTTTCATGCAGCAGTAGTTAGGATCTGGATTTCGTTGCTTGAGATGTTGATGCAGCTGGCTACAAATGAAGCATCCAAAAGGGAATTGATAGCTATCTGAAAATTAAGAATGTGCTGGGTTCCGTGGAAAAGGCAGAGGAGTGGCACTCGGGGAATTGATCCAATGGAGAGCTGGCATAGATATGGCGGGCCAAAAAGTTTGATTCTGTGTTGTAACAATTCCATGATTCCGTGTTTCCATCATATTATCAAGAACGTTACTTCCCCTGTTGAGCTGCTCTATACACAGAGCCACGACCTAACAAACAGTGGTACTGTCACAGGCTGATGTAATGCATCAATTACAGTTGCATGGTCCACTGCCACTTGACAGCTTCCTGCGAAGTGCAAGCCAAATCCTTAAGACTCTTCTGCCAGTACGCAGCCTCTAAGTCACAAATCCCCTTATAGTGCCGCCTTGCAAATTGGAAACCTGCTGACCTAGGCTGGAATGCAGGCGATCTGAGAGGAACCTTGGACCCCAGAAATGCGATTTAAATGTCCATCGGAGTTTAGACGCTCGACTGACCATCAGCCAGGTCCCAGCTACGTGTCAAAGCGTGCCCATTGCCCTGCAGATGTGGCACGGGAGTTTCAAAGGCACCGCAGTGGAGTTCTTTTGGCGGCTGTACTCGTTTTAACCATGTAACTTCCTTCAATTCCTGCAACTGCGTGGGCTCCGGAATAGGGGGTTCCACCTTTTCCTCTGGATTCAGTCTATAATGTCTGGAAGAAGATGGAGAGGATGGGAAAGTCCGTGCATCCAAATCCTGCCCAGGAAATGGAGACGATATAAAATAAAGACGACATGGAGAGGGCATGTCATCTTTACTTTTACTAGTGGGGGTGGGGGGGGGGACCAACAGAGCAGGTAGCAGTTTGCAGGTGATAAGGCAAACTCCGTTGGCGTAAGTGGAGGTCACCACATGTTGTCTCCGAATGTCTGAATGATCAGGTCATTTTGTTGTGCACTCACAGACTGTTAAAGCTGAGCAAACCCCAGCCAATATGCTTCTGCGTTGTGTGCGCGAGGATAAGGGATCCTATTCTGACAAAGACGGTAAATGGTTATCCATGAAACAAAAGGTGAAGATTCTCCGGCTTGGAAGCTGAAAAGTCAGGACCAGATGTCCTGCCATGTATGAAGAGTTACAGTCAACAGACAATGCTGGAAGTTATTAGAAACAGAAGTTATTGATCAACTGTGTTTTGCAGAACTTCAGTTTCGACATTACTGCTTGCTGCTCTAAGAGAGTAGATAGAGCGATGCAGGATACAATGTGAAGAAAATTATGCTGGCTTCTGGCGTGGGACAGTTGCAGATGACCGCCATACACATGCTATCAACACCAGACTGATGCAAATAATTGAAATGCCTGTCGTAACTGCTGAATGCCTCATATCTCTTGTTCTACCATCAGATGGAGGTTTGGTCACCATCATATGAAGTTATGCATTAACATTGTTCGCAAATGTAGAAGTAAATGATCATTTCTACAACACTCTAGATAATATTCTGAAGCATCTGATCCGAGGAGAAAAGCTACTGTTCACCGGATCATTGAACACAAGAGTTGGATCAGACAGAGTTTCAAGGCAAACATGCCTCTGGCATCATGGTGCTGTCAGGATGAGCAAAAAAAGGAAAGCGCCTATTATAATTGTGTGTACAGCGTGGACTTTGCGTCATCCATGCCTTGTTCCAGAGCACACAGTACACCGTCAGACAGTCAGGAACAGTAGTGAAACGGAAAACATCTCACACTCTCACTCAGTAGGGAATCAGACTGTGGCAGGGACGGTAACTGACAAGAAATTAATCCGGCATTCACATATAGTACAGTGCCGGACAATGACAGTGACTGTAAATGGCAATGGGCTATTCAGCTACACAATAGAAAGAGACTGTGAAGAAATCCCTTCTCCATGCCCCGGGTCGTGCGACAATGACAGTACAGTACCAAATACGCAATAAATCCTAAAAATGCAGAAAAGAGTCAGACAGCAACAGGGACAGTAAATGTCACTAAATAAATGCTGCACTCCAAAACAATAGCGTCAGGAACTGACAGGAAGAGAAACTGATACCAGTTCGGTTTTAATATTCAGGGCCAAATTTCACCTAGTTATCGAACAAACTCCACACTCACACACACGACAGTGGCAAAAGGTGAGAGGGACAGTAAATAACAGAGTACATAATACACTCACAAACGGTCAGACGGTGACTGCAACAGTCACTGGAACTAACTATATCCCACATTCACACGCTGAGCAAGACAGAAACAATGACTATAACTGACGCTGAATGAATCCCAGACTCACACGCAGTCTGGTCTGGGACAGTGTCAAGGACAGTAACATAAATGAATAAACCCACAATCACATACAGTGCAAAAATATATAGTGGAAGAGAGAGTAACTGACACTGGATAAATCCCACACTCAGACAGAGTCCAGAGTCAGACAGTGATGGGGGCACCAATTTACACTGAGTTAATCCACAATCTTGCACGTCATCTAGTAAGGTAGTGAAATGGCCAGTTGCTGACGCTGGACCTGTTTCCGACTGGGCGCGCAGAAACGGGCAGATATTTAATTAACCACATATTCACGTACAGTGCAGTGTCACACTATGACAGGGATAGTATCTGACAACAAAAAAGCCACACTCATACACAATTCAGAGTCTGAAAATGACAAGTACATTAACTGATTATCGGCCTGTTTCCTGCTCAAACACAAAGGTGGAAAATGACTGAATACATTTCACACTCACACTGTACTCCTTTCCAGGAAGAGTATTAAAGCTGCTGATCCGCCCTTCCCAGCATAGAACACCACATGGCGCGCGTTGGCAGAGTCCAGTAGCGTGTAACGCACCAGCATATGGCTTCTTGGCATCTTAGCGCCGGCACCAGCGTCTCCATGGAGTCATAAAGCGCACAGGAATAGATACAGAGGGAAATAAATTCAGTTTCAAGAGGGAGTGTGAATACCTAAAGCATAAGAAGTTGCAGGAATATGGGTAATGGGCAAGGGATTGGGAGTAATTGACGGTGATTGCATGGAGGACTTACTAGGATGAGACGTGAAGGCTCAGTTAGTGCGCTTGAGAGTTACAAGCTATCCAGGAAGGATCTAAAGGGAGAGCTAAGAAGAGTGAGGAGAGGACACGAGAAGTCATTGGCGGATAGGATCAAGGAAAACCCTAAGGCTTACTATAGATATATTAGGAATAAAGGAATGACTAGAGTTAGATTAGGGCCAATCAAAGATAGTAGTGGGAAGTTGTGTGTGGAATCAGAGGAGATAGGGAAAGAGTTAAATGAATATTTTTCGTCAGTATTTACAGTAGAGAAATAAAATGTTGTCGAGGAGAATACTGAGATACAGACTACTAGGCTAGATGGGATTGAGGTTCACAAGGAGGAGGTGTTAGCAATTTTGGAAAGTGTGAAAATAGATAAGTCCCCTGAGCCAGATGGGATTTATCCTAGGATTCTCTGGGAAGCCAGGGAGGAGATGGCAGAGCCTTTGTCCTTGATCTTTATGTCGTCATTGTCGACAGGAATAGTGCCGGAAGACTGGAGGATAGCAAATGTTGTCCCCTTGTTCAAGAAGGGGAGTAGAGACAGCCCTGGTAATTATAGACCTGTGAGCCTTACTTCGGATGTGGGTAAAATGTTGCAAAAGGTTACAAGAGATAGGATTTATAATCATCTTGAAAAGAATAAGTTCATTAGCGATAGTCAGCACGGTTTTGTGAAGGGTAGGTCGTGCCTCACAAATCTTATTGAGTTTTTCGAGAAGGTGACCAAACAGGTGGATGAGGGTAAAGCCGTGGATGTGGTGTATATGGATTTCAGTAAGGCGTTTGATAAGGTTCCCCACGGTAGGCTATTGCAGAAAATACGGAAGTATGGGATTGAAGGTGATTTAGTGCTTTGGATCAGAAATTGGCTTGCTGAAAGAAGGTGGTGGTTGATGGCAAATGTTCATCCTGGAGTTTAGTTACCAGTGGTGTACCGGAAGGATCTGTTTTGGGGCCACTGCTGTTTGTCATTTTTATAAATGACTTGGATGAGGGTGCAGAAGGGCGTGTTAGTAAATTTGCGGATGACACGAAGGTCGGTGGAGTTCTGGATAGTGCCGAAGGATGTTGTAGGTTACAGAGGGACATAGATAGGCTGCAGAGCTGGGCTGAGAGATGGCAAATGGAGTTTAGTGCGGAAGAGTGTGAGGTGATTCACTTTGGAAGGAGTAACAGGAATGCAGAGTACTGGGCTAATGGGAAGATTCTTGGTAGTGTAGATGAGCAGAGAGATCTTGGTGTCCAGGTACATAAATCCCTGAAAGTTGCCGCCCAGGTTATTAGGGGTGTTAAGAAGGCATATGTGTGTTAGCCTTTATTAGTAGGGGGATCGAGTTTCGGAGCCACGAGGTCATGCTGCAGCTGTACAAAACTCTAGTGCGGCCGCACCTGGAGTATTGCGTGCAGTTCTGGTCACCGCATTATAGGAAGGATGTGGAAGCTTTGGAAAGGGTGCAGAGGAGATTTGTTAGGATGTTGCCTGGTATGGAGGGAAGGTCTTACGAGGAAAGGCTGAGGGACTTGAGGTTGTTTTTGTTAGAGAGTGGGAGGGAGAGGTGACTTAATAGAGATATATAAGATAATCAGAGGGTTATATAGGGTGGATAGTGAGAGTCTTTTCCCTCGGATGGTGATGGCAAACACGAGGGGACATAGCTTAAAGTTGAGTGGTGATAGATATAGGACAGATATCAGAGGTAGTTTCTTTACTCAGAGAGTAGCAGGGTCGTGGAACGCCCTGCCTGCAACAGTAGTGGACTGGCCAACTTCAAGGGCATTTAAGTGGTCATTGGATAGACTTATGGATGAAAATGGAATAGCGTAGTTCAGATGGTTTCACAGTTTGGTGCAACATCGAGGGCCGAATGGCCTGTACTGCGTTGTAATGTTCTATGTTCTATGTTCTAAAGCGAGTGAGAATACTAAATTTGAATTCCTGCCAGATCGGGAACCCAAGTCGTTCAGTGATTATGCATGTGATGGGTGAAGAGGTTCTGTCTAATTTTGGGGACGGACAGCAGAGCTTTGGATGATTTGTCATCTATTGAGTTTTCTGACTTGGAGGTTGACCCCGGGTAGCATTAGGGTAGAAAGGTCCAGATTTAATAAAGGCATGAAGCTGTATACAGCAGATGGGCTGAGCTGCAGTGTGATAGTGTGGTAATAGAAATTATCTGGGATCAGAGGCAGCTCAGTGTTCGACGGATCCATGAGGTTTATCCTCACATATTTGGCTGAGAAGAGAATGGAATTTTTGGATAAAGAATGGATTTTGTACCTGGATCCAAAGACATTGGCTTAATGCTTTCCAATTATTAAATGCACCTTATTTTGCAGCAGAATAAATTAAAACATTTAACAGACTGTACGAGGTGCATGATGGCTGCTGATGGACGGCACGGTGAAAATAGCAGAGACATTGATTAAACTCTTCCAGTTCTGCTTTGATATGTGAGTGCTGACAGAAGTCTGAAGGTAACCCCTTTTACCCAAAGTTCAAACAAAAGGAGAGATGGGATAAACCCTGTAACTGCAGGCCAATCAGTTCAGCATCCAGCCATCATCCCTTGACATTCAACAGCATTACCATAGCTGATGCCCCAACCTTCAAAGTCCTGGAGATTCAGTGATCGGTGAGGATTTCTGCACCAGTTGAGCTATTACAGGGATGGAGGCAGATTATGTTATGGAGCAGCAAATAAGCAGTTTTAGTGGCGGGGCGGATATGATGTCGGTAATTCATTTCTGGGTCTAATGGGGCAATAAAGTTGCGAACAATCAGATTCAGCTGCAGGCAATGGCCAGAGAGAAGGATGCAATCGTTGTCTCAGGCCTGTTGAAGGAGCTCACGATGGCGACTGGCTTTGATGCCTCACTTAGTTCAATAGCACAAATAAGAACTAACCCATTAAGGAACTGGCCATGGAACCAGCACTCAAGTCAAAGGCTAAAACCTCCCAGGGTGAGCAGAAAGTTTTCTGTAATAACAGGAATGACCAACTCAACCAGTGTCAATTCTCAGGATTGTAAGGAATGTGGGATGGCATACACGTGAGTTTAAATAGCTCCCAGGGCAGATACAGCACTGGAAAGCTCTCGAGTCAGCCTGCCTCTACTCTGACCTCATCCAACACACCCAGAGCAGTTGCAGCCAAGGGGCCGATACAGTAAAACTTCCTACACACTGTTCCATCAAACACTGCAAGTGCAGGCACAGGATGATGTTAGGCACAGAGTACAGCTCCCTCTCAACTGCCCTTATTAAAACCTTGCTGGTAGGTTCACCACGGTTTGAACAAAAGAAAATTTCCTCTCCACTCTTCCTATCAAACATTCTCAGGGACTGTACAGCACAGGGTTTGATACAGAATAAAGCTCCCTGTACTCTGTCCTTTGGTCCGAGGAGAAGCAAACACACCACAAGGATCCAGTAAAGTACAGGGAACTCTTCATGCAGATGTAAAAGTCAGTCGGGGGTGTTTCGTTGAGATGTATAGTTTAAATTATACTTCTTCATATTTTGTTCGGATTTTTCGTTTAAACTATAAGTGATTTAAAATAGTAGTGTTAGTTTGGTAGTCATTTGATTCGTTTAACACCTGTACAGTAAAATATTCTTCTTTAAAACGTGAAAGATTGGAGTATGTTTTTCAGTTAATGAAGGGGAATTCAAATTACCTTTTAAAATTTAATGGTCCCTCCCGGGATCGTAACAATAATGTCCCGATCAAACGTTCCCACGGTAGGTTCACCACTGGTTGATGCAAGGTAAAGCTCCAAAGACACTGCCCCATCAAACACTTCCAGGGCACGTAGAGCACGGGGTTAAATACAGTTTAATGTTTCCTCGATACGATCTGCACCAAGCACTTTCAGACTGGGTATAGCATGGATTAGATATAGACTAAAGCTCCGTCTACATTGCTTCATCAAGCAGACCCAGGGCGGGCACAGCAGGGGCTGAGATGCAAAATAAAGCTCCCGCTCTACTGTCACCATCTCACAGTCCCAAGGCAGGGACAGAATGGGATTAGCTCGACAGTTTGTTCAACACTTCCTCTGAACAATCAGGCAGAGCAAATGCACCTGTGCAAGCTGCTGCAACAACAACTGGACTGTAGAGAGGAGATTGTGGAGGGTATGGAGACGGTAGTAACTGGGGAGACAGCAGAGTGCAGAGAGGAGAGAGCAGATTGGGTAGCGGAGAGAGGATGCTGTGGACACTGCAGACTGGAAAGATACAGGACAAGTGAATCCATCGAGAGGAGGCAGAATGTTTGGTTGCAATTAAATTTGGAGAGGTGGGCTTCAGTGCACCTGAAAGAGTCTTTGATTGTACTGTTTGTGGGATGAGAAGAGGCCGAAAGACCCAGGGGTGGGGCTGCCAAAACCTGCAAGGAGGTACTGTATTAGTACTAATTTCCATCCTGCACACAGGGAGTTCGCTCTCCACCCCAAGTGCCTGCTCGGGACAGCTGGAGTTGCCCGGGTGAAGGCAGTCCTGGTGAAACATCAGACGAGGAATGTACTGGGCGGTTTTTTCAGTCATGGGCAAAGAGGCCTCCCCCAATTGGAAGACAACTGAAAGTATTGGACAGACATAATTAAGGTGCTCCAACGACCAGTGGAAGTGAACGTCTTTTGCAGCCTTTCTCTCCCTTCCTCCACTCTGCCACCCATAATGCCCTTTTCCTTTACCTTCCTACCCCTAACATCCTCTACGCCTACATGGTTTTGCTGAAAATGTGTTTTTGTTTAAACCTTATCAATTTACTTTGTTAGGGTAGGCGTGGCTCTTATCCCCCATGGTAAGCCCTTATTCACCGGTGGTGGGTCTCTCCCACACATATGCTGCTGCTGCAGCTGGAGCTTCTCCTGTCGCCCCGTCACCTTTTGCACTAATAGCAGCTATCCATGTGGTCAAGAGCTACATCCACCGTAACATGACGATTGAGGCATGCATGAAAGCAATGGCCGAGATTGTCAGTCCCTCGGCCATTGTTGAGGTCTCACAATGTATGGAAAGGCAGTGTATTCATAAGGACTGAGAGGGAAGGGACACTGGGCCTGAGCAAGGGGCTCACTGTGGTTGGGAACATTCTGCCAGTGCACCCTCTGAAGGCCACTGTGCAGCGGGTCATTCTGTCCAATATCTCGCTCCTCATTCCTGGTGAGCTCCTCCTCCTACCTGCACCGTTTGGGGGCGATAAAGACAGGCCTCACTCCAGTCCCGCTCGTTCTTCGAGAAAGCAGCTTCCTGCATATGTACTCCTTCTGCCTCCAGCTATACATTCAGCTGGCGTGGTAGGAACTGTCAGAAGGCCATTTCAAGATCTCACAAAGGGTGGCCTACCACATTCTCTGGGGTGCGGTGCCTGCAAGGGCGTTGGGGACAACTGAAAGAATTACCCCGAACTCTGGGTCGCCAAATAGAGCTCAGCGGCCCCTTGTGGCGCCACTGCACATTTTCCCGCTTCCCCTCTGCCTGCAACAAACATCATACAGTAGGTTGTCGAGGCCGTGGTGTTCACGGAAGGTGCAGAATGAGATTAAACACCGAGAATGGTGTCCCCTCGATCCCTTGGTACAACCTGAGCCTGAGCTCAGTCCAGGGCCAGATCCCAGAGAACCCACCTGCCCAGGGCTGGGCTCAGGCCCAGGGGAACCAAGCTAAAGGAGGGTGCAGTGGCGGAGGCCTCTGATGACGTAGATGTCTCTGAGCTTCCACGCCCTCCTGGTAATAACAAAAGAAGGCACTCCTTCACAGAAGCAACACCCGACCCTGACATGTAGAGCCCATCTGTTGGAGAGGAGCTGCCTTCTGATTCGGGTCCCCGGGTTCCCCCTGCCGCCACCTCCATCAAGGCTTTAATGCCTGGGAAGCAGATCTCTACTCCTCAGGATGGAGGATAGGGGAGTCCCCTGTACATGTGGCCTTTCCTGAGGGAGCAAGTGAAGCCCTGCTTATGGTGGCGAAGCCTGGGTATGCTCTTTCCCAGCTGCCACTCGATCGGGTGCCCTGAATGGAGGGGATAGCGAGACCCCGATGCGTCGGCCCTGCCAGCTAAAATCCACTGACGACCAGAATGTACCTGATCCAGTTATGCTTGAAAATGCTGCTCCATCTGCTGGGTCTGTAGGTGCTTGCAGATTGGGAGATAACTATAAAGTGGGGAAGTTGGTCAGCTACCTCGACTTGGTCGTGGTCCAGCGGAAACTCCATCCCGACTCCAGTGCCTTCAGGTGGAGTTCTGGAAGAGTAGGATCCCGAATCGAGGGCGTCTACATTTTGCAGGTGGAAGGCTCCTACGCCTTGGCAGCATCCTTGCTCTTGGTGCCGTACATGGACCACCTGGCGTGGGTGGAGTTCACTCTGCTCTGCATATGGGCGGGGAAGGGGTACTGGAACTTTAACAACCGACTGCTGGAGGTCGAGCGATTCCAGTACTCGTTCCCTCTATTCTGAGCGGACTGGAGAAGGAAGCAAGTGCGCTTCCCCCCCTTGACGCTATGGTGGCATGTGGGCAAGACTCAATCCGTGCCTTCTGTCAGGAGTATGCGAAGAGGCGGGAAAGTGAGATTGGATGCACTGAAGTCAGGACAACGTTTCCGACTTAGAATTCTAACTTGTCCAGGTTATCGTGGACCCAGACCTCTGGCTGACAGAAAAAGAGAGAATGCTGGGCTGAGGGAGCTGCAGCTTGCAGGGTCCCAAGGCGTATACATGAGGCCACGGATCCAGATCCTGGAAGATTTGGACTGTGCCTCACCCTCTTCTAATTGCTGGAAAAATGGCGGAGGGTCTATAACCATCTCGTCGAGCTGCTGGCCGACGACGTATATTCTGTCACACATCTGGAGGGAATGGGCCTTTTGGTCTGCAGCTATAAAGGCATGTTTTCTCTCCAGATCCGTCCACTGAGCATGTGCCGAGAGGTTTGTGGAATGACCTGCTGAAGATCAACCCGGAGGGTCCTGAAGCATTGAAAGCCCTGTTCACGTTGGTGGAGCTGACTGGTGCCTTCCATCAGCTCTCAAGGGGAGAATTTCCGGCGTTGGACGGGCTGACAGTGGAGCTCCCCACGGCATTCTGGAACGTCCTTGGGGGTGATATTCCCGCGTGCTGGGGGAAAGCCTGGTGACCAGAGAAATGCCCCACTCATAAGAACATGAGAACGAGGATCATGAGATGGCAATTCAGCTCCTCGAGCCTGCACCGCCATTCAATACGATCTTGGCTAATCTCATCTTGG
The DNA here is from genome assembly GCF_036365525.1 of Heterodontus francisci. Taxonomy (NCBI): domain Eukaryota; kingdom Metazoa; phylum Chordata; class Chondrichthyes; order Heterodontiformes; family Heterodontidae; genus Heterodontus; species Heterodontus francisci. The sequence continues at coordinate 15,376,893 of NC_090409.1, read as the reverse complement.
CCTCAACTCCACTTTCCAGCCCGTTCTCCTTAAACCTTCAACCCGTTACTAATTAACAATCTGTCGATCTCCTCCCTATGTTTCCTTAATATGCAGGCATGTAACGCAATCTGGGATAGTGAATTGACACTCACAACCCTTTGAGAGAAATAATTTCTCTTCATATCTGTTTTACACAAATACAGATGCTGAAATCTGCTGATCTATTTCCTTGTCCTACAAAAACAAGCTTTTATTCCTAACTTGGCTAAATTTCCCATCAAGCTTAGTGCCATGCCTTTCTGCTCACTTCCACACCTCCACTTTCTGAATGAGCCTACCATTGGGGAACCTTATCAAACGCCATGCTGAAATCCATATACACCACATCAACTGCTCTTCCTTCATCAATGTGTTTCTTCACATCTTCAAAGAATTCAATAAGGCTTGTGAGGCATGACCTGTCCCTCACAAAGCCAGGCTGACTGTCTCTAATCAAACCATGCTTTTCCAATTAATCATAAATCCTGTCTCTCAGAATCCTCTCCAATAATTTGCCCACTACCGACGCAAGACTGACAGGTCTATAATTCCCAGGGTTATCCCTATTCCCCTTCTTGAACAAGGGAACAACATTTGGCACCCCCCCAATCATTCAGTACTACTCCAGTGGACAGTGAGGACGTAAAGATCATCGCCAAAGGCGCAGCAATCTCTTCCCTCGCTTCCCATAATATCCGTGGGTATATCCCGTCTGTATCCCGTCTGGCCCCGAGGACTTATCTGTCCTCATATCATTCAAAATTTCCAGCACATCCTCCCTCTGAACCTCAACCTATTCGAGCATATCAGCCTGTTCCACGCTGTCCTCACAAACGACCAGGTCCCTTTCACTAGTGAATACTGAAGCAAAGTATTCATTAAGGACCTCCCCTACCTCCTCTGACTCCAGGCACAAGTTACCTCCACTATCCCTGATCTACCGTACCCTCACTCTGGCCATCCTCTTGTTCCTCACATAAGTGTAGAACGGCTTGGGAATATCCTTAATCCTACCCGACAAGACGTTTTCATGTCCCCTTCTAGCTCTCCGAAATCCATTCTTCATTTCCTTCCTGGCTAGCTTGTAACCCTCTGGAGCCCTGTATGATCCTTGCTTCCTCAACCTTAAGTAAGCTTCCTTCTTCCTCTTGACTAGCTGTTCCACATCTCCTGTCATACAAGGTTCCTTCACCCTACCATCCTTTCCTTGCCTCATCGGGACAAACCTATCCAGCAGTCGCATCAAGTGCTCCCTAAACAACCTCCACACTTCTGTCATGCATTTCCCTGAGATCATCTGTTCCCAGTTTATGCTCCCCAGATCCTGCCTAATAGCATTGTAATTCCCCCTCCCCCAATTAAATATTTTTCCATCCCGTCTGCTCCTGTCCCTCTCCGTGACTATAGTAAAGGTCAGGGAGTTGTGATCACTATCACTGAAATGCTCTCCCACCGAGAGATCTGCCACCTGGCCTGGTTCGTTGTCAAGCACCAAGTCCAACATAGCCTCCCCTATCGTCGGCCTATCTACATATTGAGTCAGGAAACCTTCCTGGACACACCTGACAAAAACTGCTCCATCCAAACTATTTGCACTAAGGAGGTTCCAATCAATATTAGGGAAGTTGAAGTCACCCGTGACAACAACTCTGTTATTTCTGCACCTTTCCAAAATCTGCCTCCCAATCTGTTCCTCCATGTCTCTGCTGCTATTGGGGAGTCTATAGAAAACTTACAACAAGGTGATGGCTCCTTTCCTGTTTCTGACTTCCACCCATAATGACTCAGTGGACAAACCCTCCACGACGACCTGCCTTTCTGCAGCTGTGAAACTATCCCTGATTAGCAATGCCACTCCCACACCTCTTTTACCTCCCTCCCTATTCCTTTTGAAACATCTAAACCCCGGAACATCCAACATCCATTCCTGCCCCTGTGATATCCACGTCTCCGTAATGGCCACAACATCGTAGCTCCAAGTACTGATCCATGCTTTAAGTACATCACCCTTATTCCTGACACTTCTTGTTTTAAAATATACACACTTCAACCCATCATACTGGCTGCAACTTTGTCGTATCAATTGTCTGAACTTCCTCACAGACTCTCTGCACTCGGTATCTGCCTGTTAAACAGCTACCCCATCCACTGATCCGTAGCTCCGGTTCCCATCCCCCTGCCAAACTAGTTTGAACCCTCCCGAAGATCTCTATCAAACCTCTCGCCCAGGATATTGGTGCCCCTCCAGTTCAGATGCAACCCGTCCTTCTTGTACAGGTCCCACCTTCCCCAAAAGGTATCCCAATGATCTACATATCTGAATCCCGCCCTCCTACACCAGTTCTGTAGCCACGTGTTCGGCTGCACTCGCTCCCTGTTTCTAGCCCACAAGCACATGGTAACAATCCTGACATTACTACTCTGCTCGTCCTGCCTTTCAGCTTCCATCGTAACTCCCTATATTCGCTTTTCAGGACCTCATCTCTTTTCCTAGCTATGTCATTGGTACCGATATGTACCACGACCTCTGGCTGCTCCCCCTCCCCCTTACGAATCCTGTAGACTCGCTGCTAAACATCCCTGACCCTGGCATCCGGGAGGCAACATGCCATCTGGGAGTCTCGTTCTCGACCACAGAATCTCTTGTCTTTTCCTCTCACCATTGAATTTCCTATCACCATCGCTCTCCTATTCTCCCCCCTTCCCTTCTGAGCCACTGAGCCAGAGACCTGGCCACTGTGGCTTTCCCCTGGTAGGTCGGCCCCCGCAACCGTATACAAAACGGTATACTTATTATTGAGGGGAACGGCCAGAGGGGATCCCTGCACTGTGCGCCGATTCCCTTTGCCTTTCCTGACGGTCACCCAGCTACCTTTATCCTGTAACTTCGGTGTCACTACTTCCCTATAACCGCCCACTATCATCCGCTCAGCATCCTGAATGATCCGAAGTTCATCCAGCTCCAGCTCCAGTTCCCTAATGCGTTCTGCGAGGAGCTGGAGTTGGGTGCACTTCGCACAGGTGAAGTCAGCAGCGACACAAGTGATGACCCTCACCTCCCACATCCTGCAAGAGGAGCATGCAACTGCCCTAGCTTCCATCCCCTCTGCTCTAAATTGACACAGAGATTTATAAAAAAAAGGAAAACCTTACCTTACCAAACCCTCCACACAAGAGTTCTTTATTTTTTTGATTAGAGAAGGAGGATGGGTGGGAGGCACTACACGTGTAGTGTTTCGGGTTTAGCCACTGTCCGAATATATAAGTGTACTTACCCAGCAGTCCACGTGTCCGGCGAAACAAAAGGTAAGTTAATTTAAACTGAAAGTCAGCTTCCCAGCTGCCACCTCTCTCGCGCAATCGCTGCTTCAAAAGAAGAGCTGCCGAGACAAAAGGTGAGTTAATTTAAATTGAAACTCACCTTCCCAGCTGCCACCTCGTTCGCACTATCGCTGCTTCAAAAAAAGAGCTGCCGAAACAAAAGGTAAGTTAATTTAAACTGAAACTCACCTTCCCAGCTGCCACCTCGCTCGCACTATCGCTGCTTCAAAAAAAGAGCTGCCGAAACAAAAGGTAAGTTAATTTAAACTGAAACTCACCTTCCCAGCTGCCACCTCGCTCGCACTATCGCTGCTTCAAAAAAAGAGCTGCCGAAACAAAAGGTGAGTTCATTTAAACTGAAACTCACCTTCCCAGCTGCCACCTCGCTCGCACTATCGCTGCTTCAAAAAAAGAGCTGCCGAAACAAAAGGTAAGTTAATTTAAACTGAAACTCACCTTCCCAGCTGCCACCTCGCTCGCACTATCGCTGCTTCAAAAAAGAGCTGCCGAAACAAAAGGTGAGTTAATTTAAACTGAAACTCACCTTCCCAGCTGCCACCTCGCTCTCACTATCGCTGCTTCAAGAAAAGAGCTGCCGAAAGACAAGGTAATGGGGAGGGTACAAGCCCAATATGTTCCCTCAGGGTAATCGGTAGGAGCAACAAGCCCAGAGAACCATTGATGACCAGCAACATTCAGGGTACGATGAGCAGGAAAAGAGAGGCTTTTAGCAAATACAATGAAATCAAATCAATGGAAGAATTAGTGGAGTACAGAAAGTGTTGGGTGAAGCTTAAGAAAGCAATTAGGAGAGCAAAGAGGAGATATGAGAAAGCTCTGGCTGGTAAAAGTAGGAAAAATCCCAAGATATTCAGCAAGCATATCAATGGGAAGAGGATAACCAGGGAAACATTAGAACCTATAAGGGACCCAGGAGGAAACTTGTGGGTGGAGCCAGAGGACATTGGTAGGGTGTTGAACGAATACTTCACATCTGTCTTCACCCGAGAGAATGAGGATGTCGATATGGAACTTAGAGAGAAGGACTGTGAGATTCTTGAGCAAATTGTCAAAGGGAGTGACAAGGTGTTGCAGGGTTTGGAAGGCTTAAAAGTGGACAAATCTCCATGTCCAGACGATTTGTGTCCCAGCATGCTGTGGGAGGCGAGGGTGGAGATTGCAGGGGCTCTGACCTTAATTTTTTTTTTCCTCTCTGGCCACGGGGCAGTTGCCAGAGGACTGGAGAACAGCTAATGTGGTCACACTTTTCAAGAAATGTTGTAGGGATAAGCCAGGGAACTACAGACCAGTGAGTCTCATGTCAGTGGTTGGGAAACTATTCGAGAAAATTCTGAAGTATAGAACCTATCTCCACTTGGAGAGGCAACATTTGATTAGGAATAGTCAGTATGGCTTTGTCAAAGGGAGGTCATGCCTAAAAAAATTTGATTGACTTTTCTGAGCATGTGACCAAGTATGTAGCTGAAGGTAGTGCAGTTGATGTAGTTTACATGGAGTTCAGCAAACCCTTTGACAAAGTCCCACATGGGAGACTTATCAAGAAAGCAAATGCACATGGGATACAGAGTAACTTGATAAGGTGGATTCAGAATTGGCTTAGCTGTAGGAGACAAAGAGTGATGACAGACGGCTGTTTTAGTGACTGAAAGCCAGTGTCCAGTAGCGTACCACAGGGATCTGTGCTGGGTGCCATATTGTTTGTCATTTATATAAACGACCTAGATGACTATGTGGGGTTAGGATCAGTAAGTTTGCGGAGGACACAAAGATTGGCTGAGTGGTTAACAGTGAGATTGAGTGTCTTAGGTTACAGGAGGATATAGACAGGATGGTCAAATGAGCACAATTTAATGGTGAAAAGTATGAGGTGATACACTTTGGAAGGAGTAATGCGACATGGAAGTATTCAATGAATGGCCTGACACTGGGAAGCTCCGAGGAACAAAGGGACCTTGGCGTGTTTGTCCATAGATCTCTGAAGGCAGAAGGGTAGGTTAATAGGGTGGTGAAAAAGGCATATGGGATACTTGCCTTTATCAATCGAAGCATAGATTACAAAATCAGGGAGGCCAAGTTGGAGTTGTACGGAACTTTGGTAAGGCCACAGCTGGAGTACTGTATGCAATTCTGGTCGCCACATTATAGGAAGGATGTGATTGCATTGGAGGGGGTGCAGAGGCGATTCACCAGGTTGTTGCCTGGGATGGATCATTTAAGCTATGAAGAGAGGTTGGATAGGCTTGGGTTGTTTTCGCTGGAGCAGAGAAGACTGAGGGGTGACCTGATGGAGGTGTACAAGATTATGAGGGGCATGGACAGGGTGGATAGGGAGCAGCTGTTCCCCTTAGTTGAAGGGTCAGTTACGAGAGGACACAAATTTAAGGTGAGGTGCGGGATATTTAAGGGGGATTTGAGGAAGAACTTTTTTACCCAGAGGGCGGTGACGGTCTGAAATGCCTTGCCTGGGAGGGTGGTAGAGGCGAGTTGCCTCACATCCTTTAAAAAGTACCTGGATGAGCACTTGGCACGTCATAACATTCAAGGCTATGGGCCAAGTGCTGGCAAATGGGATTATGTAGACAGGTCAGGTGTTTTTAATGCATCGGTGCAGACTCGATGGGCCGAAGGTCCTCTTCTGCACTGTATTATTCTGTGATTCTGCGAAGACAAACCCCTCATCTCTGGAATCAATCTCGTGGACCTCCTCTGAACTGCCTCCAATGCAAATACATCCCTCCTCATGTAAGTGGGCCAAAACTGTATGCAACACTCCAGGTGCGGTTTCACTAATGCCTTGTATAGTTGCAGCAACACATTCCTATTTTTATACTCTATTCCTTTAGCAATAAATGTCAAAATTCAATTTGCCTTCCTTATTACCTGCTGCACCTGCATACTGTTTTTTTGCGATTCTTGCACAAGGACACCCAGATCCCTCTGCACCGAAGCACTCTGAAGTTTCTCTCTACCTACATAATAATTTACCTTTCTATCTTCTGACCAAAATGGATAGCCTCACACTTATCCACGTTAAACTCCATCTGCCAAATTTTGGCCCATTCACCTGACATATCCATATACATTTGTATTTTTTTTATTTCTTTGTTGCAGCTTACGATCCCACCTCTTTTAGTGTCATCTGCAAATTTGAGTATAGTACCTACTATCCCTGCATCCAAGTCATTAATATAGATTGCAAATAGTTGGGGCCCGAGGACCTAAACCTGTGGCACCCCTCTAGTTAGACCTTGCCAACCAGAAAAGGACACATTTATTCCGGCTGTCTGTTTTCTGTTGGTTAACCAATCCTGTATCCAAGCTAATAAATTGCCCCCAACAACTTGCAAACCATTACTTTGTGTATTAACCTTTTGTGCGACATCTTATCAAATCCTTTCTGGAAGTCCAGATCTACCAGATCTGCAGGATCCCCATTATGCACTTTACTTGTTACATCTTCGAAGAACACTAACAAATTGGGCAAACATGATTTATCCTTCATAAAACCATGTTGACTATGATGGATTGCGTTTTGACTTTCTCAATGAGCTGTTATTCCTTCCTTAATAATGGATTCTAACAATTTCCCAATGACAGATATGAATCTAACTGGTCTATAGTTTCCTACTTTCTGCCTCCCTCCCTTTTGAAATAAAGGCATTATATTAACATTTTTCCAATCCACTGGAACCTTCCCTGCATCCACGGAATTTTGGAATCTTATAACCAATGGATCCACTATCTCCGCTGCTACTTCCTTTTCCACCCGAGGATGTAAGCAATCAGGCCCTGGGGACTACTCTGCCTTCAATCCCAATAGTTTGTTCTGTACTTTTTTCCCAGTGATGATAATTGTTCTACGTTCCTCCCTTTCTCTAACCTCTGTGTGACTGTCGGGATCGTACTAGTGTCTCTGCCATGTCTGTGCTCCCCACTATTAACTCTCCAGTCGCATTTTCCAAGGAACGAGCATTCACTTTAGCTACTCTCTTCCATTTTATATACTTATAGAAGATTTTGCTATCCGTGTTTATATTCTGCGCTAGCATTCTTTCATAATTTACCTCTGCTCTTTTTATTACTCTTTTTTGTAACCCTTTAGTGATCTTTAATAATATACCGATCTCCCAGCCTGTCACTGACCTTTGCAATATGGTGTGCCTTAGTTTTTGTCATTATGTTGCACTTAACTTCCTTGCTTATCCATGGATGTTTTTCTCCCTCTTAACATATTTCCTCCCCTCTGGAGTATATTTTAGGTGGGAGCAATTGAAGATCTCCTTAAACATCTGCCACTGCTCATCAACTGTCCTACCTTTTGCGTCTTCCTGGTCAGTCCATTGGGGCGAAATCTGTCCTCATGCTTATGTAATTATTCAATATTCAATTCCTAAACCTGGTTTCCCTGCAACCACGTCTCAGTAATCGCTGCCAAATCATACCCATTCGTCTCGATTTGCTCTGTTAACTCATTAATTTTATTCCGAATGCTTCGTGCATTCAGATGCAAAACCTCATCAATAACCTGCACTCCTACCATCTCCTTTAACTTGACTTCCTAATGTTCCATGCAACTGAACTCTCACTCGCACCCCACTATTTAGTTGAAAACCCCAACTACAGCCCTCGCTATGCGTTTCGCCAGGACTCTGGTCCCAGCATGATTCATGTGGAGCCCTTCCCATCGGAACAGTTCTCTCCTTCCCAGTGCTAGTGCCAATGTCCCATGAATTCGAACCCATTTCTCCCACACCAATCTCCGAGCCACGCATTTCCCCCTTTGATCTTATTGACACTGTGCCAATTAGCTCGTGGCTCAGGTAGTAAGCCGAAGAGTACTACCTTTTGGTTCTGCTTCTTTTAAAAATAAAATTTAGTCCCAAGCTGCACATATTCCCTCAGCAGAACCGCTGTCCTCATTCTACTATGTGGTTGGTATCATCGTGGACCACAACAACTGGATCTTTTCCCTCCCACTCCAAGTTTCTTTGCAGCACAGATGAGGTATGCTGAACCATGGCACCAGGTAAGCAACACAGCGTTCGGGTCTCTCCTGGCGCAGGGCCCTCGTTGCACGGGTGCTGAAAAGGGGTGATCCCACCTGCTTAATATCTGGCATCCAGTTTTCATCCTCAGCACGCATTATAAGATATTTGCCTGCGCTATACTCCTGTGTGTACCCGCCTGGGCTCCAAGCGGGCCAACGTCATTCACCCCGACCACTCCCATAAGGTCCTGGGCCAGTCCATCCAGTACAACATCGATATTGTGCGGGAGCTGATCCAACTTTTCCAGAGGACTGGTCTGTCAGTCGCCTTTCCCTCCCTCGATAAAGAGAAGGCATTCGACAGGGAGGATCACGAATACCTTTTCAGGACTCTGCGTGTATTCGGACTTCGAGTGTCTGGTCAAAGTTAACGGATTCTTGACGGCGCCCCTTCGATTTGGGAGACCATGCTTCAGGGATGGCCCATGTCCAGCCAATTGTATGCCATCTGCATGGAGCCATTTCTGTGCCTGCATTACAGGAGGTTGGCGAGTCTGGGTCTGCGTGGGACTGGCACGCAGGTCATCCTCTCGGATTACACTGAAGACATGCATCTCACGCTCACAGGTCCCGATGACCTTTTCTGTTGCATCCTCCACGAAGATCAATTCGGAGAAATGCTCTGGACTCCTGGTGGGTCAGTGGCACGTTGAGTCCCTGCCAGGGACGTTAACACCTTCATGTGTAGCACCACCAATCTCTTCTATCTAGGAGTCCACCTGGACCCCACTGAGGAGGCTTGGCCGGCAAACTGGCATGTTTTGGCGGTGAAAGTCACCACTTGGCTCGGGCTTGGGCCAGCACTGCTCTGAGTGCTTTCCTACAGGGGCCGATCGCTGGTCATATACTAACTGGGGGTCTCGAAGCCGTGGTAACGGTTCGTCACTTTGACCCCATTCCCTGCATTTGCCACCAAGATCTGGAAGAAGACCGTCGATTATTCTGGGGCAAGAGGCAACACTGGGTCTCTGCTATGGTCCTTAGTCTCCCAATTGTGGAGGTGGGCCAGTTGCTGGTGTGCGTATGCACCCAGGCTGCAACTGTCTGCCTTCAGACCGTGCAGGGATAAATGTATGTCGTGCGTGCTCCCAGAGTGTGTACACAGGGGCACTGCCTTCAAGACGACACGCAGCTCCCAGTCGAGAACATTAGCCGCACCTCTCTGAGGAAGCTGCCCATCTTACACCATGATCTATTTAGAGTCTGGAACATGGTCGCCTCCAATCAAGGCGCTCCCAGTTGGTGGAGGAGAGTGTCTTGGCTGGCCAGGCAGTCGGCTATTGGGATGTAAAGATGAGCAGACGAATAGCCGATGCCGCCGGGCGTCCCTCACTGTGGGTGACCAGAGGGCACAGGAGTTTGCAGTATGCCCAGCCAAGCTGAATCCCGCTCAGCTGGAACTGCACAGCTGACCCAGGCTCAGAAACACTGCTCGGGAGCCAGTTCCACACAACCTGACCTGCCTCTCGGAAATGCCCTTCCTGCCAATCCACAGAACACAGTGGGGTTTCTGGTACGGGCTGCTCCTTCACACTCTCCACTTCCTCGCCCTCGTCTGTCACCCGAATACGTCACGACGGTTTGTGTTGCCAACTGGCAGTGAAGGGAAATCCCGGTGGAGGTGTCTGCGTGGGAGTCCTTCCCCTTGACATCGTGGACATGGGGAGGTGGCTGCTGCACAGGGCAGTCCATGCAATAATCTTTCAAGTAGGTTCATAGTTTCCCAGCGGGCCTGCAATTTCAGCAGCATGGACAAGTCTTTATTCCATGTATATGCAGAGTGTGCGACGTTGCAGCCCCTCTTTGGGTATTTATAAGGGCGGCTGCACACGTTTTCGTTGTAATTCAGCCCCAAGCTCCTGGTCTTTTTGCAGCCAGCACAGAGCACGGTGGGGGGTGGGGTGGTGGGGCAGGAAGAGGATCTCGTCGTCGGTCTGCTCCTGGGCCTGGCCGAGGTGGCAGTTCACAGCTCCAGGCTGCGGGAGACTAGGGGGTCCATCGGCCCTGATTACCTGCCCCTCTTTCGAGGCTGTGTTCACGCGTGGGTGTCCCTGGAGAAGGAACATGTGATGTCCACTGGTTCGCTTGAGGCCTTGCAAGACGTAGGGGCACCACAGCGAATGTTGTGCATCATAGATGCCATAAATGGCATTTTACATTGAGCTTTCTGTCATTTATTCGTTTTTAATAAAATTATTTTATAAAATGCATTAAAACTGGGCCTGAGGAATAAAAGCCCACACAACAGAAATATAAAAAGGAGCTGAGTTATGAAGGCCATCATAACAGAAATGGGGTTAAATGAAGAAAAAAGCACTCTCGATAATAAAAAGGAAAAAATGGTGTTAGATACAAAGTAAAGTTACCTCTGCATTGTCCACATCAAACACTCCCAGGGAAGGTACAGCACGGGTTAGATACTGAGCAAATCACCCTCCATACAGTCCCCATAAAACACGCCCTGGACATCTATCACACTGTGCCGGCTGCTACCTGTTTGGAGCTGCGCAGTAACAGTGAGAATCAACAATGTTTGGCTGACTGCAGATGTGAGCTGAGGCTTTGCAAATGCAGCAGGGAGGGAGAGACAGCGTCTGAGACTGAGGGGAAGGTTTTCCATTTTTTTGGTCGCTGAAGGGAGGCAACAAGAAGACACAAGACCTGAAAGATCTTTTGTGCGTTTTTTGGGAGCTTTGAATCATTTTTCTTCTTGATTGTTGAGGGAGGAGGACGAGCCAAAATACCCAGGGTGGGGCTGTCTGTTTCATTTGGGTTTTCCCGTTTCGTTTGTCACCATAAATCGGCAGCTCCTTCCGCTGGTCTCGGACAGCTAGAGCTGCTGGGGGGATGGGGGGGCGGGGAAGGGGGAAGGTTTTTCTTTTTCTGTCGCATAACTACAACATAGGAGTGTACCTGCGCAACTTCAGCTGTCTGGCGAAAGACATCCCCACCCCCTACAGTTCGAAGACGAGTGAACAGACTGCTTTCTATTATTATAACCGCAAAGTGTGATTCCTCTTGGCCTACCTCTCCCTCAGCCATCCTTCCCCCGCTTGCCATAACCCTCCATGTATTTCAATTATAATACTTAATTATTCGTTTTAATCCACTTTTTCAACAAACAGTGTGTGTGTGTGTGACTCTTTTGCCCTATGGCTTCTCTGACCTGTCCCTTGGTGGCCTTCTTATTCTGCAAGGGCTGCTGCAGCCACTCTTACAGCCCTGTCACTATTCAGGCATCAAACAGCAGAGCATGGGGTGAAGAATTATGCCTACCCAAATATGACTGCTGAGGCTTGTGTAAGGCAAGGGCCGAGATTTTCGGTCCCTCGGACATTGTCACAGCCTCTGAAATAGATGGAAAGGCTCTGTCTTTCCTGAAGAGCAAGCGGGCTTTGTCCCTAGCCTTGAGCAGGAGGATCTCTGTGGTAGGGACCTTTCTGTCTGTGGACAGTCTGGGACTCATGAGCAGTGGTTTCTATTACCTAAAGTCCCACCCCTCATTCTCAGTAAGCTCCTCCTCCACCACCTGCACCATCTCAGAGAGGAGAGGTCGGGCATCACTCCAGTTCAGCTCGGGTTTGAGGGGACCAGACACTAACACGTCTACCTCTACTGCTTTCAGCTGTTTATTCAGCAGGTGCAGGATGAGCCCAGGGATTTCAATTAAGTGTAGAGTTTAGGAGCGGCCTTTCAATTCTTCTGTGCCAGTGATTGGGCGTGGGGCCACGCCTGTATGTTTTCCTAAACTCTGGGCTGCCAGCTGCACTTCGTCAGACAGGTTTGGTGCTGCTCCCCCTCCCCTCCACCTGCAACAGCCACGGCTCAGGCTGCTCCAGATGCCATTGATTGCATGGATTCTGCAGTGGTAGGGGGATGGCTTTCGTGGAAAGAAGGGATTGCGCAATATAAAACACATGAATTCACGCCGTCCGGATAGGGAAAACAACGTGAAACTGAGCTCTGTCCTCGACTTTTCCAGGGGCTCACACTTGCCCCACGGCTGAGCTGAGGTTGAAGGATTCTGAGCAGGAGGGTGCGGAGATAGAAGTTGAAATCACTAGTGAGATGGAAGTCTCTGACACTCCGCAACCTCGCTGATTAAGAGGAGGAGTGCCTCCTCTGAAGAGGGCCTTGGGCTGCAGGGGCCATCAGCTGTTGCGTGACCTAAGGTTGACTCCACCATCAGAAGCATCAGGACCTCGAACACTGGGTTGCAGCTTGCTATCCATATGAACGGAGTCAGGAGTGAAGCCGCTGTGAATTTGGCAACGACTGAGGAGGGGAGGGGCTGCCTGTGATGTAGAAGGTTGTGGTCCCACCAGGAGAAAACACTCTATCTGCTGCTGGGTCAAGTGTCCTGGAAGTGGGCGGGACCCATGTTGTTGCCATCTGGGATGTGCCCAACGGAAAGGTCAATTTCCACAATATGAATTGTTCACCATTTTCTGAGCCTGTGGGCGCTCGAGGGGAGAACGTTGGTCTCGTATCTGGCTGTATTTTCAGAGGCAGGACGATCCAACTCCCTGTGCTGCTCACTAATCTGGGGACGGAGGAAGATGGTGGCTCTGAATCTCTGGTGCCCTCAGCGCCACTTGCACCAGAGTGGCCGTGGGTACAATAATCCGCCAACGATCCTGGTAGTAAACTGTCAGAGGAAAGATTCAGAGCTGGAAAGTATGATGAGGTTATGTTGCCCCTTGTTGGTTGGCACAGATGAAATATTGCGAATGGCCTACTTATGTGCCGTAAAGTGCATCGATTCTACAATTCCCTGCTGCACGAGTTTGTGTACTGTATTAGTTTGAGCATCAGTATTACCTTGAGGTTTTCTGTTAGTTTGAGGTGCTTGCTTGAGATACTACATTAATTGGAAGTGGTATATTAGTTTCAACGTCTGTATTAGTTATAAAGTCATGGAGTCATGAAGTAATTTTATTGCGCAGCCTGATAGCATGCAGCCCATCGAATCCATGCCAGCTCTCCATGGAGCTTTTCATTCAGTCTCACACCCCAACTTGATCACCGTCCTGCTGCAATATAAATTGATGAAGTGGTCACCCAACTTTCTCTTTGAGACATTGACTGTATCCGCTTCCACCATTCTTGTGGGCAACAAAACCCACATCATTACCACCCGCTGCAGAAGAAAAAATGCTTCTTCACATTCCTCCCGCATCTCTTGCCCAAATCTTTGGCCCAATTCCTTACACCATTAGTTAATGGAAACAGGTTCTCCTTGTTTAACTTATGTTAGCTTATTGAAATCTTGTACTCTTCCATTAAATCACCCATCAATCTCCTTTATTCCAATGAGGACCTATCCAAATTTGTATGTGTAACAAAATAATCCAGCCCTGGAACAATTCTGATAAATCTCCTCTGTACCCCCTCAAGGACCCTCACATTCTTCCTCAAGTGTGGTATCCAAAACTGGACACAATACTCCAGTTGTTGTTTTAGTGAGAGAAGCTTTATTCCCACGGTCTTGTTTATTTTTGTTCGCCTCAGAAATTTTGTGTGTGTCTTTAAGACTGTATGAAGATCATTGCACCTTTAAGACAGAAGGTTCTGGAGACTCGGACTGCCAGTTGCATTGTCGTTGCCAAGCAAAAGCAGTGGGAAAGAAAGGTCACGTGATTCGATGTTGCAGTTTCAATTGAGAGTTCTGAGGCGATTTGAACTGAAGAAGTGATCAGAATACTCTGGTTGTGACCGAACCAATATTTTATAAAGGTCATCGTAACTTCCCTTTAGAAGGAACTGAAATTTACGCCAGAATTATTTTGATGGGTTTCAGAACTGAATTAAAAATATCATAAAAGAGCAAGGAGTAGACACTCATCCTGGATAGTGGACCAAAAAAGGCAGATTCACCTGGATCACCAGTTATATGTCCCACTCAATATTCAGTTCAATTGTGCTCAATAATATGGCTGTCTGGAATTGAACCAGCTATCTCGGGCTGGTGTCTAGGATGGATTTCTACCCACAGAGATTTTACTTACCTATAATTAATTAGTTTGACCTCATATATTCAAATGCATTCACCTACAACATTATTTTACAATCTGTGGATGCAAAGAGAAATCCAGGAAATTTCAGGTCACAATTCTTCTCTCAAAATTCCATAAAGCTGTAAGCCAAATTAATTCTCTAAGAAAATCAGGAAAACTTTTCGTTATTAACAAATGATCAGTATTTGCTGTGTGGATCACTGAAGGAAAACGTAATGCTGCAACAGCTGAGCTGTTGAATTCCTATCTTTGAAGGGTTTTTTTCCCATTATACCACTGCGAACACTTCAAGCAAACTTTGACTGTTTTTGCATTTGAAGACGCCGTTCATCAGGAATATAACTTGTAAGGACATTCATTTTTATCTTATGGCTCAACGATCAGCTAAGTAAAAATTAAATGATTGTTAGTTTGAGTATATGTATGCGAATGTGGAGGTTAGATTTTTAAATTAAAAGCTGTGAGGTCTTTAGACATATGGTTATCTTAGTGGCATTTAAGATTTTAGGTTATTTAAATAAATACTTAATTTGTTCTTGCCTAAAGATACCTGGTTCGGTCTGCTTCATTCGGTGGAATACCAGAGTGTTCATTTTGGCTGCTTATTTGATTCAGAAAGCTTAAAGCATTATGCTGCGACTTTCAGAGCAATGAGACTGACGTAAAAGTGCGATGCTCCCGCCGCAGTCATAACAGGTTTAATTGTATTAATTTCATGTGAAGTTTTAGTTTGAGGACTGCATTGGTTTCAGGTGAACTATGATGTTGAGTTAATAAAAGCAAAATAATGCGGATGCTGGAAATCTGAAATAAAAACAAGAAACCACTCAGCAGGTCTGGCAGCATCTGTGAAAAGAGAAGCAGAGTTAACGTTTCGGGTCAGTGACCCTTCTTCTGAACTGGCAAATATTAGAAAAGTCACAAGTTATAAGCAAGTGAGATGGGGGTGGGGCAAGAGATAACAAAGGAGAAGGTGTAGATTGGACAAGGCCACAAGCTTACCAAAAGGTCATGGAGGAAAGGCAAACAATATGTTAATGGTGTTTTGAAAGACAAAGCATTAGTACAGATTAGGTGTTAACGGACTGAATATTGAACAGCAGCAAGTGCAAACCTGTTGAGTTGTTTTGTTACATTAAGATGCTGTTTCACTTGAAGTGTCTGCCTCAGCTTGAATGTGTGTATTAGTTGGAGGGAATGGTTCAGATGGAGGTGCTGCTTTGGGTGGAGAGATTGCAGGATTTGGAGGGACAATATTAGTTGGCTTTTATCGTTTTGAGTGTGAGTATCGGTTGGATAGATGGGATATGTTGGGGCTCCCAGGCTGCATCGGTTGGCAGGTCTGCATTAATAGAGTTATTCTGCTGGTTTCACGTATTGTACTAGTTTGAGGTTCTGCATTCTATTACAATGTATATCAGTTTGTGGTGTTGAATTCGTTGCTGATGCTGTTTTAGTTGAATCCTGCAATTCATACTCACAAACAGCCCATTTTAGTCACGTAACTGCATGTTTACCGTTAAAGAGAGCAGCCACATCACATAGTGCAATAGTGCAATAAGAGAGACATTTAAACATTTGGAATTTTATTATTGAAAGGTCAGAGTTGAGTGAAGGCCAACACTCAAATGATATATAGTCTGGAGATGGAATTTATCATGTTTAAAAAACGACCAGATTGCTGGGAGAAAACTGATTTTTTTATTGATTATTTAATGTGACGAACATTGTCCAGTCTTTGGCGTTTTCTAGTTCTATCCCAGAACCAAATATATGCTATGGACGGAACTTGATGTCGTAATCTATTTGTTCAATTTTTTTTTTTAAAGTGTGAAAGATGTTCCAGTCATATCCCATAGGGTATAGGTTAAAGACTCTGAGAAGATATTGCCTCGGAGAATTTCATACAGTGACATATTATACAGCACGAAGGGACAGATCACTTCACACAGAGAATGCACCAACCAGTTGAGAATATCGTGAAAATATATTACATATTCCTTGCCGTCGTTGGTGTTCCTGGTGAGTGACTATAACCTGATGTGTATATCTGTGTGGGAGATGGATCCTGGTTTTACTCTGTGACTGGTAATAATGCACGATGATCTGCTGGGCACAACTATACAGGCACACAATCAAATATGTCATTTCCTTATGCCAAATGTTTTGAATTATTGCTGCTTTTTTATTCTATTTCCTTTGCTGATAATAACCCTCTGGAACTGATCAGATGTATGACTTATGAAGTCAATGCAATTCGTGAAATATTGTGCACTGCGGCATTGAAACGCAGCGAAAGCAAGTCTCTGATTGAAGGCATTAGTGGGAGTATGACTCACTGTAGAATTGGGTTGAGAATCGGTCACTGGCTGGAATGGAACACCTGACCCCAGAACCATGTATTATTGGGTGAATCTATCACTGTAGAATTGTGCTGAGTATGGGTCAATAACTGGAATGGTACAGCTGTCTTAATTTGCCTTGTATTGCTGGGAATACTGTCACAGTAGAATTTTATTGAGCGTGGGTCACTAACTGGAGTGGAACACCTATTCCCAGTGGCCATGTATTGCTAAGAGTAACTGTCAGTGCTGATTTTTTACTGAGCGCAATCACTGAATGTGGTTCTATTTGAACCATTGTTTCAAGTGACTGCTTTCTCCATTCGATGGAGCTGCCTCTATGTGTTAAGAATGCGACTGATTGCAAAGAGGAAGATATTTCCTGATGCTTGGTAATAAATGTTCAAATTGAAATGCATTGATGCTGTTCTGTGTACTATTGAAATGCCAAAGCAGAGACGGCTATTTGCAATTTATTGTCAGTTAAACAGCAGGACAGCACTCTTGCAGTATTCAAATCTTCTGTAGCATGAGCTTACATTAACAAAAAAAAGAATTGCAGCATTGTTGCAACACATAAGGGGACCATTCTGCTGATCGTGCCTATGTTGGCATCCTAAAAGAGCAATTTATCAAGTGGGAATGCCACTGCTTTATTTCCGTAGCCCTGTGTTTCCTTTAACAATACAATACAATGCCTGGATTGACCCTACCTGCACAACATAGAACAGTACAGCACTGTACAGGCCCTTCGGCCCACGATGTTGTGCCGAACCTTTAACCTATTCTAAGATCAAACTAACTACCTACCCTTCATTCCACTATCATCCATGTACCTATCCAAGAGTCGCTTAAATGCCCCTAATGTATCTACTTCTACTACCACCGCTGGCAGCGCATTCCACGCACCCACCACTCTCTGTGTAAAGAACCTACCTCTGACATCTCCCCGAAACCTTCCTCCAATCACCTTAAAATTATGCCCCCTGGTGATAGCCCTTTCCACCCTCGGAAAAAGTCTCTGACTATCCACTCTATCTATGCCTCTCATCATCTTGTACCCCTCTATCAAGTCTCCTCTCATCCTTCTTCGCTCCAATGAGAAAAGCCCTAGCTCCCTCAATCTTTCTTCGTAGGACACGCCCTCCAGTCCTGGCAGCATCCTGCTAAATCTACTCTGCACCCTCTCTAAATCTTCCACATCCTTCCTCTAATAAGGGGATCGGAACTGAACACAATATTCCAAGTGTGGTCGAACCAGGGCCTTATAGAGCTGCAGCATAACCTCGTGGCTCTTAAACTCAAGCCCCCTGTTAATGAAGGCCAACACACCATACGACTTCTTAACAACCCTATCAAATTGTGTGGCAACTTTGAGCGATCTATGGACATGGACCCCAAGATCCCACTGCTCCTCCAACCTACCAAGAATCCTGTCTTTAAGCCTCTATTCTGCATTCAAATTCGACCTTCCAAAATGAATCACTTCACACTTTTCCAGTTTGAACTCCATCTGTCACTTCGCAGCCCAGCTCTGCATCCTGTCAATGTCCCGTTGTAACCTACAACAGCCTTCCACACTATCCACAACTCCAGCAACCTTCGTGTCATCGGCAAACGTGCTAACCCAGCCTTCTACTTCCTCATCCAAGTCATTTATAAAAATCACAAAGAGCAGAGGTCCCAGATCAGATCCTTGTGGAACACCACTGGTCACCGAGCACCATGCTGAATACTTTCCATCTACTACCACCCTCTGACTTCTATGGGCCAGCCAATTTTGTATCCAGTCAGACAACTTTCCCTGAATCCCATGCCTCCTTACTTTCTGAATGAGCCTACCATGGGGAACCTTATAAAATGCCTTACTAAAATCCATATACACCACATCCACTGCTCTTCCTTCATCAATGTGTTTTGTCACATCTTCAAAGAATTGAATAAGGCTTGTGAGGCATGACCTGCCCTTCACAAAGCCATGCTTACTGTGTCTAATCAAACCATGCTTTTCCAAATAATCATAAATCCTGTCTCTCAGAATCCTCTCCAATAATTTGCCCGCTACCGACGTAAGACTGACTGGTCTATAATTCCCAGGGTTATCCGTATTCCCTTTCTTGAACAAGGGAACAACATTTGCCACCCTCCAATCATCCGGTACTGCTCCAGTGGACAGTGAAGACGCAAATATCATCGCCAAAGGCGCCAAAATCTCTTCACTCGCTTCCCGTAATATCCTTGGGTATATCCCGTCTGGCCCCGGGGACTTATCGGTCCTCATGTCATTCACAATTTCCAGCACATCCTCCCACTTAACCTCAACCTGTTCGAGCATATCAGCCTGTTGCACGCTGTCCTCACAACCGACCAGGTCCCTCTCACTATTGAATACTGAAGCAAAGTATTCATTTCGGACCTCCCCTACCTCCTCCAACTCCAGGCACAAGCTCCCTCCACTATCCCTGATCGGCCCTACCCTCACTCTGGCCATCCTCTTGTTCCTCACATAAGTGTAGAACGCCTTGGGATTTTCCTTAATCCTACCCGCCAAGACTTTTTCATGTCCCCTTCTGGCTCTCCTAATTCAAGCCGTGCATTCCAGATCCCAAGCAACTACCCACGTGAGAGAAAAAAAAACGTTTCTTCATGTGGTCATTGCTTCCTTTTGCAATTATCTTAAATCTGTAGTCTATTTCTCTCCCATCCCTCCACCAATGGGAAATGTTTATACCTATCTATTTTGTCCAAAGCTCCAATGATTTTGACTTTCTCTATCAAATCTACTGTCAACAGTAACTTAAGTTAATCATCTCTGGAACCATTCTCGTGAACCTATTCTGCACGCTCTCTAATGTCGTCATAGCTTTCATAGTATTTGGGGCCACAAACCAGGAGCAGTACTCAAGATGAGGCCGAACCAGTATTCTATTCAAGCTTAATATATCTTCCTTGCTTTTGCACTCTCTGTCTCTGTGAAGAGAGCCTAGAAAGTTGTATGCTTCAGTAATTGTTGCCTAAATCAGTCCTACCACTTTCAATGAATCATGCACATATACACCCAGCAGGTCACTCTGCTCCTGGATCATATTTACAATTGTGCCTTTTAGTTTACATTGAGTTTCCGCTTCCGTCCTAGCAAAATGAATCACTTCACAATTCTCTGTTTTAAATTGCATCTGCCAACAGTCCGCCAATTCCATCAAACTCTCTGGGTCCTTTTGGAGGTGCACACTCTCCTCATCACAGTTAATAGTTCTTCCAAATATGGTATTATAGGCAAATTTTGAGTTTATGCCCTGTACACCAAAGTCTAGAGCATTAATATATAAAGTGCAAGTGCCTAAAACCGAACGATGGGGAACTTCGTTAAAAAAGAAACAACCTGAAAGTTGCCACCCAGGTTAATAGGGCTGTTAAGCAGGCATATGGTGTGTTAGCTATTATTCGTAGGGGGATCGAGTTTCGGAGCCACGTGGTCATGCTGCAGCTGTACAAACCTCTGGTGAGGCTGCACATGGAGTATTGCGTGCAGTTCTGGTCACCGCATTATAGGAAGGATGTGGAAGCTTTGGAAAGGGTGCAGAGAAGATTTACTAGGATGTTGCCTGGTATGGAGGGAAGGTCTTACGAGGAAAGGCTGAGGGACTTGAGGTTGTTTTCGTTAGCGAGAAGGAGGAGGAGAGGTGACTTAACAGAGACATATAAGATAATCAGAGGGTTAGATAGGGTGGATAGTGAGAGTCTTTTTCCTCAGATGGTGATGGCAAACACGAGGGGACATAGCTTTAAGTTGAGGGGTGATAGATATAGGACAGATGTTAGAGGTAGTTTCTTTACTCAGAGAGTAGTAGGGGCGTGGAACGCCCTGCCTGCAACAGCAGTAGACTCACCAACTTTAAGGGCATTTAAGTGGTCATTGGATAGACATATGGATGAAAATGGAATAGTGTAGGTCAGATGGTTAAACAGGTCGGTGCAACATCGAGGGCCGAAGGGCCTGTACTCTGCTGTAATGTTCTAACTCTAATTCTCACCTCCAGACTTAAAAACACTTGCAATAACCACTATTCTCTGTTCGTTGTCGCTCAGGCAATTTTGTCTCCATGTTGGCACTATCCTTTTTAGTCCATGGGCTATAGCTTTGCTCAAAGTGTTGTTGAGTGACACTTTGTCAAATGCTTTTTGGAATTCACGATCTTTGGCACTCTGGCTGACACACGGACATATTCAGTCCCCCATTCAGGGAAAGCCAGCGTGAAACTTGTCGGGAGGTCGGTGGAGTTAAGTTATTCAGTGCGGAGGGAGGGGTCAAGTAATCGTAATGGATATAGGAGGTGGTGGGAAGAGGTGAACACTTAATTTGGTACAGTTTTGGGGGGCTGGGGGAGGGAGGGGGTGGTGTGAGATCACATGTAAGAGGTAAATGCTTTGGGTTAAGTGCAAGTATTTAAGCTAATTGTCATTGGGGTGTGTGAAAGGGCGTTTGAAATGTATTTGATAATTTTTCTATTGGGGGGGGGGATGTATGATTAAAAATTGAAATAAGCCGGCCTGTACACAAGCAGGTGATGCGAGTTCGTTGATGGAAAGTCCGCCCACTCCATGTGATTCGGGGCGGACCACCCCGGCTATTTAAATAAGACATCAGGCTGGAGAATGCAGCGGCTCTTTGGCTTGAAGCTTGCCATTTTTTGAACATGCCGCAGAAATCGCCATTGGGCTCTTAAAATCCAGCCCAAATAGTGCACTTCAATCATTGCTGTTATCATCCTGATTAAAATAATTGAACTGTGTCCAATGTATCAATATCCCTTTTTGCAATATGGTGAGCAGGACTGTACTCAGTACCCTACGCTTTGTAATAATAAGGTTCTATATTAGTATCAGATCAGCTCTTTGGTTTTTAAGGAATCCGTTCCCCTAGAAATGAACTCTAATCCATTATTTCTATCTTTGTGGCCCTGTGCCTAGTTTTGCTCGGTTAAATGATTTGTCAATGTGCACTGCTAAATCTGTTTTCCCTTCCAACTAGTCAGACTCTTATTTTCCAAGGAGTATTTTGGACGCTTATTCGTCCGAACAAAGTTCAGCAGGTCACACTGAGCTCCACTGAACGTATTTTGCATTTAAATGCCCTTTGCACAACTTTATTAACTATTATTAATGTAATCAGGTATTTCGTTGCAGTCTTGGTCTGTCCATCTGTCCTCTGAATTGGATTTGGCTGCAAATTTGGAAATTGTGCTTTTGCTTTCCTTGCCCATATCGGTGATAGAAATGGTGAACAACAACTTTCCCATCGCTGGTCCATGTGCAACACCACTTTCCACCTCCCGTTAATCTGACTAAATATCGTTAACCCCAATCCCCTTGCTTACTATTGTATTAGCCAGCTTGCTGCCCATTCTGCTGCTTGTGCCTTCACTCCACTAGCTCCATCATTGATTATGAATCTGTAATGAGCTCCCCTATCAAGGGACGTGGGAAAATAGCAGTATATTATTTGTCCTGCTTGTCTCGAGAGACAATGGGTAAGCGTCTAGAGGTGGTCAATGGTTTATGGAGCAGCGCTTGGAGTGCCTATCAAGGCCAATTCTAGAGTGACAGTCTCTTCCACAGGCGCTGCAGATAAAATTGGTTGTCGGGGCTGTTACACAGTTGGCTCTCACCTTGCACTTCTGCCTTTTTTCCTGACAACTGCTCAGTCTCTTTGAAATGCTGCTCTTTAGCCCCGCCTTTATGGCCGTCCGCCTGCTCTGGTGATCACTGGCAGCTGCCTCCCACGACTGATGGTCAATGTCACAAGGCTTCATGTCACCTTTGCAGACGTATTTTAAAGCGGAGACATGGACGGTCGATGGGTCTGATACCAGTGACAAGCTCGCTGTACAATAAACCATTGGGGATCCTGTCATCTTCTATGTGGCGCAAATAGCCGAGCCATCTCAGGCGCCTCTGGCTCTGTAGGGTGTATATGCTGGGGATGTTGGCCACCTCGGGGACATTTGCGTCGGAAATACGGTCCTGCCACCTGATGCCAAGGATTCTCCGGAGGCAGTGAAGGTGGAATGAGTTGCGACGTCGCTCTTGGCTGCCATACGTTGTCCAGGCCTCGCTGCCATAAGGCAAGGTATTGAGGACAGAGGCTTGATACACTCGGACTTCTGTGTTCCATGTCAGTGTGTTCTTTTCCCACACCCTGATGGCCAGTCTGGACATACCAATGAATGCCTTTCCCATGTGTTTGTTGATTTCTGCATCGAGACACAGGTTACTGGTGATAGTTGAGCCGAGGTAGGTGAAATATTGAACCACCTACAGAGCGTCGTCATCGATATTGATGGTTGGAGCATTTCTGACCTCCTGTCCCATGATGTTCATTTTCCTGAGGTTGAATTCGTTTCAGGCAGCTGCAAACCAGTCGATGAGTCTCTGCAGGCACTCTTTTCTGTGGGATGTTAATGCAGTATCGTCAGCAAAGAGCAGTTCCCTGATGAGGACTTTCTGTACTTTTGTCTTCGCTCTAAGATGGGCAAGGTTGAGCAACCTGCCATCTTATCTTGTGTGGAGGAAAATTCCTTCTTCTGAAGATTTGAATGCACGTGACAGCAGCCGTGCGAAGAAGATCCCAAATAATTTAGGTGCGAGAATACAGCCCTGTTTCAGCCACTTAGGAGAGGAAAGGGGTCTGATGAATTGTGCCTTTCATATTGTCATGGAATGAGGTGATGATACTTAGTAGCTTTGGTGGACATCCGTTTTTTGCTAGTCTGAAGAGACTACATCTGCGGAGGAGGTCAAAGGCTTTGGTGAGATCAATGAAAGCAATGTAGAGGGGCATATGTTGCTCACGACATTTCGCCTGTAGCTGGCGAAGGAAGAACAGCATGACAATGGTGGATCTCTCTGCTCGAAAGCCACACTCTGCCTCAGGGTAGACACGCTCAGCCAGTTTCTGGAGTCTTTTTGAAATGACTCGTCCGAAGACTTTCCCCAGCATTCTGAGAAGGGAGATTCCACGGTATTTGCTGCAGTCATCATGGTCACCCTTGTTCTTCTACAGGCTGATGTTATTGGCATCGCGCATGTCCCGTGTTACTGCTCCCTCATCCCAGCACAGGCAAAGCAGTTCCTGGAATGCTGAGAGTACAGTAGGCTTGGCATTTTTGATTATTTCAGGGGTAATGCCGTCCTTTCCAGGGGTTTTTCTACTGTCTGAAGAATCAATGGCATCACTGAGTTCCGATTTTGTTGCCTGTTCGTCCAGCTCATCCATGACTGGCAGAGACTGAGCTGCATTGAGGGCGCAATCATTGGCAACATTTTCCCTGGAGTACAGTTCTAGGTTGTGCTCCACCCAGCGGTCCATTTTCTTGCGTTGGTCAGTTATCGTTTCACTTGATTTCGACTTGAGGGGGGCGATCTTCTTGATGGTTGACCCAAAAGCTCTCTTAATGTTATCATACATTCCTCTGATGTTTCAGGTTTAAGAGGCCAACTGAATATGCCTGCACAGGTGTTACCAGTAGTCACCACAGCGCCTGGTTGTTCTTTGTGCAGCGCTTCTGGCTACCTTAAGTACTACGGATGTTCACTCGCTGGGGGCTTTCTTGTAGTTCAAAAGTGCAGTGCACTTAGCGGCTATGGCATGTTCCTGCTCTTCAAAGTGAGATTGAAACCAGTCTCCATTCTGCTTCTCACCTTTGCCGAAGGTGGTCGTTGCAGAGTCATAGATGGCATCTCTGATGTGGGCCCACTTCGTGTCTGCATCCCCTGCAGGAGAGTTTTGAAGGGGTTTTGCAAGTGAATTTAGAAACTTATGTAACAACCGTGGATAAGAAATGCTATTAGTGTTGATGCGTGTCAACCATTCTGCTTGGAGTGAAGTAACTTATTTAGTTTAAGTCTAAATTTGCTGCACACCAGGGAGTGGGAGGGTGTGAGGGGGGAAGGAGGTGCGAGGACGGCCTCATCAATGTCGGCGTCCTCCAGGCCCTCCAGGCTGACGCTGCTCTCGTCGTCGCCATCCAGATGTTTAGGGCCTCGGAAAAGTGCTCCGGTCTGGCTCGCAATCCGCCGCCTGGCGAGGAGAGCTAGTCCCTTGCCGTTCTACTGGTCCATTCAGTTAATGTAGAGTCTTCGTGATCAACACATTTTCCTCCACTAGGAGCTGAGGATTGCTGTTGGTGTTGCTGGTCGCCGGCTCAACACGACTCCAGTGGAGTCCACGACTCCACTGTTCAGAGGAAAGTTTAGAGGAAAGCAAATCCATTAAACATTACCTATCAGGGTATGCAGTAGTTTTGACGGTAAACGTTAATTTAAGCGACAGGTCAATGGTGAAATATTGGCTTTGAACTCCACTCTTCACCCCTATGCCTTTCTCTGGAAAACAGTGGTTGCACTGTGCACAAGCAGATTCCGCAGTATATTACATCCACTGAATTAGTTTTATCTGCACTTTCTGATAATTATGCAAATGATTCAATACGATTGTTCAATTATGACCTTTATTTTGGAATACGTGCTGGCTACTCTACTATATTATGAGTTTCACGTAGTTCTTTTCAATTATTTTATGAATAAGAATTTCATTACTTTTCCTGTTAACTGCTCTATCGTTCATGGATTTGATCTATCCAGCCTTTTTAATTACCAGAAGCACATTAGCTATTTGTCATTTCTCTGGCATTATTCCCAATTTGCTGATTATTAATAAACAGATAACCGTGCCTCTGCTCTCTCTTCCCTATATTTTCCTTTACTGTGTGGATACAATGCATCTGAACAAGAGGTGTTGTCCTGTTTTTGATTGCTTCATCAAATGTCTCACCACTTGCTTCGTTAAATGTTTTAAATATTTCTGTATTACGTATGACATGCCAGTTTAGCTCCCTACACCCCCGTCCCCTCTTAGATTTCTCTCCTTTCTTCAGACACTAGATCGTCATCCACTGATTGTATCTGCCCCGACTCTCCTTCGCCGATCTAACGTTCTTCTGAGCTGTAAATGTGATCCAGATGTTCAGTTACTTTTTTTTTAGAGATACAGCACTGAAACAGGCCCTTCGGCCCACGAAGTCTGTGCCGACCATCAACCACCCATTTATACTAATCTTACACTAATCCCATATTCCTAGCACATCCCCACCTGTCCCTATATTTCTCTACCACCTACCTATACTAGGGACAATTTATAATCGTCAATTTACCTACCAACCTGCAAGTCTTTTGGCTTGTGGGTTTTTTCTGTACCTGTCAGTCTGTCCTCACTTGCCCAAGCTCTAGTAAACCCAATCCTTCCTTAAACTCAAAAAGAATGCGATCCTGCTGGACAGATAACATGAGGCCATTGACTGGTAAGTTTCCCGAGATCATATTCTGCTGAGGGCCCTATTTTGAATTGTTTCGTTTAGTTTCATTCACTTGTTATACTGGTGAAACTTCTCTCTTCCTCAACTGCTGTATTCTGGAAATGAAAACACTCGCAGGCGCCTGGTGCTCACTCCTGTGTAGGGACCCTGTTGCAAACTATCGGTGTATTGTCATCGGTTGAAAACACGAAGATATTTCACACTCAAAATCGTCACTATGGTAGCCTGTATTTGTCCTGAATATTCTATCTTTTCATAGGTTATGTGAATTATTATTTGTTCCAATTCAACTCTTGCCACCTCCTTCACTTATATTTGTTTCTGATATTTTGATGACTGCGCCTTAAACTGGAACACTTTCATCATCTTTTCCTTTCATTTCACTCTTCATTTTCGCATGATCCGTTCCTGACATCTTTGCTCCATTCATCGACTTTTCTACCTCCATTCCAGCGGATTGTCTGTCCACCAACATCTACTAATTTACCACCGACTTCGACACCGACATTTATTGCACTTTAGCTTCCTGGAAATATTCAATGTCTCAGTTTCTCAACTCCTGCCCCATCTGTTATAAGAATCTAACTTCCACACCAGTGCTTCGGAAATATCTTCCTTTCCTCAGCCATATATTGCCCTCCACTATCGTTAACATGGCACTCAACCAGATCAATCTTATTACCCGCATAACTGTATTCACCCATCTCCCCCTTCCAGAAACAGGATATGGCTGCCCTTATCCTGACTCTACACCCCATCAGCCTCCACATTCAACGCTTCGCCCTTTACATTCTGTTGGATCCAGTTAACTCCACGAGAAACCAATGTCTCTGCTCTGCTCCAATTACCCGCCCCTAGGACAAGCTCGGGTGGCACAGTGGCGCAGTGGTTAGCACCGCAGCCTCACAGCTCCAGCGGCCTGGGTTCAATTCTGGGTACTGCCTGTGTGGAGTTTGCAAGTTCTCCCTGTGTCTGCGTGGGTTTCCTCCGGGTGCTCCGGTTTCCTCCCACATGCCAAAGACTTGCAGGTTGATAGGTTAATTGGCCATTATAAATTGCCCTTAGTATAGATAGGTGGTAGGGAAATATATAGAGACAGGTGGGGATGTGGTAGGAATATGGGATTAATGTTGGGTTAGTATAAATGGGTGGTTGATGGTCGGCACAGACTCGGTGGGCACAAGGGCCTTTTTCAGTGCTGTATCTCTAAAAAAAAAGCTGGTGCACTCCTCAATCACTCCATCAACAGCTCTTCTTCCCCAGGCGTCTTGATGTGCAAGTATAGGCGATATAAACACCTGCTCGTTTACCTGTTCATTTCCCATTGAACAAGGCAGTGAACACTTCTTCCAGGTTAAACAGCGAAGAGGATGTACTCCTTACAATTTGGTCACTGTATTCACTGCTCAGGATGGCGTCTCCTGGACATAGGGAGAGGACCAAACATAAATTGGGTAATTGATTTGCTAAAGCTCATTCGTTCTGCAAGCATGTCCCTCAGCCACTGATCAATTTTCATCTTAATTCTGCATCACACTCCAACTCTGATATCTCTGTGCTCGACTTCCTACTCTCTTCCACTGAAGCTCAATGAGGAGCTGCGCCATATTTTCTCAGTTAAGCATTTATTGCTTGTCTGACTCAACACTGAGATTAAACAAAATGTTGCACCCACATAATCAGATTGTCACTGCTGATAATGGAGGAAGGCTGTGCCAGAGTCATTGGGATTGACGGGATCTGCATTGGTGCTAGGGGTGGGGGATCCCCTATTTTTATACAGTTGGCTGGTTGGTCCAACCTCAAGGGGTCTGCCCTCATTCTCTGTCACTTTTCTGGACTATTGGTGCCTTCTGCTCTTTATAAGGTTTTACATGCACTCTTCTCCCTATATTACTCTGCCGTAACCGCTCACACCTCAACTGGACTCATCTTTTGTTGCTTTCATTCTCCTGTCTGCCTTGCACCCTCATTATTTTTGTCATTGAATTACTCTGCTCTCAATTGTATCGTTCCTCCTCCTATACTCTACTTCTCCCTGTCTCGATCTTTGCTTTAAAACTGTTAAGTTCCAATGTCTTCCAGTTCTGAGGAAAACCTATTATCCTGAAACATGTACTCTGCACTTTTTCCAGAAGATAGTTCCTCACCTGCTGATAGTTTTCAACATTCTCCGAGGTTTATAAAATTTGCAGCAGATTCTTTTATTTTTGTCTGTTTGTTTTTATTGTCAAAGCTAGGAACAGGAGTTTCAGCATTTTAGCTTCACAGACTCCCTGTTTTATCCTGAAAAGTACACCACCCTTATGTCAGATTAATTGCATGCTCAGATTCGAATCGGGCACAAAGTTTGATCTTAGAGTAGGTTAAAGTTTCGGCACAACATCGTGGGCCGAAGGGCCTGTACTGTGCTGTACTGTTCTATGTTCTATGTTCTTAAAGACTCTGGAGCTGGCCTCAAGACCAATGTGTTCCTAACCACGAACTCCGGGTAAAGGGCTGACTGATATAGGTGACGCCCAATCTCAACGTCAAGAGGGGAAGACAGTGGC
Source organism: Heterodontus francisci (assembly GCF_036365525.1). Taxonomy (NCBI): domain Eukaryota; kingdom Metazoa; phylum Chordata; class Chondrichthyes; order Heterodontiformes; family Heterodontidae; genus Heterodontus; species Heterodontus francisci. The sequence continues at coordinate 15,348,198 of NC_090409.1, read as the reverse complement.
GACATCTCTGACCGCTGGGCTGCTGTTCCCCACTTCTTGGTAAAGATCTCCCAAACTGGACTGTGGTTCGAGTCCAGTAATAGTAAAGTGGAGTGTGAATGTCGGGATTATTAACCCAGTGGAATTGTCTCATATGCTGGAGCAAGAATTAGTCGAAAAGTGTGTGTCAGGGGATGGGCCTGATCCAGGTGCCTCATATTCTTGAGCGTGGTCAGAGTCCAACGAGGATCAGAAGAGGGCCTGCTCCTCAAACTGGGGAGGGGTCCCCTATCATGGAGTGTTCTATGAATCCAGGAATAGATAGGGGCCGTGGTGAGCATCTGATTAAATATACGATGGGGCAACCTAATCTGTGGGGTTCCCAATCTCGAGGGGGGACGTGGTATTTGACTGATCCTAGGAAAGGTGTCCTATCTTGGAAGGACATTCCAATCCCATGAGGCGACTCTGATTCCCTGTGGGTTCCAATTGAAGGAGATGGCCCAAATCCTCGGCGGGTGGAATACTGGCTGATCCAAATCCAGAGGACTGTCTATTTCAAGGGACCACTGATCCTGGCTTGGGGGTATCGGAACACGGGGGCTGCCGCCTGATGTAGGAACCCGGGGGATGTGTCCAGGATGTGCCAATCCTGGGCGTTTTCGTTCTGGAATGTGTGGTCGACCGGGGACAACTGGAAGACAAGCGATGAACCTGTGAAACAGATTAATCAGAGACGTGGAACCTCATTAAAATGCTTAACTTTCTGAACCACTTCCTGGGGAAGATTGTCTGTCCATACCCTGTCATAACTCTGTTAAACCCGGACGTAGGTCAGTCGGAGATGTTTGGGGATGGGGTTGAGATCTGCAAAATTGTATTCCCTGACCCAACCTCAACTCCCACACTCCCCTACACCCGTTACTTCGATCGAAGATCCTGGCCTTATTGCCGGGGTCGGACATGGAGAAAGTTTGCTCAGTTACGTTTCTAGTCTCATCTCCTTTCTTTCTCTTACAGTTAATTTTCTGGCGATTATGGTCCTGTCCAGGAGAAAGTGCGGTCTCTCCACCTACACGACTCGTTACCTGGTGTCCGTGGCAATAGCGGATCTACTGTTTGTTATCAATGACATCATACTGTGGCAAATTGGTTATTATTATTTCCCCAGATCTTTCCTGTACATCACCCCTGTTTGTAGCGTTATCACTGTCTTCAGATTTGCTGCAAAAGAATGTTCTGTCTGGTTCACCGTCACTTTCTCCTTTGATCTATTGGTCGCCATTTGTTGTCGGAAGCTGAAAACAAAATATTTCACCGAGAAAACTGCAGCTGTGGTTCCAACAACAACGTGCATTCTGCTCTGTTTCAAAAATGTTCCTTCTTACTTTATGTATGAATCTGGAGAGATAATTAACAATGTACCATGGGATTGTAACACACATCCAAACTATTCTACTGAGCCAGGATGGGTGGCAATTGATTGGTTTGATGTGGTTTCAACACCTTTGCTCCCATTCGTTTTAATTCTGTTACACAATGCTCTAACAGTCAGATACATTTTATTGGCCAGTCAAGTGCGTAAGGGATTGAGGGGTCAGATCAATGGAGAGAATCGCAGTGACACAGAGATGCAGAGCAGAAGGAAGTCTGTGATTTTGCTCTTCAGCATATCTGGCAGCTTCATACTTCTGTGGTTGGTGTATGTTATATAATTCTTATACTACAACATTGCAAGAAGAGCTCCCAGGAATTACAACAATTCTGAATTCATATTTGAAAGAGTCGGATTGATGCTGATGAATTTTAGTTGCCCAATTATTTGGGCGACCCAGTCAAATTTCAGAGAACAAGTCAAGAGCGCAGTGAAATATCTGGTTACATCAATAGCCCAATTAATGCATACACAAAGCAAATGACAGCGGCCCAAAGGAACCTCTCGGTGTTTCCAGTCTATGAATGTAATATTTAGCTGCAACTGGAAAGAGGCCACCTTCAACTGGTTGGTTGGAAGTACAACAAGAAAGTTGGTTTATGGGCAGCAGCATGGCACGCACAAGGTGAAATCTTGTGGATGTGATGCAAAGGAAGAGGTGGTGAGTTAGAGCGCCCCTTGCAGGACAGGAGAAGACATAACAGCCAATGCCTCTGCACCGACACAATGTATTCACAGCTCCTCAGACAAGCTCATAAAATCAAAACCTGTAACTATAAAAGTTATACTATATAACTGTAAAGTGATGCAGATGTTTGAAATCTCGTGTCAATTGATTTTTATTATTTGTTTTATTTGGGAGAAACTTTGTTGATTCGATCTCCAAAACAACCCCCGAACAGTCAGAGCCATCTCTCTCTCTCCCACGCGCACACACACACACTCCACATTGGTCATATGGTAGTGTCAGAAGATTTGCACCTGAACAAGCCCAGGCGAAGGGCACTGGTGGGGAGGGACTGGGATCGAGCGAGTGGGGTCGGCTCAGTGCAGGAATGGACAGGGCTGGCATCGAAACAGTGGCATGGCAATAATGTCACTGGTGTAGTAATGTGTAGTAATCCAGAACGCAGGCTGATATTCTTTGGACATGAGTTCGAATCCCAACACGGTGGGTGGTTAAAATTGAATTTAACCACAAAATCTAGAATTAAATGTTTGTCTAACGGTGATCATGAAACATTTGCCGTTTGTTGCAAACACCCATCTGGCCATTGTGGTTAACACCCAGCTCCTTATAAAAAAACATACTTGGTACCTCGGTCCTCTCAAATTACTGTCTCATATACAACCTCTCTTTCCTATCCACAGTCCTCGAACGTGTTGCCACCTCTAAAATCCGCGCTCGTGTTTCCCGCATCTGCATGTTCGAATCATTATTGTCTTGGTCTCGTTTCTACCAGCATTATAAAACGTCTCTTATCAAAGTTACAAAAGACATCCTATCGTACAGACTATGAAAAATTGAAACTAAACCCTCTCGTCCTTCTCGACTTCTCTGCGGCCTGTTACACTATTGACCGCACCATCATCTTGCAAAGACGTTCCACTGCCATCCAAATAAGGGCGCTTACACTAACCTGGTCCCATTCTTATTTATATAACCATAGCTAGGTTCTCACTTATAATTGGTTCTTTACATGCTTCTGTACCGTTTTCTCTGTTCTCCCCTAAGGATTTATCCTGTGATTGATCCTTCATCTTGGCTAAGGCTGAGGCTGAACCAGATTGTTCAAACTTTGGTCTTACATCAGATCACTCAGACCACCGACCTCAACCTCTCTATTATTGATCCACTTCAACATTGACACAGCTTTGAGTACAGGAGCAATGATGTATTACTGCAGTTATACAGGGCCTTGGTGAGACCACATCTGGAGTATTGTGTGCAGTTTTGGTCTCCTTATCTGAGGAAGGGTGTTCTTGCCATTGAGGGAGTGCAAAGATGATTTACTAGGCGGATTCCTGGAATGGCAGGATTGACTTATGAGGCAAGATTGGGTCGAATAGGCCTATATTCACTAGAGTTTAGACAAATGAGAGGGGATCTCATAGAAACCTATAAAATTCGAACAGCACAAGACAGGCTAAATGCAGGGAGAATGTTCCCGATGGTTGGGGAGTCCAGAAACAGGGCTCACCGTCTCAGGATACGGGGTATGCCATTTAGAACCGAACTGAGGAGAAGTATAATCACTCAGAGGGTGGTGAACCTGTGGAATTCTCTACCACAGAAGGCAGTGGAGGCCAAATCATTAAATCTATTCAGGAAGGAGATAGACATATTTCTTAATGCCAACGGGATCAAGGGATATGGGGGAAAAAAACGGGAACAGGGTACTGAATTAATCAATCAACCATGATATTCTATGAATGGCAGAGCAGGCCCGAAGGGACAAATGACCTACTTCTGCTCCTATTTTCTAAGTTTAGTGGTGAAACTACGATAAATGCCATAGTTTCCTCTTGACTTGACTATTCTAACACATTCCTGGCCAGCCTCACACATTCTCACCTCTGTAAACTTGAGATCATTCAAAACCCTGCTTCGTGTGCATTCAGCCGCACTGAGTCCCGTTCACCCATTCTCCTTCTGCTCGCTCATCTACCCTGGCACCAATGGCAAGCAACATTTCGATTTTAAATTTGTATTCTTGTTTGTAAATCCAGGTATTGCCTCGCTGATATCTCTGTAATTTCTCCAGTAGCACATTCTTCCTTATCTCTGTGACCCCTTCCAGTCTCTACAACCCTTACAAACTCTTCAACCACCCCCAGATCCTAGATCCCTTCCGCTGTCTGTAACATCCTCCAGTCCTTAAAACCCTTCCAATCTCTGACACCTATTCCAGTCCCTACCACCTTGCAGGATCTCTGTGCTCCACTAATTCTGGGCCCTTTAGTATCCCTGATATTATTTTCTGCACCACTGGTGGACGTGCCTTCAGCTGTTTATCTTCTATCTGCACATAGTAACGTTCACTGTGGTTTGGCACACATAATGCGAATGCTATGAACTTCTCTTGACGATTATCTATTACATGACTAATCACTTTTCTAGCTGCTTAGTTCGAAACATCACATGCTCGCTTCAGGCCACACTTTGTCTCGTAGTGAAGGACTAAGGAATTGCCAGTAAATCCTATATTTCGTGCTTCAGAATCATTTTATTGTCCTTCCTAAAATTGCAATTTCACATCTTTCTCGACCATCTCGTGCAGTGGAGCTATCACGGTTGAAGGCTCAGGCCGAAATCGCGAGTAGAATTGGACTATGGCTAGAAATACTCTACAACCAGGGACATTGTTTGGCTGTAGGGCATTGAGTACAGTCTTTAGCTTCTTCACTGATTTTCAATCCAAGATACTCAAACTCAAATTGTGCGAAAGCAACCTTGCTCTTTTTCAAATTCGCATGACGATCATCGGACCTTTTTAACACTTCATCCAACACTTGATGTTTCCCTTCTTCTGTTGTGGTCGTGATCAGCACATCATGCTGATTGCACAAGCAATGGGGCACTCCTTGAAAAATCTTATCCATTGTCCCTTGGAAGATTATTGGAGAAATCGTCAGATCATAGGCCAGCTATGAACTGGTGAAAAACCCCATGTATACCTTTATAGTGAGATACTGCTGACTATCTCAATCTATATTGAGCTGTCCATGAGCATGGGACAAATCCAACGGCGTGAATAGCTTGGAACCCACTTACTCCGCATACAAATTATGAGAGCTCAATCGTGGATACTTTTCATTATCTGCTGCCTGGCTGATTGTGACTTTGCAGTTCCCATATAGTCTTACTGTTCCATCCAACATAGGCGCTGATATAATTAGAGCTGCCTAATCACCGTCTGTCACTCTAGTTTCTTTACTTCCTCTCTCATTTGGATTTTGAATGCATAAGGTACCAGCCTAACCATGCAATATATTAGTTTTGTACCAGGCCCAATTCAGATGTGGGCTTTCACACCAATTATGCCTTCAATGCTATCCTCATAAATGTTTCTGCAACTATTCAAAAGCTGATTAAGCTCCTGGTCGTCTCAACGTCCAGTCAAATGACAGCTTACAAAGACAGTCTGTGTCTGCTCACGTTGATTTGTTGACATATCTCGCCAAAAAATTAGCAACTTGAGGGACGTGCCCTCATGATGGACGTTGCACTTCATTAATCCACACGCTTCTAACACCTCACCAGAGTAGGATTTCAACTGGACTGTGCCCTCAGTAAGAGGTATGACATTGAATCTGCTCTCGTATATATCTCCAATCGTAAAAGTGCAATCTGCAGCATTATCAATGCACGATGATTTATCAACAACTTTTGACCAAGGTTTCTGCAATTTAAGCTATTGCTAGCGGCATATATTCCGCACAATCCTCACTCTGCTCTGCTAAGGCATTATGGATTCACTTGAAGAGTGCTAACTCGACCCTTGTTACATATCATTTTACATTACTATGAGTAGTTGTTCTTTTTCCTGCTTTGGCTTGCGCTTGGCAAACAATTGCAATATGGTGTATCGTTTGGCATTTAAATAAAATCTACACTGACTTGTCTGTGCCGTATGTTTTCCCTTCCAGAGATGATAAGTCAATAAATCTATATCAGCTGTTCTCTTTTAATCCGATATTGCGTTTTAGTGTGCCAGAAGCCTCATGAAAGAGGACAGCGTCGGTACTAGTCATCTACATGGGATAAAATTCTATTGAATTCCTTAAGGCCATCTTCATGGTAGAAACAATCGAACAAGCTACATCAAACATAACCTGATGTGTATACGCTGATTGTGACGGAATGCATTTGTTTGTCAATCCAAGCACAAATCTATCTTGTAATGCACGCTCTAATAATGCACCAAAATTGCAATAACTTCTTTAGCACCACAATTTACTCGCCAATTATTTCACGATTTCTCTTGCTTTTGGCTCCAGATTTGTAGGTTCCCTTTATCTCTAATAGCTTAAAATTAAATGTTCCTCCAAATTGGTTATAATTGTTTTGACAAACAGTTATGCCACGTCTCCCACTTTCTACTCTCCATAAACCTTGTTCAGTCTAAACTCTACTCGTGGCATAACTCGCAGCAATTCTATCCCACCTTACCTCGCTGATCGACATTGGCTCCCTATCAAACAACCTCTTAATTTTCTAATTACCATCTTTTATTCCAAATCTACCCATGTCACCACCTCTGCATATCTCTTCAATCTCCTCCAAACCCACAGTGGTCCAAGATCTTTGCACTCTTCTAATTCTGGCCTCTTGTTCATCCCTGATTGAAATAATTTTACCTTTGGTGGCTGCACATTCTGTTGCCTAGGCCACAAGCTTTGGAGAAACCTCCCTATATCTTTCCCCCTCTCTACCGTGCTTTCCTTATTTAAGACACTGCTTAAAGCCTGTTCGACCACGCTTTTATTCATCTGATCTACGATCTCCTTACGGGCTTCTGTGTTATACTTCATTTTGTAAAGCCCCTGTGAAGCGGCTGGTGGCATTTTATTGGGCCAATATATAAACTAAATTTGCTATTGTCCCGACAGAGCGACGTAATGTTGGACGGACATTTGTATGGATCAGACGTGAAACTGAGGATCCATATGTCCTCTCAAGTGGATGCAAATGATCCCACGGCCACTATGAAACAGGAATAGAGGATGATTTCTCCCCAGTGTCCTGGGGCCGAATATTTCTCCCTTAGCCATCCTCATAAAAAAATGCAGATGACGTCTGGTCAGTTCTCATATTGCTCTTGTTCGGCCCTTGCTGTGCAAACAGTGTTTCCCTTCTTGAATACACACTGGCAGTTCCTTCATTGTCTGTGAAGAGCATTGGGAAGCATTGCTGTGATGAAAAGCTCTGAAAAAAAAGCATGCCTTTTCTTTTTTTCTTCCAGCCACAGAGTGTGGCAGACGTTTTTGCACTGGACATCGAATCAGTTGAGGAAGTGTAGAATTCATATGGCCCAGAAGTTTCTTTGTCAGCAGAGGGCTGAAAATGTGAGAACAAAGATATTCTTCTCACATATCTTCCACAACGTAGATCCCATGCCCCAGTTTCGATGATTTTTGAAAGATCCCTCACACCATTCAGAACATTGTAACAAGCTGCTTGCTTATAATAAGTAATTTGCATTTATATAGCGCCAATTAGCATTGGCAAAAGTATCGTAAGGTGCTTCTCAGGGGCGTTAATGAGGCAATCGTTTGACACTGATCCATAAGGAGATATTCGTAGAGGTGTTCAAGAGCTATCTCCAACAGGTAGGTATTAATGACCATCCTGGAGGCAGCAGTGTTGCTTCTTGGCTACATGGCGGTGCAGCAATGGAAATTCAACAGTCAGGCAACAAGTCGGCTCCTTTAAATCAATGTGTGTGCATGGGTGCACAGAAAATTAGAAACGACCGCACTTTAAAAAAAATCGCCCGCATACTCGGATAAATAATTACAGTGAATATAGGTGTAGAAATGTTAAGAGGGCATTCTAAACTGTAGTGCCGCAGCCGTGAATGCACGTCCATCTTTCACATTGCCCTACTTCACTCCTGACACGCCTAATTTCCTGGTTAAAACGTCATCCATGCCATTGTTTCATCTTGACTTGACTATTCCAATATATTCCTGGACAGCCTCACACATTCTTACCACTGTAAACATTAGGTCTTTCAAAACTCGACTGCTGCGGTCCGAATTCGTCCCGTTCGCCCATCACTCCTTGTACTCGCTGACCTACCTTGTTTCCCAGGCAAGCAACCATGGCCTCACTACAAACTCTGCAGCACGACCTTCCTCATCTCTGTAACGTCCTGCAGTCCCGACAACACTTTATGTTTTTCCAGACCCTACAACCCGTCCATTCTCTGTAATCTCCGCCAGTCGGTATCACTCAAGAGGATTCGTGTGCTCTGCTAAGTCCGGTTTCTTGAGTCTCCCTAATATTGATCGCTCCACCATTGATGGCCGTGCCTGAAGCAAATTTCCTTTCTATCTGCGCATATTCATGTTTAGTCCTGTTTGGCATGCATAACGCAAATGTTATGGGCTTCTCTTGACAATTCATTTATTACATGACTGATGACTCTTCCCGATCCTTGTTAACATGTTAACTTCATGTTACAATTTGTCTCGAAATAAACAATTAATAAATTGCCTGTAAACCTTACTTTACCGACTTCATAAGCATTTTGTTGTGCTTTCGACTATTGCGATTACACACCTTTCTTGAACAGCTTATGTAGTGAAGCTTACACTATTGGAAACGGAGGCAAAATTGTGAGAAGTATTGGACCGCGCCAATAATTCTAAACACGCACATCATTTGGCTTTAGGGCATTGATTACAACCTTTAGCCTTTCCTTCACTGGTGGTAGTTTCTTTTCATTGATTTTCAGTTCAAGGTACACTATCTCAAATTGATCGAAAGCACAATTCCTCTTTTTCAACTTCATAATATGATCATTGGGCCGTTTTAACGCTTAATCCAATACTTGAGGGTTCTCTTCACCTGTCGTGGTCGTGATCAACACATCATCCTGATTGTACAGACAATGTATCAATCCTTGAAACATCTTATCATCTTTCCGTATGCAAAATGTTTGGAGAAATCTTCACACCATAGGGTAGTTTTGTATAGGAGAATAGCCCCAGGTTTGTCAGATAATGCTGGAAGTCCCAATGTACATTGAGCTGTGCATGAGCATGTGACAAATCCAACTTTGTGAATAGTTTGGATCACGCTAACTCTGCATACAAATTTTGAGAGGTCCATACTGTCCATCATCGACTGGTTGTTACTACTACAATTGGGGCTGCCCAAACACTCTGGGCCTCTCTATCTTCTTTCGTTGTGCTTCAACCAGAGCGCATAAGGAACCTGCCTATCCCTGCAATATATTCATTGTGCACCTGGCCCAATACGGATGTACGCGTTAACACCAATTATACCCCAGAGTTATCGTCAAAATGTTTCTGTAACTATGCAATACATGATTAAGTTTCTTCGTCGTCTCAACTTCCAATCTAACTTCAGCTTAGGAAGACAGTCTTTGCCCATTCACGTTGGTTTGTTGATATATCTCGCCAAAGTGGCTTATTTGAGGGACTTGTCCTTATGATGGACGTTGAACTTCATTTATCCACAGGTCTCTAACACCTCACCAGAGTAGGTTCTCAACTGAACTGTTCTCTCATTTGGAGATACGTCACTGCAATTGCTCTTGTATGTATATCTATTCTTAATAGAGTACTCTGTAAAGTTATCAATGCTCACGCTGAAATACTGTAGGTTTACCAGCACCTTTGCACAAAGGTTTCTGTCATTTGAGTGCTGGACACATCAATGCTGTACAATCCTAGCTCCTCTCGGCGAACGCATTGTGGATTCACTTCCAGAGTGCGAACTTCTACTTGTTACATCCCCGTTTTCCATTACTATTAGGAAGTGTTTTCATTCCTGCTTTGGCATCCACTCAGCAAGCTGTTGTAATGTCGTCTATCTTTTAGCAATTGAAGCATTGTTATACTGAATTGCGGGTCCCGAGTGATTGTACTTGCAGCGTTAATAAGTCAATATACTTTTATCGACAGTTTTTTTTTTGATGAAACAGTCCCGCCTTAGAATTGGAAGAAGCACTTGAAAGTGGAGAGCAACTATACTAGGCATATACTAAAGATGAAAGTCCTTATTTTAAGCCATCTTCAATGTAGAAGGAATCTTACAGGTTCTATTAATCATATAATTGTGTGTGAAAACAACTATGATTGGAGGTTTTCATCCAGCAATCCACACAGGAACCTATTTCGAAATGGCTTCCAGTTCAATATTTGTTGCTTTCCTTTATCTCTAGTGGTTCATTATGAAAATAATCCTCCAAATTGATATAATTATTTTTACAGCACTCTCCTATCGCATCTCTCACATTCTATTCTCCGTAAACGTGAGTTCAACCTTAACTCTGCTCGTGCATAAAGTATGATACTTCTACCACCACTTAGCTCATTGAGCTACATTGGCTCCCCTATCAAACAATCCTTTAATTTTAAAATCCACATGCATGTTTACTTAAATCTCTCCGTCTGCTCGCCTCTCCATAGCTCTGTCATCTCCTCAACCCCACATCCTCCAAGATATCTGCACTACTCTAATTCTGTCCTCTTGTGCATCCCTGATTTTCTGATGAGAAAGTTCCGCTTTAAACTTGGCAGAAGTCTATTGAAAATCGAAAGCTACTATACTCGTCATATACAGAGGATGAAAGTCCTTATTTTGTGCTTCCTTCATGGTAGAAACAATCTTTCAGGCTCTATTAATCATATACTTGCGTGTGTATACTAACAGTAATTGGAGAATTTCATCCACCAATCCACACAGGAACCTATCTCATAATGGTTTCTTTGGTGGCCGCACCTTCCATTTCCTAGGCCCTAATCCCTGGAATATCCTCCCTATATCTCTTCGCATTTCTGCATAGCTTTCCCTATTTAAGACACTCCTTAAAACCTACCTCTTTTGCCACGCTTTTTGGCATCTGACCTAATATCTCCATATGTGACTCTGGGTTATATTGCATTTTGTAATGCCCCTGTGAAGCGCCTGGGGATATTTCCTTAGACTGCTTTCCCTCAGGTCGATTTGCAAGCTGTCTGCTTGGTTCTGGCCATTCTGGTAGAAGATGTGGAACAAAGACACTGTAAATGTTGAGGCTGCTCAGGGACTGTCTATTTAAGACACTCGAGGGACCGCCCTAGTGTTGTGATTGGAGGCTGCCCCGTCCATCAGTCAAGTTTGAAACCAGCTCTGGGAAGGAAAAGGGCGGCGGGAAATGCTGGGCCCTGATTGGTTGAACTGCAACTGAAACTGAAATTTAATCAATTTCAAAAAGCCCGCCAATCTCAGATTAGCAAACAAGGCAAAGGTTTTTTTTTTTGGCAAGACACCTAATATAACGGGAACAATTATGAAATCTCACTCCCTGTAGCTTTATTTGTTAGTCATTGGTCAAGTGGTCATTGGGTAGACATATGGATGAAAATGGAATAGTGTAGGTCAGATGATTTCACAGGTCGGCGCAACATCGAGGGCCGAAGGGCCTGTACTGCACTGTAATGTTCTAATTCTAATTCTAATTCTAATTCTAATTCTAAATAAAAGTTGTTGCGGTACTGCGGGAGCGCTGCGGTGTTGAAGGAGCATTTGTACAGATGAGACTTAAAACCAAACTCTGTGTGCCCTCTCCAGTAGATGTAAAAGATGCCATGGCGACTATCCAAGAAGAGTGTAGGACGAGTTCTCCATGGTGTCCCGGGGCATAATATTCCCCCTCAAGCATCATCGGTAAAAATTAAGCACAGCATATCTGCTCAGTTCTGCATTGCTGTTTTCAAGAGCTTGCTGTTTGCAAACACTGTTTCTATACATTACCAACCTCTGGCAGGTTCTTCATTGTCTGTGAAGTGCCTTGGCAAACAGTGGTGTGATGGAAAGATCTGCATAAAATCACTTTTATTTTGTTCTAGCCACATAGACTCGCACTGACTATTGAATCAGTCGAGGAAGAGTAGAACTCTGTGCAAAAATAGTCTCCAAGATGTTAATCTTTTTTTTTTTAGAGATACAGCACTGAAACAGGCCCTTCGGCCCACCGAGTCTGTGCCGACCATCAACCACCAATTTATACTAATCCTGCACTAATCCCATATTCCTACCACATCCCCACCTGTCCCTATATTTCCCTGCCACCTACCTATACTAGTGACAATTTATAATGGCCAATTTACCTATCAACCTCTTTTTGGCTTGTGGGAGGAAACCGGAGCACCCGGAGGAAACCCACGCAGACACAGGGAGAACTTGCAAACTCCACACAGGAAATGCCCAGAATTGAACCCGGGTCGCTGGAGCTGTGAGGTGGCGGTGCTAACCACTGCGCCACTGTGCCGCCCTAACATCCTGAAGAGATCTTTAGAGTTTCCTCTGAACTGCATTGCAGTGCAACAGTGAAAATTTCACACGCAGGCAATAAGTCGGTTCCTTTACTCACTGACTGCACGGTTGCACTGAAAATACAAAACGGCCACAAACGCAAAAATAAAAAAAAATTGACCTGCATAGTCGAATGAAGAATTGCAAGAGATATAGGTGCAGAAATTGTAAAAGGGCAATCCAAAGCTTGGGGTCTCAGCGGGTCTCAGCAGTGAATGCACGCCCATCTTTAGAACAGCACTGAGAATCAGGGATGCACAGGAGTCAATTTGCTAGTGAGCAGTTTCCTTAGATCCTCCAGCAGGGGCTGGAGAAAATTACTGAGGTAGTGTGGTTTGCAGGGGTTGTGCAGTTTACACTCATCGGATGAGCTGTAGCAATGGAGGAGATTGCAGTGGCATGAACTATTGTAGGCCTGCTGGATATTACATAGATCAGGATGGGTGTGGGGGCTGGACGGGATACAAAATGATGGTGGGAAGCAGAGGCTAGGTGTGGTGACAGAGTTATGGAGGGTTGCAGAGTCTGGAGGAGATAAATGTGATTGGAAAGGTTGTAGAGACTGGAAGAGGATACTGAGATTTTTTTTTTTTTAGAATTAGAATTAGAACATTACAGCGCAGTACAGGCCCTTCGGCCCTCGATGTTGCGCCGACCTGTGAAACCATCTGACCTACACTATTCCATTTTCATCCATGTGTCTATCCAATGTCCACTTAAATGCCCTTAAAGTTGGCGAATCTACTACTGCTGCAGGCAGGGCGTTCCACGCCCTTACTACTCTCTGAGTAAAGAAACTACCTCTCACATCTGTCCGATATCTATCACCCCTCAACTTGAAGCTATGTCCCCTCGTGTTTGCCATCACCATCCGAGGAAAAAGACGCTCACTATCCACCCTATCTAACCCTCTGGTTATCTTATATGTCTCTACTAAGTCACCTCTCCTCCTCCTTCTCTCCAACGAAAACAACCTCAAGTCCCTCAGCCTTTCCTCGTAAGACCTTCCCTCCATACCAGGCAACAACCTAGTAAATCTCCTCTGCACCCTTTCCATAGCTTCCACATCCTTCCTATAATGCGGTGACCAGAACTGCACGCAATACTCCAGGTGCGGTCTCACCAGAGTTTTGTACAGCTGCAGCATGACCTCGTGGCTCCGAAACTCGATCCCCCTACTAATAAAAGCTAACACACCATATGCCTTCTTAACAGCCCTATTAACCTGGTTAGCAACCTTCAGGGATTTATGCACCTGGACACCAAGATCTCTCTGTTCATCTACAGTACCAAGAATCTTCCCATTAGCCCAGTACTCTGCATTCCTGTTACTCCTTCCAAAGTGAATCACCTCACACTTTTCTGCATTAAACTCCATTTGCCATCTCTCAGCCCAGCTCTGCAGCCTATCTATGTCTCTCTGTACCCGACAACATCCTTCGGCACTATCCACAACTCCACCGACCTTAGTGTCATCTGCAAATTTACTAACCCACCCTTCTACACCCTCTTCCAGGTCATTTATAAAAATGACAAACAGCAGTGGCCCCAAAACAGATCCTTGCGGTACACCACTAGTAACTAAACTCCAGGATGAACATTTGCCATCAACCACCACCCTCTGTCTTCTTTCAGCTAGCCAATTTCTGATCCAAAGCTCTAAATCACCTTCAACCCCATACTTGCGTATTTTCTGCAATAGCCTACCGTGGGGAACCTTATCAAACGCCTTACTGAAATCCATATACACCACATCCACTGCTTTACCCTCATCCACCTGTTTGGTCACCTTCTCGAAAAACTCAATAAGGTTTGTGAGGCACGACCTACCCATCACAAAACCGTGCTGACTATCTCTAATGTACTTATTCTTTTCAAGATGATTATAAATCCTGTCTCTTATAACCTTTTCCAACATTTTACCCACAACCGAAGTAAGGCTCACAGGTCTATAATTACCAGGGCTGTCTCTACTCCCCTTCTTGAACAAGGGGACAACATTTGCAATCCTCCAGTCTTCCGGCACTATTCCTGTCGACAATGACGACATAAAGATCAAGGACAAAGGCTCTGCAATCTCCTCCCTAGCTTCCCAGAGAATCCTAGGATAAATCCCATCTGGCCCAGGGGACTTATCTATTTTCACTCTTTCCAAAGTTGCTAACACCTCCTCCTTGTGAACCTCAATCCCATCTAGCCTCGTAGCCTGAATCTCAGTATTCTCAACAACATTTTCTTTCTCTACTGTAAATACTGACGCAAAATATTCATTTAACACTTCCCCTATCTCCTCTGATTCCACACACAACTTCCCACTACTATCCTTGATTGGCCCTAATCTAACTCTAGTCATTCTTTTATTCCTGATATACCTATAGAAAGCCTTAGGGTTTTCCCTGATCCGATCCACCAATGACTTCTCGTGTCCTCTCCTTGCTCTTCTTAGCTCTCCCTTTAGATCCTTCCTGGCTAGCTTGTAGCTCTCAAGCGCCCTAACTGAGCCTTCACGTCTCATCCTAACATAAGCCTTCTTCTTCCTCTTGACAAGCGCTTCAACTTCTTTAGTAAACCACGGCTCCCTCGCACGACAACTTCCTCCCTGCCTCACAGGTACATACTTATTAGATAGAGTGAGATGCAGGGAATCGAGGAGATTACAGAGATCGGAGGGACGGGGGGCTATAGGAGGTGGGCACGTTTACAGTGATATGGACATTTGTGTGGCGAGAGTATGCTGAGACATTTTCTGCTTGTAGTTCACATTTAAGATTTAGACGTGAATATAGGAGGTATGATCAGTAAGTTCGCAGATGACATGGAAATTGGTGGTGTCACGAAGCCTTATATTACAGGGAGATATAGATGGGCTGGTAATATGGGCGGAGCAGTGGCAAATGGAATTTAATTCTGAGAAGAGTGAGGTGATGCATTTTGGGAGAACTAACAAGGTAAGGGAATATACAATGTATGGTAGGGCCCAAGGAAGTACAGAGCGTCCGAGGGACCTTGGTGTACTTGCTCGTAGATCACTGAAGGCAGCAGCACAGGTAGATAAGGTGGTTAGAAAGGCACATCGGATATTTTCCTTTATTAGACGAGTCATAGGATATATGAGCAGGGAGATTATGATGGAGCTGTATAATATGTTAATTAGGACACAGCTGGAGTACTGTGTACAGTTATGGGCACAATACCATACGAAGGATCTGATTGCACTGGCGTGGGCGCAGAGGAGATTCACCAGGATGTTGCCTAGGTTGGAGCATTGCAACTATGAAGTGCGATTGAAAAGGCGAGGGTTGTTTTCCTTAGAGCAGAGAAGGCTGAGGGCGGACATGATTGAGGTATACAAAATTATGAGGGGCATAGTTAGTGTAGATAGGAAGAAACTATTTCCCTTAGCGGAGGGATGAATAACCAGGGGGCATAGATTTAAAGTAAGGGGCAGGAGGTTTAGATGGGATTTGAGGAAAATCATTTTCACCCAGATGGTGGCTGGAATCAGGAACGCACTGCCTGAAGTGGTGGTAGAGGCAGGAAACCTCACAACATTTAAGAAGTATTTAGATGAGCACTTGAAACGCCACAGCATACAAGGCTACGGGCCAATTGTTGGAAAATGGAATTAGAATAGTTAGGTGCTTTATGGCCGGCACGGACACGATGGGCCAAAGGGCCTGTTTCTGTGCTGTATAACCCTATGACTCTTTGACTCTGTAATTGACGAGATTGAGAGTGTTGTCGGAGCTGAAGGGGTTCCAAACGTATTGTCGGATGTCGGAGATGTAAGAGATCACAGAGATAAATACGTCTGGAGGGCTGGAAGAGGATACAGAGATAGGAAAATGTGTAAGACTTGAGCACGCTACAGAGATAGGGAGTGTTCCACTGCTGGAGTTGAATACAGGCTAGAGCTGATTGTAGCAGCTGAAGGAGGTTACAGTGACAGAGAGTATTTTAGGACAGGAAGACGTAAGAGAGCCAGAGTTAGGAGTAGGTTCTATGGAGAGATCTGAAAACGGGGATGAGAATTTTAGATTTCAGTTGTTGTTGGTCAGGGAGTCCATGATGGAACAGCGAGAGGTGGAGGTGACGTATCAATGCGACTTGGTACAATTTCGGATATGGGGCAGCTTCAATAATACATAGCACATTAGATAATGTTCCTGTCCATATTGCCAATGAACTGCCTGGATATCTTCTTTAAAGTAGGCGGCATCATGCTTTATGTGGAGTTGATACATTTCATGCCCTCCCTGATGAAAGCATTTATCATAAGGTCTCTCGCAGGAACGACAGAAATGATAAATCCAGAGATTGCTCACTTTTGGTGGCCATGAAGCATCCATCAAGCCTATTACTTTTTTGCACTTTAATTGAACATATGTCTAACTGAATGTTTTTAAGTAGCAAAGTCAGGAATTGAAGAATGGTTTAAGTGAGTGTAAGGATAATTAACGGTGATATCGGAGCGATTCTGTCAATTTATAAATTGTTCAAGAGGCACATATTAAGTTTTTTTTTTCCTGTAAGCATGTTAAATACCTTCTTCTTTAGATTTTGGTTTTATTGCAGTCATTTGAAAATGTGCCTGAATAAGGAACAATAAAAATGACACAGTTTACCTTTTCTTATTTTTTAAAAAGGACATGCTATTCTGTTCTGTGTGTACTTAAAGGGTATTATAAATTAATGAGTCTGAATTAATTTTAAATTATTACGTTCAACGGACTGGTTAAGTTGGGAAAACTGAACTTTCATTAGTGGCCACAATGAACTTCCAATTAATCGACTCATGTGTTGAGGTCGTGTTTAATCCTGGATAAAAGGCTCTCTCAGTTACCATCGGCAGTTTTGAAATTTAAATGTCTTTTTTGCTGTAAATTGCACTTTGGAATCATCCTGGTTATAGCAAATTTAAAAAAATCGTTGGATTAGAAACATCTTAGAAAAGATGATGGAAGTTTTTACCAATTGGAGTTTAATCTAAAATGCTATTTTCCCTGCTGGAGATGTTGTCCTCTGTAGTTGACAATGCTACTAATTATTGTTGTTGTTTTAATACCCTAAGAGTACCCGAAGGAATTGAAAAAGAAAAAAACTACTTAAGACAGTGTTCAGCTCTTTTTCTATTGGAATTTCATTTTCAAGTTACATAAAGTGCAACATTTGCAAATGTTTTGCTCCATCCCTTGTAGACATTCAAAGACCTTAACGCCGCTGCAGCTGTTTTCTTTTTATTCAATTCACCACACAATCCTTGTATAAAAATATATACATACTTACATTGGTCTGGTGGCAGAGCCACAATGGATTTTTTGTGGTTTTTCAACAGGTGACGATGGATTCCAAAGCCACATGGGAACAGATACCACAGTAAGAGATCCAGCAGCTTTAAGAAAGTAACAGCGGGTAGACGCTTGGACTGTCCAGTCATTCCTCATAAGGTAGTCCAGCATTCCAGGTATTAGTCCAGTAAACCTTCTCTGTGCTGCATCCAAAGCATTGACACCCTTCCTTAAATTACGAGACCAGTACTGTACACGGTACTTCGTTCTGGTCTCACCAATGCCCTGTGTAGGTGAACATAACGTCCCAACTTGTGTATTCAATCCCTCATGATAAACGACAACATTCTATTAGCTTTCTAATTATGTGCTGTACCTGCATACTCATCTTTTTAGATTCATGAACAGGGACACCCAGATCCCTCTGCATGTCAGAGCTCTGTAATCTCTCACCATTTAGATAAAATGCTTTTTCAAAAATTCCTGCTAAAGTGGACAATTTCCCACTTTCCCACTTTATATTCCATTTGCCAGGTATTTACCCACTCACATAACCTATCTATACCCATTTGTAGCCTCCTTATGCCCTCCTCACAAGTGACTTTCCTACCTATCTTTGTGTCATCAGCAAATTTAGCAAGCATACCTTCGGTCCTTCCATCTAAGTCATTTATATATTTATAAAAGTTTGAGGCCCCAGCACAGATCCCTGTGGCACACCACTCGTTGCATCTTGCCAAACTGAAAATGACCCATTTATGCTCCGTTTCCTGTTAGCTAACAAACCTTCTATCCAAACCAATGTGTTACCCCTACACCGTGATCCTTTATTCTTTGCAATGACATTTGATGTGGCACCGTATCAAATGTCTTCTGGATTGCTGATTACAATACAACCACCGGTTCCCCTTGATCCATAGCACATGTAACGCTCTCATAGAACTTCAATAAATTGGTTAAATATGATTTCCCTTTCACAAAACCATGTTGACTCTACCTGATTATCTTGATTTTTCTAAATTCCCTGCTATACCGCCTTTAACAATAGCTTTTAACATTTCCCTGAGACAGACGTTAAGCTAACTGACCTGTAGTTTCCTGTTTTCTGTCTCTCTCCCTTTTTGAATAAAAGGAGGTACATTCGCTATGTACCAATCATCTTTGCCGGAGGGACCCACAATGTCACAGAAACAAAAGATGCTCCATGCAGGAAGAATCCCTTAGAACCGTCATGAATTTTGGGCACCCCATACCACCGTTGTCCCTTAGTCCACGGTCCATAATAGAAAGGTCCACCAGCTCACTGAAACACTTAGTATAATGAGGCATAACAACGACCATAGAATGCAGGAAATACGGTGGTGGGAAAATATATATAATGTGGGCCAACAATCATGGCTCTGGACTCTGTCCATGTTTATGATACTAACCCACGCCCTAGCATTAGTAGTTGGACTCTTCATGCTTTGCTATTTGTTACTTGTGGGACAAGTGTGTTACAAAACATGAACCTTCGAACTCACAGTTTTTCTTGAAAATAGTTAAATAATTAATGAGGAAATGATAAAGATTATTTCCCCTCAACCGGGAAAATTATATAGTAATTAGTTTACTAAAAGCTACGAACCAGCGAACTAATTGTTAAATCTAGCTATTATAAACTTGCAATTCCCTTATTATTATAAACATGCATAGAGTTTTGTTAGAACCCTTCTTTGTGGTATAGTAAAGTGGAAAAACGTAGGAAAAGGGCACAGTGTAGACAGAATGTCTAGGCAGCTGGTTGCTTTGAGATTATGTCAAGTTTTAAATTGCTTACTTGCAGAAAAAGGCTGAGACCTTGCGATCAGACCGGGAAAACAGCATCAGTGTAGATTTGACTCGGAATAATAAAGTATCTTTGGAATATACACGCACTGAGATAAAGTAGTCAACACAAATGTATGATACATGTGCAAATCCGAAAGTTTAACAAACATCACAAAATGTTCGTTGGTTGGTAAAGAAAGTTTTCCTTTAATACAAGACTAATCAATGATTGGGAGAGGGGGAGGTTAATTATAAAGCTGCCAGAATAAAAGAAGTTTTGCTTTTGACACTGTACAGAAGACAATTTTCGAACAACAACAAGAGACGAGAGAGAAAGAGAGAGACCGACCAAGAATCTTGAAGACCTGTGCCCTGCTGTCCAATCTCTAATATAGGTAATACATGTGTTAGGCTGGTAGACAAAAAACAAATTTGTGACTATGGTTTATCTGAAAACGTAACAAACTTTTCTTTACCTCTATGTCAATAAAGTCTACTCACAAAAAAGTTTGGTGCCGCCAAGTGTGTCCATAACTTCGAAGGGTGTAGAAACCATCAATATATTTTCAAGGCTTACATCTGGACCTTTCGAAATACGTTCATCTCACTGTATTGCACGAATGTCATCTTTCGTTAGCAAAGCTACCCCACCAGCTTCTCCTAGCTCTCTGTCCTTTCTAAAATTCAAGTAAACATGAATATTTAGGGTCCCTGCCTTGGTCATTTTGCAGTCACGTCTCTGGAATGGTAATTAAGTCATACATATTTATTTCAATCGTGCAGACAATTCATCCGATTGGCTTTTAATGCTCAGCAAATACCGATATAGAGCCTGCAGTAGTTTTTTTTTAAATAAATATTTTGCAAACTTTGTCATTATCTGCTGAAGCATGCATAACTTAGAATGTTCTGCCCCTTCGTTAATGCTGCCTTGCTGTATTGCCTTAGCCTTTCTCATTAATTTATCACATCTTCTCTCACGTGATCCACCCCCCAAAAGTTTCGTATAAACCAATTGAGCAGTCCAGAGAGAGATAGGCGATCTTCCGGAGTTAATTCATGAATGGTCGCAGTCAAATACGATGCCCACATTCCATACTACAGCAGAGTAAGCCTGAGAGAGACACCCTAACATTTGGCGTTGAGTTATTGAATGCACGCAGTTAAAGAGGACAGTCACATCCCAGACTGCATTAGAACAGACCTGAGAAAGACAGTCTAACATTTGGATTTTACTTTCTGAATAGCCACCGTTAAAGACTACTGACATAGCCCAGAATGCAGTCGAACAGCCCTGAGAGCGACGTTGTAACATTTGCAGTTTAAATGTGGAATGGCCACAGTTAAAGAAGCCAGTCACAAAGAACAGTGCAGCAGTGTGAGAGGCATTCTAATATTTATAATTTAATTACTGAATGGACTCGTTTAAAGAGAACAGTCACATGTCTGAGTACAATGGAGCAGCCTCGAGTGACACACTCCAACATTTGGAAATTCATTACAGAAGGGACAGAGTTAAAGAGTACAGCCATATCCAAGACTGCAGTAGATCAACCTGAGGGAGACAATCGGAAATTTGGATTTCACTTCCTGAAACTCCGCAGTCAATTAGGACAGCTACATCTATTGCCACATTGCAGCTGAACAGCCCGAAGGAGAGGCCAACATTTGGAAGTTAATAAATGAAAGGGCTCAGTTAAAGCGGGAAGCCAAATCACAGAGTGTAGTTTAATAAACCTGAAAGAGATGGCCTAATATGTAGGATTTCATTACTGAATGGACAGAGGTAAAGAGGACAGCCACATCTCAGAGTGCGATAGCGCAACCCTGAGTGAGACATGCTGAAATTTGGAATTCGATTCCTGAATGGGCTCAGTTAAATTGGACAGCCATGTCATACGCTAACAACTGCAATTATATTATTGACTGGGCACAGTAAAAAGGGGCAGCCACATTACATATTGCAGTACAGCGGACTTGAGAGAAAGACACTCTGACAATCAGAATTTAATTACTGAATGGATAGAATTAAAGAGGAACACGACTTCACAAAGTGCAATTGAGCGGCCCTGAAATGATGCAATTTAACATTTGGATGTCAATTATTGAAAGTCCATAGTCAAAGAGGACAGCCACATTCCAAAGTTCAGTGGAACAGCCGGAAACTCCAATATTTGCAGTACAATTATGGAATGACCAGAGTTAAAAAACCCACAGCTACATTCCAGATCTAAGTTAATCAGGCTTGAGAAGACACACTAACCTTCGTTTTTGACTCTGAATTGTCATATTAAAAGAGGACAGTCACATCTTAGTGTGCAGCTGAGCAGCAGTCCTGCGAGAGGCACTGTAAGATTTGGAATTTAATTACTCAATGGACAGGGGTAAAAAGGACAGCCAGATCCCAACGTGCAATGGAACTGTCCTGAGTGGAACACTCAAAGTTGGAACCTAATTGGCGATTGGTCATTTGGAAGTAAACGGAATGTCCACAGTTAAGAGAGACAGAAGCATCGCCACATGCAGTGGAGCCGTCCTGAGAGAGACAGCTTAGCATTTGAAATAAAATTACTGAATGGTCACAGTTAAGGTGGATAGCCACATCCAAAGTGCAGAGTAAGTATTCTGAAGTGTGACACTGGAACATTTACAGTTTAATTACTGAATGCTTGCTGTGCAAGTGTACAACAAAATCCTAGGTTGAAGTCGAGCAGCACTGACTTGCCACTCCATCTTATGGAATTTAATCACTGACTGGACACAGTTAAGGATGGCGGCCAGATCCAATAGTGCAGCAAGCAGCCCTGCCATAGGCGCTCTAACATTTGCAATTTGTGAATGGACACTGGTAAAGGGGTCAATCACATAACAGAGTGCAATAGCGCAGCTCCGAGAGAGAGTCTGACATTTATACTCGAATTGCTGAATGGCGACAGTTAAATAACACAGTCAGTTTCCAGTGCAGAATAGAGCAGACATGGGAGTGTCACTGCAATACTTGAATTTATTACTGAATTGACACAAATTAAAGAGAATAGCCAAATCCCAGAGTGTAGTAGGTGACCGCTGATTGACACTCAAACATTTGGAAATTAGTTACTGAATGTCCACAGTTAAGGAGACAGTCACCTCGCAGGGCGCAGCAGAAATGTCCTGAGAGAGAGAGTGTTACGTTGTTAATTTAATACCATGCATGGTTAAAGCAAATATGTGTAGATGCACTGAAGAATGCATTATGACAGTCCTGTGACCAAAATTACAACGTTTGGAATGTATTTACTGAATGGAAACAGTTAAATAGGGCTGCCAAATCTGTAGGTGGGGATCCATGCTGTGCTTTCTCTCTATGTGTGGAAGCATTCTATGACTCTCACTATGTAGCGTCTGTATCCATATAGACTCACTTTGTGACTGCTCTGTGAATACCACTCTGGAGGTTCTCTAATTACAGACCAACGTCTTGCCCCTGTGGAGTTACCATAAGTACAGAACCAGTCTGTAACTCATTCGCTTTAGTCTGGCTAAGCACAAACAAACTGTGTGAAAAAAAACATACAATCATCTAAGAGCAGAGGCACTTGACGACTCTCCCTGTAGATTTTCATCAAGTATGGACTCACGGTGGCACAGCCCCAGTGAAGTGTCTGCAAGTAGAGACATAATCGGTCTCCCACTCCAGATTTTCAATAACTACTCGCATAGTCTGTGACGCCCACTTTGGAGTCTCTGTAAGTACCACCACACTTTGTGACTCGACCTCGGATTATCTGTGAGTAGAGCCCTGACAGAGCTAAGCAATCGCACAAGCAACAGATCAGATCAAAGCTCTGCTGTCCCTCCCAATCCAGTCTGGAATGGTGGTGGACAATTGAACAAGTAATCGGAAGAGGAGTCTCCACAAACATCCCAATCTTCAATGATGGTGGAGCTCTGCATGTCCTTCCAAAAGAGAAGGCTCAAATATGTGCAACCATCTTCGGCCAGAGATACAGAGTGCATGATCCATGTCGGCCTCCTCCTCAAGTACCCAGCATTACAGATGCCGGTATTCAGCCAATTCCAGTCAGCTGCATGATATCAATAAAAAACTGCGGCACTGGATATAAGAAGGCCATGAGATTAGAATTGTGCTCCAGAACCATCTGTGTGCCTAGTCAAGCTATTTAAGTGTAGCTACACCACTGGCATCTTCCTGGCATGTTGAAAATTGAACAGGTATGCCACGTCCACAACAAAAAAAGACAAATCCAATCCGACCAATTGCTCACTCATCAGTCTAGTTGCGATCATCAGAAAAGTGATGGAAGGTGTCATTGACATTGCTATAAAAGTGACAAATACACTGCTATAATCAACCCATCGAAATTCAGTTTTGATTTCACTATGGCCACTTGGCTCCAGACCTCATTACAGCCTTGGTCCAAAGTATGGACTAAAGCGCTGAAGTCCAGTGGTGAGCCCAGACTCCTGCCCTTGACATCAAAGCAGCATTTGACTGACTGTAGCATCAAAGAGCCTGAGCAAAGGTCAATGGGGATCGTTTGAGACAACTTTACACTGGTTGGAGGCGTTCCTAGCACAATGGAAGATGGTTGTAGGAGGCAAAAATTGTAAGTCCCAGCTAATCGCTGCACGAGTTCCTCAGGGTTGTTTGTTACGCCAAACCATTTTCAGCACCATCCTCAATCGCCTTCTGTCTATTATATGGTCTGAAGTGCGGATATCCGTTGATGATTGCATGGTAATCAGTACCATTTGTGCCTCCTCAGTTACTGAAGCTGCCCTTACCCATATGCAGAAATAACTGGGAAACTTTCAGCTTTGTGCTGACAAGTGGCAAGTTGCATTAGCATCAAGCAGGTGCCAGGCAATGAACATCTCCATCTAGAGAGAATTTAACCATCTCCACTTGACATAAAACTACATTAATAACGCAAAATCACACACTATACTGGGGGTTACCATTGACCAGAAACTTGACTGGACCAGCCATGCAATTACTGTAGATAGAAGAGTAGGTGACTGTCAGGGAATTCTGAGGGAACCGCGAGTGCAAATTGTGGAAGCACTGTCCATGATTTTCCATCCTTCCATAGACATAGTGGTGGTGCCAGAAAACTTGAGAATTTCAAATGGTACACTTGCACCCTTTTTCATAAAAGAATTTAACGGTAGTGCCAGCAATTATAGGCTCGCCAAGTTTAGCTCGGTGGTGGAGAACCTTCGAGAAATAATAATTCAGGGAAAATGTAAGTCACTTTGGAAAATTTAGGTTAGTTATGGAAAGCACGAATCGGGTTGTTAAGTGTAAAACAGGCTTATCTACTTTGCTGTGAGTTTGATGAGGTAACAACGATGCTTTGTGAGTATAATATTGTTGATATGGTGTACATGGACTGATTGCCGCACACCCAAACTGTGAGCAAAGCTACAGCTCACGGAATACAAGGTACAGTAGCAACATGGATACGAACTTGGCAGCATGGCGGGCATACAGTGCACTGTTTTTTAATTCCTATCTGGAGGAGGGTTTGTAGTGTTCTTCCCCATGGGTCAGTATTAGGACCCTTGTTCCTCCTGATATGTATTAATGACCTGAACCTTGGTGTACAGTGCATTATTTCGAAATTTGCGGAAGACATGCAACTTGGAAGCATTGTGAACCGTTAGGAGGGTAGTGCGGAACTTAAATAGGACATAGACAAGATTGGTGGAAATGGCAGACAAGTGGCAAATTAAATATAACTCACATAAGTGTGAAGTGATTTATGTTGGTAGGAAGAACACGGAATGGGAATTTAACATAAATGGCACTAATCTACAGGAGTTACAGGAGCAGAGGGAACTGGGTGTTCATGTGCATATCATTGAAAGTGGCAGGACAGGTCGACAGAGAGGTAAATAAATCATATCGCATCATAAGCTGCATTACTCGGAGTACACAGTAGAAAAGCAAGAATTTATGTTAAACTTGTATCGAGCACTGTTTCGGCCTCAACTGCAGTATTGCCCTCCGTTCTGGGCTCACAATTTTTGGAAATATCTGAAGACATTACAGAGAGTGCAGGAAGGATTCATGCGAATTGGTTCATGGATGAGGAACAAACGTAAAATAGATAAATTGGAGAAAGTAGGCTTTCGTTCCTTGGAGAAGAGAATGTTGAAAGGAAATTCGTTGAGGTATTTAAAATCATGAAGGTTCTGGACAGAGTTTATGGGTAAAAACTGTTACCCATTGGTGGACAAATCCAATTTGAGACTGCACAGATGTACGATAATCGGTGACTGATGCAATGGTGACATACGAAAAAGCTTCTCCACGTAGCAAGTAGTTAGGATCTGGAATTCGCTGCCTGAGATTTTGGTGACGTTAGTTTCCATTCAAGATTCAAGAGGAAATTGTACAGTTATCTGAAAAGTAAGAATGTGCTGGGTTACATGAAGACATGGAAGTGGCACGCGGTAAATTGATCCTTTGGAGAGCGATCACTGATATGAATGATCCATTGCACTGGCTAGCTTACTGTGAAGAGGGAGCCAAATCCGTCAGTCTTTCTTCCAGTGCAGCACCTCAACTTCACGAGGCATCGCGGTCACACACAGGAACTAGGCTCCATACGGCCCTCGGCTGCACTGCAGGGAATCTCAGAGGAACTTTGGCCCCAGAAATGCGGTCTAACGGCAAACTGGCGTCTGGACGCTCTGCCGCCGATCAACCAGCTCCCCGATATGTGTCAAAGAGTGTTGATTGCCCGATGCCACAGCTTGGATGTTTCAAAGACACTGCCGCAGAGTACTATAGGTGGCTGTGCTGTCGTTAAGCATGTACCTTTCTGCAATTCCTGCAATTGAGTGGGTTCCAGTCGTAGGGGGTTCCTGCCCTTCTGCTTGATTTAGTCTATAACCTACAGAGGGAGATGGAGATGGTGGGGTCGTTGGTGTCTCCAAACGCTGCCCAGGAAATGCAGCTAAAAGAAAATATAGAAGGCACTTCACCCTAAATAAGAAAGGTGAGTACGCCTCATGCTGACTTTGACAAGTGAGGGGACCAACACAGGAGGCAGCAGTTTACTGGATAAAATCTCAACTCAATTGAAATAACTGATTGTCACCAGGGATTGTCTCAGAAGGTGTGAATGTTTGGGCCATTCTATTGTTCACTCAAAGCCTGCCTAAAGCTGGGCAGCCCCCAGCCAATACGTTACTGAGCTGCCAATGTTTGCCTTCCTCTTTACATCCGTCAGGGTTAGGGATCCTATGCTGACAACAGACGGTAGATGGCCACCCATGAAACGAGAAGTGAATATCTTCCGGCTTGGAAGCTGGAGAGTCAGGACCATGTGTCCTGCCATGAAGAGTTGCAGTCAACAATGTATGTAAGAACAAATTGTTCAACTGTGAGTTGCACAAGTTCAGCATCAAGATTACTGTCCAAAGAAGCTAGATTGGCTGACAATCGATCGATATTTGCGGCCAATGATAAAAGCTTCTAGAATGGCAAAATTTGAGATGACAACCGTGAACATGGAGTGAGCTTTGCTGTCAGCACCAGATAGTTGCAGATAATTGAGACGCCTGTCCTGACTCCTGAATACCCCATATCTCTTGTTTTGCAATCAGATGGAGGTTTGTTCACCATCATATGTACCTAAGCACCAACATTGTTCACAAATGCATAACAGAAATTCTACATCTGCAACACTCCAGATAACATTCTGGGGTATCTGCCATATGAAGAAAAAATATTTATTTCCCGGGGGCTTTTAGCACTAGAGTCGGATCAGGCCTAACTTCATGGCAAACGTACCTCTGTAACCATTGCATTGTCAAGATAAAAATAAAAATGGGCAGCGGCTATTAGAGTTCTGTGCACAGCGTGGACATTGTATTACCCATATTGTGTTCCAGGGCAGACAGTACAGAGGTAGACAGAGAAAGGAACCGTTTCTGAAGCTGAAGACATCACACACTCTTGCACAATAGCAAATTAGGCCATGGCAGGGACAGTCACTGACGAGGAATATATCTCGTTCTTTCAAACTAAACCATGAAACCGGGTTTAATGGAGACACCCAAGAGCACGCCGTTGACAACAGCTGGACCTCATCGTCACATGGCGAGCCTCCGTAAATAGTCTTCACAACACACGCAGCTTCCACAGTGCATACTGCGACACCAACCACTCTCTGGTGTGCAGCTAAATTAAAGACAAACCAAAGAAGTTACATCACTCCAAGCAGAATGGCCGCCCGCGCCTCAACACTGCCAGAATTAATTGCCCACAGCTGTCTCAAAGGTTCCTTAATTCGCTTGAAAAACCTCTTAAACACACTCATGCAGGGGATGCAGAGACCAAGTGGGCCCACAACAGAGACGCCATCGATGACTCAGCAATGACCACCTTTGGCAAACGTGAAAAGCAGAATGCAGATTGGTTTCAGTCTCACTTTCAGGAGATTGAACCAGTCATAGCCGTCAAGTGCACTGTGCTGCTGAACCAGAAGAAAGCCCCCAGCGAGGTAACATCCTTAGCATCTAAAGGCACCAGAAGACCGGGCAAAGAACAGATGACAGTTCGTTCAACGTTTCCCGTCTCAGAGCGAAGTCCAAAGTACGGAAAGTCCTCAGTAATGAACTCCGCTGCTCTGACGATACTGCATTAACATCCCATATGGGAAAGTGTCTGTAGAGACTCATCGACAGACTTGCGCCTGCCTACAATGAATTTGGCCTAATCATAGCTTCAAGAAAACGAACATCATGGGACAGGATGTCAGAAATGATCCATCCATCAATATCGGTGACCACACGCTGGAAGTGGTTCAAGAGTACAAATACCTGTGCTTAACTATTTCCAGCAACCTGACTCTCGATGCAGGAATCAACAAACCTACGGGAAAAGCGTCTGCTGCCATACCTAAAATAAAAGCAAAATACTGCGGATGCTGGAAATCTGAAACAAAAACAAGAAATGCTGGAGTCACTCAGCAGGTCTGGCAGCATCTGTGGAAAGAGAAGCAGAGTTAACGTTTCGGGTCACTGACCCGAAACGTTAACTCTGCTTCTCTTTCCACAGATGCTGCCAGACCTGCTGAGTGACTCCAGCATTTCTTGTTTTTGCTGCTATACCTAGACTGGCCAGTAGGATGTGGCAGAATGGTGTACTGACACAGAAAACAAAAGTCGAAGTGTTTCAAGCCTGTGTCCTCAGTACCTTGCTCCACGGCAGCGAGGCCTGGACGATGTATATCGGCCAAGGGACGTCACAACGGATTCCATCCTCGCTGTCTCCAGAGAATCATTGGCATCAGGTGGCAGGACCATATCTTCAAAGCAGAATCCTCGAGGCAGCCAGCATCTCCAGCATGGATGCCCGACTGAGCGAGCGGTGCTTGAGATGTCTTGGCCATGAAAGCCGCATGGAAGATGGCAGGATCCACAAGGATGTATTGTACAGCGAGTAGGTCACTGCTATCAGACCCAGCGGCAGTCCATGTCTTTGTTTTAAACAGGTTTGCAAACGTGACGTGAAGTCTTGCAACATTGGCCACAAGTCCTGGGAGCCAGTAGCCAGGGATCACCTGAGTTCACGGGCAGCTCTTAAGATGGGGCTGAAGAGTGGCGAGTCGAAGAGACTCAGAAGTTGGCAGGAAAAGAGACAGCAGTGCAAGAAGAGAGACAACTGTTGAACAGCACTGACAACCAACTTTACCTGCAGCGCCTGTGGAAGAGTCTGCCAGTCTACAATTGGCCTTTATAGCCACTCCAGGCGCTGCTCCACAAACCGCTGACCACTTCTAGGCGCTTACACATTGTCACTCGAGACAAGGAGGCCAAAAGATATATCCGGCACTCACACATGTTACAATGCCAGTCCGTGATATGGACTCTAAATGACATGGGGATAGTGACCTACACATTATAAAAATACAGCAAGTTGCTGGAAAAAACCCTAACCCATGCACAGCATAGTGTCAGACACTGACAGGTACAGTAATAAATACTGAATAAATAGTAGAAAAGCAGTAAAGAGTTATTCAGCAACAGGGACAGCAAATGTCACTAAATCAATGCAACACTCAAACATAAAGGCATCAGCCATGGATGGGGCGACTAACTGACTCTAGGACTGTTTCCTATTCAGGACCTATTGTCACCTAGTTATCGAATAAAACACAGACACACACACATTTCAGTGGCAAAATTTGAGGGGGATAGTAACTGCCGCTGAGTAAATCCCATACTCTAATGGCGTATGGCGTGGGGCAATGTCAGGGATGGTAACAGACATGGATAAATCCCACATACACACACAATGCGAAATACATAGTGGCAGAGACAGTAACTGGCACTGGATAAATTCCATACTCAGGAATAGTACAGAGTCAGACAGTGACAGGGACAGTAACTGACACTGAATAGGTTCCACGCTCACACACAGTACAGAGCCAGACATGGAAGAGGACATTAACTGACATTGAGTTAATCCCACAGTCTCACACATTGTCAGACAGTGACATGGCTTGCTGCAGATGTTAGACCTGTTTCCGACTAAACACATATAAATGGGAAGGCACTTAATTGATCCGACATTCACGTACAGTGCAGGGTGAAAACGTGATAGAATAGCAATTGACGCTGAATAAATGCCACACTCATACACAATACAGATTCACACAATGTCAGGGACAGTAGCTAACTCTCTGCATGTTTCCTACTCAAACTCAGAGATGGCTAGTTACTGAATAGATTCCACACTCACACTTCACTCTATTCAAAGATGGGTGTCAAAGCTGCTCAGACATCCTTCCCTGTAGAGATCACCAAGTTCCTAGAGGCCAGCAGAGTGTGGAGCATAATTCTATGGTTTCTTTGCATCTTAGCGCCAGTATCGGCGCCTCTACAGAGCCATAAAGTGTGCAAGGAGAGAAGTAGAGGGAAATAAATTCACTT
This sequence comes from Heterodontus francisci, assembly GCF_036365525.1. Classification (NCBI taxonomy): domain Eukaryota; kingdom Metazoa; phylum Chordata; class Chondrichthyes; order Heterodontiformes; family Heterodontidae; genus Heterodontus; species Heterodontus francisci. The sequence goes on along the minus strand of NC_090409.1, from coordinate 15,317,681 downwards.
TCAAGAGGGAGTGTAAATACTTAAAAGGGGAAGAATTTGCAGTAATATGGAAAATATGCAAGGGAATGGGAGAAATGTGTGGTACGGCCATGGCGAATTTTTAAAACGAGAGTGAATAGCAAAACTGTGGTGCTGCCTGTTCGGGAAACATGTAGGCCAGTGAACAAGAAGGCAATGGGTGAACGGGATTCAGTCTGAGTTTGGGTACAGGCAGCAGAGTTTTGGATGATTTGTGGTTGATTGAGCTTTACGACTTGCAGCTTGGCCCAGGGTAGCGTAGGGGTAGCAGGGTCTGGATTTAACAGAGGCATGAAGGTTTATGCAGCAGATGGGCTGAGTTAGAGAGTGATAATATAGAGGTGGTAGTACACAGGATTAAGAATGGAAAGGCGATTGGATCAACAGCCAGCTCATTGTAAAAGGGATCAACAAGGTTGCAAGTTATCTGGTTTAGCCTCAGATATTTCCCTGGGAGGAGAATGGAGTTTATGGATAGAGAACGGTTTCTGAAGCTGGAACCATTTAATGTCATCCATTTTTCCAATAATTAAATAAGAAGGACAATTATTCAATGAAACATATCTAATAGCTGGATATGATGAATTACCAGGGACACCAACACCAGCAAATAAGAGAGAGAACATTGCATGAATAGCAATATAGTTGGCAAAGGATTATAGAATAAATATCTAGATACCGAGGCATACCAGGATGAACAGCAGCACAAACGAGGGCGGAGAAAATGACAAGCAGTGAAATGCAGTTAAATATGGTTTGTAGAAATAAAAGCTATAGAGTGAGTATTACCAGGAACACCAACAATAGCAAGGATGAGATAGTCAATCTTTTGAATCATCTTCCGTCCGAGCTGTATTCCACCCACTTCCCTGTGTCTCTGCTCGTTTTAATGGCAAATCTAGGAACCGCAAAGCCACTCCCCCGTGGATGCAAAGTACCGACAGTAAAGTACTAAACACAACTGTTCGTCATTTTCGGGTTCCATTTCCTTCTACTGGACCTTGCAAGATGAGTTGGGTCTCAACACAAACATGAGGCATTTACAATGAAAACGTCAACAGACCCCGGAGCCAATATAGGTCAGTGAGCAGAGGATGATGGGTGGACGGTACTGCCGTGTGTTAGGATATGGGCTGCACAGTTTTCGAGGAATTGAAGTTTACAGAGTGTAGAATATAGGAGACTGCTCTGGATACAGAACTAGCTCGGTCATGGAAGACAGAGGGGAGCAGTGGAAGGGTGCGTTTCTGAATCGAGGGCTGTGACTAGTGGTGTTCCGCAGGGATCAGTGCTAGGAACTTTGCTATTTCTAGTAAATATAAATGATTTGGAGGAAAATGTAGCTGGTCTGCTTAGTAAGTTTGCGGATGACACAAAGGTTGGGGGAGTTGCGGATAATGATGAGGATTGTCAGAGGATAGAGCAGGATATAGATCAGTTGGAGACTTGGGCGGAGAAATGGCATATGGAGTTTAATCCGGACAAATGTGAGGTAATCCATTTTGGAAGGTTTAATGCAGGTGGGAAGTATACAGTAAATGGCAGAACCCTTAGGAGTATTGAAAGGCAACGAGATCTGGGCGTACAAGTCCACAGTTCACTGAAAGTGGCAAAACAGGTGGATAATTTAGTCAAGAAAGCATACGGCATGCTTGCCTTCATCGGTCGTGGCATAAAGTATAAAAATTGACAAGTCATGCTGCAGCAGTACAGAATTTTAGTCAGGACACACTTAGAATATTGCGTATAATTCTGGTCGCCACACTACCAGAAGGACGTGGAGGCTTTGGAGAGGGTACAGAAGAGATTTACCAGGATGTTGTCTGGTCTGGAGGGCATTAGCTATGAGGAGGGGTTGGATAAACTCGGATTGCTTTCACTGGAACGACGGAGCTGGAGGGGCGACATGATAGAGGTGTACGAAGTTATGAGCAGCATTGCTAGAGTGGATAGTCAGAAGCTTTTTCCCAGGGTGGAAGAGTCATTTACTAGGGGACATAGGTTTAAGGTGCGAGGGGAAAAGTTTAGAGGGGATGTGCGCGGCAAGTTCTTTAACAGAGGGTGGTGAGTGCCTGGAACATGCTGCCGGGGGAGGTGGTGGAAGCTGGTACGATAATGTCGTTCAAGAGGCATCTTGACAAATACATGAATAGGATGGGAATAGAGGGATACGGTCCCTGGAAGTACAGAAGGTTTTAGTTTAGGCAGGCATCAAGATCGGCGCAGGCTTGGAGGACCGAATGGCCTGTTCCTGTGCTGTACTGTTCTTTGTTCTTTGTTCTTTGTTCTTTGAGAGCGTTCCAATAGTCAATTATTGAAGTAACAAAGGCATGGATGAAGGTTACCACAGCAGTTCAGTTAATGCAGCGATGCAGTCAGATAATTTTATGGAGGTGGAAATTAGCAGTTTTAGTGGTGAAAAGGATATGGTGTCATAAATGCATCTAAAGGTCAAAGCGGCAAACAATCTAGTTCAGCCTCAGTCAGTGGCCGTGGAGAAGGATGGAATCGTTGTCCCAGGCCTGTTGAGGGATCTCACGGTGGGGACTGGTTGCGACGCCTCACGAAGTTCAACAGTAACATCAATAACTAGCTTTGTGGAAAGGATGTTTGCTTTTAGGTTTGAGTCCAAACTAAGTGACAATGCTTTAAAATTAGGGGTCGCCCTTTTAGGACAGAGATGAGGAGATTTGTTTCTTCTCTCTCAAAGGTTTATGCGACTTCGGAATTCTCTACCTCAGAAGATGGTGTGTGCAGAGCCATTGAATAATTTTAAGGCGGGGGTAGATATATTCTTGTTGGACAAGGGAATCAAAGTTGTCAAGGGTAGATGGGAGTGTGGCTATCACAGCTCAGCCAGGAGCTCATTGAATGGTGCAGCAGGCTAGAGAGGCCAAATGGCCTACTTCTGCTCCCAATTCGTATGTTCATATGTAATCCATAAAGGAACTGCCCACGGGAGACGCACTCATGTCAGAAGCATAACCGCGGAGAGTGAGCAGGAAGTTTTCTGTAAAAACAGGACTGACCAGCAGTCCTGACCAGCAGGTCATACTTAGGATTGTAAGGAATGGGCAAGAGCATCCACATTTATTTAAACAGTTCCAGGGGCAGCTACAGCACGGGGCAGATACGGAGTCAGCTCCCTCTGCACTGCTCCATCAAACACACCCAGATCAGGTACAGGGCAATGTTACGCACAGAGTAAAGCACCCTCTGTACTGCCCCCATCAAACACTTCGCTGCTAGGTTCATAACAGGTTAAATAGTAAAGCTTCCTTTATACTTTCCCCATCAATCCGTCTCAGGGAATATACAGCGCAGGGTTTGATACAGAGCAAAGCTGGCTCTACACTTTATATTAGTCCCAGGAGAAGCGAAAGTACTGCAAAGATCCTATAAATTATGAAGGAACTTTTGGTGCAGAGGTAAAAGTTAAGCGTGTGTGTTGGTTGATATGTAGAATCTAAAATTGTACTTACTAGTGGTGTACCGCAAGGATCTGTTTTGGGGCCACTGCTGTTTGTCATTTTTATAAATGACCTGGAAGAAGGTCTAGAAGGGTGGGTTAGTAGATTTGCGGATGACACGAAGGTCGGTGGAGTTGTGGATAGTGCCGAAAGATGTTGTAGGGTACAGAGGGACATAGATAGGCTGCAGAGCTGGGCTGAGAGATGACAAATGGAGCTTAATGCAGAAAAGTGTGAGGTGATTCACTTTGGAAGGAGTAACAGGAATGCAGAGTACTGGGCTAATGGGAAGATTCTTGGTAGTGTAGATGAAGAGAGAGATCTTGGTGCTCAGGTACATAAATCCCTGAAAGTTGCTACCCAGGTTAATAGGGCTGTTAAGAAGGTGTGTTAGCTTTTATTAGTGGGGGATCGAGTTTCGGAGCCACGAGGTCATGCTGCAGCTGTACAAAACTCTGGTGAGGCCGCACCTGGAGAATTGCGTGCAGTTCTGGTCACCGCATTATCGGAAGGATGTGGAAGCTTTGGAAAGGGTGCAGAGGAGATTTAATAGGATGTTGCCTGGTATGGAGGGAAGGTCTTACGAGGAAAGGCTGAGGGACTTGAGGTTGTTTTCGTTGGAGAGAAGGAGGAGGAGAGGTGACTTAATAGAGACATATAAGATAATCAGAGGGTTGGATAGGGTGGATAGTGAGAGTCTTTTTCCTCGGTTGGTGATGGCAAACACGAGGGGACATAGGTTTAAGTTGAGGGATGATAGATATAGGACAGATGTCAGAGGTAGTTTCTTTACTCAGAGAGTAGTAAGGGCGTGGAATGCCCTGCCTGCAGCAGTAGTAGATTCGCCAACTTTAAGGGCATTTAAGTGGTCATTGGATAGACATATGGATGAAAATGGAATAGTGTAGGTCAGATGGTTTCACAGGGCGGCGCAACATCGAGGGCCGAAGGGCCTGTACTGCGCTGTCATGTTCTAAAAATATACATCTTCATATTTTGTTAGTATTTATTGATGAAAATATAATTGCTTTCAAATTGTTCAATTGCGTTTGTAATGTTTCGCTTTGTGAAACCCTTGCACAGTAAAGTTTTCTTCTTTAAAAGATGAAGTATTGAGGCATGATTTTTCTCAGTTAATGAAATGACATTCAACTATCCTTTTGAACGTTAATGGCCCCTAAATAGATGGAACAATAGGATGCCCATCAAATGTTCCCAGGATGCGGTCACCAGTGGTTAGATGCAAGGTAAATCTCCCATCAAAACTCCCATCAAATCTCCCACACTGTCCGATCAAATCCTCCCCAGGCAGGTAAAAACAGATTAATGCTCCCTCTATGCGGTCTTCATCAAACACTTCCAGATTAGATATAGCATTGGTGAGTAACAGAGTAAATCTCCATCGACATTCGTTCATTAGGCAGGCACAGTGCAGCTAGTGCAATGGTTTCGATGCTAAAAAAACACTCCCTCTCTGCTGTCAACATCAAACACTCCCAGAGCAGATAGAGAACGGTGTAAGATAAAGTAAAGCTTCGTGTCTACTGCCCACATCATTCACTTCCAGGACTGGTACTTAACGGGGTAGATACAGGGTAAAACTCCCTCTCAGGGCAATACATTACGGGATTGGATACAAAGTAAAACATCCGCGACATTGCCCAAATCAAACACTCCCGGGGAGAAATACCACCGCATAGATACTGATTGAAGCGCCCTCGATACTATTCCCATAAAACACTGCTTGGGCATATATAGCATTGCGTTGGTTGCTGCCTGATTGGGGCTGTTCAGCACCAGTGAGTAACAACAATGTTCCGCTGGCTGTGGACTGTGTGCCGGAGGCTCTGCAATAGCTGCAGGGAAAGAAAGGCTGAATAAGAGGAATGTGTTCCATATACTTTGTTACCGAAGGAAGACAGCAGAACTGAAGGATCGTTTGTGTGTTTGGCTGGAGTATTGCAGCCCTTTCATTGATTGTTGGGGGAGGACGAAGAGCCAGGAGATGTTGAGTGGGGCTGCTTGTTTCAATGTGGGGTTCCTCTGCTCTTTGTCACCATAGCTTTGGAGCGTCCTCCCCACATCAACTATTTGGCCTGGGACAGCTGGAGCTGCCCGAGTGAAGATACACTTTCTTCTCTTTCTCATAACATGGGAAGAGGAGAGTGCCTCCGCTGCTTCATCTGTCCGGGTGAGAACAGACTTCGCACCCCGGAACACTGGAAGACAGGTGACAAGACTACTCTGTATTATTAAAGCAATGCTGAATAAATTCCTCCTGGCCTTCCTCTCCCTCAGAACCCCCGCCCCCCCCCCACCCCTCAACTCTTGCGATCACCCGACACCTTTCAGCATTCTAACCCTATCATTATGTTTAATATTTATTTTTAGTTCATTTGTTTCAACAAATGGTGTGTGTGACTTTTTCCCCATGGCTTTTCTGATGTATCCGGTGGCGGAGCCTTCCTCTGCTGGAGCGGCTGATGCTGCCATTCTTATAGCCCGTCATCATTTAGGCCTCCAACAGCAAAGCATGAGCTAAAGATTTATGCCCACCCAACTATGGCAGATGAGCATTGCATAAAGGCAATGACCGTGGCTGTCGGCGCCTCGGACATTGTTACAGCTTCATAAAATGTATGGGATGGTTGTGTTGTTCCTGAAGACCAAGTGAAATTTATCCCTGGCCCTGAAAAAAGGGCTCAACGTGGGCTGGACCTTCCTGCCAGTGGACACTCTGGGTGCCATCTGTCAGTGGATTCTACTATCTGCCATTCCACTCTTTGTTCCCAGTGAGCTTCACCTCCCCCCACCTGTCCCACTTCGGTGAGTAAAAGTTTGTGGATAATTGCAGTCCAGCTCACGCTTAGGGAGAGCAGCTTCAACATGCATACTTCTTCCACCACCAGATATTTATGCAGCTGCCACAGGATGAGGCTATAGAGATCAATTCATTGAGAGTTCCAGGGGCATCCATTCCCTTCTTCTGGGCCTCGGATTAGGCGTGGCGCTACGCCTGTTAGGGGCTGGGTTCATATTCGTAAGAACTGCCCCAAACTCTGGGTTGCAAACTGCATCTCGGTGGCCAGTGGCGCGCCATCGCATTTCCGACTACCAGACTGTGGATCTGCCAGTGGAAAACATTCCATCTGCTCCTTAGTCAGGGGTCCTGGATAGTGGCGAGATCTATGAAAGTCAACCATCTTAGCCGCCTGCTTCTGTCATCTAGTGTGTGCCTGAAAGGAAGGTCGCTTTTCATAATAAAAGTATTTCAACATCTGCTGAGCCTATGTGCACTGGTGGGACGGTAGATGGCCTCTAGTGTCGGACCTGCCTGGATATCCTAACTCAGGAACAAACAACTCTCCTGGTCCGCTAAGTAGCCTGGTGACAGAGATGTAGGCTGGTCTTGAATTGCTGGTGCCCATGCTCTACCTCCCCCAGCTGTGCCCAGGGAGTACTTCTCCGCTAATGATGGTGGGTGTAACCGATAGGATCACAGATCAAGAGCTGGAAAATGTGATTAGGTTAAATAACCCTTTTTTGGTTGGCTCTGGTACGAAGAGCCGAATTGCATCCTTCTGTGCCATAAATATCATTGATTCTCCAATTTCCTACTTTCCTATTTTTGTATTCTCCATTAGTTTGAGCAGCAGTATTACTTTGAGGTATTGTGTTAATTCTAGGTGTTTGCTTGTGATACCGTATTAAAGGAAAGTTATGCATTAATTTCAACTTCACCCTCTCAAGGACCTTCTTTTCCAACCTGAAGTCTAGTGCCCAGAACTGGAAAAAATATCATTTTTTTTCAGTCCGAGAGGCTGTATTCATTTGAAGTGAGTTATTAGTTTGAGGCCTGCATTAGTTTCAGGTGACCTATTACTCTGAGTTGTGTTCCATTGAGGTGCGGTTTCAGTTGAAGGGTCTGCAATGGCTTGAATGTCTGCATTGGTTGGAGGGACTGTTTCTGATGGAGGTGTTGTTTCTGTTGGGGGGTTTGCATGAGATGATGGCCTTTTACCCACTCGAGGGGCAATATTGGATTGATAATCGGTATTGGTTGGACTGTTATTTTTTCTGTTGGGGGTTGTGGGGGGGTTAATGCTGACTCGGTTGGAGTCTCTGTATTACTTGAATTGTTCCACTGGCTTCATTTCAAACATTGTACTAGTTTGAGGTTTTGTATTACAACGCAATAACATACTAGTACGTGGTGTTGAATTTGTTGCTGATGCTGAAATGGATAAAGCTGCAATGCACAGTGACAAATAACTCAGGTTAGTCATGTAAATGAATATTTACAGTTAATGAGGACAGCTGTATTCAAGAGTCCAGTAGATAAACCCTAAAAGAGACGTTCTAACATTTGGAATGTAATTATTCAATCGTTACAGCCGAGTGAAGGCCATCACTGAAACAATATGAGACCGAGAGATGGAACTGACAACCTCATTGCGAAGAGGATGCAGGTTTAAATGTTTATTGGTTATTTAATGTGAGAAAAATTGTCCTGTTTTTGGCGTTTTCAAATTCAATCTCAGAACCAAATATATTCTTCCAGTACATGGACTGAAGTCGATGTCGTCATCTATTTGTTCAAATTTAAATGAAACTGTATGAACGATGTTGCAATCTCAATATTTCCGTGGTGATCCCACAGGATATAAATTAAAGACTCTGGGAAGGTAGGAGCTCGGAGTTTAATGCGGCGATATTGCGTGCAGCACAACGGGACGGATCATTTCACACAAAAAAATGCATCAACCAATTGACAATATCGTGAAAATATATTACACAATCCTTGCCTTCGTTGGTGTTCCTGGTAAGTGTCGATAACCTATTGTGTAAATCTGTGTGGGAGACGGACCATAGTTTTACTTTATGACTGGTAATAGTAAGCCAGTAGTCACAACCATGCAGACACACGATCAAAGACATAATTTCTTTATGTCAAATGTTTCCAATTATTTCTGTGGTTTTATTATATTTCCTTAACTAATACTAATCCTCTGTTCATACTAGACCGACTGCCTGGGTTATCATCTTAATGCATTTAATGAAATAATTTGTACTGTTCTCTTTGAACTCAGTGAAAGCAAGTCTCTGATTGTATGTATCAGTGGGAGTATCGGTCACTGCAAAATTCTGTTGAGCGTGAGCCACTAACTGGAATGGAAGATTTGACCCCAGCGGCCATGTATTACTGGGAGGATCAGTCAATGTACAATTGTCCTGAGTATGGCCACTAACTGCAATGGTGCTGCTGTCCCCAGTTGCCTTGTATTATTGGGAGCACTATCACAGTAGAATTTTAATTTTTGTGGGTCACTATGCACTAAACAAATCGCAGTGGTCATGTATTACTCGGAGTATCTGTCACTGTAGGTTTTTACTGAGCACAGTAATTGACTGTGGTTCTATTTTGAGGCCATTGCTTAAAATGAATGACTTATCCATTCTATGGATTGCTTAAAATGAATGACTTATCAATTCTATGGAGCTGCCTGTGTGTTCTAAGAATGTAAATTGATTGCAAAGTGGAAGATTTTTGCTGATGTTCGGTAATAAGTGTTTGAACGGAAATATATTGATGGTGTTCTGTTTCCTATTGAACTGCTCCAACAGAGACAAATACTTATTATTTACTGACAGTTAAACAGGAGGATAGCAGTCTACAGCATTCAAATCCTTCGGAGGATGATATTTCTAAAAAAAAAAAGAACTAGGCACAGCATTGTTGCAGAACATAAAGGGACCGTTCAGCCCATCGTGCCTGCGCTGGCTCTGGAAAGAACCAATTTATCCAAGGGAACGCTGCTGTAATCTGCCCGTAGCCCTGCACATTCTTCTTTTTAGAGAACACTCCCATTCCATCTTGAATGCCTCCGGTGAAGATTCCTCCACCACACTCTCAAGCAAAACATTCCAGATCTTAACAACAAATTGCGAAAAACAGTTTTCCTCATGTTGTCATTGATTTTTCCAATTACCTTAAATCTGTGATCTCATTTCCTAGATCCTTCCACAAATGGGAAAAGTTACTCCTTATCTACTGTGTCCACAGCTCTCAAGATTTTGAATTTCTCTATCAAATCTGCTTGCAACCTTTTATTCTCAAAAAAAAAATACTCTCAGCTTCTTCAATCTGTTTAAATAACATTTTCATCTCTGGGACCGAACATTTTCTACACTTTCTTTAATGTCTTAATAACTTTCACAAAGTCTGGGGCCCAGAACTAGGCGCAATACTCCAGTTGAGGCCGGACACGTGTTCTATTCAAGTTTAATATAACTTTCTTTCTTTTGTGCGCTCTGACCCTATTGAGAAAGCCAAGGATGCTGCATGCCTTTTTTCACAGTTCTCTCAACCTGTCCTACCACATTTAATGATTTATGCACATATACACCCAGGTCCTCTTCTCTTGCATTCGTTTTTTTCCCCTTTATT